>NW_027518689.1:30699166-31347500 GCF_043159265.1 Tasmannia lanceolata
ACTCTGTCAGTCTCTTTTGTGTGGAATTCGGATTGCCTTAGTGATCCCAAGTTCACATAAAAGATGAATTAAAATTAATAATAAAAGGCACACGCCAATCGCGTGGGTACGAGAGACCAAGAGATAGTGCGTGGCGGCTCTCGCGCCACCACCCCTCTCGCGGGATCGGGTCCCACATACTGGCGACTCTGCTGGGGACAACCTAACTTCATTACAATTCCAAAGGATAACTCATTTGAATCTATTTCAACTGGCTCATGAAAACTCTATCTCTTTTATGCTTGTTAGATTAGTTTGTATGCTTTATTTTCTCATCACATTTACTCAAACTTAATCTAACAAAACCTGAAGGCATCATAGATTGCGCAAACTTATTGCACACACTTACATCTAAACCCCTGCATCTCACATGCACACACGTCCTATTTTAGGAACCCGGAGTGTTATCTAGCATGGTTGACTGGGATTTCATCACCTGGTGCCTCTGTGCTAGAGAAGCATTCCACCCTTAGCCTAGTACTTTTATGGTACGTAAACGGATCTCTTGTTCACGTACTGATACGCCGGACACTGGTACAGTATATCGAACATGGATTCGCGCTAAGGGAACTCTTGGCCTTACCCCTAGATTAACCCACACATGCATGTAGTATACGAACACATGTGCATCACGTGTGTGAGCCTAGTTTAGGATATCCAACCCATTTGTGTCTAGATTAAGCCGTAGTCCATCTTCCAATGGCTACGATCGGTCCTAGGTACACAAACAAAGTCATGAGTCGAGATCCTCTCTCCACTCCGTTAGATTAGGGTTAGGGTTGATGCCTTCAGGTAACACTGATAAAATGTGCGAAGATTAAAAAAAAAACTTTTCCTTTCATTTCCAAAGATCTCAT
Organism: Tasmannia lanceolata; assembly: GCF_043159265.1. Lineage (NCBI taxonomy): Eukaryota > Viridiplantae > Streptophyta > Magnoliopsida > Canellales > Winteraceae > Tasmannia > Tasmannia lanceolata. The sequence continues at coordinate 30,700,063 of NW_027518689.1, forward strand.
AGGATTAGTCATTCATGATCCATCCGTTGAAAGCAATCTTATGCTATCTCATCTCATCTTGATCTAATCATATTAATCTATAGTTGTTGATATCCATCATTCAGATTTTAGATCTGGCCCTTGACTCTACTTTTGTCATTCTTATGGCCATGGTCTATTATCTGAGCCATTGATTTTTCATTGATCAATGTTTACCTATCATATATCTTTTACCCTTGGATCATATCGAAATCATTGATGGAGAAGTTTGATCTTACCTGTATTCTTTGAGTGCATGATCGTTGCTGAGATCGAAACTTATTTTGATTAGGGATGTTTATCGTTCCTGACTCTTTCATTCCCAAAAGAAGAACGGTTATATCCAAAGAACACCTTAAGGAATAGATTGAGGATTCTTTCCAAATTAACATACCCGTTGATGTATTTCAAGATTACTCTTTTCTCTATTTGTTTAGAATTTTTATCCCATGACTATTGAGATAGTGTGATTGCTTCTAAGTCAAAAGTCTGTGTTCAACAAAAAGCCCCTCTTCCAAAAGACTGACCATTTCTGAATTCATTCGATACATCAGTCTATTGCTTTACCCACATTGTCAGCATAAGCCTTTTGTTGCCCCATTTAACCTAGACCTTGTGGAGTTGCCTTTTCTGGGATTCCTACTTCGGGATCGAACTTTGTAATTATCATTATCATGAAGAAAGGTGTATCACCTATAAACTTTCAGTGCCGGTTCACTACCTTTGAAGAAGTGTCCTGTGTCTTTAGATTTGTCTTTCATTGAGTGTACATCAACTTTCTTCTCTCGAAGTTGAAAAAGTTCAGTTATGTTGATGTTAAAAAAAGAAAAGAAAATGTGTCATGTCAATCAGTCTTTCTCGTTCAGAGTCGGTGTTTAGCTTTTTGATTAAATTCAATGTAGAGCCTACTGAGGCGCGTTCAAAGTCATCTATGTACTTCAAAGTATTTCAATTCAATAAAGCATTTGAGTCTGTATCTTCAAATTTTTATGATTCACTCTTGGATTAAATGTTTAAAACAACTACAAGACCCCCTTCTCGGATGAGAATACAGACGAAATTCCCCTCGAGATCTGAAAGATGGTCAAACGAGAGGAAGAGCGTCGATCATAGCCACTTGAAGAAGAAATCGAAGCCATTGATAGTGGTATCAAAATTCGAAACTCAAGAAAGATGGAGTGGCAAAACTTTATCTCCCGAGGAATGCAAAGAATTGATAAACCTGTTTAGAGGGGTTTGAGGTAGTCTTGCTTGATCTTATAAGGATAAACCAGGGGAATGCCCTGTCGTTGAGCAAAGCAAGACTTCATCTGCTTTAGGCATTCAGTTGAAGAGTACAATTTTAAAGAGATAAGTCTCAGATATCCTGTGGAGCTGATGAAGAAGTGAGAGAAGACTTTCTCGAAATGAAGTCATAGATTTGAGCCCTAAAAGAAAAATTGGGCTGTGTATTTTCATTATGATTTCAAGGCAAGATGGGAGTGAAGCACAATGGTTAAAGTTTTGCCAGAAAACCGCCAGACTCCTCGAATAAAATTTTTCAAAGGCTTTGAACCTTAAACAAAAGAGCTTGTACATCAAATACATCAGGAGGCCATCCTTGGGCGTTTGAACTTTTATAGCCAAAATCCTAACGTTTTAAAATCCTTTTGAGAACCCTTTGGGCCAACAATTTAAAGCCAATGTTTCTTTTCAAACACATTATAAACCCGGGGCATTTATGCACCCGAACTACGTCGGACCTGATCCCCATTTCTTCAGGGGTACGTAGGCAACTTGATTAATTCAGGTTCGGTCAAACCTTGGGATAAAATCCCTTTTCAAAATTTTGAAGCTAAATGCTAAACCATTCTTTGAAAAATCCTTAAGCGAACTACGCGGACCTGATCCTCCATTTTTGGGGTACGTAGGTAGTCTGGCTAGACCAGATTCGGTCCAAATCCTTAGAACCTTAGGTATTCAACCCTTTTGAACCCGAGCCCACCTAGAAAGTCCTTCTGGTGAAACAAGTAAAGGTTCGAGGCGAATGAAAAGAAAAACAGAAAGAAAAGAATGAGAGTCTGAAGATCCGCTAGGTTGAAAACCCGAAAGGGTGGCCTAGAGAAAGGTGAAAGTCGTTTTTCTTGCTAAGTCAACAAGCAAAATGATTGACTTATCAGAAGGTAAGGGTAGTGGTATGCTGGATTGAAAACTTGAAGAGACAATCTAGTCAGAGGCAAATACTTCCCATGAAAAGTTGAGTTGAATAGAAGCAGAAGGAGTTCCTCAGTTACGTAGAATTCCCAAGTTTGAGTACAAGCAAAAATTGAGATAAGTAGTCTTTTAGACTGAAAGCTTGGAAAGCAAAAGTTGAGATAAGTGGTCTTTTAGACTGAAAACTTGGAAGACATTAATTTTGACTTCTTCCGAAAAGACAAATCAAGGAGACTGAGAAGCAACCTCTATAGGGCAGGATCCTGGAATCCGAATAGTGTCAGCAAGGCTTACTTTGACACCTTTTTAAACTAGGGGCATTAAAACCGAGCAATCCGAAGGGGTATAACCATGACGGATGTCCTGATGGAGGAAACTAGAGCCTTTTGGCATGGTTTTTGAGACTACTCTAAGAGTGGCTGACCTTACCATTTAAAAATAACACATTTGATTTAAGAGTGAATCAAAATTTAGTCAAGTCCCATGAATATTATAAGTCTTCTTTGAAAGAGTCCTCAGGAGTCTGTTCCTTGTTTCTCATTGTTTTCTTTTAGAATCAAAAGTGTTTGGCACTGGAGAGAATGGGTGTACACCTTCCGAAATGTAAAGAAAAATCTAGAGTAGATCCTGGTTTAAGAATCAAAGAAGGGCAAGAGATTTGTTATTCAGACCTGCCTGAAACATCAAAGCCTCAAGCACTGAGCAAAATGAAGAACTCTTACGTTCAGCCTTTGTGAAGGTGGTCTTACCATTATACCAAAGAAAGAACCCATGCAAACTCAAATTTTTCCTACTTACCTTGGTTCTGCTTTCTTAAAACCTTGTCATGGAAGCACATCATACTAGGGGCATCTTTTATGACTTGCGTCATAAAAGATATTACACAATGATAACTGGGATATCTATTCTTAGCAAATAGAAACCAGAGAAGCTTGAACATACTCTTTGAGTTGAATTCCCTTGATCAAGTTGTTTCTTTTGGAGTCAAAGTTTCATAAACTTCAATTCCCAGCGGGGTATATAATCTACTCCTGCATCCTTCAAACCTCATTAGAATGCTTTTCATCTGTTAAAGAGAGTCAGCACCTAAAAATCTCATCAATCTACTTGAGTTTTGCTTTCAGCAAAGATCATGCACTCCCATTTATTCTCGGCAGGAGATCGCTATGCTATCAATGAACTCGATATAAGATCGATAAATATTTTTGTGTTGATTTGAGACTCTTTGAGTAGTTAAGGCCCTTTGAGTGTTACAGACTCTTCGGGTAGTTGAGACTCTCTGAGTATAAATATTTTGATTTGTTTTGAGACTCTTTGAGTAGTTGAGACCCTTTGAGTGTTACAGACTCTTCGGGTAGTTGAGACTCTTTGAGTATAAATGTTTTGTGTTGATTTGAGACTCTTTGAGTAGTTGAGACCCTTTGAGTGTTACAGACTCTTCGGGTAGTTGAGACTCTTTGAGTATAAATGTTTTGTGTTGATTTGAGACTCTTTGAGTAGTTGAGACCCTTCGAGTGTTACAGACTCTTCGGGTAGTTGAGACTCTTTGAGTATTAAATGTTTTGTGTTGATTTGAGACTCTTTGAGTAGTTGAGACCCTTCGAGTGTTACAGACTCTTCGGGTAATTGAGACTCTTTGAGTATAAATGTTTGGTGTTGATTTGAGACTCTTTGAGTAGTTGAGACCCTTCGAGTGTTACAGATTCTTCGGGTAGTTGAGACTCTTTGAGTATAAATGTTTTGTGTTGATTTGAGACTCTTTGAGTAGTTGAGACCCTTCGAGTGTTGCAGACTCTTCGGGTAATTGAGACTCTTTGAGTATAAATGTTTGGTGTTGATTTGAGACTCTTTGAGTAGTTGAGACCCTTCGAGTGTTACAGATTCTTCGGGTAGTTGAGACTCTTTGAGTATAAATGTTTTGTGTTGATTTGAGACTCTTTGAGTAGTTGAGACCCTTCGAGTGTTGCAGACTCTTCGGGTAGTTGAGGCTCTTTGAGTATAAATGTGTTTTGTGTTGATTTGAGACTCTTTGAGTAGTTGAGACCCTTCGAGTGTTGCAGACTCTTCGGGTAGTTGAGGCTCTTTGAGTATAAATGTGTTTTGTGTTGATTTGAGACTCTTTGAGTAGTTGAGACCCTTCGAGTGTTGCAGACTCTTCGAGTAGTTGAGACTCTTTGAGTATAAATGTTTTGTGTTGATTTGAGACTCTTTGAGTAGTTGAGACCCTTCGAGTGTTACAGACTCTTCGGGTAGTTGAGACTCTTTGAGTATAAATGTTTCGCGTTAATTTGAGACTCTTTGAGTAGTTAAGGCCCTTTGAGTATTACAGACTCTTCGGGTGGTTGAGGCTCTTTGAGTATAAAGATTTCTATGTGTTTGAAGCTCTCTGAGTGTTTGATTTGAGACTCTATGAGTGTTACATACTCTTTGAGTAATTTGATTTGATATTCTTTGAAGGGTTGATTTACGTCTGCATCGATAGTGGTCTGCTTTCTTTGAGGTAATTTTATTGGGTTCGTTTTCTTAAAAGCTTTGTTTTAACAGAGTATGTTTGTGTTTGCTTTAATAGAGTCTTTGCGTATTGATTTAAACAGTTGAGTCATGAGTATTAGGGAGAGACTATCTCTTTGAGTTGTCGTTGCCGAGTTAAGAGTCGGTGAGAGGCTATCTCCCTATTGTTGGTAGAGTTTTATCTCTGTGAATATCGTTTTAAAACTGAAAACCCAAAAATTTGCTTTGCTTTCGGGTCAGTCAAAATGTGTCGTCTGTTCAGCTTTGCCATTCGCGTGTTACACACGCTTTGCCAAAGAGGGGCATCTGTAGACACCCCATTTTGACCGGACCCAAGTTCGCTATGCTTGGACGTGTAGACACCCCATTTTGCTCTGCCTTAAGAAATTAGGGTTTTTCCATCGGTTTTCCAATGTCTTTCCTTTCCACGTCCGTTTGTTACATTTCTAAATATTTTTGGTCGTTTCCGCCATGTTTCGTATTTTTCTGTTGAATATTGAGAAGGGTTATTCATGAGAATCCGAGCAAAAGAGAATGTGGGACCCGCTGGTGTGGGACCCGTTTGTGTGGGACCCGCTAGTGTGGGACCCGTTTGTGTGGGACCCGCTGATATGGGACCCGCTGGTGTGGGACCCGTTTGTGTGGGACCCGCTGATGTGGGACCCGCTTGTGCGGAACCCACAAAAGTGGGACTCACCACTAGCATGACTTAACTTTCTCTACCATTTCCACTAACTTCATTTTCCCTTTAAAATAACACCATTATCTCCATTACCATTATATATTCCATTATTCCCACCACCATTCCCACCATTACCATTATATATTCCATTATCCCCACCACCATTCCCACCATTACCATTATATATTCCATTATTCCCACCACCATTCCCACCATTACCATTATATATTCCATTATTCTCCACCACACCCACCATTCTCATTATTTATTTCCACCTCTCAACTAAGTTTTTCACTATATAAAGAGAGGTGATGAGAATAAGAGAAAAAAGAAAAGGAGAGAAGGAAGAGGAGAAAAAAAAAAGAAGAGAAAAAAAAAAGAGGAGAAGGGAAAAAAAAAAGAAGAGAGGGAGAGAAAATAAGAGAGAAAGAGAGAGAGGAAAATATAAAAACAAAGAAGGAAGCGGAGCGGATCGCACGTCGGCCGGATTTTTGGATTTCTTCGGCTCTTGGATTCGGCGAGGAACTCATCACAGGTAGGTACACTGTTTTCGGAATTTTTTAGAATTATTTGGTATATTTTCGGATTTTTGCATGATTTTTAACGAAGAAAACTAAAAGATATACTAAACAGATTCCACAAATAATGAAATTTCGTGGGAAAATAATATGATAATGATACATTCTACCATGAATTTGTGAGCATTTTTGGATTTTGTTTGGTATATTATTTTACGCATTCTTTGAAAATTATCAGATTTTGGGAGAATTGTTACTGATGTCAAATCACAGATACAATTCTCCAAATTTTTACAGTAGTCTTAAATTCTATACTTCTTGCTTCTGTAAAGGTTTCAAGTGATTTTGATCTTGTTTCATATGAGCTGTAGTCTTAATTCATAATCTGGTTTGACATTTGAAAAATCCGAAACTGATAGTAAATAGTTTTCTAAATTCATGAAAATCTCACAGCATGCTATTTTCACTTATATCTTACTACTGTAGAAATTTCATGGAATTTAGATTTCTATTTCTAGTAGTTTTTGTGTTATTTTTGCAATCTGGTCAATTAATTTTTAAATCCAAATTAAATATGAGTTTAATGTAATAATCTGTAAAAATATTCCAGTAAGTTACATCTCATCATATCTTGTTGCTGGAGAAGTTTCAACTCATTTTGAGTTCGTTTGCAACAACTTCACTTGTAAAATCACTCATATGATTAAAATTGATAAAATTCATTGAAAATCCGAAATTAATTGAAAATCATCTTAAAATCTCTAAAGGACCTTAAATTCTGTCACATCTTAATTCCTTAAGAAGGTCTGCTTTGCCTCATTTGTAAAATCCTCTCTGAGGTTGCACCTCAATTTGTGCCTCTGTTAATTAGAGATCAATTTGGTCAATTAGTTGTCTTAGCCTTGCTTCCCCCTTGCAAGGGCAATGATAAGGTTACTTGGAGCCCATCTTTGTGTGTGTTTGGGAGACCCGCCAGGTCTCATTCTCTCGTTAGTCCTCTTTGTGCGCCGTTTGGTTTTGGGAGAACACCCTACTCGGCTTGGCTTCATACCCCTACCCTTATGGGTATTGGGTTGCACATTTGTTGCACCCTAGGGCTAGGTAGCTGTCCGGCCCGGCTGGGTGTTTTACCTCTGCCAAATGTTCAAATTCGTGTTTCCTTTTCTCTTAGAGAGTCTTTGACTCATTTATCTTTAGTTGGTGTTAGTGGAGTCTTTGACTCATGTTTCCATTTCTTTTAGAGAGTCTTTGACTCATCTATCCTTTAGTGGGTGTTAGTGGAGTCTCTGACTCGTGTTTCCTTTTCTTTTAGAGAGTCTTTGATTCACTTCGTTTTCTTAGTAGGTATTATTAGAGAGTCTTTGACTCATTCGTTCTTTTGTGGTATTACTAGGGAGTCTTTGACTCATTGGTTCTTCTGTTGGCGTTTTTTGGGAGTCTTTGGCTCATTCCTCCTCTAAGTTGTAGTATTAGAGAGTCTGTGACTCATTTGTTCCCCTCTTTAGTGTTGTTAGTTCGGAGTTTCTCCTTTAGAGTTGTTGATTACTTCGCTTTGATTAGAGGCTAACTCAGTCTTATTAAAGCTTTGCTTGCTTGGGATCTTGGATCGTTTTCTCTCTTCTTGGGACGCTATCTTTCTTGTTGTGGTTCGTCTCTTTGAGGCGTTAGTTGCTTGTTTGGGGTTTCCCCTTTTTGCTTTAGGGCTTTGCCCTAGTTTATGGTTATGCTTGTTTGTTCTCTGTAAGAGTGAATTCATCTAAAGGTCCTGAGCATTGGAAAAGCTTTAAAATCCAAAAACATTAGAAATTTAAAACTCAAAAACATTTGAAAACTTTAAAAATATCAAAAACATTTGAAAATATAAAAAAAAAACCTTAAAAAATCTGAAGTGTGAGTGTTTCTTTTAGAAGCGTAGTTTGAGAGTTCGTTTTCGAACTACGTTGGCTTGATCCTCTTCCGAGGTACGTAGTGCAGCTTGGGATTTATATCCCAAGTCCAGCCAAACCTTTTTTGTAAATAATATCTTAAACTTTCTTCAAAAACCTTTAAAATCTTATTTTCAAAAGATCTTCCTCTAGAGTTAGGAGTTTCTCCTAGATAGAGAGTTTTAGAGTTAGGGTTTTTCTTTTGATAGGTAGTTTGATTGTTTGTTTGTTGTGTGCTTGTTTTTAGAGTTAGGGGTCTGTCCTAGAGTTATAGGAGCGCCTCCGTCCGGTCAGTCGGCGATCCATATCGCCGAGTGATGACTAGAGTAGGATACGCTAGTCCACCCTTGGTTTTCCTTAGGAAATACAGCCTAGTCACACATAGGTTGTAAGAACCACCTGCATTAGCTTAGGGCTAATCTGCATTTAGTTAGGGCATATAGGGTGTCATAAAATCCACAATTCACTGAAATTTAAATAATCGTACAAGAAACTTTAATAACCGGTTCGGTCTTTTAGATCGAGTCTAGGATAGAAGTCTAGGTGTCTTAGGCATCCTAGCTTAGAATAGGCGCGAAGAACTACGTTGCCTTGATTCTCGTGGAGGCGGGGATACGTAGGCTTCTTTGGATGAATACCAGATCATCTGAGGACTCGGGCTAATCACTTTTAAAACTGTTGAAACAATCAAATCACTTAGGATTTTCCATGAAATTAGAATTTTAGGAGAACTTTCACTTAGATTGAATCCAAACCAATTAAGAAATCAAGATACACATTTAGGATTCACATTGAAATTAGATCATAGGATGCATGTCACATAGATAGCACATTAACAGAGAGTTGAATGAGCCATTAAAAATGAATTTAAAAGAGTTAACTTTTGGAATTGAAGACCGATTATCGGGCAGGAATGGTGCATGTGGTGGATAAATCCCCATACCTTCCATTCTTGTAACCAGGTAGCGAGTCTAGATTTCTGGTTAATTATAGGTCCTAGATCCCACATCTAGGTGGCGACTCTGTCAGTCTCTTTTGTGTGGAATTCGGATTGCCTTAGTGATCCCAAGTTCACATAAAAGATGAATTAAAATTAATAATAAAAGGCACACGCCAATCTCGCGCCACCACCCCTCTCGCGGGATCGGGTCCCACAGATGGTCACTAGGAGTCAATAAGCCCACTAGAACTCTGGTTCTAAGAGAGCTCCTCTGGCGGGAGAAGGTCACCTCCCTCACGTTGAGGAATCTCCACCTTCGACTACACACCTCTTCTGGCTGGACCTACCCTCGATCAGTTTAACGAGTTGCCCTACCCGTTTATGGATATAACGAGGATTTTACAAATCCTCATCTCCAACACAACCGTCTCTCCAGTTGCACCCGTCGTTCAACCTACACCATGAGTAGCTGATGTTCAGGCTAGAACCATCATGCAAGATCTTGAGGATCAAGCACCCCCAGGAAGAAATCCGAGAAGTTTGAGACTACCCTTTGGCATCTGCGTCCAGTCCCGTTGTAACCCAACCGCAGAATCAGGACACAATCGCTGGCCCCGCCGCTATGCACCGAGTTACCATGGATACGGCTCCTGTTAATCCGGCTATCGTCGATCTTCAACGCCAAATCAAGGAGATGCAGCGGAAGATCAATGAGCCTAAAGATAAAGATCTTCTCGATAAATGGGAAGCTGAAACTGATTCCTCATTCACTGCAGAAGTCATGGCCATGCAAATGCCACAAACTTTAAGATGCAGCACCTAGATTTTTACGACGGTACGGTGGATCCTCTTGAGTATCTCCGAACTTTCTGCGAAACCATGACCTTCCATGGCGCATTAGATGGGTTCATTTGCAAGGCCTTCTCATCCATGTTAAAAAAGTTTGCAAATAGATGGTACTCTAGGCTACGTTCGGCCTCGTTCTCTTCTTTTCAAGAACTTGGTCGGGAGTTCATAGCTTACTTCGCCAGCAACCGGCCCAGACACAATCACTAATTCTCTAATACCCTCAAGCAAGCAAAAGGGGAATCCTTAAGAGACCTTGAGCGGATTTAACGTTGAGCTATCCAAGATCACGGATGTCAATCAAGATGTAGTCCATGAAGATGGGAGTACGTAACCACAATCTGAAGCCCTCCCTAGCCTTATATCTGCCTAAAACTATCCGAGATTTGTTGGCTCGAGCAGACAAGCACACTCAAGCAAAGGAAGCCCTCACTATGGAGAAAGGGGTTGAGATTGCTCGAACTAGCAAAAAGTGAAAGGGGTAGGATGAATCTAAGCCAGGCAATGGCTAGAACAAGCAATCCCATCAGGACAACCGATCTTCGACCAGTAACAAAAGCTCAGTTTCAAGGTTTGAAAGGTACACTCCTCTCAATACTTTTATTTCTAGCATTCTCTTAGAGGTGGCTCGTCAAAATATTATCTAGTGGATGAAGAAGATGAGAAACAATAACAACAAGAAACATGATACAAGCAAGTATTGTCATTTTCACCAAGATCAGGGCCACACGACGGATGAGTACTACCAAGTGAAATTCCAAGGGTGGTCCCGAGTACGACAACTTAAGAGGAAAAATTAGGTTCCTAACAAGTTTTAACCTTTTGAAAACTTCTAACCTAATTATGAAGATTAAGAGATCAAGAATGAAAAATAAGCACACAAGTTAAATCCTAAGTGCAATGCAAATAAAGAGCAAGAGTTTAAGAGAGAGTGCACCAGAGATTTAAAGTGGTTCGGTCCTCAAAACACGAGGCCCACTCCACTCCACCAACCAAACCCGTTGATGGCTTCACTATTTGATCTTCTTAACTTCGGTGAAAATCAATGCCGATTACAATTCCGATCGCCTTTAACCTTGGTGGCAATCCTCACCACGGAGAGTGGGCTCCGCTTCTCTGAACACTTGCCCAAATACAATCTTGATAAAGAAAGAAAGAACTAAAAACAATCCCTCTTAAGGGTTTATAAGATTTGTAGAAGATGTACAACTTTGAGCCAATGATCCAAATCCTAATCTTAGAGGATGAGAGGCACAAACAAGCTTTGATTCACTCTTAGGATATTCAAGTAGAGTTTTTGAGTGTTAGGATTGATGATTGGGAAGGTGGGAATACCCATATATATAGAAAAATCCAAATATGACCGTTTGGTGGCATTGTCGTAAATTTGGCAAAGTTACCAACGACTCTATTTCTTCCCGTTATAGTGGTCTCGGAGTTCCGGGAATACAAACAGAAATTGAAAAAAAGCTACTGGATCATTTTTTGGAACTCCGAGCTCGGAGCTCCGAGAATTCTCTCAGAGTTCCGAGAAGCCTATGTCAAGCAGATTTTCAATTCCATGTTTCTTATTCTTTGGGCTTCCAACTCTACACCAAGTTGGGATTGCTATGAGGGTTCCAAAGTGTTGGAACACCACAAGGACAATCTCTTATACATTTAGGGTGTGTGAGATTAACTTAATTTATGCCTCTTAAAATCTAAACTAAGATTGGATCTTTACATTCTACATAGACTTCGATCTTCAATGCGATTCTTCAAGTCTTCATTCGTCTTGGATCTCCGATGTCTTTGGCCTTCCGTATGTGGTCCAATGAGAGCTTCTTAGCCTCAATCCAAGCAATCTTTTCTTATCACAATTATAATCTACAACTTAGACAATCAAACACATTAGTGATCTTAAATCACTTGTGTATTGGAATCATCAAAAGAAGATGGGAATGCCAAGGTGGGAACCATTGGGCTTACAGGCGCCAGAAAGAGGAGATTGAAAAGTTGATAAACAGAGGATTCCCTTGAACTTAAGCTTTATAATGTTATCGTCCGTCGTCTTACTAAAAATTAAAGTGTCATCTACAAATTGTAAATGTGATACTTCCATGTTAAAAAAATCCTTGTCAATTATGGAAGTTTGGTCAATGTCTTATACCATGATGCATTCAAGGAGATGATGCTCGGATTGGACCGACTCACTCCCGTGGATTGGTGCCTCTATGGGTTCTCAGGAGGCGCAGGAAAAGTTGAAGGATTGATTGAGATTCCTGTTATTGTCGGCACTGACCCTCTCTAAAGAATGATCATGAAAACCTTTCTGGTTGTTCAAGTGCCTTCGGATTATAACACCATCATCGGTCGACCTGCGCTCGAAACTCTAAAGGCCATAGTCTCCACCAGTCGTCTTAAGATGAAGTTACCCATGGATAACGGTATAGGCGAGGTTAAAGATGATCAAGAGACATCTTGTTTATGATATGTCGATGCCCTCAAGGGCACTAATAAGGCTAAAGAGCCCTTCTCTATCAAAGTGCAGACCTCAGAGACGAGCCTCGGATTATCCGAGGAGAACCTGCTAAGAACTACCATTAAAAAAACCTTCTGAAGAACTTGCAGAGGTGTCTCTTCAAGGAAGACGATGATCGAACAGTTTAGATCGTCTCTCTGCTCAGAGGTAAGCCACAAACCGATCTCATTAATTTCATGAGAGCAAATGCAGATGGCTTAGCTTGGTCAGTAGTGGACATGGCGGGCATCCCACCGAGGTTGTCGTTCACAAGCTCAGTGTTAATCTATGCTTCAAACCAGTGAAGCAAAAGAAGCAGACTTTTTCCCTAGAGAGGTAGATGCACATCAAGGAAGAGGTTGACAAGCTCCTTCGCACTAGATTCATATACAAAATATATTACCCACAATGGCTCGCAAACGTGGTAATGGTCAAGAAGGCTAACGGGACGTGGCATATTTGTATTGACTTTACCAACCTTAACTACACCTGCCCAAAGATGACTACCCTCTTCCCCGCATAGATCTCCTTATCGACGCCACTTCTAGCCACAAGATGTTGAGCTTCATGGACTCCTTCTCCAAATATAACGATATTCAAATGTACGGCCCTGTTTTCCCCAAAATGTCCTTCATCACCGAGCAAGGACTATTCTGCTACAGAGTAATGCCTTTTGGGCAGAAGGATGCAGGAGGAACATATCAAAGGAGAGTCAACAATAAACTCTTCAAACACCAGAATGGTAGAAATATGGAGGTCTATGCCGACGACATGCACGTCAAAAGCCTCAAAGCTGAACGTCACATCTTTGATCTAGAAGAAATGCTCTTTGTTCTACATCAGTTCGAGATGAAGCTCAACCAGTCCAATTGTGCCTTTGGGGTAACCTCGGCTTCATGGTTAGCCAACAAAGAATCAAGGCTAATCCGGAAAGATCAAAGCCGTCCTTAACATTACCCCTTTGAAGAACATATCGAACATGTAAACGGTCACCAAATGGGTTGCTGCTCTACGAAAATTTATGTCCAAATATGTGGAAAAGTGCTTGCCATTCTTTAAATACTGCGGGACGTGAAGAAATTCGTATGGACCGAGGAATGTCAGATTTCCTTTGATCAACTCAAAACCTACCTCAGTTCACTACTTTTGCCTACAAAGCCGGAACCAGAAGATCTCTTATACCTTTCCATAAGTCTGGTTGTTGTTAGTGCCGTATTAGTTCACTAAGAGGGAAGAAACGGCCAACCAATCTACTACGTCAGAGTCCTCCACGACGACGAAACAAGGTATCAGAAGATAAAGAAGTTCGTATTTGCCGTAGTCACCACTACTCGAAAACTCTGCCCTTACTTCTAGACTAACTCCATTATTGTATCGACTGACCAACCACTTTGAAAGATTCTCGAGAAGCCGGACACTTTCGAACGGCTAATTAACTGGTCAGTCGAATTAGGTGAATTTGATCCACACTTCAAGCCATGTCCAGCCATAAAGTCACATGTTCTAGCTGACTTCATTGTGGAAAGTACAGTACCGATCGAAGACTCCATAGGGGGGCAGGAGGCTCCCACTGATAACCAACAAGAAGCCTTCCTGGATGTTATTCGTTGACGGTTCAGCCAACGCAAGTGGGAGCAATGCCGGGCTAATGTTGGTTGGTCCCGATGAACTCCTACTAGAATATGCCCTTCGCTTCAAATTCAAAACCTCCAACAACGAAGCTGAGTATGAAGCACTCCTTGCCAGCCTGAACCACATGATCGAGATGAATGTTGACCGATTAAAATCTCATAGTGACTCCTAGGTTATCATTGGGCATGTCAACAATCTTTATGAAGTTAAAGATCCGAGGATGTTGAAGTACCTAGAAATGGTACAAGAAAATACTTCTAAGTTTGAAGTTTTTGTGATCGTTCAAATTACAAGATCGAAAAATTTCCAGGCTGATGCCTTCTCACGAATTGGCATCCTCTAAAAGCCCAGACCTGGGTATGATTTATAACAAAATTCTCATTGCGAAGAACAAATAATGCAAGTCCACCATGAGCCGAGTTGAATGGACCGCTTCCTAGAGTACCTCGGGAATAGTACTCACCCCCAAAATAGGAAGGAAGCCCAGAGACTGATCGCCCGGGCCGCCAAACATGCACTCATCGAAGACGATCATTGCAAGCGATCTTATACGTGGCCCTATTTGAGATGCCTCAGTGCTTCAGAAGCCAGCTACGCACTCAGTGAGGTTCGCGAGGGTATCTATTGTGATCACTCCTGCAAGGTCCACACACAGAAGATTTTAAGGCCTGACTTTTTCTAGCCGACCATTTGGAAGGTCTCCTAAGACTTTGTCAAGAATTTTGAGAAGTACTAGAAGTTCTCCTACGTACTGCATCAGCTGGACACTCAATTTATCCCCATGACGAATCTGATCCCCTTTGCTATGTGGGGTATGGATCTTCTCGGCCTGTTCCCTCATGCCAGCAGGCAGTGCACAATGTTGTTTGTCGCTATTAACTATTTCACCAAACGGGTTGAGGCTGAAGCTATGAGAAAGACAGACTATAAAGCCACCGAGAAGTTCTTCTACAACTAAGTTGTATGACGGTAAGGACATTCGTATACTAATTACTTACAACGGCCCACATTTTGCCAGCACGCAGTTCAAAGAATTTTGTGAAGCGCGAAGCATTGACCACCGATTTACTTAGGTCAGGTATGCCCGAGCAAATGGACATGTCGAAGTCACCAACCGAATTCTTCTTCAAAATCTTAAGAAGTGCCTTGAGGGTGCCATGGGCCGATGAGCTACAATCATTCTCTAGGCCTGCCGCACCACTCACTTACGGTATCTAGTGAATCTCCATTCAACCTAGCGTTCGACGCTGAGGCTTTGATCCTGGTATAAATTGGGCTGCCTTCTCCAAGAATTCAACGTTTCAACGAATAAGAGAATGCCAATCTCATAAGAGTCAATCTCAATTTTCTTGAGGAAACAAGAGAACGAGCTCGAGTTTGGATCGTCGCCTATCAACAGAGGGTCGCCAAATACTACAACTGCCAGATGAAGGAAAGGGCCTTATGGGTTGGCGATCTTGTTCTTTGTCGGGCCGAGTTATCCAATCCAAGAAACTCAGTGAAGCTCGCCCTCAGCTGTGAAAGACCATACAGAGTCTTTAGGTTTATCAAACCAAGCACCTATGAACTAGAGACTCTCTCCGGAGATCCAATCCCCCGAACATGGAACCTGGAAAATCTGAAGAATTTCTATTAGTGAAGCAGTTTGTTTCTTTTTCATTCCCTAGGTATAGTTTCTTTTCCTTTCTGTTGTTTTTGTTTTTGCATGGTTAGCCCATCTCCATGAATGTAGTTTGTTCTCATCCTTTTATCAATGAATAAAAGTTAGATTTTTCTCCAAAGTGCATGTGATCTTGCTCTTCACCGACCATCTCCATACCTCGGGATGACCAGAGGTGGGCAGATCGAACATACACCCAAGAGGTAAAGGTCATGGACCATGGATGACTTCTTCAAGTTAGCACCCACCTAACCAATCTTTTAAGTAGATCTAGTAGGGTAAGCGATGGTAAACTGTCTGGCTCGAGCCTTTATGTCCACCAGACTAGATTGCCGGTGCAAAAAAGATTTGCGGACCCGAACCCAAAAGTAAGTATTGAGATCGGAGGTTGATCACTCGGAAAGCTTCACTAGACAGTTCTACAATAAAACTTGATCATCTTAAGGACAAAGGGAGTTGGCCATCTCCGAGTTGATCACTCAGAGGACAACCAACTTACGTACACAAAGCACAGAGCGAAACGCCTATACATTGACCAAGGTCAATAGAGGATGTCCTCCTCCTTTCTACTAAGCCAAAACTAAAGGGTGAGCTCGGCCTTGACTTCTTAAGGTCGAAGAGCCGGAGCACAGTTCCTCCACGGATTTCTCCAACAAAACATCACCCTGGTTAATTTTAAGTAAGCAAAGGAACAAAGTTTGTCAAACCACCCTAATACTTAGCATAAACATGGAAATCCATATACATGGAAGTGGAAAGAAACGAAGTACTTGATTATAAATAACAAGTTTTACAATGAAGGGCTTTGAGGCCATATACAAAAGATGGGCTCATCATGAATCGAGCCTCACCAAAATACAATATAGTAGCTGACTATTGGTATGAATGTTCGATTCGTACATAAATGTAACAGTTGTTGAAAATGATCAGCTAGCACGGTCTTCTCCAATCCCTTTTCTAGCTATTGATGTAAGTTTCAACTCATGCCCACGACGTAGCCTCAAAATTATTATGCCCCTCTGATCAAAGGAAGTATCGATACTAAGGATTAAGATTGGAAGTTTTGTTAACCGAAAGGAAACCCACTTGTTCGGCACAGTTCTGAGGGTCATTGTTGAAAAAATTTTTTTTTTCGAATGGTAGCAATTTCATTAAGAAAAAATGAGAAGACATAGATGGTCAACTGCAAAGAACAAACAGAAGAAGAAAAGAAGGAAAACCAGAAGACACAACAGGAAAACGCTAAAAATCACGGAGGAAGAAAATCAAACAACTCTAATCCTGGTTTCACCACGCCTTACCGAGCAAGGCTATCTGCCATACTATTCGCCGACCTGTTAACATGGTTGAAGATGATTGACGACCCCCTACTCTATCTTGAATCCCGTCAAAGAAATGAGCAAATCTCCAAGGAGGGACTACTGAGCCACTTAGTCATTGGATTACATTCAAAGAATCACCTTCCACAATTGTCTTATCCATAAGAGCTCTCTCCAAGCATTTTAATCCTTGATGTACTGCCTGAACTTGTACCTCATTAGCATATGTTGTCTGCCGCGCCTGAAAACATCCAATTGACAATGCCACTAGAATCCCTAAGAACTCCCCCTATTCCTGCAGGACCAGAATTACCCAAGCTCGAACCATCCAAATTTAACTTCATCAAACCTTCTGGAGGGCTTTCCAACATGGAGGGCAAGATTCCTTTCTCTCCACACTATTACAAACCTCCTTCCAGCCCTCCCAATGGCCATATGCCGAAGTAAATCTGAATAAGGGGGGCTTCTCACCAATGCGATAACCAATGCAATAACTTTAATGAATAAGAAGTACGGAGATTTGGATACAACTTGAAAAGCTCTATCATTCCTTTCTTTCCATAATACACATAGGGAAGCTAGCAGACAGGTATTCCAACACACCTTGCCTCTCATCTTCCAACGTGTCGCCAACCACCGTTCAAAACGATATGTGGGCTTGGATTAGAATACCCACTCAATACCAAATCTGGATAAAACACTACTCCATAGCACTCTAGCTACTTTACATTGAATGAACATATGGTCAATCGATTCTCCGCTTCACTACACAGAGGGCGGTGAACAACCAAACGAAGGTACCTGTTGCGATCACTCGTGCGGCAAGGTCCTCACACAAAAGATTTAAGGCCCAAAATTTTCTAGCCGACCATTTGGAAGGACTCGTAGGACTTTGTCAGGAATTTTGAGAAGTGCTAGAAATTCTCCTCAGTACCGCATCAGCCGGCCACTCAATTTACCCCCATGACGAATCTGATCCTCTTCGCTATGTGGGGTATGGCTCTTCTCGGCCTGTTCCCTCATGCCAGCAGGCAGTGCACAATGTTGTTCGTCTCTATTAACAATTTCACCAAATGGGTTGAGGCTGAAGCTGTAGGAAAGACAGACTATAAACCCACTGAGAAGTTC
Source organism: Tasmannia lanceolata (assembly GCF_043159265.1). Taxonomy (NCBI): domain Eukaryota; kingdom Viridiplantae; phylum Streptophyta; class Magnoliopsida; order Canellales; family Winteraceae; genus Tasmannia; species Tasmannia lanceolata. Next base: position 30,717,935 of record NW_027518689.1, read on the forward strand.
TTCTACAACTAAGTTGTATGACAGTAAGCACATTCGTATAATAATTACTTACAACATCCCACATTTTGCCAGCACGCAGTTCAAAGAATTTGGTGAAGGGCTACGCATTGACCACCAATTTACTTAGGTCAGGTATGCCCAAGCAAATGGACATGTTGAAGTCACCAACCGAATTCTTCTTCAAAGTCTTAAGAAGTGCATTGAGGGTTCCATGGGCTGATGAGCTACCAAACATCCTCTGGGCCTACCGTACCACTCACTTACGGCATCTAGTGAATCTCCATTCAACTTAGTGTTCGTCGCTGAGGCTTTGATCCTAGTAGAAATTTGGCTCCCTTCTCCAAGAATTCAAAGTTTCAACGAATAAGAGAATGCCTATCTCATAAGAAACAATCTCATTTGCTTGAGGAAACAAGAGAACAAGCTCGAGTTCGGATCGCCGCCTATCAACTTAGGGTCGCCAAATACTACAACTGCCAGATGAAGGAAAGGGCCTTATGGATTGGCGATCTTGTTCTTAGTCGGGCCTAGGTATCCGATCCAAGAAACTCAGTGAAGCTCGCCCTCAGCTGTGAAGGACCATACAGAGTCTCTAGGTTTATCAAACCAAGCACCTATGAACTAGAGACTCTCTCAGGAGATCCGATCCCCAGAACTTGGAACCTGTAAAATCTGAAGAAATTCTATCAGTGAAGTAGTTTGTTTCTCTTTCATTCCCTAGGTATAGTTTCTTTTCCTTTATGCTATTTTTTTTTTGCACGGTTAGCCCATCTCCATGAGTGTAGTTTGTTCTCATCCTTTTATCAATGAATGAAAGTTAGATTTTTCTCCAAATTGAATGTGAACTTGCTCTTCCCTGACAATCTTCATTCCTCTGGATGACCAGAGGTGAGAGGATCGACCATACACCCAAGAGGTAAAGGTCACGGACCATGGAAGACTTCTTCAAGTTAGAACCCACCTAACCAATCTTTTAAGCTGATCTAGCAGGGTACGCGATGGTAAACTGTCTGGCCTGAACCTTTATGTCGACCTGACTGGACTTCCAATGCAAAAGGATTTACGGATCTGAACCCAAAAGTATGTATTGAGATCAAAGGTTGATCACCCGGAAACCTTCACTAGACAGTTCTGGAATCAAAACCTGATCATCTTAAGGACAAAGGGAGTTGGCCATCTCCAATTTGATCACTCAGAGAACGACCAGCTCACGCACACAAACGCGGAGCGAAATGCCTATACATTGGCCAAGGTCAATAGAGGACGCCCTCCTCCTTTCTACTGAGCCAAAACTAAAGGGTGAGCTCGGCATCAACTTCTTAAGATTGAAGAGCCAGAGCACAGTTCATCCAGGGATTTCTCCAACATAGCATCACCCTGCTTACTTTTAAGTAAGCTAAGGAACGAAGTTTGTTAAACCACGCTAATACTTAGCATAAACAAGGAAATCCATATACATGGAAGTGAAAAGAAACGAAGTACTTCCTTATAAATAACAAGTTTTACAATGTCACGCCCCAAACCACCCCCACAATCGTGGGTTGGAACAGTACAACGCCACATGCTAATAGAGGGTTACTCTACATGCATGCAAGGCTAGCAATAACAAAACCAAGCTTAACTAAACTCAACAACTAAATTCCATTCCATCCATTCAAGTCAACCATTAAACAACATAAATATTGAGTATCAAACTCTCTCTCTCACTCACAGCCCACAATAAATAATAATAAAAGATTGAAGTATAATCAGTCCACCACTTGCTTACCTAAACAACTAGATATGAAACGAAATAAAAGAAGGCTCTAATCGTGCATTTCTTGGTACTCCGCTTCAGGTTGGAGTCAATCTTCTTGACCTGAAATTTGTTAAACCCGGGTGAACTAAAGCTCGATTGTGAATAATAAAGACTACACTAACAGATGATAAAGCAAGTGACCGAAATAATAATAAGATCAAGGCATGATCCATATACAAATAAGCATGGCTCCAAAACATCATGCATATTCAAGCAGAGTTCTTATGGTTCAAAAATCGAAATGGGTGGATTTGATAATTCTTGGATGCACAGTTGCTTAGTTTATTAATTGCGATAAATCGGAAGTTCCAGTGTATTATGCTTTCCCCACTAGGGGTCCAAAATTTGGCCAAATGGTATCTAGCTGCCAACATATTATGCATTCCCCGAAGGCATAAGGGTCCAAGAATGAGCTAGCATTCCAAGAATTCAATAATCAATAGTTCAATAATCATGGCGTAGAGTTCAATGATTCAATGGTCCAGGGATCCCGAAGAATCAACGAATTCAATAATTTAAGGATCGAAAATAAATTCGATAGTTCAATAGTTCAATAGGAGTTCAAAAGCACAACGCTCAAGGTTGTGTCCAATAAAGAGTATAAACTAAGGCTGTACTCAATAGATGTCAAAATTGGTTCATATTCAAATTCAATTGAACAAATAGCAAAGCTCCAAAAGTTTCTTACAATATAACCCGTTAGTATAAACCGTGTTACTTACCTCGATCAGATTCTAAAGCTGTCTTTCGATCGGTCGTTCAATCACCTACATATGAGGTTCAGAAAATCAATGTCATTTTTTTACTCTAAATGATTCAGACCCTACTCATACATCGTTTCTATGGTTTCCCTAGAAGGGCCTTAAAGTTCTAAATCGATAGTCTTCAAAAATTTGTAACTCCTTCCATTCAACTCCGATTTGCGCAATGTTGGATCCGATGGATTCATGACGATGAGATGAATCCACAAAACTCAATCTCGCGACTCAAATCTTATCAGATCAAAGATGTAAAATATATTTGGGTTTTTTTTTATTATCAAAACCTACTTTTCCAAAACATATGATCTAGGTCTTGGATACGATGATGATTACTAAAACAAGATGGATCCTTCGAAAAAACAAAAGATCAGACGTAGGGTTCGTAATCGAAATGAAAACTCAGTTTTAATCAACCCAACCCTTGTTTTAGAATCCTGAGCAAACATACGATCAATCGAAATAAGATTCTTACCTCGATTTGTGTCGGAAAGCACTTGTTCTTGATCCTCTCCTCTTTCTCCATGTAGATCTCTCTCTCTCTCTCTCTCTCTCTCTCTCTCTCTCTCTCTCTCTCTCCAGTGCAGCAAGAATTAGGGTTGCCTTTAGTTTCCCTATTCCCCCAAAACTTATATTTATAGGTCTAAAAAGAAAAGCCCTAATTAAACTTTAATTATTTTTGGCAAAAATGCCGCCCCAGTAAAGGGGTATTTTCGGGATATTACATACAATGAAGGGCTTCGAGGCCATATACAAAAGATGGGCTCATCACGAATCGAGCCTTTCCAAAATACAATATAGTAGCTAACTATTGATATGAATGTTTGATTCGCACATAAATGTAACAGTTGTCGCAAACGATCAGTTGGCACGGTCTTCTCCAATCCCTTTTCTAGCTATTGCTCTAAGCTTCAACTCATGCCCACGACGTAGCTTCAAAATTATAATGCTCTCTGATCCGAGGAAGTATCGAAACTAAGGAATAAGATTGGAAGTTTTGTTAACCGACAAGGAAACCCACTTGTTCGGCACAGTTCTGAGGGTCATTGTTGAAAAATATTTTTTTTTGAACGATAGCAATTTCATTAATAAAAAAAAGAGAAGACATAGATGGTCAACTGCAAAGAACAAACAGAAGAAGAAAAGAAGGGAAACCAGAGGATACAACAAGAAAAGGCTAAAATTCGAGGGAGAAAATCAAATATCTCCAATCCAGGTTTCACTACGCCTTGCCGAGCAAGGCTATCCGCCACACTATTCGCCGACATCTTAACATGGTTGAAGATGATTGAGGACCCCCTACTCTATCTTGAATCTCGTCAAAGAAATGGGCAAATCTCCAAGGAGGGACGACTAAGCCTCTTAGTCATTGGATTACACTAAAAGAATCACCTTCCACAATTGTCTTATCCATAAGAGCTCTCTCTAAGCATTTTAATCCTTGATGTACTGCCCTAACTTGTGCCTCATTAGCGTCTGTTGTCTGCCGCACCTGAAAACATCCAATTGACAGTGCCACTAGAATCTCTAAGAACTCCCCCTATTCTTGCCGGACCAGGATTACCCAAGCTCGAACCCTCGAAATTTAACTTCATCAAACCTTTCGGAGGGCTTTCCAACATGGAGCACAAGATTCCTTTCTCTCCATACTATTACAAACCTCCTTCCAGCCCTCCCAAAGGTCGTATGCCAAAGTAAATCTGAATAGGGGGGGCTTCTCAACGATGCGATAACCAATGCAAGAACTTTAATGAATAAGAAGTACAGAAGTTTGGATACACCTTGAAAAGCTCTATCATTCCTTTCTTTCTATAATACCCATAGGGAAGTTAGCAAACAGGTATTCCAAAGCACCCTGCCTCTCATCTTCCAAGGTCACGCTGACCAGCCTTCTAAAAGATCCGTGAGCTTGGATGAAAACACCCACTCAATACCAAATCTAGATAAAACACTACTCCATAGCAGTCTAGCTACTTTACAATGAATGAACATATGGTCAATCGATTCTCCGCTTCACTACACAGAGGGCAGCAAACAACCAAACGAAGGTATCCGTTGTGATCAGTCGTGCGGCAAGGTCCTCACACAGAAGATTTTAAGGCCCGAATTTTTCTACCGACCATTAGGAAGGACTCCTAGGACTTTGTAAAGAATTTCAGAAGTGCTAGAAGTTCTCCTCGGTACCGCATCAGCCGGCCATTCAATTTACCCCCATGATGAATCTGATCCCCTTCGCTATGTGGGGTATTGTAGACACCCTCATTTTGCTACACTTTAACCAACAATAGCCTACTATATTGATCCGTGAAATTTCACTAGTAAAATATGCATCCTCACATTCCCTGGAAATCAAAATGATAAAGAGCCTGGTAAGATGATTTGATCCGAAAAATTAGAAAAATACTCTGATTGGTGACTTTAGAGTGTTAAATCCATATAAGAGTCCCTCTATCATGGATTTATATGTTTTAGGGCATTAATATCTCGATCTGACTTTACAGATCATCAATCAGGACAAAATAAGCTTGGATTACTTCACAATCCGGGCCCTGATTTCATTCCAAGACCCGATTTCCGTAAATCTTCAGATCGAGGGCAGATCTTGACCTGAGTGTCTTTCTTTACTAAGGATTTGTGATCATTTAGTCAAAATAATATCAATCAAGCTTAATCTCAAATTCGGATTCAACATTGGGTTACTTAACTAAGAAAAAAAACTAGTGAAAAGTCACGGATCAAGGCGGGAAAGCGAGATCCGTCAAAATCATCCCATTTAATCATTGATAGCAGAACTTTTTGATGTCTCAATCATTGTCAATATCATGCTTTTAACCGTTGACCCAAAGTTGATCAAATCGGTTGGTTTGTTTAGATCGCCGATTTGCTTGATCTTGGGAAAAACGATCTACAGGCGGAGATCGGGGGCCCTCACTGGTCGAAAATTTCAAAATCAGTATTTCTACGGCAATATTTGGCTTAAAAGAGAAAAAAATCAACGATTCCAACGGCGAAAGAATTATCGAAATCAGACTTCAAAATCTCCTGAAAACAACGTTTTTCGATTTTCACATTCAAAATATTCGAAAAATCTTTCACAAAGATTCTAGGAGATTTGGAGGCATCATCTCATCCATTCTTTTGATCCCCTAAGGATTGCAATTGATCTCAACCACTCAATCTTAGTCCATATCTTTGCAAAGATTTCAGGATATTTGGAGACCCCATCTCGCCCGTTCTTTCGATCACATGGAGATTGCAGTTAATCGCAGCCATCCAAATCGTTGCCATTCTCTTCAAAGGCAACCAAATTAGACATTTTCCTTGTCCTAAAATTTGCTTCCATATTCAAAAAGATTCCAAGGATAAATGGCATCATCCTGGGCCTTGAATTGATTAGGAATCTTTAGTGCTCGATCCTGGCCGCACAAATGCTTGCCATGTTAAACATGGCCATGGCTTAAATGGAAGATGCCAAAGAAGAGGGAGAATATTCTAGAAAAATTCCATCTTGGCCATTCTTTCCCCTTCCTTTTTCCATCACTCAATCTCTACCTTACACCTTTAGGCTCCTAAGAAGGCAACCTAGCTCACCCTTCACCTATAAATGCCCATGCTCTCTTCTTCTCTCGACAACTGAATACTCCAAGAGCCCACGATTTTTCTCTTCACCTTCTCCCAAATTCGTGCAATCCTCTTTGCCCCTCTCTCTCTCTCTCTCTCTCTCTCTCTTTCTCCATAAGCAAACCTCCATACCCCCACCCCGCACACCTTGGCCAACTCGGCAAAATTTCATCAAAGGATCGGGTTCCGTCGGATTACATCAAAAGGCGAGGATCGAATTAGCATCATAGTGAGGTAGGCCATCCAAAGTTCAATTTTTTATCTTATTTGTGAAAAGCATGTAAACTCTTCTAATTTTTTGAAGATTTTTGACTTTGTGAAAGTTCCTAATCTCTAAGTAGGAAAGTTCATAAAATCAAAATTCTTAAACCAAGAGATAGTTAGTCAAGTTCCAATGAAGAATTAATCTAGAAATTATAAGATTTTGATGGAAAGGGTTTACATGATTTTGTAACTTTGGAATAGTGTTCTTAGATTTCCCAACCCCAACCTTTCGGACATGTTGCCCAAGCCCAAAACCCAATGTTCATAACTTCAAAATCCCAAAACCCACTTGTGAAAGGTCATAGAGCTATGAAACTCATATTTCTAAAATCCCAAAGACAGTGCAATAGTCAAATGGCCATGTATCTCAAATTCTAACCTATGCATTGTGTACATATGATGGTTGTTCCTGCAAATAAATTCCATATACATCAAATTTGTACTTTAAGCCGCACCCCTACCTCGCACCCCTCACCCGCACCTTAAACCCAACCCCAACCCACACCGTATGCCGCACCCCAAAGCCACACCCTAAGACTACACTCCTAGGCTGCACCCCTAACCCGCACCCGTAAACCGCACCCCAACTCGAGTTAAACCCGAGCCAAACCAAATCCAAAACCTCTTAGGGTCCCATCCCCATTCGATTATGCTTTAGGGTCCCACATCCAACCCAACAGCCCCCTCGGCTTAGATTAAATCCCAACCCCACACAATCTCCATCGTCCAATCCCATAACCATCACATGCCTGTAGCTATAACCTCATAGCTAACTTCAGCTACCTCATTCACCCATGGCATAAATCCCAAATGTTACATCCCATGGCCCATGTTCTCATCCCATTCATACCATCAGCCCATCCATAGCACCATACCACCTAACCATGTGCCATCAGCCCTCTTATCATTTAAATCATACCCCATGTCTCCCACCCATAACCAAACAGCACATGCACTCCTTCATTAACGTCACATCCCTGTAGCAACCAATTCGAGTATGCGCCCTACCCCCCATAGCCATAAGCCACCAAACTTGCCATCCTAGTGGTCTCGTCCAACAACTGGCCTATGGTTATCAACCCAACCCCAACGCCTACCCCATCAGACTATGCCATGTCTATTAATCCCATCATCCCCCGTCCTCTATATCCATAGCCGAACATCAATCTACATCCATTATCTATTCCCACCTCCACATCTATTACCTACCCATTAATTCCATCAGAACACATCCACACTCGCGACCATTAATCCTAATATCCACACCCATATCCATACATCCATAATTCACATGCCCCCCACCCATTAATTCTAGCACTGCACCCACCCGACCCTATCCAAACCCAAGCAAACCAAACTGAAATATTCAAGCACACCGTGTGATTCCCCAAATTACATGTGCTGTGCACATTTAACCACCAAAAATCCCAATTGAATCCAACCGGTCTAATCCCTACTCAACCCGAGTCACACACATCCAACCCCGACTCACCCCGGTTCAACCAGCCAATCCCAACTCGGTCTTACCCAAGCTGCACCCAAGCTGAGTCTAACCCGAGCTGCTCCCAACCGGATCCAAGTTACACCAAACCAAAACTCAATCCCTCAACCAAGCCAATCCAACCCAACCAGAGTTATCCCGGACCCAACCCGGTCCAGCCCAAGCCAACCTGAACAAACCCGGTTCAGCCCCAACCCGGTCCAGCCCAAGCCAACCTGAACGAACCCGGTTCAGCCCCAACCCGGTTCAACCCAGACCCGGAACCCAATCTCAACCCCAACCGAGCAGCCCTCATCCCCATCCCATATTCCACAGCCATATATTTTACAGCCACATAGCCCATCCCCATCCCGTAGTACGTCATCCATAGCCCTAATCGGCCTCACCTCGCCCACTACCTCGGTCCAATCCAAGTCAACTCGGTTCAGCCTGTATAATCCGGACTCAATCCAAGTTAGCCCGGTCCAATTCGGAACCAATCCGAGTCATCCCGGTTCAACCCGGACTCAATTCGAACCAACCGGGTTCAACCCAACCCAGCCCAGACCAGCCCCCCAAACTCGATTTAACCCACCCGGTCCAAGGTTAACCCGACCCCGAACTCGGAATTTGCAGCTCGCACCCCACCACCACATGATCATCATAACATCCCATGGTCATCTACCTACAGCCCTATCTCTCATCCAATGACCCAACACCCGTCCGTGTACTTCATCAAACCCATGCAGCACCCTTGTAATTCGTATACCCATTCATGATACATATGCTCTCCCCCTCCATCCTCAACAGTAAATCATCTAACTACAGGTCCATTACCCCATCCCCATGGCCGTAGACCTATTACCCCTATACCCATAGTTAGTATCCCATCTCACCGCCGAATAAGAATTAAACCCAACCCAAACTATTTCAACCGGACCTAATTGGCCCAGCACAACCAAACCCATATGGGTTCCACCCCTAACTGAGCTTAGGCTGACCTCAAACATGCTTGGATTCATCCCAACCGAACTGAAGTCGGAAATCAAATCATGGGATGTTAATCATGCATGTAATGTGCACAATCAACGCCATCCCAACAGAACTATTTCCACCCAAACCCATGCCGGTTCCATGTACCCAGGTCCAGTCCAAGCTAACCCGAGTCAAGTTATCAACCCAGCCCACCCGGCCCGACCGGGTTTGACTCAGCTCAACCCGAGCCAACCCGGGTCTAACCCGAGCCTAACCTGACTCAATTCAACCCAACCCAACCCAACCCAAAGTTGGACACACTTTGACCCATATTTTGGTTGAATAATTACCCAAATCCCATTGGTCGAGCCATAGTTGAGCAACCCTGTACCTATAGCCATGCCCATCCATATTTTCCATACTCACATCACAACTCACATCCCCTTTTACATCTATATTTTACATACCCCACATCTCATATCCCAGCCACACACACTCCATACACCCATACATTCTCACCATCGATGCCATATACCAAAGCCATATCCCACCAATACCCAAATATTCATTCGGCCATCCCAATTAGCCTCATCCTCCATCAGACCAATCACTTACCTCATGCTCAAAATCTTGTTCCCCATGATTGCATAATCATATACCCTATCTGTACACAAGCTAGCACCTAGCAATGCATACACTCAACTCTCCCCACTTGTGCATGCTCGTCACGCACCCGACCCACCTGAACCCAATTCGCACAATCCGAGTCAACCCAAATCGGAAGCGTCGGGTCCAACCCAACTCGCCTAATGGATTCAACTAACCTACACCAACTCGATCCAAACTGAGTCACCTTCAACTTAACTGAGTCACCCTTTCCTCAACTAGACCGATTCACATGTCTAACTCACCCAAGTTACATCCTTATGACTCCAGTCGAGTTGTATCCCTAGTCCTAAACCTGAGTTGTGCCCTTATGACTCCAACCGAGTCATAGCCCTTTTCCAAATCCACACTCCTCCAATGGAACTACGTGTGGCTTGATCCCCACCATGCGTGTGGCTTGATCCCCACCATGGGGTACGTAGGCAACTTGGCACTCCCAAGTTCAGTCGCACCCTTCTCCATCCTTCTCGTTCTCCTACACCCTTCCTCATCTCTTTCATTCCCCTTTTCACCCTTTCCTTTTCCCTAAACCTTTTTGCATGCTAGATGTTTATTTTTATATTCTAGTCGCATGAGTAATTGAATGTTTAGATTTCTTTGTTTGATAATTGTTCTCATCCTATGCTAGAAATAATATGTTGCTTGCTTGTTATGCTTAGAATTCGCATGCTAGGTTGTTTGTTTCTGTTAGAATAATTGTTTGTATGCTTAGTTATTTGTGCTGTTGAAACTCTAAAAGAATTAAAAAATCTAAAAGAACCTAAGAACTCACATTCATTGGAAAATCACTATTCCAAAATTTTATATTCCAAGAACATAAATACCTTAGGTTCCAAAACTTAAAAATTTCACTCTAGGTTTCACCATAGAACTTTTAGAGCCCAAACTTCACAAAAATACTAAAAATCCAACTTAGGTCCAGTGCATTAGATCTAGGTTCATATAGCATAGGTCACTTCACCTCAAATCAATTAATCAAATTCAACTCAAGTCAAATCTCATCAATCTCAAAACAATCACATAGGCACATAGGCATCTAGTTGCATGTAGGATGCACTCCTGCCCCGCATGAGTCTAAACTGTGAACGGCCAAATCATTCGTAATATTTAGATTTTCCATATAAAACTCACATTTACCCTCTTTGTTTAAAACTTAAACAACTAAAGCATTTAAAATGTGAAGTTTGACTTTCGTCAGGCAAGATCGATGCTGTATACTTCGTACGGTACACCTTCCGATCTCATAACCAGATAACTTACCCAGAATTTAAATCGTAGACCAAATATACGGAGTTAATCATGGGTCCTAGATCCCTAATCTAGGTGGCGAATCTGGTCAGTTGCTTCTTTCGTAAAGGTAGGACTTTTATCCTAAATTTATGGAAAAGGCAACCATATTCAAATCCAATGGAAAAATGCTCTATCATTATAAAAAGACACACTCGTGGGCCACCCCGTCCGGGACGGGATCCATACATAAAGAGACACACTCGTGGGCCACCCCCTCCGGGACGGGATCCACAGACTGGCGACTCTGCTGGGGACTAAATTACCTAACTTTATAACTTTTAAAAGCTTTAGTCATTTAGATTTTCACTAAAGGGGGAAAATGTGAAACAAAACACACACAAAATTCAAAAACTCAAAAATTCAAAAAAAGAAGCCAAAAAAAGAACAAAAAAAGATGTTATGTGCTTACTTGAATGAAAACAAAAAGTGAGAACAATAAGCCATCACCCAAACCTTCAAAAAAATTAATTAAAGGACTTGAGGGCATTAGATGAGAATCCCCAAATTGCACACACTTACATCTACACCCTTGCATATCACATTCACACACGTCCTATTTAGGAACCCGGAGTGTTATCTAGCATGGTTGACTGGGAGGTCATGACCCGGTGCCTCTGTGTTAGAGAAGCATTCCACCCTTAGCCTAGTACCTTTAAGGTGCGTAAATGGATCTGTTGGTTCATGTACTGTTGCTCTGGACACCGGTAGAGTATATCGAACACGGATTCGCGCTAAGGAAACTCTTAGCCTTACCCCTAGTTTACCCCACACATGCATATTGCACAAACATGCGTACATCACGTGTGTGAGCCTAGATTAGGATATCTTACCCGTCTGTGTCTAGATTAGGCCGTAGTCCATCTTCCAATGGCTACGATCGGTCTTAGGAACACGAACAAAGTCACGAATCAAACCACCTGGTTCCGCTAAATTAAGGGTTAGGAATTGCGTCCTCCAAGTAAATCACAAAAAGAAAATCCCTTTGAGGTTGGGATAATAATCTCGTTACTCTTAGATCTAGGAAATCACATCTCTCATTGATCAACGATTCATTTATCGTGGGTTGATATCCTTTAGGTTAGGGTTCCCTTTTAAGGACTCATCTCATAACTCTAGCCTAGGATTTTTCTCCCCTGAAACTAGGGGCATCTTCTTCGAGTGTATCCTTAAAACTCCTAAAATGTCACCCCCTATTAGGTTCATGCCTCACCCATCCGTTGGTCCCATTCTTTCAATTTTTAAATAAATAAGACCATCTTTTTCAATGAAAAATTTATCGGTCTCAAATGTGTGTGGGAACTTAGTCCTTCTAGCCAATACACGTTTTCAATCAAGAACACTACTGTGTCTAAACTTCCAATCTTTACTTTTTCAGGAGTTCTTGTATTCACCATTGATCATCCAAAAGCAACTTGGACTCGACTTTCCAATCGTCTTGTGAGAATTCCACCTCCATCTTCTCCCACTGTCCTCTCAATGTCTGAACCAACTGAAAACTCTCAGCCTCCTTGCATTGATGATATGTTGGTCGAACCCACCCGTCAAATGAGCCTACTTCGCGAAGAAAATAAGTGTAAGCCCAATGGCTTCCACCTTGGCATTCCCATCTTATTTTGATGATTCCAATACACAAGTGATTTATGATCACTAATGTGTTTGATTGTCTAAGTTGTAGATCACATTGGTGCTAAGACAACATTGCTTGGATTGAGGCCAAGAAGATCTCATTGGACCACATCATGAAGGCTAAAGACATCGAAGTCCAAGACAAATGAAGACTTGAAGAATCCATTGAAGATCAAAGTCATATTTGAATGTATAAGATCCAATCTTAGTTTTAGATTTTAAGAGGCATAATTAAGTTAATCTCACACACCCTAAATGTATAAAAGATTATCCTTGTGGTGTTCCAACAATGTGGAACCCTCATAACAATCCTAAATTGGTGTAAAGTTGGAAGCCCAAAAACAAGAAGTGAAAATCTGCTTGACATAGGCTTCTCGGAACTCCGAGAGATTCCTCGGAGCTTCGAGAAATGGTCTAGTAACATTTTTCTCACTTCTGTTTGTATTCCCGGAACTCCGAGAACACTATGACGGTCGAATTTTTAGCCGTTGAGAATTTTCCAGGAATTACCACAATGCCACTGAACGGTCATATTTTGGTTTTCCTATATATATGGGCATTCTAAACTTCAAGAAAGAATCCTAACACTCTAAAAATTCATTTGAACATCAAAAGAGTGAATCAAACTTGATTATGCCTATCATCCTCTAAATATTAGGATTTGAATCATAGGCTCAATTTGTACATCTTCTACATTTTTGTAAACCCTTGTGAGGGATTGTTTTTTGTTCTTTCTTTCTTATTAAGAACTTTGTATCGGGCGAGTGTTCTGAGAAGCGTAGCCCACTCTCCGTGGTGAAGATTGCCACCAAGGTTAAAGGTAATCGGAATTATAATCGGCACCGATCTTCGCCGAAGTTAAGAAGATCACATAGTGAAGCCACCAACGGGTTGGTTTGTGGAGTGGAGTAGGCCTCGCATTTTGAGGACCTAACCACTTTAAATCTCGGGTGCACTCTCTCTTGAACTTTTTCTCTTTATTTGCATTCACCTTTAGATTTAACTTGTGTGCTTGAATTTCATTGTTGATCTCTTAATTTCCAAATTAGGTTTGAGTTTTTCAAAAGGCTAAAACTTGCTAGCAACCTAATAATTTTCACTCCTCATAGTTGCCGTACTCGGGACCACCCTTGGAATTTCAATAAGATCATGAAGGCTCAATGGAAGGAAAAATTCGATACTCCCACTTCAAAAGGAAAATCTATAGCAGCCATATCTGAGGTTCACCTACAACCCAAGTTGTATCCACTCACCATTGAAGATCAAGAGCAATATGGTAAGGAAAATTGCACTCCAATTTCTTATCCTGAAGAGAAATCCCTTGCTAAGAAATTTGAACTGTTGCTTCAAGAAGTTAAGGGCATTAAGAGCCGAGAGTCAAGCAGTTTTAATCTTGATGACGTGACTCTGTTTCTGAATGTTCGTCTCCCTCCAAACTTCCAGATTCCATACTTTGATAAATACAATGGTACAGGTTGTCCTACTGCTCATTTACAAATGTTCATCATACGGCTGCAGTCCCAAGGGTTGAATTCGGAGCAGATAGCTCAGTTGTTTCCCATTTCTTTGACTGACACTGCACGGAAATGGTATCTGAGTTTGGATAAGACAAAGGTCAGAACCTGGAATGAGATTATTGAGCAGTTCATTAAACAGTTTACTTATGATGATGGATTTGAGGTGACAATCCGTGATCTAGAGGCAACTAAACAAGAGCCCAATGAGACATTTGCCACTTTTGTAAAAAGGTGGAGGAAACTTGCTGCTTCCATGATGGACCGCCCTATAGAGAAGGAACAATGCAAGATCATGTTAAACAATCTGACCCCAACAATGCTTCAACATATGTTGCTCCAGTATTGCCCAACTTTCGATCTCTTCATTAATGCGGGAATTCAGATCGAAGATGCCATAGCTAAAGGCATTCTGGCCAAGAATGTTTCATTTCAAAAGGATTACAAGAAGCCTTCTCCTCCTGCCAAGGAAGTCAATAATGTTTCCACTACTAGTCAGCCTCAGAAAACCATAGTGTTCAATTACAATCAAGAGGGTGCTAAGCCTCAGGAGAAGGCTAAAAGAGAATTCACTTATCTCCCTGTTTCACCGTCAGCTGTATTGAAGCAATGTCTAGCTATTGGTCACCTTACCTTACTTCCTCCTAAACCTCCTCCTAATCCACTTCCTAAAACCTACAATGAGAACAAGTATTGCCAGTATCACCAAGGTCGTGGCCATACCACCAATCGATGCTTGTCCTTGAAGCATACTATCCAAGATCTCCTTAATAAGAAGAAACTTATTTTCCTACCTAAACCTGATGTTATTCAGAATCCTCTACCCAACCATTCAGATACAACCTTCACCCATGTCGGCAGCATTTCCTTTGTTCACCTAGAGTTTGATCCATCCACCCTCATAACCACCATTCAGGCCTTTGACCCACCATACTATTCTCATCCAGGGAAAGGGGGAAAGGAGGGAGTGTCTGTGACATTGATAGAAGGTTCAGAGCCAGAGAAGAATTTGCCAGAATATCTTGAGCTAGAAGTCGCAACAGTTAGAGAAGAAGCAGTTGTTGCTCCTCAGAGCCAGAGTGTTGCAGTTGAAGAAATTTTTTTCAGTTGAAGCCTCATCCTTCATGGTTTCTCAGGTATTGGTGTCAAGTCCAAATAAAGTCAGTCAGTCTTATGAGTCTTTTTTTTTTCTTTACAAGTAAGAAGTGTCAGTTGCTAGTTTTATTTCTACAGTCCGAGTCATTTGTTCCTCGGCCTGTTCAGGACAAGTCTTTGATCTATGCTATGGTCGATGTAATTTCTCTGATCAATTAATAAAAGTTTCAGTTTCGAGTATATTCTTGTGTATGCTTTTGATAAAATGACATAAATTAACAATCCTTCCTCAGATGAGGAGGCCGACGAAACTCCCCTTGAAATAAAATGATTACTCAAACAAGGGGAGGAGCGTCGAGCCCAGCCTTTCAAAGAAGAAATTGAAGTAGTAAATATGGGCACTGAAACCTTAGCTCAGGAAATACTAATTGAAAATATCTTATCCTCCAAGGAGTGCAAAGAACTAGTAAACCTACTTCGAGAATTCACGATAGAAGAGATCGTCCAACATAAATTCACACGAAGGATAAGGTCTGAGAAATAAAAGATCAAGGGAATAAGAATGTATGACACATACATTATACAAGGGGCATGGGTGGAGCCTGCCTTTTATATTTTCAATTCTCGGTTTCGGTTGTCAAGTTCGTCATGCAGATATGAATTCTATACAAAGAAGTTCAAGAAGGCTATCAATTAGTGGAACCAACTAGTGAAATATCAAAGTAGATGTCAAATCCAAATCATGATGTTGGAATTCGAGTAAACGATTTAAAGACATCAAGATCAGAGTAAGCCTTTAACAAGAAAGTGTGCAATCCAAATCCTGAAGGAAGGAGACTTAGTGAATATTTACCACTCATTTTCAATCCAAAGGGACAAGTTCGAGCTCTTACAGTGTGAATCAATCTTACCTGGAAAAGCCCTCAAACTCCGAGAGGAAAATATTATAAGAACTGATGAACCTCATTAAAATTGAAATTTTTTTAGCCTGAGCACCGGAAGGCCTCCTTTGGCCAAACAAAACCCCAAAATTCATAACCCAAAAGCATAAAGAAAAACCCTATTTGCAAACCCTTTGAGCCTAAATCTTCCTTTCAAAGCCATTATACTAGGGGCATCTGCCATGAACTACGCGAGACCTGATCCCTTCACTGGGGTACGTAAGCAACTTCGTTGATCCAAGTGCGGTCACTCAAAAAAATTCCCAAAAAAAAAGAGCAATAAAAAATCAATCAATAAAAAGAGAGAAGAAAGAAAGTTCAAAAAAAAAAATCAATCCATTTTACCTTTATACTAGGGGCATCTGCCCTGAACTATGCGCGACCTGATTCCTACACCGGGATACATAGGCAACCTGCTCGTTCAGGTTCGGTCAAAATTTGCAAACCTCAAGCCTTTTCTTTATTAAACCTCACCCTCCCAATAAAGTCCTTCAAATATGATGATAGAGTTAAGGTTGTGCGGGTGCCAATGAATTGAATGGTTTCGTAATAAGCTTGATTTTCCTGATTGCTAGAAAATGGAAAAGGTCGTACATCTCATGTTTAGATGGTCTGGGTAAATTTGTATGGCTTTGCTTTCGGTTTTTACCTCAACCTTGTCGGTTTCCTGTTGTGGACCCCGATCTGAGAACGAGGTGAGAGGAACGGGTCCTTATCACCCTCTGGATCATCCACGTGTGAAGGAGAGCTCTGCCAAGGAACTCTCAAAACGGATGCCACCCTCATAGCATAGCACGAGTGGCGATATAAAAAGAAAGAGATATGTCTCGATCCAGAGCCAAGGCTCGAAACCGAGACATACCTAAAATAAACTCAGAGTCCCCATCCATGGATATGCCATGGAACCCTAAAATCAAATCCTCTGTGCAATGGATAACCAGAAATATATATGGGGTCATGCCTGGTTACGAATGGAGAAGGTCTGAGAGCACCCCCAATTCGTCCGAGTACAAGCACTTGGTCTCTTATGCATTTATTATTAACTCCAAAGAAGTTTGGGTAAAAATCATGTGAAATGGGAACAATCCTCGGGAGTCGTCTACCTAAGCATGCATTTCCTGAGGATAAAGATAATAAGCACACATAAAATAAAATGAAAGATGTGTCACCTAAGCATAGCTAGGTTATGAGTGACATGCCTAATGGGTGTCTAAGTTCTGATGTGCAAACGCATGCAAGCTATAGCTAAAGGTATAGGATCAGTACGAGAAAGTAAGAAAACACATCAAAACATGTAATAACAACACAATAAATCCTAAGACTCTAAAACATTAGCCCGAGTCCTCGGATGGTCTGGTATTCATCCAAAAAAGCCTACGTATTCCCGCCTCCATGAGAATCAAGGCAACGTAGTTCTTCGCGCCTATTCTAAGCTATGATGCCTAAGACACCTAGCCCTCTATCCTAGACTCGATCTAAAAGACCGGACTAGTTATTAAAGCTTCTTGTACGATTATTTAAATTCCAGTGAATTTTGGATTTTAGGACACCCTATATGCCCTAACTAAATGCAGATTAGCCCTAAGCTAATGCAGGTGGTTCCTACAACCTATGTGTAACTAGACTGTATTTCCTAAGGAAAACCAAAGGTGGACTAGCATATCCTACTCTAGTCATCACTCGGCGATGTGGATCACCGACTGATCGGACGGAGGCACTCCTATAACTCTAGGACAGACCCCTAACTCTAAAACAAGCACATAACAAACAAACAAACAAACAAACAACCTATCAAAAGAAACTCCTAACTCTGAAACTCTCTATCTAGGAGAAACTCCTAACTCTAGAGGAAGATCTTTTGAAAACAAGGTTTTAAAGGTTGCCTATTCAAAAGATTTAAAAAAATGCTATTTACAAAAGTTTGGCTGGACTTGGGATATATATCCCAAGCTGCACTACGTACCTCGGAAGAGGATCAAGCCAACGTAGTTCGAAACGAACTCTCCTAATTAATACTTAACAATCCAAAAGATTTAAGGTTTTTAATGTTTTCAAATGTTTTTGACATTTTTAAAGTTTTCAAATGTTTTTGACATTTTTAAAGTTTTCCAATGTTTTTGAAGCTTAAAGAGTTTTCACCCTTTTGGTCAAAGACCTAAGGGAATATACAAAGCAAAACCCTAGGGCCAAACCCTAGGGCAAATAGGGGAAACCCCTAAACAAGGCAAACTAAAGCAAAAAAGAGGGAATGATCTAAGATCACAAATAAGAAAAAACTCTAATGAGACTGTGCTAGTCTCTAACAAAGAAGAACGACAACAACACTAAAGAGAAAAACCTAACTAAAAACACTACCAAAAGCAAAGGTAAATGAGTCAAAGACTCTCGAATAACACTCCTAAACACAAATGAGTCGAGGACTCTCTAATAGCACCATTAAAAATGATAAATGAGCCAAAGACTCTCGAATAACACTCCTAAAAGAACAAATGAGTCAAAGACTCTCTAATAATACCAACTAAAAGATGAGTGGGTCAAAGACTCTCTAATAAAAAAAACACTAAAGAAGACAAATGAGCCAAAGGCTCTCTAATACTACAACTTAAAGGAGGAATGAGTCAAAGACTCTCTAAAAGGAGCTACTCTAATATAAGGCTGGGTAAGCCTTCTAAAAAATGAAAACCCTCTAAATGAGACAAGCTTTGTCTCCAAATAGGAGCTCTGTAAATGAGGCAAGGCATGCCTCCTATGGGTACACTATCTGTCAAAATCAAGACAACCTCCCAAAGGGTAGGCTCAAAATGAGGCTCGTCTCCAAGGGAACAAGGCCTAACGAGACAAAGCGCGTCTCCTAGAATCATTTTACGCCACTTACCGACAGAAGGATTTCATTTGCAACCTTCACCTGATTTGCATTTGCATATTATCAACTTAAAAGGAATCATTCGACAAAAGAAAGGCAATTAGCCCTGTTGTGAATCCTTTTGTATGATCTGATGGAATTAAAATCAATCACCCAAACACCCATTACATGTAAATTTTATTACTATATCGAATTAACAACCAATTACACAGGTATTTTTTTTCTATTTCTTCGATGAATGAAATCACCATGATGAGACAATCTGACAAACCAACATATTCAAAGTAAAAAGATGCAAGTCCTCCTATTTGGATGTAATTCACACCCCAAGGATGATCCTATTTAAAACATGCATATCTGATGTCTTTGTCAACACAAATAATATGGCTATCGATAAATGCTATGCAACAGATCTTGTACCATCCTTAAACAAATTTTACATCATCAGCCACAACCAAACATCATTGTTAATCAAAATAAAACCAAACCTTGTTGTCCTCTACAAAACAAGTAGATATAATGCTACTATCAACAAGATGGAATTTTTGATCAACAACCAGACAAGTAGACTTGATGCTTTTATCAAAAATAGAATCTCATTTTCAAATCTAAAAGTTTGTTGTAAAACACTAGAACCTATTGACCATTCTCCTCCAAAAGAAATTTAAAGACTTTGTGAGCTCATTAACAGCTGATTGCTAATATCCCAAATACAGAATTAATGCCTCCCCTATAACATTTCATTGGCATCACAACTGTACCAATATGCAAACATCAGAATGAGATGGCACAAGTATTAACAAATATCAACTAATGTATGTTCTACATCATTTTCCAATTAAAAGATGAAGATGAGAATCCTCAATATACAGGCCTCAATTTAAGCCACTCAACAAGGAATGTGATCAAAGCTATGAAGTGACCCTTATAGGCATTCAATCAAACAAATTGCAAGCATGAGTACCACATCTCCAACATTTGCAATCCTAACCAAATATCATGAAACGAAAGGAATAAAAATAAATAAATCAAGAGAACGCAAGTAACCGGATGAGTAAAGAGTGTTGAGAATAAATTAAAGAAAAAAAAAACAAGAAAATTACCTAAGATTCAAACCTTGTAAACCCTAACTTTAGTCTTCTTCTCCGGCTATATTCTGGTAAATTTTCGATCATCTCCCCCAAGGCTCCGGTCATATTCCCATCTCCACTACCACGGCTTAGATCCGATCTATCTCTCCCGCCTTCAAATTCTACTTAAAAGATTTCAATGAAACCCTAGACTCGGAGCTTTTTTCTATTGTTTTTTTTGTCACAGATCTGAGAAGAGAGAGAGTAGATATGGACTAGAAACCCTCGTCTGAAACTCTAACTCTCATTTTTTTCTTATCCTCCGATCCATCTCGCCTGAGTCCCGGCCATTCCTTTGCTTTCTTCAGATCTAGCTACCTCCGTTGCCACGGTTGGGATCTGACCTCCTCTTTCTCCAAATGCCGTTTCAAGGTTTCTTCTTCGGCAAATCGTTATTCTCCGGGGAGATCTGTCGCCATTTCCGGTCACAGATCCCATAACTTTTTCTCTATTTTCTCCTTGATCTGAGAATTGGAAACTCCGATTACAAGCGTGCTCTTCATCTGAGGTGTTTGCGGCATTAATTTTTCCTCCGATCATCCTCCGGCCATGCTCCGATCATCTTATCACCTTGAAATCCAAGTGTTGAGGGCTGCGCAGGTTCAAAGCTAGAGGAGATAAAGTGCCGAGAAAGACAAGAGGTAGGGTTTACAAGGTTTGAATCTCAGGTAATTTTCTTGTTTTTTTTTCTTTAATTTATTCTCAACACTCTTTACTCATCCGGTTACTTGCATTCTCTTGATTTATTTATTTTTATTCCTTTCGTTTCATGATATTTGGTTAGGATTGCAAATGATGGAGATGTGGTACTCATGCTTGCAATTTGTTTGATTGAATGCCTATGAGGGTCACTTCATAGCTTTGATCACATTCCTTGTTGAGTGGCTTAAATTGAGGCCTGTATATTGAGGATTCTCATCTTCATCTTTTAATTGGAAAATGATGTAGAACATACATTAGTTGATATTTGTTAATACTTGTGCCATCTCATTCTGATGTTTGCACATTGGTGCAGTTGTGATGCCAATGAAATGTTATAGGGGAGGCATTAATTCTGTATTTGGGATATTAGCAATCAGCTGTTAATGAGCTCACAAAGTCTTTAAATTGCTTTTGGAGGAGAATGGTCAATAGGTTCTAGTGTTTTACAGCAAACTTTTAGATTTGAAAATGAGATTCTATTTTTGATAAAAGCATCAAGTCTACTTGTCTGGTTGTTGATCAAAAATTCCATCTTGTTGATTGTGGCATTAAATCTACTTGTTTTGTAGAGGAAAACAAGGTTTGGTTTTATTTTGATTAACAATGATGTTTGGTTGTGGCTGATGATGTAAAATTTGTTTAAGGATGGTACAAGATCTGTTGTATAGCATTTATCGATAGCCATATTATTTGTGTTGACAAAGACATAAGATATGCACGTTTTAAATAGGATCATCCTTGGGGTGTGAATTACATCCAAATAGGAGGACTTGCATCTTTTTACTTTGAATATGTTGGTTTGTCAGATTGTCTCATCATGGTGATTTCGTTCATCGAAGAAATAGAAAAAAAATACCTGTGTAATTGGTTGTTAATTCGATATAGTAATAAAATTTACAGGTAATGGGTGTTTGGGTGATTGATTTTAATTCCATCAGATCATAAAAAAGGATTCACAACAGGGCTAATTGCCTTTCTTTTGTCGAATGATTCCTTTTAAGTTGATAATATGCAAATGCAAATCAAGTGAAGGTTGCAAATGAAATCATTTTGTCGGTATGTGGCGTAAAATGATTCTAGGAGACGCGCTTTGTCTCGTTAGCCTTGTTCCCTTGGAGAAGAGCCTCATTTTGAGCCTACCCTTTGGAAGGTTGTCTTGATTTTGACAGATAGTGTACCCATAGGAGGCATGGCTTGCCTCATTTACAGAGCTCCTATTTGGAGACAAAGCTTGTCTCATTTAGAGGGTTTTCATTTTTTAGAAGGCTTACCCAGCCTTATATTAGAGTGGCTCCTTTTAGAGAGTCTTTGACTCATTTCTCCTTTAAGTTGTAGTATTAGAGAGCCTTTGGCTCATTTCTCTTCTTTAGTGTTT
The DNA here is from genome assembly GCF_043159265.1 of Tasmannia lanceolata. NCBI lineage: Eukaryota > Viridiplantae > Streptophyta > Magnoliopsida > Canellales > Winteraceae > Tasmannia > Tasmannia lanceolata. Next base: position 30,740,033 of record NW_027518689.1, read on the forward strand.
TTTTTATATTAGAGAGTCTTTGACTCACTCATCTTTTAGTTGGTATTATTAGAGAGTCTTTGACTCATTTGTTCTTTTAGGAGTGTTATTCGAGAGTTTTTGGCTCATTTATCCTTTTTAATGATGCTATTAGAGAGTCCTCGACTCATTTGTGTTTAGGAGTGTTATTCGAGAGTCTTTGACTCATTTACCTTTGCTTTTGGTAGTGTTTTTAGTTAGGTTTTCTCTTTAATGTTGTTGTCCTTCTTCTTTGTTAGAGACTAGCACAGTCTCATTAGAGTTTTTTCTTATTTGTGATCTTAGATCATTCCCTCGTCTTTGCTTTAGTTTGCCTTGTTTAGGAGTTTCCCCTATTTGCCCTAGGGTTTGGCCCTAGGGTTTTGCTTTGTATATTCCCTTAGGTCTTTGACCAAAAGGGTGAAAACTCTTTAAGCTTCAAAAACATTGGAAAACTTTAAAAATGTCAAAAACATTTGAAAACTTTAAAAATGTCAAAAACATTTGAAAACATTAAAAACCTTAAATATTTTGGATTGTTAAGTATTAATTAGGAGAGTTCGTTTCGAACTACGTTGGCTTGATCCTCTTCCGAGGTACGTAGTGCAGCTTGGGATTTATATCCCAAGTCCAGCCAAACTTTTGTAAATAGCATTTTTTAAAATCTTTTGAATAGGCAACCTTTAAAACCTTGTTTTCAAAAGATCTTCCTCTAGAGTTAGGAGTTTCTCCTAGATAGAGAGTTTCAGAGTTAGGAGTTTCTTTTGATAGGTTGTTTGTTTGTTTGTTTGTTATGTGTTTGTTTTAGAGTTAGGGGTCTGTTTTAGAGTTATAGGAGCGCCTCCGTCCGATCAGTCGACGATCCACATCGCCGAGTGAGGACTAGAGTAGGATATGCTAGTCCACCTTTGGTTTTTCTTAGGAAATACAGCCTAGTTACACATAGGTTGTAGGAACCACCTGCATTAGCTTAGGGCTAATCTGCATTTAGTTAGGGCATATAGGGTGTCCTAAAATTCAAAATTCACTAGAATTTAAATAATCGTACAAGAAGCTTTAATAACTAGTTCGGTCTTTTAGATCGAGTCTAGGATAGAGGGCTAGGTGTCTTAGGCATCATAGCTTAGAATAGGCGTGAAGAACTACGTTGCCTTGATTCTCGTGGAGGCGGGGATACGTAGGCTTTTTTGGATGAATACCAGACCATCCGAGGACTCGGGCTAATATTTTAGAGTCTTAGGATTTATTGTGTTGTTATTACATGTTTTGATGTGTTTTCTTACTTTCTCGTACTAATCCTATACCTTTAGCTATAGCTTGCATGCGTTTGCACATCAGAACTTAGACACCCATTAGGCATGTCACTCATAACCTAGCTATGCTTAGGTGACACATCTTTCATTTTATTTTATGTGTGCTTATTATCTTTATTCTCAGGAAATGCATGCTTAGGTAGACGACTCCCGAGGATTGTTCCCATTTCACATGATTTTTACCCAAACTTCTTTGGAGTTAATAATAAATGGCATAAGAGACCAAGTGCTTGCACTCGGACGAATTGGGGGTGCTCTCAGACCTCCTCCATTCGTAACCAGGCACGAACCCATATATATTTCTGGCTATCCATTGCACAGAGGATTTGATTTTAGGGTTCCATGGCATATCCATGGATGGCGACTCTGAGTTTATTTTAGGTATGTCTCGGTTTCGAGCCTTGGCTCCGGATCGAGACATATCTCTTTCTTTTTATATCGCCACTCGTGCTATGCTATGAGGGTGGCATCCGTTTCAAGAGTTCCTTGGCAGAGCTCTCCTTCACACGTGAATGATCCAGAGGGTGATAGGGACCCGTTCCTCTCACCTCATTCTCGGATCGGGGTCCACAGGCTGGCGACTCTGCTGGGGATTTTTTTTGAAATATTGCCTAACTCTATAAAAATGCCATTTTTACTAACTTTGGAGAAATTTGGGTTAAAATCATTTTAAATGGGAACTCTATCGTTAGAATGCAGGGGCACCAGATAGGTGCATAATTAAAACGAGGGATTCACACACTACACATCATGCATTATCATATTTGTTATTTCTTTCATTGTTTTTTCTTATTTTTTATTATTGGCTCCACGGGATAGATTCAATGCGTGCCCGACTGGGATGTCTTTACCCTGATGGTACTGTTGAATCTATTTCCAAGCTATGCGCCAGCGCTGCAGCCGTAAACACTCGGTGCACTTGTGTTTACAGCAGCCGATGAGCAATGAAGCATACTATGTATAACACTCGGTGCACTTGAGTTATACATATTAAGTATGGTTCATACGCATAGTACCCAGTAGATTGAGTTCGAAGCCCTACTTTGTTTTATATATTATGTATATACTTACCGACCTAGTGAAATCCAACTAAGAAGTACCCGTGTTTATATAATTATATTACATTCATATAGGGTCGAACATGTGTGGCTTACACATGTGGAGCCTAGAGTTAGGATCTTTGACCCATTTAGTAGACTAGGGTAGCTCATTTTATATGGCTACAACACGGTCCTAGTGCACTTATCAGTCTGTCTTGAGTCGAGATTTTCTTGACTCGGCTAGATTAGAATTAGGGCTGGTGCCCCTGGTTAGGATTTATGTGTATATATATATATATATACCTATATATACTGATTATATATATTAGGGTTCTCCTCTTAGTTAGAGTTCCTTATTCATTTCAATTGGTTATATCCATTCTTTATTCAGATCTAGATCTAGTCATTGGATTTTGACCTCCATTACCTTGGCCAGGTTTAGCCCTTGATCTGTTGATTATAGGGTTTGACCCATTTTTGTATATTCTCACCTTTGGTTAGTCCTTTAGTTGATTACCTTTTTCTGGTAACCGTTATTCACATACCTTTGGTTGAGCTGTGGGAATCCTTTGTCTAGCCGTTATGCTGCCGGATTTTATCCAGAATATTTTGAGCATGACCGCTATCTCTTAGAGTTAGAAACCCATGAGTTTACCTTACCTTACTTCCTTGTTTAGCGCCGTTATGCTGCCGGATTTGGTCCTGAACATTTTGAGCATAACCGCTATTTCTTAGAATTAGGAAAACCATGAGTTTGTCTTACCTTGACCTCCTCGTATAGCTTTTATGCTGCTGGATTTTATCCAAAAACATGTTAAGCATGATTGCTATCTTTTGGAGTCAGTCTACCTTGTCTTGATTCCCATATATACATTGCTCAGTAGGATTAGATCCTTACCTATTTTGTCTTGAGATCTGGCCGATAGCTCATTCGCTGTCCCTATGACCATGATCTACCATTTTGATCATATTGATCGTACAGTTGTTGATATCCATCATTCAGATTTTAGATCTAGTCTTTGACCCTACTTTTGTCATTCTTATGGCCATGGTCTATTATCTGAGCCATTGATTTTCATTGATCCATGTTTACCTATCATATATCTTTTACCCTTGGATCATATCGAAATCATTAATTGGAAAGTTTGATCTTACCTGTATTCTTTGAGTGCATGATTATCGCTGAGATCGAAATTTATTTAGATCAGGGATGTTTAGCGTTCCTGACTCTTTCATTCCCAAAAGAGGAGCAGTTATACTCAAATGAGACTTAAAGGTGTGGGTTAAGAATTCATTGGGACTCTGTTGATGTAGGTCATATTATCACTGTCTATTTTTCCTTGGCCTTCGTAGACAGTATTTCTTTGATTTTCAGAATAAAATACCCGTTGATGTGTTCAAGAGTACTCATATCTCTATTTGTTCAGAATCTTTATCCCATGACTATTGATCTAGTGTGTGTGCTTCTAAGTCAACAGTCTGTGTTTAGCGAAAGACCATTCTTTCAAAAGACTGACCATTTCTGAACTCATTCGATACAGCAGTCTATTGCTTTACCCACATTGTCAACATAAGCCTTTTGTTGTCCCATTTAACCTGGACCTTGTGGAATTGCCTTTTCTGGGATTCCTACTCCGGGATCGAACTTTATAGTTATCATTATCATGAGGAAAGGTGTATCATCTATAAACTTTCAGTGCCAATCTACTACCTTTGAAGAAGTGTCCTGTGTTTTTAGATTTGTCATTCATTGAGTGTACATCAACTTTCTTCTCTCTAAGTTGAAAAAGTTCAGTTATGTAGATGTAAAAAAAAAGAAGAAGAAGAAGAGAGAAGTGTCATATCTGTCAGTCTTTTTTATATAGAGTCAGCGTTCTGTTTTCTATCAGAACTGGTGAAGAGCCCATTGAGGTGTGTCAAAAATCATCAATGTACTTACAATCTTCAATTCAATAAAATGGTTGATTTCGTATCTTTGATACTCTATGATTCACTCTTAGATCTAATGTTTAAACAACTAAAGACCCCCTTCTCGGATGAGAATGCAGACGAAATTCAACTCGAGATCTGAAAGATGGTCAAATGAGAGGAAGAGCGTCGAGCATAGCCACTTAAAGAAGAAATCAAAGCGCCATTGATAGTGGTATCGAAATCCGAAACTCGGGAAAGGTGGATTGGCAAAACTTTATCTCCCGAGGAGCGCAAAGAATTGGTAAACCTGTTTATAGGGGTTTGAGGTAGTCTTGCTTGATCCTCTAAGGATAAACCAGGGGAATGCCCTGTTGTTGAGCAAAGCAAGACTTCATCTGCTTTAGACATCCAGTTGAAGAGTGAAGTTTTAAAGAGATAAGCATCAGATATCCTGTGGAGCTGATGAGATATTAAGAGAAGATTTTCAGGCAAGGAAGTTGTATTGTAAATTTGAGCCCTAAAAAGAAAAAATTGGGCTGTGTATTTTCATTATGATTTCGAGGCAAGATGAGAGTGGAGCACAGTGGTTGAAGTTTTGCCCCGCATGCCGTCAGACTCCCTGAAAAAAAAAATAATTCAAAGTCTTTGAATCTTAAGCAAAAGAGCTTGTACATCAAATACATCAGGAGGCCATCATTGGATGTTTGAGCCTTAATAGCCAAAATCCTAACGTTTTAAAATCCTTTTGAGAACCCTTTGGGCCAACAATTTAAAGCCAATGTTTCTTTCAACCACATTATAAACTCGGGGCATTTATGCACCCGAACTGCGTCGGACCTGATCCCCATTTCTTCAGAGGTGCGTAGGCAACTTGATTAATTCAAGTTCGGTCAAACCTTGGGATAAAATCCCTTTTCAAAATTTTGAAGCTTAATGCTAAACCATTCTTTGAAAAATCCCAAAGCGAACTACGCGGATCTGATCCTCCATTTTTGGGGTACGTAGGTAGTCTGGCTAGACCAGATTCGGTCCAAATCCTTAGAACCTTAGGTATTCAACCCTTTTGAACCTAAGCTCACCTAGAAAGTCCTTCTGGTGAAACAAGCAAAGGTTTGAGGCGAATGAAAAGAAAAACAGAAAGAAAAGAACGAGAGTCTGAAGACCCACTAGGTTGAAAACCTGAAAGGGCGGCCTAGAGATATGCATTTGCTAAGTTAACAGCCAAAGGAGTTGGCTTATGCAAAAGTCAGGGTAGTGGTCTGCTGGATTGAAAACTTGAAAAGGCAATCTAGTCAGAGGTAAATACTTCCCATGAAAAGTTGAGTTGAATAGAAGCAGAAGGAGTTCCTCAGTTACGTAGAATTCCCAAGTTTGAGTGCAAGCAAAAGTTGAGACAAGTAGTCTTTTAGACTGAAGACTTGGAAAGCAAAGGTTGAGACAAGTAGTCTTTTAAACTGAAAACTTGGAGAGCAAAAGTTGAAGCAAGTGGTCTTTTAGACTGAGGACTTGGAAAGCAAAAGTTGTGACTTCTTTTGAAGAGAGAAATCAGGGACACGGAGAAGCAATCTCTACGTAGGGCAGGATCCTGGAATCCGAGCAGTGTCGACAAGACTCACTTTGATATCCTTTTAAACTAGGGGCATTTAGACTGAGCAATCCGAAGGGGGTAATAACCATGACAGAAATCCCGATGGAGGAAATTAGAGTCTTTTGACTTGGTTTTTGAGACTACTCTGAGAGTGGCTGACCTTACCATTTAAAAATAACACATTTTATCTAAGGGTGAATCAAAATTTAGTCAGGTCCCTTGAATAATCTGCGTCTTCTTTGAAAGAGTCCTTAGGAGTCTGTTCCTTGTTTATCATTATTTTCTTTTAGAATCAAAAGTGTTTGGCACTGGAGAGAATGGATGTACATCTTCCGAAATGTGAAGAAAAATCTAAAGTAGATCCTGGTTTAAGAAATCAAAGAAGGGCAAGAGATTTGTTATTCAGACCTGCCTGAAACATCAAATCCTCTAGCACTTAGCAAAATGAAGAATTCTTACGTTCAGCCTTTGTGAAGATGGTCTTACCACTATACCAAAGAAAGAACCCATGCAAATTCAAAATTTTCCTACTAACCTTGGTTCTGCTTTCTTAAGACCTTGTCATGGAAGCACATCATACTAGGGGCATCTTTTATGACTTGCGTCATAAAAGATATTACACAATGACAACTGGGATATCTATTCTTAGCAAATAGAAACCAGAGAAGCTTGAGCATACTCTTTGAGTTGAATTCCTTGATCAAATTGTTTCTTTTGGAGTCAGTTTCAAAAACTTCAATTCTCAGCGGAGTATAGAATCTACTCCTGCATCCTTCAAACCTCATCAGAATGCTTTTCACCTGTTAAAGAGAGTCAGCACCTGAAAATCTCATCAATCTAATTGAGTTTTGCTTTCAGCAAAGATCGTGCGCTCCTAGTTATTCTCGGTAAGAGATAACTGGCCCATTAGTGAAATCAATCAAAGATGATAAATTCTTCATTCTTTTTTAAGGTTTTTAATAAGGATAGAAATTGATGGTTCCTTGTTCCACGGTTTGGTTTTTCTTCCATGGTTTTAGAAAGTTTTCAATAAAGGAAGAAATTACTATATTCTGTGTTACACGATTTGATATTTTCTTCCGTTATAAAAAAAAAAAAAAACCTTTGGTTTGCACTTGTTTTGACAAAATGTAAAAAAAAAAAAAATCTCTTTGGGTGATTAGTGTGTACTTATCTGATTTGTACTCTTTGAGAGTTTGGTTTTTGTTTGCTTTGACAAAGTTTTAATTCAATGACAAAAACTCTTTCAGTGTTTTTAAGAAGTATGAAAATTACCGAACTTGTATTACACGGTTTGGTCTTTTTGAGGGTTTTAATAGGGAAAATTTTCTGATCCTGTGTTATACGGATTGGTCTTTTCTTCCTTCTCCCGGGTATTTAGTACCCCGATGATTAGTAGTGTAATGTCAAGTAGTGACTTACCTAATCATCGTTCCGCAATGTGCAGCTTCCTAACGAGTTAGGAGTCATGCGTATCTGCGAAGAGGTTTGTATGGGACTGTTTAGCAGGACATACGAATTTGGGTTTACGTGGAACTGTTTAGCAGAACCGCGTGACCTGGAGTGATTCGCTACCTTGAAAGAGAGGAGTCAGAATTACTCTGATAGTTAAACAAATTCATTTTCAGTAATGATCTGTATAACTATCGCTAGGCATGAGACTTAGTCTCGCCTTGGGTATTAGAAGTTTGAGTTTAGCTCAAATATTCGAGTACCCCGATGATTAGTAGTGTAATGTCAAGTAGTGACTTACCTAATCATCGTTCCGCAATGTGCAGCTTCCTAACGAGTTAGGAGTCATGCGTATCTGCGAAGAGGTTTGTATGAGACTGTTTAGCAGGACATACGAATTTGGGTTTATGTGGAACTGTTTAACAGAACCGCGTAATCCAGAGTTATTCACTACCTTGAAATAGAGGAGTCAGAATTACTCGGATAGATAAACAGATTTATTTTCAGCAATGATTTGTATATCTATCGCTTGGCTTGAGACTTAGTCTCGCCTCGGGCATTACAAGTTTGAGTTTAGCTCGAATATTCGAGTACCCTAATAAATGGTCGAATAAGTTTTAGACTGATCGACGAGATAAATTACCGAACCTGTGTAACACGGTTTGGTCTTTTTGAAAGATTTTAACAGAAATAGTAATTACCGAATGTGTGTTACACAGTTTGGTCTTTTTGAAGGATTTTTAACAGAAATGAAAAATTACCGAACCTGTGTTACACGGTTTAGTCTTTTTGAAAGATTTTTAACAGAAATGAAAATTACCAAACCTGTGTTACACGGTTTGGTCTTTTTGAAAGATTTTTAGCAAAGATAGAAAATTATCGAACCTGTGTTACACGGTTTGGTCTTTTTGAAAGATTTTTAATGGAGAAACTCGCTAAACCTGTGTTACACGGTTTGGTCTTTTCTTCGATCATTTTGAGGGTTGCAATAAGGAAAATATTTCCGATCTTGCGTTACGCAGATTGATTTTTCTTTCTTTCGCCCGGGTATTTAGTACCCTGGTTATTAGTATTGTAATGTCAAGTAGTGACTTACCTAATCATCGTTCCGCAATGTGCAGCTTCCTAACGTGTTAGGAGTCATGTGTATCTGCGAAGAGGTTTGTATGGGACTGTTTAGCAGGGCATATGAATTTGGGTTTATGTGGAACTGTTTAACAGAACCGCGTGATCCGGAGTGATTCGCTACCTTGAAAGAGAGGAGTCAGAGTTACTCGGATAATTAAACAGATGTATTTTCAGCAATGATCTGTATATCTATCGCTAGGCTTAAGACTTAATTTCGCCTCGGTATTAGATGTATGAGTTTAGCTCAAATATTCGAATACCCTAATAATTGGTCAAGTTTTAGACTGATCGGCATAAAAAAAATTTAACTCTTTGAGTGTTTGGTTTTGAACTTGTTTTGGACGAGTTTCACTATAGTGGTCTTTGGCTTATTTTTTGCAGGTTTCTAAAAAGGAAAAACTCTTTGAGTGTTTGGAGTTATACTTGTCTTAGACAAATTGCAACGTGGTTTCTAAAAAATTAAAAAAAAAATGAAAACTCTTTGAGTGATTGAAATGATTTGTTTGTTTGTTTGGTTGGTGCTCTTTGAGCAATTGTTATGTTTACTTCGGTTTAGCCTGATATAAAAAAAAAGAGAAAAAGAAAAAGTGTGTTTGTGTTTTTATCACTATTCGTTCATCTTTGATAGTTAGTTTAAATAGTTGAGTCGTGAGTATTAGGGAGAGGCTATCTCTTTGAGATGTCGTAGTTGCCGAGTTAAGAGTCGGTGAGAGGCTATCTCCCTATTCTTAGTAGAGTCTTACCTTTGTGAATACCGTTCTTAGAACAAAAAAAACCCAAAAAATTTGCTTTGTTCTGTTTTCGGGTCAATCAAAATGGGTCGTCTATTTAGCTTTGCCATTCGCGTGACAAGCACGCTCTGCCAAAGAGGGGCATCTGTAGACACCCCATTTTGACCGGACCCGAGTTCGCGTCACCTGTGCGAAACCCCGTCCAAAGAGTGAATGGGTGTCCCAAATTTAACCCCAGCATAGCTTAAGGTCCCCCGTAGGTCTCCATAAAATTTCGTCGAGATCCGAGCGCGTTTGCTCAGTGAACGAGCCAGGAGAGTGAGTGCAATGCAGACCAAAAAGGGGAGTGAATTCATCTGAAAAGAAGGTTGTCCAATGGAAAAAAGAGGTAAATATATCAGTTATATGTAAAAGGGGGTACATGATCCCGTCCGGACGGCGCTTGATTCGCGCGCCCATCAACATTTGTGCGTCCATCAAATGGGTAGTGCGGATATCAGCATCCAGATTTTTAATATAAAAAAATACGAAGAACAGAGGGAGAGGGATTCTCATTTTTCGTGAGAGAGAGAGAGAGAGGAGAGAGAGAGTAGATCTCATCTGGTTTCATCTTCTCCGGCGGATCTACCGGCTGGAATCAGAGCTCCAATCGCCGGGTGCTCTGTCTAAAGTCCTTCTAATCAAATATCTTCTTCTCCGGCAACCCAACGGAGCTCCGGCTAGCAGAGAAGTCTCAGATCTCAGATCTCAGATCTCAGATCTCAGATCTCAGATCTGAGAAAAGAGAAAGAGAGGAGGCTCATTATTCTTGCAGATTGCAGAGAAAGGGAGAGAGTGAAAACGAGAGAGAAAAACCCCTTTTCTTTTCCCCACCGAAACCCTAACTTTAGTCTTCTTCTCCGGCTATATTCCGGTAGATTTTCGATCATCTCCCCCAAGGCTCCGGTCATATTCCCATCTCCACTACCACGGCTTAGATCCGATCTATCTCTCCCGCCTTCAAATTCTACTTAAAAGCTTTCAATGAAACCCTAGACTCGGAACTTTTTTCTATTGTTTTTTTGTCACAGATCTGAGAAGAGAGAGAGTAGATCTGGACTAGAAACCCTCGTCTGAAACTCTAACTCTCATTTTTTTCTTATCCTCCGATCAATCTCGCCTGAGTCCCAGCCATTCCTTTGCTTTCTTCAGATCTAGCTACCTCCGTTGCCACGGTTGGGATCTGACCTCCTCTTTCTCCAAATGCCGTTTCAAGGTTTCTTCTCCGGCAAATCGTTATTCTCCGGGGAGATCTGTCGTCATTTCCGGTCACAGATCCCATAACTTTTTCTCTATTTTCTCCTTGATCTGAGAATTGAAAACTCTGATTACAAGCGTGCTCTTCATCTGAGGTGTTTGCGGCATTAATTTTTCCTCCGATCATCCTCCGGCCATGCTCCGATCATCTTATCACCTTGAAATCCAAGTGTTGAGGGCTGCGCAGGTTCAAAGCTAGAGGAGATAAAGTACCGAGAAAGACAAGAGGTAGGGTTTACAAGGTTTGAATCTCAGGTAATTTTCTTGTTTTTTTTTTCTTTAATTTATTCTCAACACTCTTTACTCATCCGGTTACTTGCATTCTCTTGATTTATTTATTTTTATTCCTTTCGTTTCATGATATTTGGTTTGGATTGCAAATGATGGAGATGTGGTACTCATGCTTGCAATTTGTTTGATTGAATGCCTATAAGGGTCACTTCATAGCTTTGATCACATTCCTTGTTGAGTGGCTTAAATTGAGGCCTGTATATTGAGGATTCTCATCTTCATCTTTTAATTGGAAAATGATGTAGAACATACATTAGTTGATATTTGTTAATACTTGTGCTATCTCATTCTGATGTTTGCACATTGGTACAGTTGTGATGCCAATGAAATGTTATAGGGGAGGCATTAATTCTGTATTTGGGATATTAGCAATCAGCTGTTAATGAGCTCACAAAGTCTTTAAATTGCTTTTGGAGGAGAATGGTCAATAGGTTCTAGTGTTTTACAGCAAACTTTTAGATTTGAAAATGAGATTCTATTTTTGATAAAAGCATCAAGTCTACTTGTCTGGTTGTTGATCAAAAATTCCATCTTGTTGATTGTGGCATTAAATCTACTTGTTTTGTAGAGGAAAACAAGGTTTGGTTTTATTTTGATTAACAATGATGTTTGGTTGTGGCTGATGATGTAAAATTTGTTTAAGGATGGTACAAGATCTGTTGCATAGCATTTATCGATAGCCATATTATTTGTGTTGACAAAGACATAAGATATGCACGTTTTAAATAGGATAATCCTTGGGGTGTGAATTACATCCAAATAGGAGGACATGCATCTTTTTACTTTGAATATGTTGGTTTGTTAGATTGTCTCATCATGGTGATTTCGTTCATCGAAGAAATAGAAAAAAAATACCTGTGTAATTGGTTGTTAATTCGATATAGTAATAAAATTTACAGGTAATGGGTGTTTGGGTGATTGATTTTAATTCCATCAGATCATAAAAAAGGATTCACAACAGGGCTAATTGCCTTTCTTTTGTCGAATGATTCCTTTTAAGTTGATAATATGCAAATGCAAATCAAGTTAAGGTTGCAAATGAAATCCTTCTGTCGGTATGTGGCGTAAAATGATTCTAGGAGATGCGCTTTGTCTCATTAGGCCTTGTTCCCTTGGAGACGAGCCTCATTTTGAGCCTACCCTTTGGGAGGTTGTCTTGATTTTGACAGATAGTGTACCCATAGGAGGCATGCCTTGCCTCATTTACAGAGCTCCTATTTGGAGACAAAGCTTGTCTCATTTAGAGGGTTTTCATTTTTTAGAAGGCTTACCCAGCCTTATATTAGAGTAGCTCATTTTAGAGAGTCTTTGACTCATTCCTGCTTTAAGTTGTAGTATTAGAGAGCCTTTGGCTCATTTGTCTTCTTTAGTGTTTTTTTTTATTAGAGACTCTTTGACTCACTCATCTTTTAGTTGGTATTATTAGAGAGCCTTTGACTCATTTGTTCTTTTAGGAGTGTTATTCGAGAGTCTTTGGCTCATTTATCCTTTTTAATGGTGCTATTAGAGAGTCCTCGACTCATTTGTGTTTAGGAGTGTTATTCGAGAGTCTTTGACTCATTTACCTTTGCTTTTGGTAGTGTTTTTAGTTAGGTTTTTCTCTTTAGTGTTGTTGTCGTTCTTCTTTGTTAGAGACTAGCACAGTCTCATTAGAGTTTTTTCTTATTTGTGATCTTAGATCATTCCCTCGTCTTTGCTTTAGTTTGCCTTGTTTAGGGGTTTCCCCTATTTGCCCTAGGGTTTGGCCCTAGGGTTTTGCTTTGTATATTCCCTTAGGTCTTTGACCAAAAGGGTGAAAACTCTTTAAGCTTCAAAAATATTGGAAAACTTTAAAAATGTCAAAAACATTTGAAAACTTTAAAAATGTCAAAAACATTTGAAAACATTAAAAACCTTAAATATTTTGGATTGTTAAGTATTAATTAGGAGAGTTCGTTTCGAACTACGTTGGCTTGATCCTCTTCCGAGGTACGTAGTGCAGCTTGGGATTTATATCCCAAGTCCAGCCAAACTTTTGTAAATAGCATTTTTTAAAATCTTTTGAATAGGCAACCTTTAAAACCTTGTTTTCAAAAGATCTTCCTCTAGAGTTAGGAGTTTCTCCTAGATAGAGAGTTTCAGAGTTAGGAGTTTCTTTTGATAGGTTGTTTGTTTGTTTGTTTGTTATGTGCTTGTTTTAGAGTTAGGGGTCTGTTTTAGAGTTATAGGAGCGCCTCCGTCCGATCAGTCGACGATCCACATCGCCGAGTGATGACTAGAGTAGGATATGCTAGTCCACCTTTGGTTTTCCTTAGGAAATACAGCCTAGTTACACATAGGTTGTAGGAACCACCTGCATTAGCTTAGGGCTAATCTGCATTTAGTTAGGGCATATAGGGTGTCCTAAAATCCAAAATTCACTGGAATTTAAATAATCGTACAAGAAGCTTTAATAACTAGTCCGGTCTTTTAGATCGAGTCTAGGATAGAGGGCTAGGTGTCTTAGGCATCATAGCTTAGAATAGGCGTGAAGAACTACGTTGCCTTGATTCTCGTGGAGGCAGGGATACGTAGGCTTCTTTGGATGAATACCAGACCATCCGAGGACTCAGGCTAATGTTTTAGATTCTTAGGATTTATTGTGTTGTTATTACATGTTTTGATGTGTTTTCTTACTTTCTCGTACTGATCCTATACCTTTAGCTATAGCTTGCATGCGTTTGCACATCAGAACTTAGACACCCATTAGGCATGTCACTCATAACCTAGCTATGCTTAGGTGACACATCTTTCATTTTATTTTATGTGTGCTTATTATCTTTATTCTCAGAAAATGCATGCTTAGGTAGACGACTCCCGAGGATTGTTCTCTTTCACATGATTTTTACCCAAACTTCTTTGGAGTTAATAATAAATGGCATAAGAGACCAAGTGCTTGCAGTCGGACGAATTGGGGGTGCTCTCAGACCTTCTCCATTCGTAACCAGGCACGAACCCATATATATTTCTGTTTATCCATTGCACAGAGGATTTGATTTTAGGGTTCCATGGCATATCCATGGATGGCGACTCTGAGTTTATTTTAGGTATGTCTCGGTTTCGAGCCTTGGCTCCGGATCGAGACATATCTCTTTCTTTTTATATCGCCACTCGTGCTATGCTATGAGGGTGGCATCCATTTCGAGAGTTCCTTGGCAAAGCTCTCCTTCACACGTGGATGATCCAGAGGGTAATAGGGACCCGTTCCTCTCACCTCGTTCTCGTATCGGGGTCCACACCTGTCCAATATGTCAAGTAGACAGTTTGTTCTCCCTTGTCTTTAGTTTCACATCATTTTGTAGGGATGCAGGAGTTATTCTTTGTTATCCAATTCAATTAATTTTCTCTTGGAGGTTGATCCTAAGTAACTCTAGTGACTCTTAATAAGTGTTGTGCTTTTTTTTAACATATCAAGTAACCATTGGTTTTATCTTCTGGGAAGAGTCTCATAATTTAGTTTTAGGCTTCTTACTGATTTGATGAGTGCATCTATTATATTGGGCCTTCCAAATAGATTTGAGATGCTTTAGGGACTTAAAAAAAATGTTTTGGTGTTGCTTTTCTCTTGGTGGTTGATCCTAAGTAACTCTAGTGACTATTTTGCCAACACTCTTGTTTCTCAATGATTGATCACTTCGGTTAGATGTTCTATCTATTTGTTTAGAGTTTTGCTTTAGGATTATTTTAGTGAACTACTGTTAGGGTAAGGTGATGATATATTGTGTACATGATTTCATCTTATTTTATCCATGACACATTATAACTCCCATTTTATTCGTCTAACTATTGGGATATGAATTTTTTTAGCATAAATAGTAAGGTAATGACACCATTATTCTTTATTTGCATGTAATTTTAGGAATTTGTGATCCCTCATATTGAATACATGGTATCTGTGCTTGAAATTATTTCTTACACAATTATCAGATTCGGTATATCCAAATTTATTAATGGAATTTATGAAGTACGGTATTCATATCTAATGCAAAGATAAGTAAAAGTGTTTATAGATAAATATTTTAGTATTGTCGTTAATCTGTATCCTGTAATTATGATGGTTTTGCTAAAGGAAATAAATAAATAGAATGTAATGATTCTTAAATGTCAGTCGACTCGTTGGAATTCTTAAATATTGATGCACTGTTGTTCACTAGAAGTATGCATTACATGAAAGAATGAATTTTGGTCATTAATTAGGATTACCCTTATCTCTTTTTACCTATTTTGAGTCATATCTCTTGGGTTTAGGACCCGCATATGTTCATCAGAGTAGCATAATATAACATTCAAATCTTAGAATTTTTCTTGATATAGAGGATTTAAAGAAGGATTACGACGATGAAGGAGTCATCCCAAGCCCATCATTAGGGAACTTGCTGAGTCCAAATAGCACTCCCCTCCTTCATTTAAAAGACTTGCCCAGTCTTTTAGATGTGTATCACTTAAGACATTAGGTTTTCCTATTCATTACACGGACAATGGAAGAGTCATCTAGAGCCCAACCCTTTTAAGAGACAAGCTATGTCTCGGTAGAAAAGTCATCCATCCTTTGGAGACAGGCTTTATCTCATTAGTGAGTCTGCCCATAGGAGACTGTCCTAGTCTCAAATAGAACATCTTCTACTAATTGAACATCAACTTAGTCTATTAATTGGCAATTTCATTTATCATTGCAAGGGCAATGATAAAGATACTTGGAGCCCACCTCTGTGTCTAAGAGACTTGCCCAGTCTCACTAGCACCCTCCTTAGTCTCCTCTTCTTCTAGGAGACTTGCTTTAGTGTAGTTAGTCCTCCTTAGGGTCATGGCTATAGGAGTTTGTCCTTAGTTAGAGAGTCTATCTTTCAGGAGTCTGTCCTATCATCATAGGGCGCTAGCATTCTGTCCACCATTTCTTAAAGTCATAGGATTCTGTCCAACCCTTTCAGAGTTAGGATTTTGTCTTACCTCTCACCCAAATCATGGACTATTGTCCAATCCCTGCAAAGTATAGGATTCAGTCTAACTTTTACATCATATAGGAGTCTGTCCTACCCTTATGATGATAGGATTCTGTCATCTTGAGTCAAAAACATCAAAAACTTTGGAAATATTTTAAAACCCAAAAACATTGAATCATTTCAAAGTTTTGAGTCATTAGGAGAGTAGTTAGGAAAAGTCTGTTTCCGAACTACGTTGGCTTGATCCCTTTCCACAGGATACGTAGGCAGCTTGGGATTCTTATCCCAAGTCCAATCAAACCTTTAAAAATAAACATTTCAAACCTTCCAAAAATACAAAAATTCTTCAAAACCCTTTCAAAAATATCTTCCCCTAGAGTTAGGAATCTGTCCTTGATGTTTAGGGTCTTAGAATTAGGAGTCTGTCCTGATTGTGTTTGTTTTAGAGTTTGGAGTCTGTCCTAGCTAGGAGTAGGTTACGCCTCCGTCCGATCAGTTAGCGATTCACATTGCCGACTGATGACTAGGTCCAGGATGCGTTAGTGATCCCATTATTTTTCTTAGGACACATAGCCTAGTTACACATAGGTTGTAGGAACCACTTGCATTAGCTTAGGGCTAACATGCATTTAGTTATGGCATATAGGGTGTCCTAAAATTCACAATTCACTGGAATTCAAATAATCGCACAAGAAGCTTTAATAACTAGTCCGGTCTTTTAGGTCGAGTCTAGGATAGAGGTCTAGATGTTTTAGACATCATAGCCTAGAATAGGTGCGAAGAACTACGTGACTCTGATTCTTGTAGAGGTGGGGATACGTAGGCTTCTTTGGATGAACATTAGATCATCTAAAGACTCGGGTTTAGGCATTAGCGTCTTAGGATTTGTTGTTAATACTTTAGGGCTTATGTTTGTATATTGATTATGATTTCTTGCATAGGATTATGATAGTGTGTGATAATTTTTTTACCTACTAACATGCTTAGCTGTAGCATTTACCTGCTTGCTTATTTTGATCATATGCTTAGCTGTAGCTCATTTATCTTTCTAGCTTATCATGTTGTTATATCTTGTACAGACCTTATACCTTTAGCTGTAGCATGCATGTGTTTGCACACCAGAACCTAGACATCATTTAGGCATAACAGTCATGACCTAGCTATTCTTAGGTGACATTTTTTTCCTTTATTTCGTATGTGCTTATTATTCATCTCCGAGACATGCATGATTAGGTAGACGTCTTCTCGGAGATATATGTTCCAATTTCACATGATTTTTGCCCAAGACCCTTCAAAGTTAATAAATAAATGGCATAAGAGACCAGGTGCTCGCACTTGGATGGATGAGGTGCTCTTAGGACCTTCCAAATTTGTAACCAGGCACGAATCATTTGTATCTCTGGTTATCCAGAGCAATAGAGCATAGTATGGGATCTAGGGCCGACTTCCTTGGATGGCGACTCTTCTTTGTTTAAGGTACGTCTCGAATCTGGGCTGGTCCCCGAATCGAGAGGTATCTCACCTTACATCGCCACTCATGCTGTGAGGGACATTCTTTCGAGACTTCTTTGGTAGAGCTCTCCTTCACATGGATGATCTAGATACTTTCGGGGGATCGTCCCTCGCCTCTCTCGGATCGAGGTCCACACAAATATGATAAAATATTTATGTCCATGTAACGAAGTAGTTCTAGCTGGACCTCAAACAAATGTATAAGCTCAAATGGACGAGACACTCGACTACTAACTCGAGAAGGGAAGGACACACGATGGTGTTTTCCCAACTCACAGGACTCGTAATGAAAAGATGGAATTGGAGTTGAAACAAACGAAGACTTTTGAAGCATATCCACAGATGGATGTCCCAAACAACAATGCCACTGATAGACATCCACCGAAGTACGAAGAGCAACACCAGCACTAGCCTGATCAAGGAAGTAAAGGCCATCAATCTCACGGCCCAAGCCAATCCTCGTCCCAGCCTTCATGTCCTGAAAAACACAATGAGAAGAAAAAAAGGAAACAGAACGGTTAAGAGACTGTGTTAATTGACGAACAAATAATAAATTAACAGGAAAAGATGGGACATATAGAATGGAAGACAAGTAAAGACCCGTCGAGATGGAGACTACATCCATGCCAGAAACAGAAGATGTAGTCCTAACAGTATGAGGACCCATAGACGAACAGACTGGAAAGAATAGAGAATGTTAGGATTACCAGTCATATGGTGTGAGGCTCCTGAATCAATGAGCCATGGACTAGAAGAACTACCAGAGAGAAAACATGAGGGGCTACCTTGATGCGCAAACGTGGCAGTGGGCTGCTTTCCTTTGTCCCGAATACGGAGAAATTCCTCATATTTCGCACGAGGGACAACCAGAGTATCAGGCGTCATAGATGGAGCATTAGAAGAAGAAATACCATCAGAAACAGCAGCAAGAGCATTCATGGTTCTGTAGGGACGAAGCTTAGGGTGTAAATCGTAGCAATAATCAATGGTATGTCCATCCATACGACAATGAGTGCAAAAACGGGACCCAAGTCCACGGCCACCACCATCCCGGCCTCGTCCTATCTCTCGGCCACCACTACCGCCACGGCTACGACCACGTCCACCACCGTCGCGGTCGCGCCCAAAACGACCACCACCACGACCACGATCGGCCCCAATATATGTCACATCAGCCTACCCATCCACCATAGGGTCACCATGTTGAACCACTCGCATACGCTGCACACGGGAGAAGACATCTACCAGGGTGGGAAGTGAACCAGAACTAACAAGATGCTGACGAAGTTGAAGATAGTCAGACCCCAAAAAATCAAGAAACCGAATAACTCTCATCTCTTCTTGACGCTTTTTAAGAACCTCAGGATCAACAATAAAGGGATACAATAAGCCAAGCTCCTGACAGAGAGCAAGGTAATCAATGTAATGCTACCGGTTTGTCTCCTCGCTGAAGACCAAACCAATCTGAAAAACAATCACAGATACGGATCAGATTATCCACCCCTGAATACATCGTAGATGCCTGCTCCCAGATTTCTTTCGAGGACTGAAGATACATCATGCAAGTAGTTATATGGGGTTCCATACAACCCCATAGAAATGAGCGAACCAAAGCATCATCTTCACACCACAGTTCATATGACTTGTCAGTACTAGCCGGAGGAGGGCGCTCGAGAAAATGTATCTTCCTATGGCCAAGTAGATAAGTAGAGATAGCCATCTTCCACGGGGGATAATTTGTTCCATCCAATTTAATGGACGTCATCAAAAGAGGAGGCTCGACATGAAAGTAGACTGAGCATCATATGACGAAGGACGAGTCTCATCAACCTTAAGAGTAGACAGTTGCCGAGCGGAGGGGTCCACAGACTCCATACCAAGAGCAACACAACAGCACATCTAACAAATATAATCCAACCACAACACAAAAAGAGAGCCTCCAACACCGCACTCAACAACCTACCGCAACAGCCACACTAACACCACCAATAAGTATCACAATCCCTATCACAAGCAACCACACAGAGGGCAGAACATATGTAGCAAGCCATCCACAAGACAATCACCACAACTGCGCCAACAACACCAACAACAACCAACCACACAGGCGATACATGTACCCTCCAATAATCATCTACGACCAATTACAACCCCACCAGCACAGTGATCATAATAAGCACGAACCAAGAACTCATGCGAAAAAGGGGTCTAAATCATAAAGAAAAGGTATGGAAGGTGCTAATTTTTAAAGAAGCAAAGTGATGATAGAAGGTAATCACCCACCTCGAGTGTAGAGGTCTCAAATAACTACACAGAGAAGCTAGCATTAGAGTTTTACTCAAATTTTGTAGGGTATGGAATGAGGGAACAACACAAGATGGGGAAGAGAGAAATGAGCGAAAATAAAGGGTGGGGTAGGGGAAAAGTGAGGCTAAGGTTAGGGATAGGTTAAGACGACTGACGGAGATGGGAAGAGAAAACCCAAAAAAAAGAGGCAAAATACAAAAAAATAGGGTTTTCGAGTAAGACAAAAAAAAAAGAAGGGAGAAAATCCAAGAGAGGTAGAGGGATGGGGTTTGACGACGGTTTGGGTTAGTGTGGCTAAATGATTAGGGTTGAAAAAAAAAAGCCCAAAAAAATTGAAAAACGAAGACAACGAAGGGAATATTGAACCTTTTTGTTGATGTGGATCTCTCACACCATCAGCTCTGATTCCATGTTGATGTTCTACATGATGGATGAGAGAGAAATAGAGAGAAGGAGATGAAGTGAGAGAGAGAGAGAGAGAGAGAAATAGTCATTGGATTACATTCAAATAATCACCTTCCACAATTGTCTTATCCATAAGAGCTCTCTCTAAGCATTTTAATCCTTGATGTACTGCGCTAACTTGTGCCTCATTAGCATCTGTTGTCTTCCGCACTTGAAAACATCCAATTGACAATGCCACTGGAATCCCTAAGAACTCCCCCTATTCCTACCGGACCAGGATTACCCAAGCTCGAACCATCCAAATTTAACTTCATCAAACCTTCCGGAGGGGCTTTTCAACATGGAGCGCAAGATTCCTTTCTCTCCACACTATTACAAACCTCCTTCCAACCCTCCCAATGGTCATATGCTGAAGTAAATCTGAATAGGGGGTGCTTCTCACCGATTCAATAACCAATGCAATAACTTTACTGAATAAGAAGTACAGAGATTTGGATACACCTTGAAAATTTCTATCATTCCTTTCTTTCCATAATACCCATAAGGAAGCTAGCAAATAGGTATTCCAAAGCACCTAGCCTCTAATCTTCCAAGGTGCCGCCTACCACCCTTCAAAAAGATCCGTCAGCTTGGATGGAAACACACACTCAATAGCAAATATGGATAAAACACTACTCCATAGCACTCTAGCTACTTTACAATGAATGAACATATGGTGAATCGATTCTCCGCTTCACTACATAGAGGGCAGTGAACAGCCAAAAACATCCCCCTTTTCCATAGAAAGTCAATCGTCTGAATCCGGCCTTTAAGAGCCGCCAATGAAAACGGCAAACTCTTGGAAGAGCCTCAATTTTCCATACTTTTGCAAGAATGAGAAAGCAGAAAGAGGCAACATATAATTATAGAAAGATTTAACATAGAAAATCCCAGTAGACTCCCATATCTAAATCCTCTTATTAGTCCCCGAACTTTTGATGTAGCACCCCTCTAATATCTAAAAGAGAAATGCAATCAAATCTAATTCCCAATCGTAAAAATTTCGTCTGAATCTCGGAGTCTCAACCAAATTTTCCCCATTCCTTTCAAAACAGTCTTTCACAAGGGCGTATTTAGATTAGCTGCTACAGACAAGGCTAGAAAGACCTGTTTCAACAGAGTAGCCGAACACCATACATCCTCCCATAATCTAATGCGGTCCCAGAGTAGACCCTGAATCTAGTACCCAAAATGAAATGGTGCCTCATTTTTAAAATATCACGCCACACCGTGACACCTTGTTTTCCATAAAGATCCTCATATTCCCAATGACGAACCTTCGTCCCACACTTACTATCAATGACTTTCGCCCACTGTTGAGATTGTTTCTCCCCATATCTCCATAGCCACTTACCCACCTTCGCCCCATATCTCCATTGTTGAAAAATAATTGCCAAACAAGAAGGCATCCCTTCGAGGATCCGCTTAAGATCCATCTTTTTGCACATGATCCTTAAGAAAGTCGGTTTTCTATGGTTCCTTGTCCTTTTCTCCTTCCTCATCCTGTTCTTTTTCCTCATCTTCATCCATGCAGGAGGAACGATGAGCCAAGCAACCTGGAAGTCGAATTAAATTTGTTAGAAGTGTGTAATATGCCTAATGGGCAATTTTGTGTTTGCACTTTCTTCCTTTTTAGAAATACATAAGTGAGGGGGAGATCTCTGCAACTCACTAATTTCACATTCTCTTCTTCCTTCTTCTCTTCTAACATGGTATCAGAGCCCTAGGGTTGTGGTATCCTAGGGACCACCATTGCAAGACACCCATCTTCTTCCCCTCTCTTCCCCACCTCGCCTCCACCTATCTCTCCTCGCTCGCCGATCCCTCTCCTCTTGACCCTCTCCCACCTCACCCCCTTGCTATCTCCTCTTGTCTCCACCTCATTGTCCCACCTCGCCTCGCCGCTCAGTCCCTCGCATCCCACCTCCCTCGCCTCCCAGTCCCTTGTTGTCCCCTACCTTCTCCACCCACCCGCCACACTGCACCCCCACACATCTCTTTCTTTCCCTTCCGTGGCCCTGAAACCCTAACCTACACCACCCAAACCACTAAAATCCTACAACCTCACACCCTAACCTAGGCCCTAATCTAAACCCCAATCTAACCCTCTAGTTAACCTCTCTTACTCCTGCTTCTCGGGCTTCTAAAACCCCTCTTTTCCATGGCCTAAGTCAACTTTGGTCTTTTTTTTACTTCTGTCCTGTGGCTCTGATCTCTTTCAATTCTTCTCCTTGGTCATTGTACCATGTCTACATCTTCCCTTTCTCCCCTTCGGAGCCGCGGCATCCACCTATTAGTTATCCTTTTCCTCTTATTCACATTCCGTTGTGGTGGTTGGGAGTCTTCTTTTTTCTCTTTCGTCATTGATCCCTCTATCATCATGGATCCTCCAGTTAGCTCGAATCCTTCACCCTCGGCTCCATCTTCTAATTATTCTCTTTCTGTGTACGTGTCATTCCCACAGAAGACTACCGTCAAATTAGACGGGACCAATTATCTGCATTGGAAAATGACACTCGAGACCTACCTCCTAGCTTGAGGCAATGTCCATTTCATGCGGCATAATCCACTCTCTTACGATGATTCCTCCTATGCTCGGTGGGAACAGGAGGATGTTCTAATCCGCACCCTCCTCTGGCAAAGTCTGGCTCCTCATATCGCTGGCACCATGATGTGCCTTCCAACATCCAAGCAAATCTAGGACCATATTTCTATCCTTTACTCTTGGGTTGACAACCTCACCCGCATTTGTTCTATATACTCGGAGTGGATGTACCTTCGACATGGTGACACCCCTCTCACTGCATATTATAGTCAGTTTTTCTCTCTTTGCCAGCAGCTTGATGTCTTCATGCCTCTCACATCTGACTTGGTTACTCTAGAATGACAACGAGACCAGCTCCACGTGGTTTACCTCCTGGACACCTTGGGTCTTGACTTCATTCATCTCTGACAGCAGATCCTTGGCTTCGGCTCTCTTCCCTCCCTCACGGAGGTTTATTCCTATGCCTAACAGTGTCTCTTGGGCGATTCCTTTTTTGCCATACTAGTCGATGGCTCGGCCCTTGCGGCATATGATGGTGTTGACCGGTCTGGTCATGGCAGTGATTCTTTTGGTCGTGGTAGAGTGGTGGTGGCCGCGATTATGGTGGTGGCTAGGGTGGTGGTGGTTGTGGTCGCCTGTACTATACTCTTTGTAGGGGGGAGGGCCATCATATTCATACTTGTTATGCTCTCCATCCCGAATTTTGTCTATCACGCTCTGCCCAACCCATTGATGTTGATCTCCCTGATGCTTCGATGCCCCCTCTACCATTCCAGCCGCAGCCCCCAGTAATACTTTTACTCTCTCTGGGGCAGACTATTAGGAGCTTCAGTGCCTATGACTCAGTAGCCACCCTCGGCTACAGGTTTTGCACAGCCAGGTAGTTTAGGTAATTCAGCTGCCTCCTTCCTCATTAGCTCTAGTTCTTGGATTACTGATTTTGGGACCTCGAACCACTTGACCAGTAATTCTACTTAGTTCTTTTAGCCCTTCTACTTCTCACTCTGTTACTCTTGCCGATGGAACCACTATTCCCATCTCTGATATTGCCACTCTCTCATCCCATTCTAGCCTTACTTTATCTTCAGTACTGTGTGTCCCTAAGTCTCCCTTCAATTTGATCTCTGCTAGTCAGATAACTAAGAATCTTAACTGCTCAATCTCATTCTTTCCTTCTTATTGTGTATTTCAGGATCTCTCGACTGGGAAGACGATTGGCTCAAGTCATGAGGTGGATGGACTCTATCGCCTAGCCTTTGACCTCTGCGTGCTATTTTTCATAGCTACATCAATCCATATATGTGCCACTGCCGTCTTGGCTACCCATCTCTCTAGAAGCTTCGATAATCACCTATTATTTCTTCTTCTCTTCAGTCTTTTCACAACGAGCCCTATAAACTTGGGAAACATTGCTGTGTGTCTTTTCCCTCTAAGGCTGTTCCAAAGTATCGCGTCCTTTTGATTTAGTACATTCAGCTGTATGGGGTCCCTAGAGGGCCATGTCTCTTTCTTGTTACAGAGGTTTTTCATGCCTTTCACACATTTCATGCTGAGATTACTAACTAATGTAATTGTAATATTAAATGTTTGTGCACTTATAATGCTAGGGAGTACTTCTCTGACTTCCGCACCTTTTTATCCACCCACTGAATTGTTCATCTGCCCTCTTGCGCATACACCTCTTAGCAAAATGGTGTAGCCAAGAGGAAACTCTGATATTTCCTTGATAATGTTGACACTCTTCCCTTTCAGAGGCGGGTTTTGAAACCCTATTGGAGCGATGCCATTCTTACCGCATGTTTCCTGGCTAATCAGCTCCACTTCTATTTTAGATGGTTCTTTCCCTTTCTCAATCCTTCATCCTAAAGGGGACCCCTTTCCCATCACTCTACAGGTCTTTGGTTGTGTCTGTTTGGTTCACAACCTCTCATCAGATCCGGATAAATTGAATCCTCGGGCGGAGCAATGTGTCTGTTTGAGGTATTCTCGCACCAAGAAGGGTTATCGTTGTTATAGCCTTCCGTTGCGTTGCCACTATATTTCCGCCGATTTCACCTCCTTTGAGTCAGTCTCCTTCTTTACTGCTCGTGCCGAGAGCAGTCACATTGTATCCAACCCTCAGATTCCTACTCATCTTCATGTTTTACCTGATCATGTTGGTTCCCCCTCTTTTCCATTACCTCTGCCTTTGGGTCCTCCTCCTCCTCCAACTGCTCTGAAAAATATATTGCCGAAATCATGAAGTTCCCTTGAAGAATACCTTCGCAAGTCCTCCTTTCCATTGCTGTCTCTTAATTTGCAAAAGGCACAATGCCTTAGGATTTTCTTCTCTTCAATGTATGTTTCAAGAGGCACAAAATGTCATACGTTTTTCTTCTCTTTTACGGAAATCATAATCACAAGTTTCTTTTTTTTAGAGTCCTCACAAAATAGAATAACTAGAAACCTAGTTATAATCAGCAATGAGTCTTGGGAAACATGGCTGTTAGAGAAAATGGACGATGGAGATGGTGGGAAAAGAAATAGAATGAGATGCTTCAAGGCGCATAGTGGCTTTCCTTGAGATGATATTCGCCCCCACCAATTAGTGTGCAAGGGGAACCACGAATTTGCCTCCAAGATACAATGAAGCCCGGTGAATCCTTCACCAAACGTTTGATGGCGTTTTGCACTGAGAGGAATCAAATCCCGAATCTCCGTTGGAATACAAGTATTTGAGACACTAGTGTATGTTTCTGCAGAAAACATTACATTAGAACAAAACTTCTAAAAAAATGTAAAGAACAAGTTTGAAAGGCTTTCAAGAGTGTTAAATTGCTTTGGAATAACTGGAATTCAAATTCCCAAAGTGAATTTTCATATGTTTTTGTAAATGGGTAAAATTTGCTCTTTTTATAGAGCTACTGATGTATTTTCTATTTAAATTGCACCCCTATAGGGCACCTTTCAATAGCGACAGTACATCTGGCCGTTAGATCGCTGTGGACCCCGATCCGGAGAGGACGAGTGCGGCGAGGGACGCGAGGTCCCCACAGCAATCCTCTAAGATCTCCACAATGTGAAGGAGAGCTCTGCCAAGGAACTCTCGAAACGGATGCCACCCTCACAGCATAGCACGAGTGGCGATACAAAACAATGAGATACATCCTGATCAGGAGCCAGGGCTCGAAACCGAGATGTACCTAAAAAGAACTCAGAGTCGCCATCCATGGATAGGCCATGGAACCCTAAAATCAAATCCTCTGTGCAATGGATAACCAGAAATATATATGGGTTCGTGCCTGGTTACGAATGGGGAAGGTCTGAGAGCACCCCCAATTCGCCCGAGTGCAAGCACTTGGTCTCTTATGCCATTTTCATTAATTCCAAAGAAGTTTGAGTAAAAATCATGTGAAATGGGAACAATCCTCAGGAATCGTCTACCTAAGCATGCATTTCCTGAGAATGGAGAAATAAACACGTAAAATGAAATGAAAAATGTGTCACCTAAGCAAAGCTAGGTTATGAGTGACATGCCTAATGGGTGTCTAAGTTTCTGGTGGACACGCACATGCAAGCTACAACCAAAGGTATAGTATCAGTACAAGAAAGTAAGAAAACATATCAAAACATGAGACACAAATCTATGCTATGTATGACGGGACAAGACAAGTCCTAACTCTAATGCAGGACTGGACTCGGACCAGAATGGCCATCCATCCTAGCTGCGCTACGTATCCCGGCCTCGGGAAGAATCGGAGCCCACGTAGTTCGATGCCCTATTCTAAATTATGATGCCTAAGACATCTAGCCCTCTATCCTAGACTCGATCTAAAAGACCGAACCAATTATTAAAGCTTCTTGTATGATTATTAAAATTCCAGTGAATTATGGATTTTAGGACACCCTATATGCCCTAACTAATGCAAGTTGATTAGCCTTAGGCTAATGCAGGTAGTTCCTACAATCCTATGTGTAACTAGGCCGTGCAACCTAATGAAAACCACGGGATGACTATATGCCTAGTCTACCCATCGGTTCGACTAAATGTCTAACCGATCGACTTGAGGCCTCCTAACTCTAGGGACACTCACACGACAGGACATACCATATCAATACAAATCAAGACAAACTCCTAACTCTAGAACACAACCTAAACAGCTAGGACATACTCCTAACTCTAGAGGAAGATCTTTTTGAAAATGGTTTGAATATTTTTGTAACTTTGAAAGATTTAAAATTTTTATTTTTAAAGGTTTGGCTGGACTTGGGATGTGGATCCCAAGCTGCACTACGTACCTCGTGGAAGAGGATCAAGCCAACGTAGTTCGAAACAAACTCTCCTAATTACTGATTCTAAAACACTCAACACTTTAGGCTTTTTAAGGTTTTTCAGTTGTTTTTCATATTTTTAAAGTTTTTCAAAAGTTTTTAAAGTAAAGAGTTTTCACCCTTTTGGTCAAAGACCTAAGGGAAAACACAAAGCAAAACCCTAGGACCAAACCTTAGGGCAAATAGGGGAAACCCCTAAACAAGGCAAACTAGACTATCGATGACAACAAAAATGATCTATGATCTCAAAAAGCAAAGCTATAATGAGACTGGGCTAGTCTCCAAAGAAGAAGAAATGACAACAAGACTATGGAGAAACTCCTTACTAACAGCACTCAAGAAGACAAATGAGCCACAGGCTCTCTAATACTACAACTTAAAGGAGGAATGAGTCAAAGACTCCCAAATAACACCAACGGAAGAACCAACGAGTCAAAGACTCCCTGGTAATATCACAAAAGAACAAATGAGTCAAAGACTCTCTAATGATACCAACTAAGAAAACGAAGTGAGTCAAAGACTCTCGAAAAGAAATGGAAACACGAGTCAAAGACTCCAACAATACCAACTAAAAGATAAATGAGTCAAAGACTCTCTAAAAGAAAAGAAACACGAGTCAAAGACTCCACTAACACCAACTAAAGGATAAATGAGTCAAAGACTCTCTAAAAGAGATGAAAACACGAGTCAAAGACTCCACTAACACCAACTAAAGGATATATGAGTCAAAGACTCTCTAAAGGAAAAGAAAACACGAGTCAAAGACTCCACTGACAACAGCTAAAGACAGATGAGTCAAAAGACTCTCTAAAAGATATGGAAACACGAGTCAAAGACTCCACTAACACCAATTAAAGGATAAACGAGTCAAAGACTCTCTAAAAGAGATGAAAACACGAGTCAAAGACTCCACTAACACCAACTAAAGGATATATGAGTCAAAGACTCCCTAAAAGAAAAGGAACATGACTCAAAGACTCTACTGACAACAACTAAAGACAGATGAGTCAAAAGACTCTCTAAAAGAGATGGAAACACGATCGAATCAGATAATAGAAGATTGAAAATATGTGATCAAGATGAGATGAGATAGCATAAGATTGCTTTCAACGGATGGATCATGAATGACTAATCCTATGAGATCTTTGAAAATGAATGGGATTTACATCCTAACCCCAAAGGAAAAGTTTTTTTTTAATCTTCACACATTTTATCAGTGTTACCTGAAGGCATCAACCCTAACCCTAATCTAGCGGAGTGGAGAAAGGATCTCGACTCATGACTTTGTTTGTGTACCTAGGACCGATCGTAGCCATTGGAAGATGGACTACGGCCTAATCTAGACACAAATGGGTAGGATATCCTAAACTAGGCTCACACACGTGATGCACATGTGTTCGTATACTACATGCATGTGTGGGTTAATCTAGGGGTAAGGCCAAGAGTTCCCTTAGCGCGAATCCATGTTCGATATACTGTACCAGTGTCCGGCGTATCAGTACGTGAACAAGAGATCCGTTTACGTACCATAAAGGTACTAGGCTAAGGGTGGAATGCTTCTCTAGCACAGAGGCACCAGGTGATGAAATCCCAGTCAACCATGCTAGATAACACTCCGGGTTCCTAAAATAGGACGTGTGTGCATGTGAGATGCAGGGGTTTAGATGCAAGTGATGTAAGTGTGTGCAATAAGTTCGCGCAATCTATGATGCCTTCAGGTTTTGTTAGATTAAGTTTGAGTAAATGTGATGAGAAAATAAAACATACAAACTAATCACAGCATCAGGATTTTACAAAGGAAATCAGTGATTCCTAAGGTTTCTATTTTGATAATTTAATGATTGAATATGTGATGGAATATTATGATCTGGAAATTTTTAAAACAATTTGATTTTAATTCAATTTACTCAAGGATTTTAAAAGGTTTCAATTCAGATTGTAGATTTACACATCAACATATAACAAATCTTTTCAGAACAAGATGAAATTTTTACAGTAACTTCTCCTTAATTATATAAGATTATAATAAAAATTTCATAGATTTTAAATGTGGTTTGCTATTAGTTTTTCAATGTTGAAAGTTTCTGTCCAGATTGTGAATTAACACAGTAACGTATAGCTAATCAATTCAAAACAATATGAAATTTCTATAGTATGTTTATTACAATAAGAAAGGATTACTGTAAAAGTTTCATAAATTTTAAAAATGATTTACTATTAATTTACGATTTTACAAATATCCATCCAGATTATGAATTAACAAAGAAACACATAGTAAATCAAATCCAAATCAGTTTAAACTTTATGAAAACATGTAATTCCAGTAGTAATTATCAAACAAATATTTTCAGAAGTTTTCATTGCAATTTACTATTTTTATCAGATTTAATACAGCATGCATGATTTTACGTAAAAAATCATAAACAAATATCCAACAGCAACCACAAATCTTGAAAAATTCACGGGAGATTAGATTAGATTTAATTTGCATCTCATCCAAATTTCACTTTTGAAAACATTATAGAGTTTTTGAAAATTGGTTTTTTCCAAAAATACCCCTAGAGTTAAATGAATTTTTAAACCCTTTAAATCAAATCAAGAATTCATAAAGAAATTCGTACTAATTCAAAATCTTACAATTATGTTATGTTTAAATTTTCATTGATTTTGGATCTATGTTGACATCTTCTTAAATTCAATCTTTAGAATTTTACCCCTTTGAGGGTAAAGTTCAAAAGGTCAAATTACGGTCAAAACGAAGTCAAAATTCTTCGAAATTCCAGATTTCTACACTTCTTAATGTTCAAAACACTCAGAGATTGAAAAAAACATATTTTGAATAACAATAAGAAAAAATAAAAATAAATCACAAATTCAATCCTAGCATGCTTCTAGTTTAAGATATATGAAAGAGGGTTTTGGAATACCAACCTTGCTAGCTCTCCTTGTCTCTAGGGTAAGTAATCCTCGGATATACGCTTTGTCTTACCCTTTCAATTAGCAAAGAAAACCCCCAAAAAAAAATGTTGCCGCCGATCCGTTCCGCCGTCTTCACTTTCTCTTAGAGGGAAGGATTGGGAGGTGATTGGGAGAGATAATGGAAGAAGAATATAGAGAAAGGGATTGGAGTGAGTGATTGGAAGAGATAATGGAAGAGAAAAAGATAATGGAAGATAAATCTCTCCTTTTCTCCCCTTTTTTTTATGGATGGGAAGGAAGATATATATAGGGAGAGAAAGAGAGAGAGAGAGATGTGTTGGTGGAGAGCTCATCATGTTGTCCCTCTTAGTGGAGAATCCATCATCATTCTTCTTAGTGGAGGGCCCATCATGTTTCTTAGTGGAGAATCCATCATCATTCTTCTTAGTGGAGGGCCCATCATGTTTCTTAGTGGAGAATCCATCATCATTCTTCTTAGTGGAGGGCCCATCATGTTTCTTAGTGGAGAATCCATCATCATTCTTCTTAGTGGAGGGCCCATCATGTTTCTTTAGTGGAGAATCCATCATTATTGTTCTTCATAAGAGGCCTCACAAGAGGCCCTACTGAGGCCCCACAATGTGGGCCCCACAACGCGGGCCCCACAACGTGGGCCCCACAATGTGGGCCCTCGGTTGATTCGAATTTTAAACAAATGTTCAATGCGGGCCCACCAAACGGGTCCAAATTCTCCCTCGCTTGGATTCTTATGAATAATCTCTCTCAACCTCTCACGGAAAAATGCGAAACATGGCGGAAATGATCGGATGGGGTTTCTCCCAAGCATAGCGAACTTGGGTCCGGTCAAAATGGGGTGTCTACAGATGCCCCTCTTTGGCAGAGCGTGTGTAATACGCGAATGGCAAAGCTGAACAGACGACACATTTTGACTGACCCGAAACCAAAACAAAGCAAATTTTTGGGTTTTCAGTTTTAAAACGATATTCACAAAGATAAAACTCTACCAACAATAGGGAGATAGCCTCTCACCGACTCTTAACTCGGCAACTAAGACATCTCAAAGAGATAGTCTCTCCCTAATACTCATGACTCGACTAATTAATAAAAAACGAACGAACGATTACAAAAACACAAACATTTTTTCTTTTTCTTTTTTTTTTATATATCAGGCTAAGCCAAAGTAAACATAACAATTGCTCCAAGAGCACCAACCAAAGAAACAAGTTAATCACTTCAATCACTCAAAGAGCTTCCATTTTCTTTTTTAATTTTTTAGAAACCACATTGCAATTTGTCCAAGACAAGTATAATTCGAAACACTCAAAGAGTTTTTTTTTTTTTTTTTTTTTTTTTTTTTTAAATCATGCCGATCAGTCAAAGACTCGACCAATTATTAGGGTAATCGAATATTCAAGCTAAACTCAAACTTCTAATACCCGAGGCGAGACTAAGTCTCAAGCCCAGCGATAGTTATACAGATCATTGCTGAAAATAAATCTGTGTAACTATCCGAGTAACTCTGACTCCTCTCTTTCAAGGTAGCGAATCACTCCGGATCATGCGGTTCTGCTAAACAGTTCCACGTACATCCAAATTCGTAGGTCCTGCTAAACAGTCCCCTACAAACCTCTTCGCAGATACACATGACTCCTAACACGTTAGGAAGCTGCACATTGCGGGACGATGATTAGGTAAGTCACCACTTGACATTACACTACTAATCATCTGGGTACTAAGTACCAGAGGCGAGACTAAGTCTCAAGCCTAGCGATAGTTATACAGATCATTACTGAAAATAAATCTGTTTAACTATCCGAGTAACTCTGACTCCTCTCTTTCAAGGTAGCGAATCACTCCGGATCACGCGGTTCTGCTAAACAGTTCCACGTAAATCCAAATTCGTAGGTCCTGCTAAACAGTCCCCTACAAACCTCTTCGCAGATACACATGACTCCTAACACGTTAGGAAGCTGCACATTGCGGGACGATGATTAGGTAAGTCACCACTTGACATTACACTACTAATCATCTGGGTACTAAGTACCAGAGGCGAGACTAAGTCTCAAGCCTAGCGATAGTTATACAGATCATTACTGAAAATAAATCTGTTTAACTATCCGAGTAACTCTGACTCCTCTCTTTCAAGGTAGCGAATCACTCCGGATCACGCGGTTCTGCTAAACAGTTCCATGTAAATCCAAATTCGTATGTCCTGCTAAACAGTCCCATACAAATCTCTTCGCAGATACACATGACTCCTAACACGTTAGGAAGCTGTAGATTGCGGAACGATGATTAGGTAAGTCACTACTTGACATTACACTACTAATCATCGAGGTACTCTAATATTTGAGCTAAACTCAAACTTCTAATACCGAGGCGAGACTAAGTCTCAAGCCAGGCGATAGTTATACAGATCATTGTTGAAAATAAATTTATTTAATTATCCGAGTAACTCTGACTCCTCTCTTCAAGGTAGCGAATCACTCCGGATCACGCGGTTCTGCTAAACAGTTCCACGTAAACCCAAATTCGTATGTCCTGCTAAACAGTCCCATACAAACCTCTTCGCAGATACACATGACTCCTAACACGTTAGGAAGCTACACATTGCGGAACGATGATTAGGTAAGTCACTACTTGACATTACAATACTAATCATCTGGGTACTAAGTACCTGGGGCGAGACTAAGTCTCAAGCCTAACGATAGTTATACAGATCGTTGCTGAAAATAAATCTGTTTAACTATCCGAGTAATTCTGACTCCTCTCTTTCAAGGTAGCGAATCACTCCGGATCACGCAGTTCTGCTAAACAGTTCTATGTAAACCCAAATTCGTAGGTCCTGCTAAACAGTCCCATACAAACCTCTTCGCAGATACACATGGCTCCTAACACGTTAGGAAGCTGCACATTGCGGAACGATGATTAGGTAAGTCACTACTTGACATTACAATACTAATCATCAGGGTACTAAATACCCGGGAGAAGGAAGAAAAGACCAATCCGTGTAACACAGGATCGGAAATATTTTCCCTATTAAAACATTTCAAAAAGACCAAACCGTGTAACACAGGTTCGGTAATTTCCATCTTTATTAAAATCTTTCAAAAAGACCAAACCGTGTAACACAGGTTCGGTAATTTCTATCTCTGTTAAAAACTTTCAAAACGACCAAACTGTGTAACACAGGTTCGGTAATTTCAAACTCTGTTAAAATCTTTCAAAAAGACCAAACCGCGTAACGCAAGTTCGGTAATTTCAAACTCTGTTAAAATCTTTCAAAAGGAATGAAGAATTTACCATCTTTGATCGATTTCACTAATGGGCCAGTCATCTCTTGTCAAGAATAACTAGGAGCGCATGATCTTTGCTGAAAGCAAAACTCAAATAGATTGATGAGATTTTCAGGTGCTGACTCTCTTTAACAGGTGAGAAGCATTTTGATGAGGTTTGAAGGATGCAGGAGTAGATTTTATACTCCGCTGGGAATTAAAGTTTCTGAAACTGACTCCAAAAGAAACAATTGGATCAAGGAATTCAACTCAAAGAGCATGTTCAAGCTTCTCTGCTTTCTATTTGCTAAGAATAGATATCCCAGTTATCATTGTGTAATATCTTTTATGACGTAAGTCATAAAAGATGCCCCTAGTATGATGTGCTTCCATGACAAAGTCTTAAGAAGGCAAAAGCAAGGTAAGTAGAAAAAATTTGAGTTTGCATGGGTTCTTTCTTTGGTATAGTGGTAAAACCATCTCCACAAAGGCTGAATGTAAGAATTCTTCATTTTGCTCAGTGCTTGAGGCTTTGATGTTTCTGGCAGGTCTGAATAACAAATCTCTTGCCCTTCTTTGATTCTTAAACCAGGATCTACTTTGAATTTTCTTTTCACTTTGGAAGGTATACACCCATTTTCTCCAGTGCCAAACACTTTTGATTCTAAAAGAAAAACAATGATAAACCAGAAACAGACTTCTGATGACTCTTTCAAAGAAGACTTACAATATTCAAGGGACTTGACTAAATTTTGATTCACCCTTAGATAAAATGTGTTATTTTGTTATGGTAAGGTTAGCCACTCTTAGAGCACTCTCAAAAACTATGTCAAGATGACCTAATTTCCTCCATCGGGATCTCCGTCATGGTTGTTACCCCTTTCGGATTGCTCGGTCTTAATGCCCCTAGTTTAAAAAGGTGTCAAAATAAGTCTCGCTGACACTACTCGGATTCCAGGATTCTGCCCTGTGCAGAGGTGGCTTCTCCGTCTCCCTGATTTCTCTCTTCAAAAGAAGTCATAACTTTTGCTTTCCAAGCTTTCAGTCTGAAAGACCACTTATCTCAACTTTTGCTTGTACTCAAACTTGGGAATTCTACGTAACTGAGGAACTCCTTCTGCTTCTATTCAACTCAACTGTTCATGGGAAGTCTTTGCCCTTGACTGGATTACCTCTTCAAGTTTTCAATCCAGCAGACCACTACCCTGACTTTTTGCATAAGCTAACTCTTTTGGCTGTTAACTTAGCAAATGTATATCTCTAGGCCGCCCTTTCGGGTTTTCAACCTAGTGGGTCTTCAGACTCTCATTCTTTTCTTTCTGTTTTTCTTTTCATTCGCCTCGAACCTTTGCTTGTTTCACCAGAAGGACTTTCTAGGTGGGCTTGGGTTCGAAAGGGTTGAATACCTAAGGTTCTAAAGATTTGAACCGAATCTGGTCTAGCCAGACTACCTACATACCCCAAAGATGGAGGATCAGATCCGCGTAGTTCGCTTTGGGATTTTTCAAAGAATGGTTTAGCATTTAGCTTCAAAATTTTCAAAGGGGATTTTATCCCAAGGTTTGACCGAACTTGAATTAATCAAGTTGCCTACGTACCCCTGAAGAGGTGGGGATCAGGTCCGACGTAGTTCGGGTGCATAAATGCCCCGGGTTTATAATGTGTTTGAAAAGAAGTTGTTTTAATTTTGCTTTTGGCCCAAAGGGTTTACAAATGGATTTTAAAACATTAGGATTTTGGCTATAAAAGCTCAAACGATCAAGGATGGCCTCCTGATGTATTTGATGTACAAGCCCTTTTGTTTAAGGTTCAAAGCCTTTGAAATTTTTTTTTTTTTTTTTTTGAGGAGTCTGGTGGTTTTCTGGCAAAACTTCAACCACTGTGCTCCACTCCCGTCTCAAAGATCTTGAATTTATGCTCAAGATTCCACAACTCTGTCTGAAAATCTTCTCTCAATATCTCATCAGCTCCACAGGATGCCTGACGCTTATCTCTTTAAAATTTTATTCCTCAACTGGATGTCTAAAGCAGATGAAGTCTTGCTTTGATCAACGACAGGGCATTCCCCTGGTTTATCCTTATAGGATCAAGCAAAACTACCTCAAACCCCTCTAAACAGGTTTATCAATTCTTTGCGCTCCTTAGGAGATAAAGTTTTTCCAATCCATCCATCCCGAGTTTCGGATTTCGATACCACTATCAATGGCTTTGATTTCTTCTTTAAGTGGCTATGCTCGACGCTCTTCCTCTCGTTCGACCATCTTTCAGATCTCGAGGTGAATTTCGTCTGCATTCTCATCCGAGAAGGGGGTCTTTAGTTGTTTAAACATTAGATCTAAGAGTGAATCATAGAGTATCAAAGATACGAAATCAACAATTTTATTGAATTGAGGACTGTAAGTACATTGATGATTTTTGACACACCTCAATGGGCTCTTCAACAGTTCTGATAGAAAACAGAATACTGACTCTGTATAAGAAAGATTGACAGACATGACTTCATTTTTTTTTTTTTAACATCTACGTAACTGAACTTTTTCAACTTAGAGAGAAGAAAGTTGATGTACACTCAATGAAAGACAAATCTAAAGATACAGGACACTTCTTCAAAGGTAGTGAACTGACACTGAAAGCTTATAGGTGATACACCTTTCCTCATGATAATGATAACTATAAAGTTCAATCCCGGAGTAGAAATCACAGAAAAGGCAACTCCACAAGGTCTAGGTGTAGACACCCCATTTTGCTCTGCTTTGATTAAAAAAAGAAATTAGGGTTTCGCTGTCAATTTTTCAGTGTTTTCTATTCCGGTGTTCGTCCCTTACGCTTTCTCAAATCTTTCTGGTCGTTTCTGCAATGTTCTGATTTTTTCCGCTAAAGTGCGGAGAACGGTTATTCGTGAGAATCCGAGCAAGGGAGAATTTGTACCCGTTTGGTGGGCCCGCATTGAACATTTGTTTAAAATCGAATCAACCGAGGGCCCACATTGTGGGGCCCGCGTTGTGGGGCCTCAGTGGGGCCTCTTGTGAGGCCTCTTATGAAGAGCAATGATGGTAGCTCTCCACTAAGACAACATGATGGGCCCTCCACTAAGAGCAATAATGATGGACTCTCCACTAAGAAACATGATGGGCCCTCCACTAAGAGCAATAATGATGGACTCTCCACTAAGAAACATGATGGGCCCTCCACTAAGAGCAATAATGATGGACTCTCCACTAAGAAACATGATGGGCCCTCCACTAAGAGCAATAATGATGGACTCTCCACTAAGAAACATGATGGGCCCTCTGTGGTACCTGATCCCGCGAGAGGGGTGGGGCGCGAGCCGCCGCTCTCTCTCTCTTGGTCTCCCGTACCCACGCGATTGGCGTGTGCACTTAATTATTGATTTGAATTCGTCTTTCATGTGAACTTGGGATCACTAAGGCAATCCGAATTCCACACGAAAGAGACTGACAGAGTCGCCACCTAGATGTGGGATCTAGGACCCGAAATTAACCAGAAATCTAGACTCGCTACCTGGTTACGAGAATGGAAGGTATGGGGAGTTATCCGCCACATGCACCATTCCTGCCCGATAATCGGTCTTCGATTCCAAAAGCTAATTCTTTTAAATTTATTTTAAATGGCTCATTCAACTCTATGTTAATGTGCGAACTAAGTGACATGCATCCTATGATCTAATTTTAATGTGAATCCTAGATGTGTATCTTGATTTATTAATTTGTCTGGATTCATTCTAAGTGAAAGTTCTCCTAGAATTCTAATTTCATGGAAAATCCTAAGTGATTTGATTAAGCATTTACAAGAAAATTAATATACAAAACACCACAATTTGTTTGTGGTGCCGACTCGCGGGTGGTATGCCATCAGACATCCAAGCTGCCTACGTACCCAAGCCTTACTGGGATCAGAGTCGACGTAGTTCGGTGCACCTAAGCTAAGCTACTTATGCCTAACTCAACTAGGACACCGACCTAGACGGGATTGACTGTTTCAACAGTTTTAGGAGAAGTTATTTAATTCAAGTTGAGGATTTTATTATCTTAAGATTTCATCTAAGATGCTATATGATTCTCATCTAAATGCAAATGGTCCCTTAGACTAATGCAGGTTTGCCTACATCCTAGTTTACTAGGCTTGTCCTAGGGAAAGATTGGGTGACTAGTGTAACTAGACCTATGGCACGGTTGCTATACATAGCAAACGTCCGTGATGAGGCTGGACTCCTAACTCTAGGACTCCCTAAAACCTAAGACTCCCTAAAACTTAGGACACGACACGACACCGGTGTTCCTAAATTGGGCTCTAAGGGTCCTTACGACGGAAACCATAATCCAATGGTTCCGAGAGACACGAGATGAATCGAGATGATGAATAGTGTGAGGGAATGGGAAAGATAGAGAAAGGTGCGACTGAACTTGGGAGTGCCAAATTGCCTACGTACCCCGTGATGGGGATCAAGCCACACGTAGTTCCACTGGCGAGGTTGCTTGGATTTTGGAAGACAGAATTGGTATTTGTATCTGGAATCAGGTTTGCATTTGAGCATTGGACTTGAGATTCAGAAACATTGATCTAGCAATGGGATTTTGGAATTGGGAATTTGCATCAAAGAATTGAGCATATAGGAATCATCAAGGGTTTGAATTTTCGGAATTCAAAGTGGGCGGGCTTATGAGATTCGGCCAAATGGATTCAGACATGCGACTCGGATTGTGTTGGGATATTACTTGGTTGGATTGGGTTAATGGTTAGGGTCAAGTGAGTCGGGTCTAAGTTAGGAGCAAACCCGAGACTAGCCATGGTCTAACTAGGAGGAAGCAGGGTACAAACCAGGGTGCGGACCAGGGTGCACCAGGGTGCGAACCAGCAGGGAACCAGGGTGCGAACCAGCAGGGGAACCAGGGTGCAACCAGCAGGGAACCTGGGTGCAACCAGCAGCGAACCTGGGTGCGAACCAGCAGGGAACCAGGGTGCGAACCAATATCGAACCAGGGTGCGAACCAGTAGGGAACCAGGGTGCAACCAGCAGGGAACCAGGGTGCAACCAGCAGGGGAACCAGGGTGCGAATCAGTAGGGAACCAGGGTGCAACCAGCATCGAACCTGGGTGCAACCAGCAGCGAACCTGGGTGCAACCAGGGTCTAACCAGAGGCTAACCAGGGGGAAAACGGACCCTACATGCTTCCTAACATGGTTTTTCTTTTAAAGTAAAAGATATGCATGAAAACAGACCCTACATAGAATTGAAATAAATGCCTACCTCTTTGGAAACCCACTTTGTGTTTGATTTTTCTTTGATGTTAATTCCTTGAAGATGATTCCTTGCTTGATAATGACTGCTTTTGATATATATCACCCAACGTATAAAATCACCCGATCCGGCAAGGATGGCCGAACCCTTGAAGAGATGAGGGAGAGGGATGAATTTTCTAAGAGAGGGGTTCTTTTTTTCTTCTCTTGGATGGTGGGATGAGAGGGTATTTATAGGAGAATGGGATAGGAGGTTAGGTGAGGTTAGGTGGTTTTGGATGGTTAGGATGAGAGGATGAGGTTAGGTAAGGTTAGGTGGGGTTAGGTAAGGTTAGGTGAGGTTAGGTGAGGTTAGGTGAGGTTTGGATGGTTAGGATGAGAGGAGAGGTTATGTGAGGTTAGGTGAGGTTTGGATGGTTAGGATGAGAGGAGAGGTTAGGTGGTTTTGGATGGTTAGACCCAGGTCAAGATCTGCCATTGATCTAATGATTTACGGAAATCGGGTCTCGGAATGGAATCAGGGTCCGGGCTATGAAGTGACCCTAGCTTATTTTGTCCTGATTGATGATTCGTAAAGTCAGATCAAGATATTAATGACCTAAAACATATAAATCAATGATAGAGGGGGTTCTCACATGGATTTAACACACTAATTTCTTTGTTGATTAAAACAAAACAAAATGGGGTGTCTACAGATGCCCCTCTTTGGTAGAGATGACGTAGTCATTGAATACCAAAGCAAAAAATGACAAAACCATTTTGCGTAGCTTTAATCGACAAAGAACTCTCTAGACACAATGTACCTTAACATAATGCAACCTTCACATAATGCAATACCCTAGATGAAATCCTGGAATTTGGAATGCAAAAAAAAAATCCCGCTGCGGTGCCGCTCACAAACGGGCAACGAGAGAAGATGAGACCATTCACAAATGGATTCAGAAAATGAGATACCGTTCAGAAACGGGCTCAAAGAGGATAGGAGGCCATTCACAAATGGATTCGGACAATGAGGTATCGTTCACAAACGGTCTCAAGGAGGATAAGAGACCATTCACAAATGGACTCGAGAAATGAGGCGCCGTTCACAAACGGGCTCAAGGAGAACACGAGACCATTCACAAATGAACTCGAGAAATGAGGCGCCGTTCACAAACGGGCTCAAGGAGAACACGAGACCATTCACAAATGAACTCGAGAAATGAGGCGCCGTTCACAAACGGGCTCAAGGAGAACACGAGACCATTCACAAATGGACTCAGAAAATGGGACACCGTTTACAAACGGGTTCAAGGAGAAGACGAGACCATTCACAAATGAACTCGAGAAATGAGGCGCCGTTCACAAATGGGCTCAAGGAGAACACGAGACCATTCACAAATGGACTCGAGAAGTGAGGCACCGTTCACAAACGGGCTCAAGGAGAACACGAGACCATTCACAAATGGACTCAGAAAATGGGACACCGTTTACAAACGGGTTCAAGGAGAAGACGAGACCATTCACAAATGAACTCGAGAAATGAGGCGCCGTTCACAAACGGGCTCAAGGAGAACATGAGACCATTCACAGATGGACTCGGAAAAAGGAGACACCGTTCACAAACGGGTTCAAGGAGAAGACGAGACCATTTACAAATGGACTCGAGAAAAGAGGCACCGTTCACAAACGGGCTCAAAGAAACAAGAGAATTTTTATGAACTTGAATTTGTCGTAGGATTGGATTTTTTTGAATTAAGGATTTGGATTTGATAAATTTTTTATTTTTGGGAAATGAGGTACCGTCCGTAAACGGGCTCAAGGAGAAGACGAGACCATTCACAAATGGACTCGAGAAATGGGGCACCTTTCACAAAAGGGCTCAAAGAGGACATGAGATTTTTCGTAGGATTGGATTTTTTTTTTGAAGTAAGGATTTGGATTTGCTAAATTTTTTATTTTTGGGAAATGAGGTACCGTCCGTAAACGAGCTCAAGGAGAAGACGAGACCATTCACAAATGGCCTCGAGAAAAGAGGCACCGTTCACAAACGGGCTCAAAGAGGACATGAGATTTTTCGTAGGATTGGATTTTTTTTTTTTTAAGTAAGGATTTGGATTTGCT
Source organism: Tasmannia lanceolata (assembly GCF_043159265.1). Classification (NCBI taxonomy): domain Eukaryota; kingdom Viridiplantae; phylum Streptophyta; class Magnoliopsida; order Canellales; family Winteraceae; genus Tasmannia; species Tasmannia lanceolata. The sequence goes on from NW_027518689.1 coordinate 30,780,434, forward strand.
AAATTTTTATTTTTGGGAAATGAGGTACCGTCCGTAAACGAGCTCAAGGAGAAGACGAGACCATTCACAAATGGCCTCGAGAATGAAGTACCGTTCACAAACGGGCTTAAGGAGAAGACGGGACCATTTACAAATGGACTCGAGAAATGAGGCACCGTTCACAAACGGGCTCAAAGAAACAAGATAGCTTTGATTGATGAACTCAACAACGAAGAATTTAGAGTTTTTTCATGAACTTGAATTTGACATAGGATTGGATTTGATGAATTTTTGATTTTTCAGAAATAAGGCACCGTCCACAAACGGGCTCAAGGAGGACATGAGACCATTCACAAATAGACTCAGAAAATGAAGTACCGTTCACAAACGGGCTTAAGGAGAAGACAGGACCATTTACAAATGGACTCGAGAAATGAGGCACCGTTCACAAACGGGCTCAAAGAAACAAGATAGCTTTGATTGATGAACTCAACAACGAAGAATTTAGAGTTTTTTCATGAACTTGAATTTGACATAGGATTGGATTTGATGAATTTTTGATTTTTCAGAAATAAGGCACCGTCCACAAACGGGCTCAAGGAGGACATGAGACCGTAAATGGACTCAGAAAAATGAGACACCGTTCACAAACGGGTTCAAGGAGAAGACGAAACCATTCACAAATGAACTCGAGAAATGAGGCGCCGTTCACAAACGGGCTCAAGGAGAACACGAGACCATTCACAAATGAACTCGAGAAATGAGGCGCCGTTCACAAACGGGCTCAAGGAGAACACGAGACCATTCACAAATGAACTCGAGAAATGAGGCGCCGTTCACAAACGGGCTCAAGGAGAACACGAGACCATTCACAAATGGACTCAGAAAATGGGACACCGTTTACAAACGGGTTCAAGGAGAAGACGAGACCATTCACAAATGAACTCGAGAAATGAGGCGCCGTTCACAAACGGGCTCAAGGAGAACACGAGACCATTCACAAATGGACTCGAGAAATGAGGCACCGTTCACAAACGGGCTCAAGGAGAACACGAGACCATTCACAAATGGACTCAGAAAATGGGACACCGTTTACAAACGGGTTCAAGGAGAAGACGAGACCATTCACAAATGAACTCGAGAAATGAGGCGCCGTTCACAAACGGGCTCAAGGAGAACATGAGACCATTCACAAATGGACTCGGAAAAAGGAGACACCGTTCACAAACGGGTTCAAGGAGAAGACGAGACCATTTACAAATGGACTCGAGAAAAGAGGCACCGTTCACAGACGAGACCATTTACCCCAGCAGAGTCGCCAGACTGTGGTACCTGATCCCGCGAGAGGGGTGGGGCGCGAGCCGCCGCTCTCTCTCTCTTGGTCTCCCGTACCCACGCGATTGGCGTGTGCATTTAATTATTGATTTGAATTCGTCTTTCATGTGAACTTGGGATCACTAAGGCAATCCGAATTCCACACGAAAGAGACTGACAGAGTCGCCACCTAGATGTGGGATCTAGGACCCGAAATTAACCAAAAATCTAGACTCGCTACCTGGTTACAAGAATGGAAGGTATGGGGAGTTATCCGCCACATGCACCATTCCTGCCCGATAATCGGTCTTCGATTCCAAAAGCTAATTCTTTTAAATTTATTTTAAATGGCTCATTCAACTCTATGTTAATGTGCGAACTAAGTGACATGCATCCTATGATCTAATTTTAATGTGAATCCTAGATGTGTATCTTGATTTATTAATTTGTCTGGATTCATTCTAAGTGAAAGTTCTCCTAGAATTCTAATTTCATGGAAAATCCTAAGTGATTTGATTAAGCATTTACAAGAAAATTAATATACAAAACACCACAATTTGTTTGTGGTGCCGACTCGCGGGTGGTATGCCATCAGACATCCAAGCTGCCTACATACCCAAGCCTTACTGGGATCAGAGTCGACGTAGTTCGGTGCACCTAAGCTAAGCTACTTATGCCTAACTCAACTAGGACACCGACCTAGACGGGATTGACTGTTTCAACAGTTTTAGGAGAAGTTATTTAATTCAAGTTGAGGATTTTATTATCTTAAGATTTCATCTAAGATGCTATATGATTCTCATCTAAATGCAAATGGTCCCTTAGACTAATGCAGGTTTGCCTACATCCTAGTTTACTAGGCTTGTCCTAGGGAAAGATTGGGTGACTAGTGTAACTAGACCTATGGCACGGTTGCTATACATAGCAAACGTCCGTGATGAGGCTGGACTCCTAACTCTAGGACTCCTTAAAACCTAAGACTCCCTAAAACTTAGGACACGACACGACACCGGTGTTCCTAAATTGGGCTCTAAGGGTCCTTACGACGGAAACCATAATCCAATGGTTCCGAGAGACACGAGATGAATCGAGATGATGAATAGTGTGAGGGAATGGGAAAGATAGAGAAAGGTGCGACTGAACTTGGGAGTGCCAAATTGCCTACGTACCCCGTGATGGGGATCAAGCCACACGTAGTTCCACTGGCGAGGTTGCTTGGATTTTGGAAGACAGAATTGGTATTTGTATCTGGAATCAGGTTTGCATTTGAGCATTGGACTTGAGATTCAGAAACATTGATCTAGCAATGGGATTTTAGAATTGGGAATTTGCATCAAAGAATTGAGCATATAGGAATCATCAAGGGTTTGAATTTTCGGAATTCAAAGTGGGCGGGCTTATGAGATTCGGCCAAATGGATTCAGACATGCGACTCGGATTGTGTTGGGATATTACTTGGTTGGATTGGGTTAATGGTTAGGGTCAAGTGAGTCGGGTCTAAGTTAGGAGCAAACCCGAGACTAGCCATGGTCTAACTAGGAGGAAGCAGGGTACAAACCAGGGTGCGGACCAGGGTGCACCAGGGTGCGAACCAGCAGGGAACCAGGGTGCGAACCAGCAGGGGAACCAGGGTGCAACCAGCAGGGAACCTGGGTGCAACCAGCAGCGAACCTGGGTGCGAACCAGCAGGGAACCAGGGTGCGAACCAATATCGAACCAGGGTGCGAACCAGTAGGGAACCAGGGTGCAACCAGCAGGGAACCAGGGTGCAACCAGTAGGGAACCAGGGTGCAACCAGCAGGGGAACCAGGGTGCGAATCAGTAGGGAACCAGGGTGCAACCAGCATCGAACCTGGGTGCAACCAGCAGCGAACCTGGGTGCAACCAGGGTCTAACCAGAGGCTAACCAGGGGGAAAACGGACCCTACATGCTTCCTAACATGGTTTTTCTTTTAAAGTAAAAGATATGCATGAAAACAGACCCTACATAGAATTGAAATAAATGCCTACCTCTTTGGAAACCCACTTTGTGTTTGATTTTTCTTTGATGTTAATTCCTTGAAGATGATTCCTTGCTTGATAATGACTGCTTTTGATATATATCACCCAACGTATAAAATCACCCGATCCGGCAAGGATGGCCGAACCCTTGAAGAGATGAGGGAGAGGGATGAATTTTCTAAGAGAGGGGTTCTTTTTTTCTTCTCTTGGATGGTGGGATGAGAGGGTATTTATAGGAGAATGGGATAGGAGGTTAGGTGAGGTTAGGTGGTTTTGGATGGTTAGGATGAGAGGATGAGGTTAGGTAAGGTTAGGTGGGGTTAGGTAAGGTTAGGTGAGGTTAGGTGAGGTTAGGTGAGGTTTGGATGGTTAGGATGAGAGGAGAGGTTATGTGAGGTTAGGTGAGGTTTGGATGGTTAGGATGAGAGGAGAGGTTAGGTGGTTTTGGATGGTTAGACCCAGGTCAAGATCTGCCATTGATCTAACGATTTACGGAAATCGGGTCTCGGAATGGAATCAGGGTCCGGGCTATGAAGTGACCCTAGCTTATTTTGTCCTGATTGATGATTCGTAAAGTCAGATCAAGATATTAATGACCTAAAACATATAAATCAATGATAGAGGGGGTTCTCACATGGATTTAACACACTAATTTCTTTGTTGATTAAAACAAAACAAAATGGGGTGTCTACACCCTCCACTAAGAACAATAATGATGGATTCTCCACTAAGAGGGACAACATGATGAGCTCTCCACCAACATATATCTCTCTCTCTCTTTCTCTCCCTATATATATCTCCCTTCCCATCCATAAGAGGGGGAGAAAAAAAAAAGAAATTTATCTCCCATTATCTCTTTCTCTTCCATTATCTCTTCTAATCACTCCCTCCAATCCCTTTCCTCAATATAGTCTTCCATCCCTCTCCCTAATATTCTTCTTCCATTATCTCTTCACTCCCTCAATCACTCCCTCTAAACACTCCAGAGAAAGCGAAAGACGGCGGAGCGGATCGGCGGCGGCAGGATTTTTTATATTTTTTTGGATTGGGCGGAGATCTTCACCACAGGTAGGTGCATTGTTCTCAAAATATTTCTGTATTTTTCCGAATTTTTCTGATTTTTTCCGCAAATTGTGTTTTAAAAATGGAAAACTCTTCAAAAAACATCTTTTGACGAAGAAAAATTAAATTATATACCAAACAGATTCTAAAATTAATGACATTTCGTGGGAAAATAATATGTTACTGATTCATTTTACCATGAATTTGTAAAGATTTTTGGAGTTTATTTGGTATATTATTTAATATTTTCTTTGAAACTTATCAGATTTTAGGAGAATTTTTACTAACATCAGATCATCATTAAAATTCATAAAATTTTTACCGTAGTCTTATCCTCCATATTACTTGTTACTGTAAAATTGTCGTGTGATTTGGATCTGTTTTAATATGGGATGTAGTGTTAATTTATAATCTGGTCTGGAAATTGTAAAATCCGAAATTGGTAGTAAATAATTTCTAAAATTCATGAAAATCTCACTGCATGCTATTTTGATTCATATAGTATTTCTGTAGAAATTTCATAGAATTTAGAGTTATATTTCTACTAGTTTATGTGTTAATTGTGCAATCTGGACATTTAATGGTTTAATCAAGATTAAATGTGAATTTAATGTAAAAATATGCAAAACTCATCCTGTAAGCTACATACATTTTCATCTTGCTGCTGTAGAAATTTCAAATCATTTCGAATTTATTTGCAACAATTTCACTTGTAAAACCGCTCATATGCTTAAAATTGATAAAATCCATGGAAAATTCGAAATTAATTGAAAATCATATAAAAATTCCTAAAGAACTTTAAAATTCTGTCACATGTTCACTCCTTAATCCATTGAAACAGAAATTTTAGGATCTTTAGATTTTCCTGGAAAAATGGCCCGTGCATCCATAATCGTATCCCAATTGCAACTTGATCTTTGACAATTTGAATATTTAAGTTATAGCATGTTGTTGGCTCCGAGGTTAGTGTCCACGGAAATCCTGAGATTCTGCCAGGCAATAAGATGCTATAACCTAAGTATTAAATTGCACAAGGAAAGAGCGCACGATTCCCTCCTTTGGATGCCATTCAAGGCCGAAATTGGTGAACCCTAGAACCATTGGTAATCCTTAAATGTCTAGAAACTGAAAATCTTCGAAATCTGAAACTCATTAACCTCGAGAACTTAAATCGATTTATCTTGTGTCTTTCGGAACCATTGGATTATGGTTTCCAATCTAAGAACCATTAGAGCCCAATTTAGGAACACTGGTGTCGTGCCGTGTCCTAGGTTTTAGGGAGTCCTAGAGTTAGGAGTCCAGCCTCATCACGGACGCTTGCTATGAATAGCAACCGTACCATAGGTCTAGTTACACTAGTCACCCAATCTTTCCTTAAGACAAGCCTAGTAAACTAGGATGTAGGCAAACCTGCATTAGTCTAAGGAACAACTTGCATTTAGATAAGAATCATACAGCATCTTAGATGAAATCCTAAGATAATAAAATCCTCAACTTGAATTAAATAACTACTTTTAAAACTGTTGAAACAGTCAAATCCGTTTAAGTCGGTGTCCTAGTTGAGTTAGGCATAAGTAGCTTAGCTTAGGTGCACCGAACTACGTCGACTCTGATCCCAGTGAGGCTTGGGTACTGTGGACCCCGATCCGGAGGACACGATGAGGTGAGGAGACAGGCCCCTGCACCGTCCTCTGGATCATCCACGTGTGAAGGAGAGCTCTGCCAAGGAACTCTCAAAACGGATGCCACCCTCATAGCATAGCACGAGTGGCGATATAAAAAAAAGGGATATGTCTTGATCCGGAACCGGGGTTCGAAACCGAGACATACCTATAATAACTCAGAGTCGCCATCCATGGATAGGCCATGGAACCCTAAAATCAAATCCTCTGTGCAATGGATAACCAGAAATATATATGGGTTCGTGCCTGGTTACGAATGGGGAAGGTCTGAGAGCACCCCCAATTCGCCCGAGTGCAAGCACTTGGTCTCTTATGCCATTTTCATTAATTCCAAAGAAGTTTGAGTAAAAATCATGTGAAATGGGAACAATCCTCAGGAATCGTCTACCTAAGCATGCATTTCCTGAGAATGGAGAAATAAACACGTAAAATGAAATGAAAAATGTGTCACCTAAGCAAAGCTAGGTTATGAGTGACATGCCTAATGGGTGTCTAAGTTTCTGGTGGACACGCACATGCAAGCTACAACCAAAGGTATAGTATCAGTACAAGAAAGTAAGAAAACATATCAAAACATGAGACACAAATCTATGCTATGTATGACGGGACAAGACAAGTCCTAACTCTAATGCAGGACTGGACTCGGACCAGAATGGCCATCCATCCTAGCTGCGCTACGTATCCCGGCCTCGGGAAGAATCGGAGCCCACGTAGTTCGATGCCCTATTCAAAATTATGATGCCTAAGACACCTAGACCTCTATCCTAGACTCGATCTAAAAGACCGGACTAGTTATTAAAGCTTCTTGAACTATTATTTAAATTCCAATGAATGGTGGATTTTAGGACATCCTATATGCCCTAACTAAATGCAGATTGATTAGCCTTAAGCTAATGCAGGTGGTTCCTACAATCCTATGTGTAACTAGGCCGTGCAACCTAATGAAAACCACGGGATGACTATATGCCTAGTCTAGCCATCGGTTCGACTAAATGTCTAACCGATCGACTCGAGGCCTCCTAACTCTAGGGACACTCACACGACAGGACATACCATATCAATACAAATCAAGACAAACTCCTAACTCTAGAACACTACCTAAACAGCTAGGACATACTCCTAACTCTAGAGGAAGATCTTTTTGAAAATGGTTTGAATATTTTTGTAACTTTGAAAGATTTAAAATTTTTATTTTTAAAGGTTTGGCTGGACTTGGGATGTGGATCCCAAGCTGCACTACGTACCTCGTGGAAGAGGATCAAGCCAACGTAGTTCGAAACAAACTCTCCTAATTACTGATTCTAAAACACTCAACACTTTAGGCTTTTTAAGGTTTTTCAGTTGTTTTTCATATTTTTAAAGTTTTTCAAAAGTTTTTAAAGTAAAGAGTTTTCACCCTTTTGGTCAAAGACCTAAGGGAAAACACAAAGCAAAACCCTAGGACCAAATCTTAGGGCAAATAGGGGAAACCCCTAAACAAGGCAAACTAGACTATCGATGACAACAAAAATGATCTATGATCTCAAAAAGCAAAGCTATAATGAGACTGGGCTAGTCTCCAAAGAAGAAGAAATGACAACAAGACTATGGAGAAACTCCTTACTAACAGCACTCAAGAAGACAAATGAGCCACAGGCTCTCTAATACTACAACTTAAAGGAGGAATGAGTCAAAGACTCCCAAATAACACCAACGGAAGAACCAACGAGTCAAAGACTCCCTGGTAATATCACAAAAGAACAAATGAGTCAAAGACTCTCTAATGATACCAACTAAGAAAACGAAGTGAGTCAAAGACTCTCGAAAAGAAATGGAAACACGAGTCAAAGACTCCAACAATACCAACTAAAAGATAAATGAGTCAAAGACTCTCTAAAAGAAAAGAAACACGAGTCAAAGACTCCACTAACACCAACTAAAGGATAAATGAGTCAAAGACTCTCTAAAAGAGATGAAAACACGAGTCAAAGACTCCACTAACACCAACTAAAGGATATATGAGTCAAAGACTCTCTAAAGGAAAAGAAAACACGAGTCAAAGACTCCACTGACAACAGCTAAAGACAGATGAGTCAAAAGACTCTCTAAAAGATATGGAAACGCGATCGAATCATATAATAGAAGATTGAAAATCTGTGATCAAGATGAGATGAGATAGCATAAGATTGCTTTCAACGGATGGATCATGAATGACTAATCCTATGAGATCTTTGGAAATGAATGGGATTTACATCCTAACCCCAAAGGAAAAGTTTTTTAATCTTCACACATTTTATCAGTGTTACCTGAAGGCATCAACCCTAACCCTAATCTAGCGGAGTGGAGAAAGGATCTCGACTCATGACTTTGTTTGTGTACCTAGGACCGATCGTAGCCATTGGAAGATGGACTACGGCCTAATCTAGACACAAATGGGTAGGATATTGATGAACACATTTATGTGTGAATGGTAGTGATAGGAAACACACATATTTTGTCCTTTAAAGCAGTGCTACTAAGGTATTTTCTTGTTTTTGGTGTTTCAGGGTTCTAAGTGGATTTTTGAAGGAATTGAAGCTAAAAGATGAAATATTGAAGAGAAATAACCAATTTCCAATGTTGGCTGAATTTCACAAGAGACCAAGAGGGTGGAAATTTTGACTATATATGATGATCCAGACCATTTGTTGGGCAACCCAACTGTTGGATTTGTTGATATATCCGGACAAGATCATATTATTGGAATTGTAATGTCCCAATAAAGTGAATGGTTTGGATCGGCCGTGGGAAATGATTTGAGGGGTTTTACTAACATTCATTAAAATTGATGGTTCGGATCAAGTTATGGAGATGAATTAGAGGAGTACAACCAATTTACATTATCGCCCACTATTTGGACGGTTAGATTGCTCTATGAAAACCACTATGGAGACTTTCATATTGGTGGTTTGGATCATGCCATGATGCGCAATTCACTTTCTCTAAAAGAGGGAACTACATTAGCATTTTTAGAAAGTGATGGAATTTTTAGAAAGTGATGGATCAAGAAAAAGTAAACATTCTCGAACATGGAAAATAGCATATCTATTCTTTGATAAATAGAAGCTTCACTTTTATAATTTGGGCCCACTTGAGGTTTGCCTCAATTCAGAAAACGTTGGGAAAAAGGGGTTGTGGTTACTAATTTGAAAATTCTAAAAACTTTGGAATTGTTGACCATGGCAGTGAGCAAGATGCCATGTATAGAATTTTCTTGTTCTATTCTTGCTTCAAGAAATCACATGCAGCCACTTTTTGGAAGGCAATATTTCCTAATTGCTACACATGCATACTCACGTGGGACCCACTTGGACATGGGTAAAAATATAGCATGCATGCAGCCCACGTTTTTGAATTTGTAAGAAAAGAAATACTTTGCAATTTTCTACATGCAATGGTGGGACCCACGTGTGGCTCTCTCTATTGGATTGGGAAAGCATCCCACGTTTTTGGTTTTTGGCTTGCAATATATATTATATAATATAAGTGGAACCCACCAAAGAAGGAAACAAAGAGTTGCCAAATTCTCCACCTTTCCCACGTATTTTCTAATTGCATGTAATTTATATATATTCAATTATGTGGGACCCACTTGCATTTGCTAAAATTCATTCCCTTTATGTATGAGATTTTATATGGTGTATAATATATGCATAATCATTCTATTTCGTCTTGTAGCAAAAATCTTAACCCATATTCCTACGTTGGAAGGTCAAAAAGGAAGAGACAACTTACCAAAAATGGGTGCTAAGTTGCTGAAATTGTGAAGAAAGAAAAGAGTAAGTTTGCTCTTACCAACAAATACTAAAAGTTTCAGAAATTGCCAAAGACAGGTGGGGTTGCCAAAAATACAAAAGATGCCAAGATTGTGTCTTTTCTTGGAGATAAAAATAGAAGGGGAAGAAAGCTACATATGGGAAAAAAGAAGACATTCTTTTGACTCTATTTTTTTCTCTTTTTCTCTCCACTACTCTCAAGCTCTCTCCCTTAGGTTTTCTTGTTCTTTTCTTTTTCTTTTTCTTTTCAACTCTCAATCCAAGGCATCATCACCACCATTCAAACTCAAGGTGACATTAAAGCTTGAAGGAGGAAGATGCAACCAAAGTTGGAGGAGAAAAAGACTAAGTTCTATTTAATTTTTGTTATTTATTTTAAGTTCAATTTCATGTAATTTTGTTTCAATTCAAGTTAGTGAAGAAGTAATTAGTTTTTGTTTAATTTTCTTTCAAGTTCTATATGGCAATTCTTCTCCCATCTATCTCGTTTATTTTTGTTTTTCTTCCCTTCTTCATGAGTAACTAAATCCTATTTACTTAGGGTTTAGTTGAAACCATGGGGAAGGAGAAATATTTACAATTAAATCAATCTACTCAATTGAAAAAATTGTGTAGGAGTTTGTGTTTGGAAAATCCCAATCATTCATGCCATTGGCTTTCCCCTTTCGTATGAATGATTGTTGATTAACAAATATAAAGTTCTATATAATCAATGTAAATTGGAGAGTGGATTTGATTAATTACTTATAAGGAATGACATCCCTTTGATCTTATTCCTTATTGACTAGTTAATCGAATTTTCAACCCAATTCAAGAGTTGTTTTAATTAATCAATTTAATCCAAACCCATGGTGGATTCTAACCCTAAGTAATCTTTTATATTGAATTAAGGTTTTTACACTATTCTAAATTACTTTTGCAATTTTTCAATTAACTTAGGCCTTTAGAATTTTAGTTTTCTAATTAGATTAGATAAGTAGTTAATCAAGATCATTAGAATTTTGGTACACTTTGCCTAAATTAAGATTTCCAAATCAAGATCATAGTTGAATTTGATTCTTAGATTGAATAGAATATAAGCTTATATATAGTGTTGGCTCCGAGGTCTAAGTCCACGGAAATCCTGAGTCCATTCCAGGCAACATTATATCATAGTTAGTATTCTAATCGGTAAAAGAATAGGATTGACAACTAGATTTCTCTTCCTTGAGTTCGACCCGTATTTACACGATCCGTGCACTTGCGGTTATTTAATATTTCAACCAAGTTTTTGGCGCCGCTGCCGGGGAAGAGAGTTGCATTAGAATCTTAATTATTCGAAGTGTTAGATTAGTAGTTATTTTTATTTTAGTTATATTTTTTTTGTTTCTTGGCTATCCATCTCTCTTACTTGGTTTTCCTGTGTTTATGAGTGAAGGTTGGGTGCGGAACTCGGCCAATCGACTAGAAAGAGCAAACCAGTTAGAGACGGAGGAAGACATCGAACCAAATCCAAATCAAGTAGCCATGGCGGAAGAACAAGAGCCGCCAAAAAGTTTACGCGATCGCTTCTATCCGGCCCGAACCGCGCAACCTTCTTGCATTAGATTGCCAGTTGCGCAGGGCAATAATTTTGAGCTAAAATCGCAATTTATTTCTTTGCTTCCTCATTTTCATGGCCTCCCTTCGGAGGATGCTTATTTATTTTTGCGTGAGTTTGAAGATGTATGTGCTTTAATTAAGATGCAACAACTTACCGATGATGCGGTAAAGTTGCGGTTTATTACGTTTTCACTCAAGGAGGGAGCTAAAAAGTGGCTCTATGGCTTACCAACGAACTCCATCACCACTTGGGAGGAGTTCGCCGTCGCTTTCCTAAAAAAGTTTTTTCCATTACATAAAACTAATAAGCTTAGGAATGATATTTTACAATTCAAACAAAAGCCATTAGAGTCATTTTCTAAGTTTATGGAGAGGTTCAAGGACCTACTCCAAGAGTGTCCTCACCATGGAATTGATGTGTGGCATTTATGCCAAATTATTTATGAGGGCATAGATTACCAAACAAAGCAACTTCTTGAGTCCATGTGTCCTAACGGTTTTACATCTTTCACAGATGAGGCCGCGGCATGGAACTTCTTACTTGATTTGGCGGAAAAAACAAGAGAGTGGGAATCCACTCAAGAAGGTGAGAGAGCCAACACAGGTAAGGGATTTCTAATAGAGGGTGCCGTGGCTAAGGAGGCCCATCTTGATAGCCTAATCAAAAGGCTAGAAGCAATAGTTGTCAAAGGACCTTCACAGGTCCATCAAATTGCACATAGTGTTCCTATGTGCAATTGGTGTCAAGCCACGGACCATGTCATGGAAGAGTGCCCAACTCTTGCTAAATTTGGTAATTCTAATGAAAATGCAAGTGCCATGTTTTTAAATAATCCATATAGTAGCACATATAATCCGGGATGGAGGAATCATCCCAACTTTTCTTGGAATCAAGGGAATTATCAAGGAGGGCCATCAAATTTCCAAGGTCAAGGCCAATTTGGCCAACCTAGGCCCACCTTCCCTTCTATGAATGTTCGACCACCCCTAACCACACCTCCACCTTTTCAAAACCCAATTTTAAATAATGTTTCAAATCAGCAACCACCGGGTTTTCCAAAACAAGGGGAGTCGGCACGCATAACTTCCTTAGAAAAGAGCATAGAACTTCTCACTAGCACTTTCATGACAAGCCAACACAATATGGAGAAACAAATCTCCCAACTTGCCATGGCCTTGCATGAAAGGGAAAAGGGGAAGATGCCAAGTCAACCAGTTCCTAATCCAAGGAATGTGGCCATAAATGGGAATCAACAACCACAGGTAAATCAGTTGAATGCCATGCAACCAAACTTGCCGCAGCAGGAGCCCTCCGATCACTGTAACGCTGTATTTGCTTTAAGGAGTGGCAGAGAATATCAAAGGGAGGAGGGCAGATCCGAACCTTCTAAAGATGCTCAAGAATCTCCAATTAAGGTAAGTAAAGAGTCATCCTCCATTGGTTCAGAAGAAGAGCCCGAACAGGTAAGTACAGAGCAGGCAGTTTCTCCACCTGAAAAAGAGTATGTGCCTAAAGCTCCTTTTCCAAGGAGACTTGCTAATAATAAAAATGTGGCTGCTAAGGAGAAAATTTTAAATATGTTTAAACAAGTGCAAATTAATATTCCATTGTTAGATGCGATTTCCGAAGTCCCGACTTATGCCAAAGTTTTAAAAGACTTGTGCACACAAAAGCGCAAGTCTAATGTACCCAAGAAGGCATTCTTGGCTGCAAACATTAGTTCCATCTTGTCTCAACAGATGGTGGCTAAGTACAAGGACCCGGGATGTCCTACCATTGCATGCACTATTGGAAATACTCATATTAATCATGCTCTTTTAGATTTAGGGGCCAGTGTGAATTTATTACCTCTTTCTGTTTTTAAACAATTAGGATTAGGAGAACTCAAACCCACCACCGTCACTCTTCAGTTGGCGGATAGATCAATGAAGAAACCGAAAGGGATGGTTGAGGATGTCTTAGTTAAAGTAGGAGAGTTCTTATTTCCTGTAGATTTCATTGTGCTAGAAACTGAGCCCGTTGCTAATATCAAGGATCAAATTCCTATAATTCTTGGTAGGCCTTTCCTTGCTACGAGCAACGCCTTAATTGATTGTAGAAATGGTTTAATGAAATTAACTTTTGGGAATGCTTCCATGGACTTTAATGTTTTTAGATTAGGTAAGCAACCTAATTTACAAGAAGAAATTAATATGTTGCACTCCTCTCCTGAGACTAATTGTGAAAATATTTTGAATGCAGGATTTGAAGAAGCTCTGGATGAAGAAGGCTTGGAGAATGTAAGAGATATAGGGGACTCCTTTTCTGATGACCTTAGCATCCAACAAATAGAATTTGGAGCATCCCTATTTCCGCCCCTTCCCAAGCCTCCACCCAAAAAGGCCCCACAGTTAAATTTGCCGCCTTTGCATTCAAATTTAAGAAAAGCATATTTGGGTAAGACTTGCACATCTCCTGTGAGAATCAAAATGGACTTAAACTCGACCCAAGAAGAAGAGTTAATTAATTTTTTAAAAGAAAATAAGGACTCTACTTGGAAGGACAAGTTTCATTTACTCAGATTGAAGTCCTTTGTTGAGTTACCAAGATCTAATTTAGAAGAGGTCATGGATCTTCATGAGCCTCTTTATTCAAATCTCTCTTAAAAGAAAAAGGTATGCCCCTCTCTTCTCTTTATTGTCCTTGTTTCTATTTTTGCATGCATTGAGGACACTGCATGATTCAAGTATGGGGGGGTAGCTTTTAGAAACTTTCTTTTCTAATCTTTTCTATAGTTAAAGTTAGAAAATTTCCTTTCTTTTTATTTTTGGTAATTTTTCGCAAATTAGAAAGAACTTGGTATTCTTAGAAAGAAAGTTGTTCTCTTATTTTAAGAAATAAAGTTAGTGGATATTTTAATTTTGGAATTTGAAAAATTAGAAAGAATACTTTCCTTTCTTAGTTTTGTTTTCTTTTGGAATCTTTCTTTTTAAAAGGATTTGAATAAGAAATAGAAATAGAAACTTGCTTTTTATATGGTATGGATAAAAAGGAAAGAAAGGTTGAAACAAAGAAAGAATGAATGATTTTTAGAAAGTTTGCTTCTTGATTATAGTTTTGATTTGTAGCCTTGTTGACTTGAGCTATTAAGTCTGAAGGGTTTTTATGCCTAGTTCCTTAAAGCCAACTGGCTTCAGAGCAACTGACTGAAAACTCCATACATGGGTCAATTAGAAAGCTTAATAAATCAAAGCATTGCACGTAATCAAAAGTAAAGCTTGAACTCATATGCATCAATGTCTATGACATATGCAAATCAAAGATTAGTCGGACACTGCTTAGTAGCCTGGGTGTCTGGTGCATGCCCTGCATGTCATTCACGCCAAAAGCAGTAGAGGATTACAAAAAAAAAAAAAAAGAGTTCTATTCTTAGAAACTATGGGAAAAGTTGAAAGTATGGTGGACCATATAAATTTGTAAGTTTTCTACGAAGTTTCCGAATCAAATTTCTTTTATGGTACGATTACATTAGAGGCAAGTTTAAGGGAGCAAAGTATGACAAATTCAAAAGAGGATTCCTTGATTAAAATATTTTTCTAATTTTTTCAACTTGGGATAGGATGCAAAGTTTAAGTATGGGGGTATTCTTGTTCTTCTATTTTGAGCAATTTATCAAAGAAAAAGGATTGAAATTTTTTTTTGGCTTTACTCTATAGTGGGATTTGAAAGAAAAGTTTATTTTTAGAATTTTGGGTGTATATTCACTGCAAACACTCACGAGACAAAACTCGTCCACTAGGGTAACCTAGGGGTTTAAAGGCTTATTGCACCTGCTAAGTGCAATCGTGATTCCTACGAAAGTGAGTTAGGATTTTATTTTATTCCTATTTTGTTTTAGTTTTTCTTTTTGTTTGCTTGAGGACAAGCAAAGCTCAAGTATGGGGGAATTTGATGAACACATTTATGTGTGAATGGTAGTGATAGGAAACACACATATTTTGTCCTTTAAAGCAGTGCTACTAAGGTATTTTCTTGTTTTTGGTGTTTCAGGGTTCTAAGTGGATTTTTGAAGGAATTGAAGCTAAAAGATGAAATATTGAAGAGAAATAACCAATTTCCAATGTTGGCTGAATTTCACAAGAGACCAAGAGGGTGGAAATTTTGACTATATATGATGATCCAGACCATTTGTTGGGCAACCCAACTGTTGGATTTGTTGATATATCCGGACAAGATCATATTATTGGAATTGTAATGTCCCAATAAAGTGAATGGTTTGGATCGGCCGTGGGAAATGATTTGAGGGGTTTTACTAACATTCATTAAAATTGATGGTTCGGATCAAGTTATGGAGATGAATTAGAGGAGTACAACCAATTTACATTATCGCCCACTATTTGGACGGTTAGATTGCTCTATGAAAACCACTATGGAGACTTTCATATTGGTGGTTTGGATCATGCCATGATGCGCAATTCACTTTCTCTAAAAGAGGGAACTACATTAGCATTTTTAGAAAGTGATGGAATTTTTAGAAAGTGATGGATCAAGAAAAAGTAAACATTCTCGAACATGGAAAATAGCATATCTATTCTTTGATAAATAGAAGCTTCACTTTTATAATTTGGGCCCACTTGAGGTTTGCCTCAATTCAGAAAACGTTGGGAAAAAGGGGTTGTGGTTACTAATTTGAAAATTCTAAAAACTTTGGAATTGTTGACCATGGCAGTGAGCAAGATGCCATGTATAGAATTTTCTTGTTCTATTCTTGCTTCAAGAAATCACATGCAGCCACTTTTTGGAAGGCAATATTTCCTAATTGCTACACATGCATACTCACGTGGGACCCACTTGGACATGGGTAAAAATATAGCATGCATGCAGCCCACGTTTTTGAATTTGTAAGAAAAGAAATACTTTGCAATTTTCTACATGCAATGGTGGGACCCACGTGTGGCTCTCTCTATTGGATTGGGAAAGCATCCCACGTTTTTGGTTTTTGGCTTGCAATATATATTATATAATATAAGTGGAACCCACCAAAGAAGGAAACAAAGAGTTGCCAAATTCTCCACCTTTCCCACGTATTTTCTAATTGCATGTAATTTATATATATTCAATTATGTGGGACCCACTTGCATTTGCTAAAATTCATTCCCTTTATGTATGAGATTTTATATGGTGTATAATATATGCATAATCATTCTATTTCGTCTTGTAGCAAAAATCTTAACCCATATTCCTACGTTGGAAGGTCAAAAAGGAAGAGACAACTTACCAAAAATGGGTGCTAAGTTGCTGAAATTGTGAAGAAAGAAAAGAGTAAGTTTGCTCTTACCAACAAATACTAAAAGTTTCAGAAATTGCCAAAGACAGGTGGGGTTGCCAAAAATACAAAAGATGCCAAGATTGTGTCTTTTCTTGGAGATAAAAATAGAAGGGGAAGAAAGCTACATATGGGAAAAAAGAAGACATTCTTTTGACTCTATTTTTTTCTCTTTTTCTCTCCACTACTCTCAAGCTCTCTCCCTTAGGTTTTCTTGTTCTTTTCTTTTTCTTTTTCTTTTCAACTCTCAATCCAAGGCATCATCACCACCATTCAAACTCAAGGTGACATTAAAGCTTGAAGGAGGAAGATGCAACCAAAGTTGGAGGAGAAAAAGACTAAGTTCTATTTAATTTTTGTTATTTATTTTAAGTTCAATTTCATGTAATTTTGTTTCAATTCAAGTTAGTGAAGAAGTAATTAGTTTTTGTTTAATTTTCTTTCAAGTTCTATATGGCAATTCTTCTCCCATCTATCTCGTTTATTTTTGTTTTTCTTCCCTTCTTCATGAGTAACTAAATCCTATTTACTTAGGGTTTAGTTGAAACCATGGGGAAGGAGAAATATTTACAATTAAATCAATCTACTCAATTGAAAAAATTGTGTAGGAGTTTGTGTTTGGAAAATCCCAATCATTCATGCCATTGGCTTTCCCCTTTCGTATGAATGATTGTTGATTAACAAATATAAAGTTCTATATAATCAATGTAAATTGGAGAGTGGATTTGATTAATTACTTATAAGGAATGACATCCCTTTGATCTTATTCCTTATTGACTAGTTAATCGAATTTTCAACCCAATTCAAGAGTTGTTTTAATTAATCAATTTAATCCAAACCCATGGTGGATTCTAACCCTAAGTAATCTTTTATATTGAATTAAGGTTTTTACACTATTCTAAATTACTTTTGCAATTTTTCAATTAACTTAGGCCTTTAGAATTTTAGTTTTCTAATTAGATTAGATAAGTAGTTAATCAAGATCATTAGAATTTTGGTACACTTTGCCTAAATTAAGATTTCCAAATCAAGATCATAGTTGAATTTGATTCTTAGATTGAATAGAATATAAGCTTATATATAGTGTTGGCTCCGAGGTCTAAGTCCACGGAAATCCTGAGTCCATTCCAGGCAACATTATATCATAGTTAGTATTCTAATCGGTAAAAGAATAGGATTGACAACTAGATTTCTCTTCCTTGAGTTCGACCCGTATTTACACGATCCGTGCACTTGCGGTTATTTAATATTTCAATCAGATATCCTAAACTAGGCTCACACACGTGATGCACATGTGTTCGTATACTACATGCATGTGTGGGTTAATCTAGGGGTAAGGCCAAGAGTTCCCTTAGCGCGAATCCATGTTCGATATACTGTACCAGTGTCCGGCGTATCAGTACGTGAACAAGAGATCCGTTTACGTACCATAAAGGTACTAGGCTAAGGGTGGAATGCTTCTCTAGCACAGAGGCACCAGGTGATGAAATCCCAGTCAACCATGCTAGATAACACTCCGGGTTCCTAAAATAGGACGTGTGTGCATGTGAGATGCAGGGGTTTAGATGCAAGTGATGTAAGTGTGTGCAATAAGTTCGCGCAATCTATGATACCTTCAGGTTTTGTTAGATTAAGTTTGAGTAAATGTGATGAGAAAATAAAACATACAAACTAATCACAGCATCAGGATTTTACAAAGGAAATCAGTGATTCCTAAGGTTTCTATTTTGATAATTTAATGATTGAATATGTGATGGAATATTATGATCTGGAAATTTTTAAAACAATTTGATTTTAATTCAATTTACTCAAGGATTTTAAAAGGTTTCAATTCAGATTGTAGATTTACACATCAACATATAACAAATCTTTTCAGAACAAGATGAAATTTTTACAGTAACTTCTCCTTAATTATATAAGATTATAATAAAAATTTCATAGATTTTAAATGTGGTTTGCTATTAGTTTTTCAATGTTGAAAGTTTCTGTCCAGATTGTGAATTAACACAGTAACGTATAGCAAATCAATTCAAAACAATATGAAATTTCTATAGTATGTGTATTACAATAAGAAAGGATTACTGTAAAAGTTTCATAAATTTTAAAAATGATTTACTATTAATTTACGATTTTACAAATATCCATCCAGATTATGAATTAACAAAGAAACACATAGTAAATCAAATCCAAATCAGTTTAAACTTTATGAAAACATGTAATTCCAGTAGTAATTATCAAACAAATATTTTCAGAAGTTTTCATTGCAATTTACTATTTTTATCAGATTTAATACAGCATGCATGATTTTACGTACAAAATCATAAACAAATATCCAACAGCAACCAAAAATCTTGAAAAATTCACGGGAGATTAGATTAGATTTAATTTGCATCTCATCCAAATTTCACTTTTGAAAACATTATAGAGTTTTTGAAAATTGGTTTTTTCCAAAAATACCCCTAGAGTTAAATGAATTTTTAAACCCTTTAAATCAAATCAAGAATTCATAAAGAAATTCGTACTAATTCAAAATCTTACAATTATGTTATGTTTAAATTTTCATTGATTTTGGATCTATGTTGACATCTTCTTAAATTCAATCTTTAGAATTTTACCCCTTTGAGGGTAAAGTTCAAAAGGTCAAATTACGGTCAAAACGAAGTCAAAATTCTTCGAAATTCCAGATTTCTACACTTCTTAATGTTCAAAACACTCAGAGATTGAAAAAAACATATTTTGAATAACAATAAGAAAAAATAAAAATAAATCACAAATTCAATCCTAGCATGCTTCTAGTTTAAGATATATGAAAGAGGGTTTTGGAATACCAACCTTGCTAGCTCTCCTTGTCTCTAGGGTAAGTAATCCTCGGATATACGCTTTGTCTTACCCTTTCAATTAGCAAAGAAAACCCCAAAAAAAAAAAAATGTTGCCGCCGATCCGTTCCGCCGTCTTTCACTTTCTCTTAGAGGGAAGGATTGGGAGGTGATTGGGAGAGATAATGAAAGAAGAATATAGGGAAAGGGATTGGAGGGAGTGATTGGAAGAGATAATGGAAGAGAAAAAGATAATGGAAGATAAATCTCTCCTTTTTCTCCTCTTTTCTTATGGATGGGAAGGAAGATATATATACGGAGAGAAAGAGAGAGAGAGAGATGTGTTGGTGGAGAGCTCATCATGTTGTCCCTCTTAGTGGAGAATCCATCATCATTCTTCTTAGTGGAGGGCCCATCATGTTTCTTAGTGGAGAATCCATCATCATTCTTCTTAGTGGAGGGCCCATCATGTTTCTTAGTGGAGAATCCATCATCATTCTTCTTAGTGGAGGGCCCATCATGTTTCTTAGTGGAGAATCCATCATCATTCTTCTTA
Source organism: Tasmannia lanceolata (assembly GCF_043159265.1). Lineage (NCBI taxonomy): Eukaryota > Viridiplantae > Streptophyta > Magnoliopsida > Canellales > Winteraceae > Tasmannia > Tasmannia lanceolata. The sequence continues at coordinate 30,800,526 of NW_027518689.1, forward strand.
GTGGAGGGCCCATCATGTTTCTTAGTGGAGAATCCATCATCATTCTTCTTAGTGGAGGGCCCATCATGTTTCTTTAGTGGAGAATCCATCATTATTGTTCTTCATAAGAGGCCTCACAAGAGGCCCTACTGAGGCCCCACAATGTGGGCCCCACAATGTGGGCCCTCGGTTGATTCGAATTTTAAACAAATGTTCAATGCGGGCCCACCAAACGGGTCCAAATTCTCCCTCGCTTGGATTCTTATGAATAATCTCTCTCAACCTCTCACGGAAAAATGCGAAACATGGCGGAAATGATCGGATGGGGTTTCTCCCAAGCATAGCGAACTTGGGTCCGGTCAAAATGGGGTGTCTACAGATGCCCCTCTTTGGCAGAGCGTGTGTAACACGCGAATGGCAAAGCTGAACAGACGACACATTTTGACTGACCCGAAACCAAAACAAAGCAAATTTTTGGGTTTTCAGTTTTAAAACGATATTAACAAAGATAAAACTCTACTAACAATAGGGAGATAGTCTCTCACCGACTCTTAACTCGGCAACTAAGACATCTCAAAGAGATAGTCTCTCCCTAATACTCATGACTCGACTAATTAATAAAAAACGAACGAACGATTACAAAAACACAAACATTTTTTTCTTTTTCTTTTTTTTTTATATATCAGGCTAAGCCAAAGTACACATAACAATTGCTCAAAGAGCACAAACCAAACAAACAAACCAATCACTTCAATTACTCAAAGAGCTTTCATTTTTTTTTTTCTTAGAAACCACGTTGCAATTTGTCTAAGACAAGCACAAACTCAAACACTTAAAGAGTTTTTCCTTTTTAGAAACCTGCAAAAATAGGCCAAAGACCAATGTATTGAAACTCGTCCAAAACAAGTTCAAAACCAAACACTCAAAGAGTTTTTCCTTTTTAGAAACCTGCAAAAATAGGCCAAAGACCAATGTATTGAAACTCGTCCAAAACAAGTTCAAAACCAAACACTCAAACAGTTTTTCCTTTTTAGAAACCTGCAAAAAAAGGCCAAAGACCAATGTATTGAAACTCGTCCAAAACAAGTTCAAAACCAAACACTCAAAGAGTTTTTTTTCTTTTTAGAAACCTACAAAAATAGGCCAAAGACCAATGTATTGAAACTCGTCCAAAACAAGTTCAAAACCAAACACTCAAAGAGTTTTTTTTTTTTTTTTTTTTTTAAATCATGCCGATCAGTCAAAGACTCGACCAATTATTAGGGTAATCGAATATTCAAGCTAAACTCAAACTTCTAATACCCGAGGCGAGACTAAGTCTCAAGCCCAGCGATAGTTATACAGATCATTGCTGAAAATAAATCTGTGTAACTATCCGAGTAACTCTGACTCCTCTCTTTCAAGGTAGCGAATCACTCCGGATCATGCGGTTCTGCTAAACAGTTCCACGTAAATCCAAATTCGTAGGTCCTGCTAAACAGTCCCCTACAAACCTCTTCGCAGATACACATGACTCCTAACACGTTAGGAAGCTGCACATTGCGGGACGATGATTAGGTAAGTCACCACTTGACATTACACTACTAATCATCTGGGTACTAAGTACCAGAGGCGAGACTAAGTCTCAAGCCTAGCGATAGTTATACAGATCATTACTGAAAATAAATCTGTTTAACTATCCGAGTAACTCTGACTCCTCTCTTTCAAGGTAGCGAATCACTCTGGATCACGCGGTTCTGCTAAACAGTTCCACATAAACCCAAATTCGTAGGTCCTGCTAAACAGTCCCCTACAAACCTCTTCGCAGATACACATGACTCCTAACTCGTTAAGAAGCTGCACATTGCGGAACGATGATTAGGTAAGTCACTACTTGACATTACACTACTAATCATCGGGGTACTAAATACCCGGGAGAAGGAAGAAAAGACCAATCCGTGTAACACAGGATCGGAAATATTTTCCTTATTAAAACATTTCAAAAAGACCAAACCGTGTAACACAGGTTCGATAATTTCCATCTCTATTAAAATCTTTCAAAAGGACCAAACCGTGTAACACAGGTTCGGTAATTTCTATCTCTGTTAAAAACTTTCAAAACGACCAAACTGTGTAACACAGGTTCGGTAATTTCAAACTCTGTTAAAATCTTTCAAAAAGACCAAACCGCGTAACGCAAGTTCGGTAATTTCAAACTCTGTTAAAATCTTTCAAAAGGAATGAAGAATTTACCATCTTTGATCGATTTCACTAATGGGCCAGTCATCTCTTACCAAGAATAACTAGGAGCGCATGATCTTTGCTGAAAGCAAAACTCAAATAGATTGATGAGATTTTCAGGTGCTGACTCTCTTTAACAGGTGAGAAGCATTTTGATGAGGTTTGAAGGATGCAGGAGTAGATTTTATACTCCGCTGGGAATTAAAGTTTCTGAAACTGACTCCAAAAGAAACAATTGGATCAAGGAATTCAACTCAAAGAGCATGTTCAAGCTTCTCTGCTTTCTATTTGCTAAGAATAGATATCCCAGTTATCATTGTGTAATATCTTTTATGACGTAAGTCATAAAAGATGCCCCTAGTATGATGTGCTTCCATGACAAAGTCTTAAGAAGGCAGAACCAAGGTAAGTAGAAAAAATTTGAGTTTGCATGGGTTCTTTCTTTGGTATAGTGGTAAAACCAACTCTACAAAGGCTGAACGTAAGAATTCTTCATTTTGCTCAGTGTTTGAGGCTTTGATGTTTCAGGCAGGTCAGAATAAAAAATCTCTTGCCCTTCTTTGATTCTTAAACCAGGATCTACTCTAGATTTTTCTTTACATTTTGGAAGGTGTACACCCATTCTCTTCAGTGCCAAACACTTTTGATTCTAAAAGAAAATAATGATAAACAAGGAACAGACTCCTGAGGACTCTTTCAAAGAAGACTTACAATATTAAAGGGACTTGACTAAATTCTGATTCATCCTTAGATAAAATGTGTTATTTTTTTAAATGGTAAGGTCAGCCACTCTTAGAGTAGTCTCAAAAACTATGTCAAGATGACCTAATTTCCTCCATCGGGATCTCCGTCATGGTTGTTACCCCTTTCGGATTGCTCGGTCTTAATGCCCCTAGTTTAAAAAGGTGTCAAAATAAGTCTCGCTGACACTACTCGGATTCCAGGATTCTGCCCTGTGCAGAGGTGGCTTCTCCGTCTCCCTGATTTCTCTCTTCAAAAGAAGTCATAACTTTTGCTTTCCAAGCTTTCAGTCTGAAAGACCACTTATCTCAACTTTTGCTTGTACTCAAACTTGGGAATTCTACGTAACTGAGGAACTCCTTCTGCTTCTATTCAACTCAACTATTCATGGGAAGTCTTTGCCCTTGACTGGATTACCTCTTCAAGTTTTCAATCCAGCAGACCACTACCCTGACTTTTTGCATAAGCTAACTCTTTTGGCTGTTAACTTAGCAAATGTATATCTCTAGGCCGCCCTTTCGGGTTTTCAACCTAGTGGGTCTTCAGACTCTCATTATTTTCTTTCTGTTTTTCTTTTCATTCGCCTCGAACCTTTGCTTGTTTCACCAGAAGGACTTTCTAGGTGGGCTTGGGTTCGAAAGGGTTGAATACCTAAGGTTCTAAAGATTTGAACCGAATCTGGTCTAGCCAGACTACCTACGTACCCCAAAGATGGAGGATCAGATCCGCGTAGTTCGCTTTGGGATTTTTCAAAGAATGGTTTAGCATTTAGCTTCAAAATTTTCAAAGGGGATTTTATCCCAAGGTTTGACCGAACTTGAATTAATCAAGTTGCCTACGTACCCCTGAAGAGGTGGGGATCAGGTCCGACGTAGTTCGGGTGCATAAATGCCCCGGGTTTATAATGTGTTTGAAAAGAAGTTGTTTTAATTTTGCTTTTGGCCCAAAGGGTTTACAAATGGATTTTAAAACATTAGGATTTTGGCTATAAAAGCTCAAACGATCAAGGATGGCCTCCTGATGTATTTGATGTACAAGCCCTTTTGTTTAAGGTTCAAAGCCTTTGAAAATTTTTTTTTTTTTGAGGAGTCTGGCGGTTTTCTGGCAAAACTTCAACCACTGTGCTCCACTCCCATCTCGAAGATCTTGAATTTATGCTCAAGATTCCACAACTCTGTCTGAAAATCTTCTCTCAATATCTCATCAGCTCCACAGGATGCCTGACGCTTATCTCTTTAAAAATTTATTCCTCAACTGGATGTCTAATGCAGATGAAGTCTTGCTTTGATCAACGACAGGGCATTCCCCTGGTTTATCCTTATAGGATCAAGCAAGACTACCTCAAACCCCTCTAAACAGGTTTATCAATTCTTTGCGCTCCTTAGGAGATAAAGTTTTTCCAATCCATCCATCCCGAGTTTCGGATTTCGATACCACTATCAATGGCTTTGATTTCTTCTTTAAGTGGCTATGCTCGACGCTCTTCCTCTCGTTCGACCATCTTTCAGATCTCGAGGTGAATTTCGTCTGCATTCTCATCCGAGAAGGGGGTCTTTAGTTGTTTAAACATTAGATCTAAGAGTGAATCATAGAGTATCAAAGATACGAAATCAACAATTTTATTGAATTGAGGACTGTAAGTACATTGATGATTTTTGACACACCTCGAAGGGCTCTTCATCAGTCCTGATAGAAAACAGAATACTGACTCTGTATAAGAAAGATTGACAGACATGACTTCATTTTTTTTTTTTTTAACATCTACGTAACTGAACTTTTTCAACTTAGAGAGAAGAAAGTTGATGTACACTCAATGAAAGACAAATCTAAAGATACAGGACACTTCTTCAAAGGTAGTGAACTGACACTGAAAGCTTATAGGTGATACACCTTTCCTCATGATAATGATAACTATAAAGTTCAATCCCGGAGTAGAAATCACAGAAAAGGCAACTCCACAAGGTCTAGGTTAAATGGGGCAACAAAAGGCTTATGTTGACAATGTGGGTAAAATAATAGACTGCCTAGATCAAGTATGATTGGAAATTGTCAGTCTTTAGAAAGAATGGCCTTTCGCTAAACACAGACTCTTGACTTGGAAGCACACACACTAGATCAATAGTCATGGGATAAAGATTCTGAACTAATAGAGAAAAGAGTAATCTTGAAATACACCAAAGGGTATTTTATTCTGAAAATAAAAGAAATACTGTCTATAAAGGTCAAGGAAAAATAGACAGTGATAATATGACATACATCAACAGGGTTTCAATGAATTCTCAATCCACACCTTGAAGTCTCATTTGAGTATAACTGCTCTTCTTTTTGGGAATGAAAGAGTCAGGAACGATAAACATCCCTAATCAAAATAAATTTCGATCTCAGCAATGATCATGCACTCAAAGAATACAGGTAAGATCAAACTTTCCCATTAATGATTTCGATATGATCCAAGGGTAAAAGATATATGATAGGTAAACATGGATCAATGAAAAATCAATGGTTCAGATAATAGACCATGGCCATAAGAATGACAAAAGTAGGGTCAAAGACCAGATCTAAAATCTGAATGATGGATATCAACAACTGTACGATCAATATGATCAGAAATGGTAGACCATGGTCATAAGGACAGCAAAAGAGCCATCGGCCAGGTCTCAAGATAAAACAGGTAGACAAAGACAAGGATCTAATCCCACTGAGTGATGTATATATGAGAATCAAGATAAGGCAGACTGACTCCAAAGGATAGCAATCATGCTTAACATGCTTTTGGATAAAATCCAGCAGCATAACGGCTATACGAGGAGGTCAAGGTCCAGACTAAGTAAACTGACTCTAAAGAGTAGCCGTCATGCTCAAAATGTTCTGGATAAAATCCGGCAGCATAACGACTATACAAGGGATCACCCTAGCTCAATCGAAAGGTATGAATAACGGTTACTAGAGAAGGGTGATCAACAGATGGACTAACCAAAGGTGAGAATATACAACAATGGGTCAAACCCTATAATCAACAGATCAAGGGCTAAACCCGGCCAAGGTAATGACGGTCAAAATCCACTGACTAGATCTAGATCTAAATTCGGAATGGATATAACCGACTGAAAGGAATAAGGAATCTCTGACTAAGAGGAGAACCATAATATACATAATCAGTATATATAAGTAAATACACATACACACAAATCCTAACCAGGGGCACCAGCCCTAATTCTAATCTAGCGGAGTCGAGAAAATCTCGACTCAAGACAGACTAATGAGTGTACTAGGACAGTGTTGTAGCAATGTAAAAATGAGCTACCCTAGTCTACAAATGGGGCAAAGCTCTTCTAGGCTCCACATGTGTAAGCAACAGATGTTCGACCCTATATGAATGCAATATACACACGGGTACTCCCTAGTTGGGCTTCACTAGGTCAGTAAGTATATATATAATATATATAAAACAAAGTAGGGCTCCGGACTCAATCTAATGGGTACTATGCGTATGAAACATACTTAATATGCTGCAGCGCTGGCGCATAGCTTGGAAATAGATTCAACAGTACCATCAGGATGTAATAACATCCCAGTCAGGCACGCATTGAATCTATCCCATGGAGCCAATAATGAAAAACAATGAAAAATAATAAAAAAAATAAAAAATATGACAATGCATGATGTGCAGTGTGTGAATCCTTTGTTTTAATTACGCACCTACCTGGTGCCCCTGGATTCTAACGATAGAGTTCCCATTTAAAATGATTTTAGCTCAAATTTCTCCAAAGTTAATAAAAATGGCATTTTTAAAGAGTTAGGCAATGTTTCAAGAACTCCCCAGCAGAGTCGCCAGCCTGTGGACCCCGATCCGGAGGACACGATGAGGTGAGGAGACAGGCCCCTGCACCGTCCTCTGGATCATCCACGTGTGAAGGAGAGCTCTGCCAAGGAACTCTCAAAACGGATGCCACCCTCATAGCATAGCACGAGTGGCGATATAAAAAAAAGGGATATGTCTTGATCCGGAACCGGGGTTCGAAACCGAGACATACCTATAATAACTCAGAGTCGCCATCCATGGATAGGCCATGGAACCCTAAAATCAAATCCTCTGTGCAATGGATAACCAGAAATATATATGGGTTCGTGCCTGGTTACGAATGGGGAAGGTCTGAGAGCACCCCCAATTCGCCCGAGTGCAAGCACTTGGTCTCTTATGCCATTTTCATTAATTCCAAAGAAGTTTGAGTAAAAATCATGTGAAATGGGAACAATCCTCAGGAATCGTCTACCTAAGCATGCATTTCCTGAGAATGGAGAAATAAACACGTAAAATGAAATGAAAAATGTGTCACCTAAGCAAAGCTAGGTTATGAGTGACATGCCTAATGGGTGTCTAAGTTTCTGGTGGACACGCACATGCAAGCTACAACCAAAGGTATAGTATCAGTACAAGAAAGTAAGAAAACATATCAAAACATGAGACACAAATCTATGCTATGTATGACGGGACAAGACAAGTCCTAACTCTAATGCAGGACTGGACTCGGACCAGAATGGCCATCCATCCTAGCTGTGCTACGTATCCCGGCCTCGGGAAGAATCGGAGCCCACGTAGTTCGATGCCCTATTCAAAATTATGATGCCTAAGACACCTAGACCTCTATCCTAGACTCGATCTAAAAGACCGGACTAGTTATTAAAGCTTCTTGAACTATTATTTAAATTCCAATGAATGGTGGATTTTAGGACATCCTATATGCCCTAACTAAATGCAGATTGATTAGCCTTAAGCTAATGCAGGTGGTTCCTACAATCCTATGTGTAACTAGGCCGTGCAACCTAATGAAAACCACGGGATGACTATATGCCTAGTCTAGCCATCGGTTCGACTAAATGTCTAACCGATCGACTCGAGGCCTCCTAACTCTAGGGACACTCACACGACAGGACATACCATATCAATACAAATCAAGACAAACTCCTAACTCTAGAACACTACCTAAACAGCTAGGACATACTCCTAACTCTAGAGGAAGATCTTTTTGAAAATGGTTTGAATATTTTTGTAACTTTGAAAGATTTAAAATTTTTATTTTTAAAGGTTTGGCTGGACTTGGGATGTGGATCCCAAGCTGCACTACGTACCTCGTGGAAGAGGATCAAGCCAACGTAGTTCGAAACAAACTCTCCTAATTACTGATTCTAAAACACTCAACACTTTAGGCTTTTTAAGGTTTTTCAGTTGTTTTTCATATTTTTAAAGTTTTTCAAAAGTTTTTAAAGTAAAGAGTTTTCACCCTTTTGGTCAAAGACCTAAGGGAAAACACAAAGCAAAACCCTAGGACCAAATCTTAGGGCAAATAGGGGAAACCCCTAAACAAGGCAAACTAGACTATCGATGACAACAAAAATGATCTATGATCTCAAAAAGCAAAGCTATAATGAGACTGGGCTAGTCTCCAAAGAAGAAGAAATGACAACAAGACTATGGAGAAACTCCTTACTAACAGCACTCAAGAAGACAAATGAGCCACAGGCTCTCTAATACTACAACTTAAAGGAGGAATGAGTCAAAGACTCCCAAATAACACCAACGGAAGAACCAACGAGTCAAAGACTCCCTGGTAATATCACAAAAGAACAAATGAGTCAAAGACTCTCTAATGATACCAACTAAGAAAACGAAGTGAGTCAAAGACTCTCGAAAAGAAATGGAAACACGAGTCAAAGACTCCAACAATACCAACTAAAAGATAAATGAGTCAAAGACTCTCTAAAAGAAAAGAAACACGAGTCAAAGACTCCACTAACACCAACTAAAGGATAAATGAGTCAAAGACTCTCTAAAAGAGATGAAAACACGAGTCAAAGACTCCACTAACACCAACTAAAGGATATATGAGTCAAAGACTCTCTAAAGGAAAAGAAAACACGAGTCAAAGACTCCACTGACAACAGCTAAAGACAGATGAGTCAAAAGACTCTCTAAAAGATATGGAAACGCGATCGAATCATATAATAGAAGATTGAAAATCTGTGATCAAGATGAGATGAGATAGCATAAGATTGCTTTCAACGGATGGATCATGAATGACTAATCCTATGAGATCTTTGGAAATGAATGGGATTTACATCCTAACCCCAAAGGAAAAGTTTTTTAATCTTCACACATTTTATCAGTGTTACCTGAAGGCATCAACCCTAACCCTAATCTAGCGGAGTGGAGAAAGGATCTCGACTCATGACTTTGTTTGTGTACCTAGGACCGATCGTAGCCATTGGAAGATGGACTACGGCCTAATCTAGACACAAATGGGTAGGATATCCTAAACTAGGCTCACACACGTGATGCACATGTGTTCGTATACTACATGCATGTGTGGGTTAATCTAGGGGTAAGGCCAAGAGTTCCCTTAGCGCGAATCCATGTTCGATATACTGTACCAGTGTCCGGCGTATCAGTACGTGAACAAGAGATCCGTTTACGTACCATAAAGGTACTAGGCTAAGGGTGGAATGCTTCTCTAGCACAGAGGCACCAGGTGATGAAATCCCAGTCAACCATGCTAGATAACACTCCGGGTTCCTAAAATAGGACGTGTGTGCATGTGAGATGCAGGGGTTTAGATGCAAGTGATGTAAGTGTGTGCAATAAGTTCGCGCAATCTATGATACCTTCAGGTTTTGTTAGATTAAGTTTGAGTAAATGTGATGAGAAAATAAAACATACAAACTAATCACAGCATCAGGATTTTACAAAGGAAATCAGTGATTCCTAAGGTTTCTATTTTGATAATTTAATGATTGAATATGTGATGGAATATTATGATCTGGAAATTTTTAAAACAATTTGATTTTAATTCAATTTACTCAAGGATTTTAAAAGGTTTCAATTCAGATTGTAGATTTACACATCAACATATAACAAATCTTTTCAGAACAAGATGAAATTTTTACAGTAACTTCTCCTTAATTATATAAGATTATAATAAAAATTTCATAGATTTTAAATGTGGTTTGCTATTAGTTTTTCAATGTTGAAAGTTTCTGTCCAGATTGTGAATTAACACAGTAACGTATAGCAAATCAATTCAAAACAATATGAAATTTCTATAGTATGTGTATTACAATAAGAAAGGATTACTGTAAAAGTTTCATAAATTTTAAAAATGATTTACTATTAATTTACGATTTTACAAATATCCATCCAGATTATGAATTAACAAAGAAACACATAGTAAATCAAATCCAAATCAGTTTAAACTTTATGAAAACATGTAATTCCAGTAGTAATTATCAAACAAATATTTTCAGAAGTTTTCATTGCAATTTACTATTTTTATCAGATTTAATACAGCATGCATGATTTTACGTACAAAATCATAAACAAATATCCAACAGCAACCAAAAATCTTGAAAAATTCACGGGAGATTAGATTAGATTTAATTTGCATCTCATCCAAATTTCACTTTTGAAAACATTATAGAGTTTTTGAAAATTGGTTTTTTCCAAAAATACCCCTAGAGTTAAATGAATTTTTAAACCCTTTAAATCAAATCAAGAATTCATAAAGAAATTCGTACTAATTCAAAATCTTACAATTATGTTATGTTTAAATTTTCATTGATTTTGGATCTATGTTGACATCTTCTTAAATTCAATCTTTAGAATTTTACCCCTTTGAGGGTAAAGTTCAAAAGGTCAAATTACGGTCAAAACGAAGTCAAAATTCTTCGAAATTCCAGATTTCTACACTTCTTAATGTTCAAAACACTCAGAGATTGAAAAAAACATATTTTGAATAACAATAAGAAAAAATAAAAATAAATCACAAATTCAATCCTAGCATGCTTCTAGTTTAAGATATATGAAAGAGGGTTTTGGAATACCAACCTTGCTAGCTCTCCTTGTCTCTAGGGTAAGTAATCCTCGGATATACGCTTTGTCTTACCCTTTCAATTAGCAAAGAAAACCCCAAAAAAAAAAAAATGTTGCCGCCGATCCGTTCCGCCGTCTTTCACTTTCTCTTAGAGGGAAGGATTGGGAGGTGATTGGGAGAGATAATGAAAGAAGAATATAGGGAAAGGGATTGGAGGGAGTGATTGGAAGAGATAATGGAAGAGAAAAAGATAATGGAAGATAAATCTCTCCTTTTTCTCCTCTTTTCTTATGGATGGGAAGGAAGATATATATAGGGAGAGAAAGAGAGAGAGAGAGATGTGTTGGTGGAGAGCTCATCATGTTGTCCCTCTTAGTGGAGAATCCATCATCATTCTTCTTAGTGGAGGGCCCATCATGTTTCTTAGTGGAGAATCCATCATCATTCTTCTTAGTGGAGGGCCCATCATGTTTCTTAGTGGAGAATCCATCATCATTCTTCTTAGTGGAGGGCCCATCATGTTTCTTAGTGGAGAATCCATCATCATTCTTCTTAGTGGAGGGCCCATCATGTTTCTTTAGTGGAGAATCCATCATTATTGTTCTTCATAAGAGGCCTCACAAGAGGCCCTACTGAGGCCCCACAATGTGGGCCCCACAATGTGGGCCCTCGGTTGATTCGAATTTTAAACAAATGTTCAATGCGGGCCCACCAAACGGGTCCAAATTCTCCCTCGCTTGGATTCTTATGAATAATCTCTCTCAACCTCTCACGGAAAAATGCGAAACATGGCGGAAATGATCGGATGGGGTTTCTCCCAAGCATAGCGAACTTGGGTCCGGTCAAAATGGGGTGTCTACAGGTACGTAGGCAGCTTGGATGTCTGATGGCATACCACCCGCGAGTCGGCACCACAACAAATTGTGGTGTTTTGTATATTAATTTTCTTGTAAATACTTAATCAAATCAGTTAGGGTTTTCCATGAAATTAGAATTCTAGGAGAACTTTCACTTAGAATGAATCCAGACAAATTAATAAATCAAGATACACATCTAGGATTCACATTGAAATTAGATTCTAGGATGCATGTCACTTAGTTCGCACATTAACATAGAGTTGAATGAGCCATTTAAAATAAATTTAAAAGAGTTAGCTTTTGGAATCGAAGACCGATTATCGGGCAGGAATGGTGCATGTGGTGGATAACTCCCCATACCTTCCATTCTTGTAACCAGGTAGCGAGTCTAGATTTCTGGTTAATTACGGGTCCTAGATCTCACATCTAGGTGGCGACTCTGTCAGTCTCTTTCGTGTGGAATTCGGATTGCCTTAGTGATCCCAAGTTTACAGGAAAGACAAATTCAAATCAATAATTAAAATGCACACGCCAATTGCGTGGGTACGAGAGACCAAGAGAGAGCGCGCGGCGGCTCGCGCCCCACGCCCACACTAGGTTAAATGGGGCAACAAAAGGCTTATGTTGACAATGTGGGTAAAACAATAGACTGCCTGGATCAAGTATGATTAGAAATAGTCAGTCTTTAGAAAAAATGGTCTTTCGCTAAACATAGACTCTTGACTTGGAAGCACACACACTAGATCAATAGTCATGGGATAAAGATTCTGAACAAACAGAGAAAAGAGTAATCTTGAAATACACCAAAGGGTATTTTATTCTAAAAATCAAAGAAATATTGTCTATGAAGGTCAAAGCGAAATAGACAGTGATATTATGACCTACATCAACAGGGTTTCAATGAATTCTCAATCCACACCTTGAAGTCTCATTTGAGTATAACTGCTCTTCTTTTTGGGAATGAAAGAGTCAGGAACGATAAACATCCATAATCAAAATAAATTTCGATCTCAGCAATGATCATGCACTCAAAGAATACAGGTAAGATCAAACTTTTCCATTAATGATTTCGATATGATCCAAGGGTAAAAGATATATGATAGGTAAACATGGATCAAAAAATCAATGGCTCAGATAATAGACCATGGCCATAAGAATGACAAAAGTAGGGTCAAAGACCAGATCTAAAATCTGAATGATGGATATCAACAACTGTACGATCAATATGATCAGAAATGATAGACCATGGTCATAAGGACAGCAAAAGAGCCATCGGCCAGGTCTCAAGATAAAACAGGTAGACAAAGACAAGGATCTAATCCCACTGAGTGATGTATATATGAGAATCAAGATAAGGCAGACTGACTCCAAAGGATAGCAATCATGCTTAACATGCTTTTGGATAAAATCCAGCAGCATAACGGCTATACGAGGAGGTCAAGGTCCAGACTAAGTAAACTGACTCTAAAGAGTAGCCGTCATGCTCAAAATGTTCTGGATAAAATCCGGCAGCATAACGACTATACAAGGGATCACCCTAGCTCAATCGAAAGGTATGAATAACGGTTACTAGAGAAGGGTGATCAACAGATGGACTAACCAAAGGTGAGAATATACAACAATGGGTCAAACCCTATAATCAACAGATCAAGGGCTAAACCCGGCCAAGGTAATGACGGTCAAAATCCACTGACTAGATCTAGATCTAAATTCGGAATGGATATAACCGACTGAAAGGAATAAGGAATCTCTGACTAAGAGGAGAACCATAATATACATAATCAGTATATATAAGTAAATACACATACACACAAATCCTAACCAGGGGCACCAGCCCTAATTCTAATCTAGCGGAGTCGAGAAAATCTCGACTCAAGACAGACTGATGAGTGTGCTAGGACCATGTTGTAGCCATATAAAATGAGCTACCCTAGTCTACAAATGGGGCAAAGCTCCTAACTCTAGGCTCCACATGTGTGAGCAACACATGTTCGACCCTATATGAATGCAATATCCTTATATAAACACGGGTACTTCCTAGTTGGGCTTCACTAGGTCAGTAAGTATATATATAATATATAAAACAAAGTAGGGCTCCGGACTCAATCTAATGGGTACCATGCGTATGAAACATACTTAACATGTATAACTCAAGTGCACCGAGTGTTATACATAGTATGCTTCATTGCTCATCGGCTGCTGTAAACACAAGTGCACCGAGTGTTTACGGCTGCAGCGTTGGCGCATAGCTTGGAAATAGATTCAACAGTACCATCAGGGTGAAGACATCCCAGTCGGGCACGCATTGAATCTATCCCGTGGAGCCAAGAAGGAAAAACAAATATGATAATGCATGATGTGTAGTGTGTGAATCCCTTGTTTTAATTACGCACCTGCCTGGCGCCCCTAGATTCTAACGATAGAGTTCCCATTTAAAATGATTTTAGCTCAAATTTCTCCAAAGTTAGCAAAAATGGCATTTTTATAGAGTTAGGCAATGTTTCAAGAACTCCCCAGCAGAGTCGCCAGCCTGTGGACCCCGATCCGGAGGATATATGAGTCAAAGACTCTCTAAAGGAAAAGAAAACACGAGTCAAAGACTCCACTGACAACAGCTAAAGACAGATGAGTCAAAAGACTCTCTAAAAGATATGGAAACACGAGTCAAAGACTCCACTAACACCAACTAAAGGATATATGAGTCAAAGACTCTCTAAAGGAAAAGAAAACACGAGTCAAAGACTCCACTGACAACAGCTAAAGACAGATGAGTCAAAAGACTCTCTAAAAGATATGGAAACACGAGTCAAAGACTCCACTAACACCAATTAAAGGATAAACGAGTCAAAGACTCTCTAAAAGAGATGAAAACACGAGTCAAAGACTCCACTAACACCAACTAAAGGATATATGAGTCAAAGACTCCCTAAAAGAAAAGGAACATGACTCAAAGACTCTACTGACAACAACTAAAGACAGATGAGTCAAAAGACTCTCTAAAAGAGATGGAAACACGATCGAATCAGATAATAGAAGATTGAAAATATGTGATCAAGATGAGATGAGATAGCATAAGATTGCTTTCAACGGATGGATCATGAATGACTAATCCTATGAGATCTTTGAAAATGAATGGGATTTACATCCTAACCCCAAAGGAAAAGTTTTTTTTTAATCTTCACACATTTTATCAGTGTTACCTGAAGGCATCAACCCTAACCCTAATCTAGCGGAGTGGAGAAAGGATCTCGACTCATGACTTTGTTTGTGTACCTAGGACCGATCGTAGCCATTGGAAGATGGACTACGGCCTAATCTAGACACAAATGGGTAGGATATCCTAAACTAGGCTCACACACGTGATGCACATGTGTTCGTATACTACATGCATGTGTGGGTTAATCTAGGGGTAAGGCCAAGAGTTCCCTTAGCGCGAATCCATGTTCGATATACTGTACCAGTGTCCGGCGTATCAGTACGTGAACAAGAGATCCGTTTACGTACCATAAAGGTACTAGGCTAAGGGTGGAATGCTTCTCTAGCACAGAGGCACCAGGTGATGAAATCCCAGTCAACCATGCTAGATAACACTCCGGGTTCCTAAAATAGGACGTGTGTGCATGTGAGATGCAGGGGTTTAGATGCAAGTGATGTAAGTGTGTGCAATAAGTTCGCGCAATCTATGATGCCTTCAGGTTTTGTTAGATTAAGTTTGAGTAAATGTGATGAGAAAATAAAACATACAAACTAATCACAGCATCAGGATTTTACAAAGGAAATCAGTGATTCCTAAGGTTTCTATTTTGATAATTTAATGATTGAATATGTGATGGAATATTATGATCTGGAAATTTTTAAAACAATTTGATTTTAATTCAATTTACTCAAGGATTTTAAAAGGTTTCAATTCAGATTGTAGATTTACACATCAACATATAACAAATCTTTTCAGAACAAGATGAAATTTTTACAGTAACTTCTCCTTAATTATATAAGATTATAATAAAAATTTCATAGATTTTAAATGTGGTTTGCTATTAGTTTTTCAATGTTGAAAGTTTCTGTCCAGATTGTGAATTAACACAGTAACGTATAGCTAATCAATTCAAAACAATATGAAATTTCTATAGTATGTTTATTACAATAAGAAAGGATTACTGTAAAAGTTTCATAAATTTTAAAAATGATTTACTATTAATTTACGATTTTACAAATATCCATCCAGATTATGAATTAACAAAGAAACACATAGTAAATCAAATCCAAATCAGTTTAAACTTTATGAAAACATGTAATTCCCGTAGTAATTATCAAACAAATATTTTCAGAAGTTTTCATTGCAATTTACTATTTTTATCAGATTTAATACAGCATGCATGATTTTACGTAAAAAATCATAAACAAATATCCAACAGCAACCACAAATCTTGAAAAATTCACGGGAGATTAGATTAGATTTAATTTGCATCTCATCCAAATTTCACTTTTGAAAACATTATAGAGTTTTTGAAAATTGGTTTTTTCCAAAAATACCCCTAGAGTTAAATGAATTTTTAAACCCTTTAAATCAAATCAAGAATTCATAAAGAAATTCGTACTAATTCAAAATCTTACAATTATGTTATGTTTAAATTTTCATTGATTTTGGATCTATGTTGACATCTTCTTAAATTCAATCTTTAGAATTTTACCCCTTTGAGGGTAAAGTTCAAAAGGTCAAATTACGGTCAAAACGAAGTCAAAATTCTTCGAAATTCCAGATTTCTACACTTCTTAATGTTCAAAACACTCAGAGATTGAAAAAAACATATTTTGAATAACAATAAGAAAAAATAAAAATAAATCACAAATTCAATCCTAGCATGCTTCTAGTTTAAGATATATGAAAGAGGGTTTTGGAATACCAACCTTGCTAGCTCTCCTTGTCTCTAGGGTAAGTAATCCTCGGATATACGCTTTGTCTTACCCTTTCAATTAGCAAAGAAAACCCCCAAAAAAAATGTTGCCGCCGATCCGTTCCGCCGTCTTCACTTTCTCTTAGAGGGAAGGATTGGGAGGTGATTGGGAGAGATAATGGAAGAAGAATATAGGGAAAGGGATTGGAGGGAGTGATTGGAAGAGATAATGGAAGAGAAAAAGATAATGGAAGATAAATCTCTCCTTTTCTCCCCTTTTTTTTATGGATGGGAAGGAAGATATATATAGGGAGAGAAAGAGAGAGAGAGAGATGTGTTGGTGGAGAGCTCATCATGTTGTCCCTCTTAGTGGAGAATCCATCATCATTCTTCTTAGTGGAGGGCCCATCATGTTTCTTAGTGGAGAATCCATCATCATTCTTCTTAGTGGAGGGCCCATCATGTTTCTTAGTGGAGAATCCATCATCATTCTTCTTAGTGGAGGGCCCATCATGTTTCTTTAGTGGAGAATCCATCATTATTGTTCTTCATAAGAGGCCTCACAAGAGGCCCTACTGAGGCCCCACAATGTGGGCCCCACAACGCGGGCCCCACAACGTGGGCCCCACAATGTGGGCCCTCGGTTGATTCGAATTTTAAACAAATGTTCAATGCGGGCCCACCAAACGGGTCCAAATTCTCCCTCGCTTGGATTCTTATGAATAATCTCTCTCAACCTCTCACGGAAAAATGCGAAACATGGCGGAAATGATCGGATGGGGTTTCTCCCAAGCATAGCGAACTTGGGTCCGGTCAAAATGGGGTGTCTACAATCGCGCCCATCTGTGATTCTATAATTTAGATCGATTCTGGAGTGACTGTTGGTTTGTGTAAAACCTCTGTCCTTACTCGTAACCGATAGATCACCAATCAACGGCCTCGTACAATGTTCAAAATACGCCAAAAAGCACCACTAGCGCCCTACAACCCGTTGCCCACGCCGTGCGTACACTGAGATCCACCACTCCAAAACCATTGTACAAGAAAGCAGGAGAGAGAAGTAGGTAAAGCTTCTTACACCCCTCTCCTACACCTTAAGTTTCGAATGTGGGACTATTCTCACAAATCACTTTTCACCTCTTTTCAAAAGCACGCAACTTTACAAACAAAATACACTTTTATTTTCAAAACCTCTTCAAAACACATTTTATTCTGAAGATACTCTAACAAAGGCAACTTCCCAACAAGTGAGGTCAATGGAAATGAGCCAACATGAACTCGCCAATCCGATCAAACGATTCGACTGTATATGTTGCCACCATCTTTCTACATATGAGACAAACCGACAAACATAAGTAGAAATGCCTAATCTCAATACTTAGGGGCTTGACTAGATACCCTAAACCATACATTTAAGCAATATTACACTAGTGTAGTCAATAGATTCTCTTGAAACTTTCCAACCATCAGTCAAACTTAGTTTTTTACTGAAAATGGGAGGCAATGATTTGAAAGCTAACAATTATAGCCTTCCTAAAGTTCAGCATCTTCATCCACACGATCGCATACTTTGACCACCTCACTTTCCCTACAAAAGTTTCTATCAATCGATGCTCGTAGCTTCTCTCTAACCCTCACTTTCACGAGTTTAATCACTACAATGTTTGGTGGGTTTGAAACCAGAACATTGATTGTATTGTGTCGTGTGAATATATAATTCTGACGGCCAAGATTATAGGTGAAGATAGCTTTTTTGAATGATCCCAACCATTATTCTCATGGCCCCCAAGCCAGCATTTTCTCGATGACAAATTAACAAAGTTTGACTGTCTTACTATATTAAGTATGACCTTTATTGAAGCAGTCAAAAGTTCAATCAAGGGCTGATGGCCACACGATCCAACAGGGAACTCCTGTTCAATGATCCAAACCATTGACCTGGTGGGCTCCACTATGGATGGGACATGCCTAAATTGATCCGATTTACTTTGACTTGGGTTAGGGACGATGATTTCTTCGCCCCCTGTAGGATAATGCGCCACCACCCTTTTAACGTGAAATGTGCCCCCTTTTTAACATGGAATCACGTTAAAAGGAGGGCGCATTATCCTACATGGGTGAAAAAAAAAATCATCTCCCTAAATTTCAAAATCTTTGGGTTATGGTTCTTCTTTGTATTTTTATTTTTTTTTGTCTTAACTTAGCTGCGGCCAACCCAACCTGATTTGGAAAATCGGGTTATATGAGTTGGATTGGATCTTAGAGATTTAATTAAAGGCGCACGGGTGGAGTTTTTTTCTTGGGAATTTAAACAGCTGTTAACAGTGAATTAGAAAGGTATAAAGTGAAGACAATAGTGTCTTTATAAAAGAAAAATGATAAGAAGATATGCTTGTCTCAGGATGGTCCTCAAGAGCCTTTCTTAATATTTCCAACTTTACCAGATGAAAATATTATTTGTCATTTTGTCGGAATGATTAGCATACTTTTGGCAAATATGAATACCAAATATTTGCCCAAATAAAAATATTTCCTAGCATCTCTTTGTTGATACCATAACCTTTTGTTTGTCGTTTCTGTTTATCATCAGAAGAACTACGAAGCAACAAAGCAATGCACTAACTTTCTTAATGGTAACAGCAGTGAAAAGATATCTTATTAAATTGATTAAAAAAAGAAATGCGCAACTATGCCCAACACACCTTTTGACCATCATAGTATTCTTAGTGATCATCCTGTAGAGAAGATTTTTCAGTGCACACTCTTTCTGCGTCAGGGCCCATCAAATTAATGGTTTGGATCACCCAAACAATATAGGGCCCACTGTATTTTTGGGTTGCACAATAGAGAGAGGGTGGGGCCGTGGGGGTACCTGGGCTGGACACCATTTACACAGAGCAGCTTAATAGCCGCACGCATAATGCACGCCAGTCATTACGCCTTGCCAGAATATTTGCATCACGTTAGGGATTCAGAACTGTGATATGACGTCTCGACTCAGATTTTCCACGGGTATGGCCGGTTGTTGACATGATCTTTGTACAGTGAAGACGTAGAAGCAGAGAGGGGGGGGGGGGGGGGGGGTTATTTCGTCCTAACCCTCCCTATTGGAGGGTTAAGATCAACCTATGGAAATGACATTGGGGGCACAACCTATTTAGGCTGTGGCCCGTCTAATGAACAGTTTGGATCATCTTATGGTGTGGTCCATACTAAACTTTTTAATAATGTGAGGAGTGCAATCATCAAAATACAGTAGTGGTGATATCATTTCCCAAAGTAGTTTCCTTCTTAAATTTATGCACTGACAACTTATACTTAGAGAATTTTGGTGTGAAGATTTGTTATTAGCTAGCATCTTTGAAATTAATCACTATATTAAGCTAAACTAAAAACCCAACCCGACCCGAGAAACTATCTCGGGTAGGGTCGGGTATCTCGGATTGTTGGGTTTTCCCATAAAGATTACGCGAGTTGCAACCCAACTAGTGTCGGCTCTGTTTTGATTGTAAGGAAACATTTTTGCAGAAAAAAATCCCTTTTTTTTTAAATTTTCACGATCTAAATTCAAAAACAAAACAAAAAAAACATTTTCTTGATCTTTAGTTTAGAAAGCTTGAAAAACAAATATTATCTCAGGAATTTTTGTCTTCTATTTGGTTTACTGTCTCTGGAAAGGAAGAAATTTCTCTAGCTTTTTTTGGGCTCGGCCCCATTGGAAAAAAACTAGGGCAGCACATTTTCGATATCTCACGGATAAAGAAAAAAATTATGCTAATCAAATAATCCTAGCCATCAGTGGTCTACAAAAATGAGCATTTATTGATGGGACATAAATACGGCGCTGCTCTCAAATTTCGCCACGTGTCGTCCATGCACCAACAAAACCTAAATCATCATGAGGAAAGGCGCTGGGAAACGGCAAGACCGTATGATTACGACACGTGTCACTTTCTCACCGTCCAAGCCTCATGATCACAAATTATGGAAGGGATTATCAGGCAAAGCCACGCGCTCCGTCGGAACAGGAGAACGGCCCAATCCTGCAAAGGAATGTTTTCTCTCCATAATGATGAAAAGGTCCGCACGACACCCCTTAAAAGGGGGAGAAGGGTTGAAGAGAGGGATCTGTCTTTTTGGAAGACTTCCCTCAGATCTCCCACAAAAACAACCAAGAAAGAAAGAGGCGAGGCAACAGCAGAGGAGCCCGGGAACTTAATCCCACTCTCCCTATTAGTCCCCTCCGACCCATCCACCACCCCACACACCAAGAAAAGAACTTGCACCTTGGTCTTGGTAAACCTGATCGAACCCTCTCCTCTTCTCGCTGTCCTTTATATTGATTGGTTGAGGAATCTGACTTGGGTGTCGAAATGGTCGTCCGGGACCCACCCCGGACCGCCCCTTTGTTTGTGATTGCAGACCCCGTGGAGGCTCTCTACCGACCGTGCGATCACAGACCCGGATTCCGACGCCATCATATTGGCGCCATCCGTAGGACTCGTCGAGTATTGAACGCCTTACGGTGATGAGAAACCACACCCAACAGCAAGAAATAGGGGTAATGACCAGGAGCCAGGCCCAACACGCGCAGACCCACGCCTCAAGTTCCCGGGAGCCAAACTCGCCCCTCTCAGGCCTACACCAGCCCTCCTCCAGCACACCGCAAATGGTCCCCACCATGGAAATGTTCAACGAACTCCGCCGAGAGCTACTCCAACGTTTACCTCCGCCGGAACCTCCGGCCCTGGGGAGGCCCCTGACAACAGATGACCAGACGGAAGCCTATGATGAAGGTGACGAGGAACAGCCGGGAGAGCGTCATCCCCGGCGAAGGCGAGTACCAGCCCGCCGGACGCCCTCCCCATCGGCAAATAGCCCTTTGCCCCCCACAGCTAGGGGACACCAGCGAAACGACGGGAAGCAAGCTACGCTAAGCCGTGCTCCCCTTGTCCGGACGACTGGTCTCCAGGAACCACCCCCAGCTCAGACAGAGGAGGTAGCAACCTCGGCGCAGCCCCCCGGACTGGACCCGCTAGCCGACCTGCAGAGGCAAATCCGAGAAGTAAAACTGGAAATGAAAAAGCCTTACGCCCACGACATCCTCGACGAATGGGAGAGGGAAACAGCATCCCCGTTCACCTCGGAGGTCTTAAAAACCCCAGTGGAAGCAGGAATAGACCTCTCCCGTTTCGGTCTGTACGATGGGAGCACAGACCCTCTTGAGTTCCTCCAAACTTTCAAAAGGGTAATGACGCTCCGGGGCGCATCGGATGGATTTATGTGCAGAGCCTTTGCCTCCCTGTTAAGAAAGACCGCTAACGACTGCTACATGAGATAGGAGCCCGACTCCATCGCATCCTTCCACGAATTCGGAAGGAAGTTCAGCGCAAGATTCACCAACAACCGCCTCCACCACGATCCAGCGGATGCCCTCTTAGCCCTCCGGCAAGGCAGAAACGAGACCCTAAGAGACTTCATGTTGAAATTCAACGCCGAGCTAGCCCAACTTTCCAACATGGACGTCCAAATAGCGGTCGCAACACTGGAGCATGCCACCACCGACCCGAATCTCAAACTGCATCTTACCAAGCCATCGCAGAACCTGCAGAAGCTTGAATCCAAGGCTGACAAATTTGTACGAGCAGAAGAAGCCTGCGCACGAGAGCGGAGCCGGCCCGGCCCCGTTGAAAGAAAAAGCAACGACGGCCGAAGGGCCGTGAGGCCACTGGCCGAGGGAAGACAAACCAGGCGGAACCCCGTCCCCGTCTTCGAAAGACTGGGAAGCGTCCCCCTGAAGGTTCCCCTCTCCAATGTCCTGCTAGCTATCAAAGATCAGGGTCTCTTGACCCCCCCCCAAGAGAATGGCCACGGACTCGAAGAAGCGGTCCGCAACAAAGTTCTGCGAGTTCCACGGGGACCACAGCCACGAAATCGACCATTGTTTCCACCTCCGGCTCCAGTTAGAAAAACTGGCCGAGGAAGGGCACTTAAATCAATATCTCAGGAGCCCTGTCGAAAACTCGCACGAGGCCCATCACCCCGCCGATGAACCCAGAAGCAGGCGTCAGTCACGTAGCGGGCGCCGGTCCAGTAGCCAATACCGATCCCCGAGCAGGCATCGTTCCCGGAGCAGACACCGATCCCGCAGCAGGCACGACACACGCCGCCACCAGCGCCCAAGAAGAAGAGCCCCTTGAACGGCCGCAGGCCCACGAACAACCACCTACCATTATCGGAAAAATCAACATCATCACGGGCGGACCCGCGGCAAGAGGACCAACAACAGCTGATCGACGAGCGTACGCGGAGCGGGTGTTCTCCCTGGAAATGCCCTCCAAAAAGGCCCGTACGGATCCTCCCCACGAGGATCACGTCATCACTTTCTTCTCCAAAGACCTCAGCGGACTACAAGTTCCACATGATGACGCACTGGTCGTCAGGCTAGTCGTTGCCAACTTCAACATAGGAAAAATTCTGGTTGACACGGGAAGCTCCGTCAATGTGCTACACCTCGGAACCTTTGAAGAGATGAAACTGGGCGAAGGGAGACTAGGACCCGCGAAGTACTCCATCTACGGGTTCTCCGGGGCGTCGGTACGGGTCAGTGGCGAGATCGACTTACCCGTAACCTTTGGGACGTACCCCCTCCAAAAGACTATCTTGACCACCTTCATGGTCGTGGACATACCTTTCACCTACAGTGCCATCATAGGGCGCCCCGCTATGAGAGACTTGGGAGCGGTAGTCTCCACCCCCCACCTCAAAATGAAGTTCCTCACTCAAACCGGGATAGGAGAAGTTCGGGAGCAGCAGATGATAGCACGCCAATGCTATGCGGCAAGTCTAAGAGGAAGCAACGCCCCGGCCGAAAAATTCACGATCGGGAGTGAAGACCCCCGGGAGCGGGCCCGCACGATCAGAGGGGAGCCCGCCGAGGAGCTAGACTCCATCCCCATAGCCCAAGATCAACCAGAGAAACAAGTCCGGATTAGTTCCCTGCTGAAAGGCACCTTACGAGACCAAATGATCAGTTTCCTCAGAGCCAACAAAGACGTGTTCGCGTGGTCCGCTCAGGACATGCCCGGGATACCCAAGGAATTGGCCGTTCACAGGTTAAACGTCAATCCGACCCTCAAACCCGTCCGGCAAAAAAAGAGGAACTTCGCAGTAGAGCGACAGACTCACATAAAAGCCGAAGTGGAGAAACTGCTACAAGCCGGATTTATCAGAGAGATCCGGTACCCCGAGTGGCTGTCAAATGTGGTCATGGTCAAGAAAGCCAGTGGGGGCTGGCGGGCTTGTATAGACTTTACAGACCTAAACCGAGCCTGCCCGAAAGACCCTTACCCTCTCCCGCGTATAGACCAGCTCATCGATGCCACATCCGGGCACGAGCTCCTCACCTTCCTAGATGCCTCCTCCGGTTACAATCAGGTGAAAATGCACGAACCAGACATCCCGAAAACAACGTTCATCACCGATCAGGGCGTCTACTGCTACACTGTCATGCCCTTCGGGTTAAAAAACGCGAGGGCCACATACTAGCGGCTCCTAAACAAAATATTACGGGAGCAGATCGGACGAAACGTGGAGGTGTATGTTGATGACATGCTGGTAAAAAGCTTGGAAGCCTTCAAACACATCTCCGACCTTCAAGAAACCTTTGACACCCTGCAACGAGCCCAGATGAAGCTGAACCTCGCAAAATGCGCCATCGGGGTGACTTCTGGGAAGTTCTTAGGGTTCATGGTTAGCCAGAGAGGCATCGAGGCCAACCCCAAATCCAGGCCATCTTGGACATGGAGCCCCCGACATCAGCGGTAGAGGTGCAGCGGCTCGCAGTACGAATCACAGCCCTCGGCCGTTTCATGCCCAAGTCGGCGGAGAAATGTCAGCCCTTCTTCAAACAGCTAAAAAACATACGAGAATTCGAATGGACCTCGGCAGTCAAGAAGCCTTCGACGCCTTGAAACAATACCTTCAGACACCGCCCGTACTAGCCAAACCTGAGCCGGGGGAAGAACTATTTTTGTATCTGGCCATCAGCCCTACGGCGGTAAGTGCGGTATTGGCCAAACAGAGCGACAAGAAGGAACTCCCGGTGTACTATGTAAGCAAGACCCTCCACGGTGCGGGGGTCCGGTACTTGAATATAGAAAAATTCGCCCTCGCAGTTGTCAGCGCCGCCCGGAAACTCGGCCCCTACTTCCAGGCCCATCCCATAATACTTTTGACTGACCAACCCCTCAGGAGGATTCTCCAAAAACCGGAGACCCCGGGCAGGATGGTAAGCTGGGCCGTCGAGTTGGGAGAGTTCGACATACAGGTCCGACCGAGGTCGGCCATTAAATCCCAGGCCCTTGCCTACTTTATAGTGGAATCCACAGCCCCTGCCACGGAACCGGCAATAATGGAGAAGACCAGGGACCCCACCGAGCAAACGGCTTGCAAAGCCATGGGGTCCGACTCGACGGAACAGAGTGGTGAGATTCACTGGACCCTGCACGTGGATGGCTCAGCAGGAAAAACGGGGCACGGGGCAGGAGTGGTCGTCCACGGCCCCGACGGATTCACAGTAGAATATGCCCTCCGGCTAGATTTCAAAGCCACGAACAACGAGGCTGAATACGAGGCCTTATTAGCAGGGCTAAGCCTAGCCACGGAGCTTGACGCAGGAAAGTTGAAAGTCTATAATGATTCCCAGCTCGTCGTCAATCAAGTAAACGGGGCATACGAGGCCAGGGGCCTCAGAATGAAGAGATACCTCCATAAGGTAAAAGAAAAGGTGCAGAGAATGGGGGAGGTTGAGATTCTCCAGGTACCGCGAGACATGAACAATCAAGCAGATGCTCTGTCGAAAATGGCCTCTGAAGAAACCCATGACTTCGGTACCGTGCTCATAGAAATACTGCTCCACCCCAGCATTAATGAGGTACAAGTCTTGGAAGTTCCACCAAGACCAAACTAGATGGATCCCATCATGCGGTATCTAAAAGATGGGATGCTACCCGAAGACAAGCTGGAAGCCCGACGCCTAACAGCAAAGGCCACCCACTACGTAGTCTACGGACCCAGGCTGTACAAACGGTCATACACATGGCCGTACCTCCGATGCCTGGTGCCCTCCGAATTAGAATACGCACTACGAGAAGTACACGAGGGAATCTGCGGAGACTACGGAGGGGGCAGGATCCTAGCCCAGAAGATCGTAAGGCACAGCTACTTTTGGCCTACAATCCTCAGAGACGCCAAGGAATTCATCAAAAAATGCAGCCCGTGCCAGAGGTTCGCCACCACCCCCCGTCAACCGGCCACCCCATACACCGCGGTGGCAGAACCCCTGCCTTTCGCCATGTGGGGCATGGACCTGCTCAGGCCGTTCCCAAAGGCCCGGGGGGGGCACACGATGTTGTACGTCGCCATCGATTACTTCACCAAGTGGGTCGAAGTTAAAGCCGTGGCAAGGCCAAATTCAAAAGCAACAGAGAAGTTTTCTATCATGACGTGGTCTGCCGCTTCGGCATCCCAAGAATACTCATAACAGACAACAGACCCCAGTTCGTAACATCTGAATTCGGCAGATTCTGTGATAATTTGAGCATCAAACACCGTTTTGCCTCTGTAGCACACCCGCATGCCAACGGACAAGTAGAGGTAACTAACAGAATCTTGCTCCAAAGCCTCAAGAAGCGATTGGGAGAAGCTGGAAAGAGCTGGGTAGAAGCATTCCCTAGCGTCCTCTAGGCCTACCGGACGATGCCACGGACCGCAACCGGGGAGTCCCCTTTTAGTTTGACTTTCGGGGCTGAAGCGGTCATTCCGTTGGAAATCGGCCTCAAAGAGCTGGGTAGAAGCATTCCCTAGCGTCCTCTGGGCCTACCGGACGATGCCACGGACCGCAACCGGGGAGTCCCCTTTTAGTTTGACTTTCGGGGCTGAAGCGGCCATTCCGTTGGAAATCGGCCTCTCCAGCTTCCGCACGGAGAACTACGACGAACAAGGAAATTCTGAGCTCCTCCGGAACGCCCTCGATCTCGTACTTGAAAAAAGAGAGCAAGCCCTCCTCCGAACCGCCTCCTACCACCAAAGGGTGGCACGATACTACAATGCCCGAGTAAAAAAGCGCACAGTAAAGCCCGGAGACCTATAACTACGGCGGGCGGAGGTATTCGACCCCCGAAACACCGGGAAACTCGCACCAAAATGGGAAGGACCCTACAGGGTCGTTCGAACTCTCCGCCCGAGGGCGTACCAGCTAGAGCACCTCGACGGGACCCCAGTCCCTAGAAGTTGGAGCATGGATAACCTCCGAAAGTTTTACCAGTAAAAAGGAAGGGTAAAGCCCGTGTTTTTCTGTTAAGTTATGACAGATGTTTTGTTTGTTTTCTTTTTTTTGTTATTTCCAGAAGCAGAGCCATGTTTTCCCCTTTACAAATTAATGGAATAGCGTTTTCTACCTGAGTCATGTGCATCTCCACTTTCCGGCCAATGATGAATAAAGGGCCGAAAAAAGACAGGGAGTGAGACAGAGGTAGCATCTGGGCTGATCCCCCCGAAAATACCCTAAAACGCTCCCCATGAAAAAAAAAGACCTCCCCTTTTTTTAAAAAAAAGGGCAGGCGGGACCCATTAACTCCGAGCTGATCACTCGAGGGGAAGATAGTCCTTCCACGAACAAGACGCCCTACAGGGGCGCACTAGAAGTATTCTCGCCAACCAAATTAGAGGTTAATAACCCGCCGCAAAGAAAAATACCGAAAAGCTCAAATGGCCCACGGCACATTGTATATAAAAACAGAGAGTTCAAACTCGAAGGCAACAAAAAAGGGAAAGCACAAGCAGAAAAGCCAGCCACTCGATACTTACGCAGGACGTCGACTGAAGGTACCGAGCCCCCAGAGCCCTGCGAGGGAAGCTTTCTAACTCAGCTTCATCGCCAGGAAGGGCGGTTATCAACCCAAGCTCCACCCCAACTCGGGGATTCCTGAGGGAACCATCCTCAACGCCGATCTTCCAGTCAGGCTTAAACATTTCTCCTTGCACCCGGTAGCACTCCGAGGAAAACTCCATTCGCTCCAGAAGCAGCTTGGTCATAACCGAGCCTTCCAACCGACTCGACATATCCTCCGCAAAGGCAGCAGGAAGACGAGCCCCACGGCCAGCTTTCCCCTGTTTAGTGCCAGAAGGGACAACCCTCTTGGCAGGAGGCTCCAACTCCCAGGGAGGAGACCTAGCCGTACCCCTCTCTCCGACCGATCGACCGGAAGAGCTGGACGGCGCGGACAGGAGAAGCACAGTTTGCGACTGCTCTTTCCTGGCCATGGCCATAAAGCCGGAAGGAATCTTCTGACGACTAACCGAACCCTTCGCCGCAGTCGCCGCAACTCCCTTTCCCCTACCAGCAACACCAGAAGAAGACATACCTGCTGCCGAAAATAGAAGAGCAACAACTCAGAGCAAAGAAAGCGACAGCTAAAAAAAATGCTTGAAGTACATATGGACAAACCCAGGGAAAAAGGCTCACCACGATGACTGGAGGAACTCTCCCCCACTTCCTCGCCCGTGCAGCGGGCCTTCCGCTCCATAGCTCCCAGCAAACTGAGCCTCCTCAGACCCCTCTCCCATCTAAACTCAGAAACATCAATAGCCTCTCCAGAGGCGAGCTTCCCCAAGTCAAACTTACTACAGGCGGACTCGTCGGGGAGGGACTTCCTTCGCCACTCAACGGAGCGCCTCCAAGAACTAGGGAAGCCCCAACCAGCATCCGACGGAGGAATAATAAACACATACTCCTGTAGACACCCCATTTTGACCAGACCCAAGTTCGCGTTGCTCGAGCAACACCTCGTCAAATCCATGAATTAGGACCTCAAATTACACCCTAAGGTAGCTTAAGGTCCCCCGTAGATCCCCATAGAATTTCGTTGAAATCTGAGCTTGTTTGCTTAGTAAACGAGCTAAGAGAGTGAGCGCAATGCAGACCAAAAGGGGGGTTGAATTAATCAAGATGAAGGCTGTCCGCGGAAAGAAAAGAGATTAAATGTGTCTTTTAATTCAAAAGGGGGGTAGATTATCCCGTTTGAGCTTGAGCCAAGTTCGCGCGCCAATCAGATTTTGTGCGCCCACTAATTTGGAGGGTGCGGATATCAGCACCCTTATTTTAATAAAAAAAATCAAAAAAGAGGAATGGATTCTCGTTGAAATTAACAGAGAGAAAGGGAGAGCAAGAGGCAGATTTGGAGAGGAAATCTCAGATCTGGATCTGAGATTTTGAGAGAAAATCTCAGATTTGGATCTGAGATTTTCAGAGATTAAAGAGGTTTTTTTTCTTCATTTTTTCAGGAAAAAGAGGAGGGAGGAGAAGAGAAAAACGGAGAGAGAGGGAGAAACCCAGATGCAGAGAGCGAGAGAGGGATTTGCAGAGAAGAGGGAGAAAAGGGAGCCATCGCCATCGTCTCCTTCAACCTATCATCTTCCTCGGTCTTTCTCTTACCGCCGATCATCACCACCATCGAGATCTCCACCCCTAGCAGCCACCACCTCCATCAAATCTGCGGCCAAAACCCATTTTCTCCGGTAAGCTTCCATGGATTCCGGCAAGACTTTGCTAGCCTCCAAGCCCACCTCTAGCCACCACCATCTTCTTCCTCTCCACCTCAATCACCCCTTTTCTTGAACCCAAACCCATCTCAGATCTCCACCCCTAGTCTCTGTAAATCCCTCCCCATTTTCACCCAAACCCATTCACCACCCTTTGAGTTTAACCCCATCGCCGCCGGCCACCACAAGCCACCGGAATCTGAGCCGTCCCAATCACCACCCTCCTTCCATACATAACTCTCCATTTTCTTCTCTAATCCAGCCACCATCTCTCTAACCCAAACCCCCATCGAAGCACCACCGATTACCCCCTCCTCCGGCAAATCCACCATCATCTCCGGCCAATACCCCCTTCCTCCGGCCATTATTTTTATTTTATTTTTTATATCTCCGTCATCCCTCAATCTAGAGATCCCATGGCTCCGGTCACCACTTCCATGCCTCACTTCCAGTTGATCTTCCCCATCTACATCGAGTTTTAATCATCTCTTTGCAAATCTAATCCTCTCCCCCTTACTTCTCCCATCACCATCCGACCACTCTTCTTCCTCCCTCTAAACCCACCTCCATTTCTTCCATTTCTTGACCCCAAGCCCATTTTAGCCATTTTTATTCCAATTAGGGGTTTGCTGGTTTTAAAGAGAAATCGGGGAGAGATAACAATGCTGATGTGTCTTCCTTCGGCAACCTCGTCGGAATCCTGGTATTTCCGGTTGCAATAGAGCACAGCCACCTCGATTGTGGCACTTACTTCTTCCGATCATTTCTACTGTCGTCTCGTTTCCTCGCGAACACCATTATCTCGTCGGAATTCAGGTAGCTTTTTTATCATCCTCAGATTTGGGTTGATATGCAAATTAAAGGATTTGGCGAATTTGGAGATTACAGTCTGTAGTTATTCCTGTTCCTGTGTGAATTTTATACATGATGATCTGCCTTTTCATAGGATTTTAATTGCTACATGGGTTGCAACTAAAGGAATTAAAGTAAAATTGGAGTTTTAAGTTCATTCTTGATGTAGCCTGGAGATGTGGTTGCCTGAGGATTGATCTCAGAGATGTTTACTTTGATTAAATCTTAATTTGCTGAGCATCATTTCCCATCAGGGACATCTGTGTATATGCATTATATTTCCCATGAATATGCTCCATGTTTTACCCCAATGCAGCCTTTAGTTTGGTCCCAGTTTTTCGTACTTAATAGCAATATTTTACATTGGGATAATATATATAATAGACATTGGTTGCATGTTCCTATACTCTATAGTTCTGATTGGCATTTGTTTGGAAGCATATATAGATGTTGTTCTACAAATTCCTGCACTTTAAAATTACGACTCTTATTTGTTTAGATATATGGGGATTGCTACCCTATCAGTTTTCACATTCTTAGGTCATGTTTTGGGATTGGTCATAAGCATATAGTCATTACTTTACAGGTTTTCACATTTCATAACCATGTATATGGCTATTGCCTACAAGTTTATACACTCATATTGTGATTACACTCAGCCACTGTCCCATTGGTTTATGCAGTAGTTCAGTCATTCATTGGTTCAATTTTATTATTTTTGTATTGGATAATATGTTAATTTTTATAGTTTTGACATTGAGGGTTCGCTCTAGTTATTCATACAGTGTAAAGGTACAATGACATGCTCAAATGTTTACTCCTTATATGTTTAGTTTGATTACATAATATTTGGTGCGCTGGTGAGGAATATGGTGATTTCATAGTGTTTACAAAATGTATTTCTTTATAGGGCGATGAAGGCGCTAGCCCAAGCCCATCCTTGGAGGACTTGCTTAGTCCTAATAGAGTCCCTCTCTTTCATTTAGGAGACTTTCTAAGTCTTTTAGATATCCTTTTAAGTATTAGATTCCCTTGTCGTCGTAAGACAAAGGCGATGATGGCGATAGTCGGAGCCTCCCCTTTATAAAGCCAATTTGTGTCTCTTTAGAAAAGCCCATCCTTAGGGGACTTGCTCAGTCCTAGTAGCGTCTCCCTCTTTTATTTAGGAGACTTTCTAAGTCTTTTAGATATCTTTTAGATAGAAGAGCCTTTTGTTTAGGAGATCACTGTGGTCTCAATAATGAGTTGCACTAGGAGACATGCTTTGTCTCATTAAGGTGTTTCTCCCTCGGAGACAAGCCTTGTTATTTTGGACCTACCCTTAGGGAGTTCGCTTTAGTTTGGTAGAGAGTATACCCATAGGAGGCATGCCTTGCCTCATTTATAGAGCCCCTATTTGGAGACAAATCTTGTCTCATTTAGAGGGTTTCCTTTTTTAGAAGGCTTACCCAGCCTTATATTAGAACAGCTCCTTTTAGAGATTCTTTGACTCATTTCCTCCTTTAAGTGGTAATATTAGAGAGCCTTTGGCTCATTTATCCTTTTTAAGGATTTTATTAGGGAGTCTTTGACTCATTCGTCCTTTGCTAGCAGTATTAGAGAGTCTTTGACTCATTCTTTAGTATTTTAAGTATGAGTTTCTCTTTATTTTTGGTGTCTTTTCTCGTTGATTAGAGACTAACTCAGTCTTATTAGAGCTTTGCTTGTTTGAGATCTTAGATTCGTTTTCTCTGTTCTTGGGCCGCTTCTTTACGTGTTGTGGTTTGTCTCTTTGAGAAGCTTGTTGTTTGTTCGGGGTTTTCCCTTTTGATTTAGGGTTTCGCCCTAGTTTGTGGTTATGCTTGCGTGTTCCCTTGAAGGGTGAAAACATTTAAGAATCCAAAAGCATTGGAATATTTTTAAAATAAAAAAAACATCAAAAATTCGAAATCCAAAAACATTTGAAAACTTCAAAAATGTCAAAAACATTTGAAAAACATTAAAACCGTTAAATCATTTGAAGTGTTAGGTTTTAGTTAAGAGAGTTCGTTTCGAACTATGTTGGATTGATCCTCTTCCACGAGGTACGTAGTGCAGCTTGGGATCTTCATCCAAAGTCCAGCCAAACTTTTGTAAATAGCGTTTTAAACCTTTTTGAATAAGCATCATTTGATTTCGAAAAGCTCTTCCTTTAGAGTTAGGACTTTGTCCTAGATAGAGAGTTTAGAGTTAGGGTTTGACCTTTGTTTTGTTGTGTGCTTGTTTGTGATTGTTTTAGAGTTAGGGGTTTGTCCTAGAGTTATAGGAGCGCCTCCGTCCGGTCAGTGGGCGATTCACATCGCCAACTGATGACTAGAATAGGATGCGTTAGTTAACCCTTTGTTTTCCTTAGGAAACACAGCCTAGTTACACATAGGTTGTAGGAACCACCTGCATTAGCTTAGGGCTAATCTGCATTTAGTTAGGGCATATAGGGTGTCCTAAAATCCACAATTCACTGGAATTTAAATAATCATACAATAAACTTTAATAATTGGTCCGGTCTTTTAGATCGAGTCTAGGATAGAGGTCTAGGTGTCTTAGGCATCGTAGCTTAGAATAGGCGCGAAGAACTACGTTGCCTTGATTCTCGTGGAGGCGGGGATACGTAAGCTTCTTTGGATGAATACCAGACCATCCGAAGACTCGGGCTAATCATTTAGAGTCTTAGGATTTGTTGTGTAGTTATTGTATTTTTTTTTATGTGTTTCTTACTTTCTGGTACTGATCCTATACCTTTAGCTATAGCTTGTATGTGTTTGCACATCAAAACTTAGACACCCATTAGGCATGTCACTCATAACCTAGCAATGCTTAGGTAACACACATTTCATTTTATTTTATGTATGCATATTATTTGTATTCTCAAGAAATGCATGCTTAGGTAGACGACTCATGAGGATTGTTCCCATTTTACATGATTTTTAGCCAAACTTCTTTGGAGTTAATAAAAATGGCATAAGAGACCAAGTACTTGCACTCGGACGAATTGGGGGTGCTCTTCAGACCTTCTTCATTTGTAACTAGGCACGAACCCATATATATTTCTGGTTATCCATTGCACAGAGGATTTGATTTTAGGGTTCCATGGCATATTCATGGATGGCGACTCTGAGTTTATTTTAGGTATGTCTCGGTTTCGAGCCCTGGCTCCGGATCAAGACATATCTCTTTCTTTTTATATCGCCACTCGTGCTATGCTATGAGGTTGGCATCTGTTTTGAGAGTTCCTTGGTAGAGCTCTCCTTCACATGTGGATGATCCAGAGGGTGTTAGGGACCCGTTCCCTCTCGTCCCCTATTTCGGATCGGGGTCGACAGGCTGGCGACTCTGCTGGGGATTTTTGGAAACATTGCCTAACCCTATAAAAATGCCATTTTTACTAACTTTGGAGAATTTTGGGCTAAAATCATTTTAAATGGGAATTCTATCGTTAGAATCCAGGGGCACCAGATAAGTGCATAATTAAAACGAGGGATTCACACACTGCACATCATATGTTATCATATTGTTTATTCTTTACTTCTTTCATTGTTTTTCATTATTCTTGGCTCTACGAAGATAGATATAGTGCGTACCAGACTGTGAGGTCTTTACCCTGACGGAACTGTTGGATCTATTTTCAAGCTATGCGCCGGTGCTGCAGCCGTAGACATTGGGCGTACTTTTGTTTACAGCAGCCGATGAGCAATGAAGCATACTATGTATAACATGGGGCGTACTTGTGTTATACATGTGAAGTATGTTTCATACGCATAGTACCCATTAGATTGAGTCCGGAGCCCTAATTTGTTTTATATATATTATGTATATACGTACTGACTTAGTGAAATCCAACTAGGAAGCACCCATGTTTATATAAAGTATATTGCATTCATAAAGGGTCGAACATGTGTTGCTCACACATGTGGAGCCTAGAGTTAGGAGCTTTGCCCCATTTGTAGACTAGGATAGCTCATTTTACAGGGCTACAGCACGGTCTTAGTATACTTATCAGTCTGTCTTGAGTCGAGATTCTCTTGACTCAGTTGGATTAGATTAGGGCTGGTGCCCCTGGTTAGGATTTGCGTGTTTGTGTATATACCTATATATACTAATTATATATATTAGGGTCATCCTCTTAGTTAGAGTTCCTTATTCGATTCAATCGGTTATATCCATTCCGTTATTCGGATCTAGATCTAGTCAGTGGCTTTTGCTTGCCGTTACCTTGGCCAGGTTTAGTCCTTGATCTGTTGATTATAGGGTTTGACCCGTTGTTGTATATTCTCACCTTTGGTTAGTCTATCAGTTGATCACTTTTCTCTGGTAACCATTATTCATATACCTTTGATTGAGCTATGGGTATCCTTTGTATAGCTGTTATGCTACCGGATTTTATCCAGACCATTTTTTAGCATGACCGCTATCTCTTAGAGTTAGGAAAGTCATGAGTTTACCTTATCTTGACTTTCTTGTCTAGCGTCGTTATGCTGCCGGATTTTATCCAGAATATTTTGAGCATGACCGCTATTTCTTAGAGTTAGTTAAACCATGAGTTTACCTTACCTGGGCTTTCTTGTTTAGCCGTTATGCTGTCGAATTTTTCGCAATACATTTTGAGCATGACTGCTACTCTTTAGAGTCAGTTTGCTTAGTCTGGACCTTGACCTCCTCGTATAGCCGTTATGCTGCTGGATTTTATCCAAAAACATGTTAAGCATGATTGCTATCCTTTGGAGTCAGTCTACTTTGTCTTGATTCCCATATATACATTGCTCAGTAGGATTAGATCCTTACCTGTTTTGTCTTGAGATCTGGCCGATAGCTCGTTTGCTGTCCTTATGACCATGGTCTATCATTTCTGATCATATTGATTGTACAGTTGTTGATATCCATCATTCAGATTTTAGATCTGGTCTTTGACCCTATTTTTGTCATTCTTATGGCCATGGTCTATTATCTGGGCCATTGATTTTTTATTGATCCGTGTTTACCTATCATATATCTTTTACCCTTGGATCATATCAAAATCATTGATGAAAAAATTTGATCTTACCTGTATTCTTTGAGTGCATGATCATTGCTGAGATCGAAACTTATTTTGATTAGGGATGTTTATCGTTCCTAACTCTTTCATTCCCAAAAAGAAGAGCAGTTATACTCAAATGAGAATTAAAAGGTGTGGATTAAGAATTCATTGAGACCCTGTTGATGTAGGTCATATTGTCACTGTCTATTTTTCTTTAACCTTCATAGACAGTATTTCTTTGATTTTCAGAATAAAATACCCTTTGGTGTGTTTCAAGATTACTCTTTTCTCTATTTGTTCATAATCTTTATCCCATGACTATTGATTTAGTGTGTGTGCTTCCAAGTCAACAGTCTGTGTTTAGCAAAAGACCATTCTTTCAAAAGACTGACCATATCTAAACTCATTTGATCCAGGCAGTCTATTACTTCTCCCACACTGTCAACAGAAGCCTTTTGTTGCCCCATTTAACCTAGACCTTGTGGAGTTGCCTTTTCTGGGATTCCTACTCCGGAATTGAACTTTATAGTTATCATTATCATGAGGAAAGGTGTATCACCAATAAACTTTTAGTGTCGGTTCACTACCTTTGAAGAAGTGTCCTGTGTTTTTAGATTTGTCTTTCATTGAGTGTATATCAACTTTCTTCTCTCTAAGTTGAAAAAGTTCAGTTATGTAGATGTAAAAAAAAAGGAAGAAGAGAGAAGTGTCATATCTGTCAGTCTTTCTTATATAGAGTCAGCGTCTTTCTATCAGAACTGATGAAGAGCCCATTGAGGTGTGTCAAAAATTATCAATGTACTTACAGTCTTCAATTCAATAAAATAGTTGATTTCGTATCTTTGATACTCTATGATTCACTCTTAGATCTTATGTTTAAACAATTAAAGACCCCCTTCTCGGATGAGAATGCAGACGAAATTTCCCTCGAGATCTGAAAGATGGTCAAACGAGAGGAAGAACGTCGAGCATAGCCACTTAAAGAAGAAATCAAAGCCATTGATAGTGGTATCGAAATCCGAAACTCGGGAAAGATGGATTGGCAAAACTTTATCTCCCGAGGAGCGCAAAGTATTGATAAACCTGTTTATAGGGGTTTGAGATAGTCTTGCTTGATCCTATAAGGATAAACTAGGGGAATGCACTGACGTTGAGCAAAGCAAGACTTCATCTGCTTTAGACATCCAGTTGAAGAGTAAAATTTTAAAGAGATAAGCATCAGACATCCTGTGGAGCTGATGAAATATTGAGAGAAGATTTTCAGACAAGGAGTTGTGGAACCTTGAGCATAAATTCAAGATCTTTGAGATGGGAGTGGAGCACAGTGGTTGTAGCTTTGCCTGACACGCCGTCAGACTCCTAGAAATTTTTTTAAGTCTTTGAACCTTAAGCAAAAGAGATTGTACATCAAATACATCAGGAGGCCATCATTGGACGTTTGAACTTTTATAGCCAAAATCCTAATATTTTAAAATCCATTTGTAAACCCTTTGGGCCCAAAAAGTCAAATTAAACCATATTTTTTTCCAACCATATTATAAACCCGGGGCATTTATGCACCCGAACTACATCAGACCTGATCCCCATTTCTTCAGGGGTACGTAGGCAACTTGATTAATTCAAGTTTGGTCAAACCTTGGGATAAAATCCTTTTTTTTTAAAAAAATTGAAGCTAAATGCTAAACCATTCTTTGAAAAATCCCACAGCGAACTACGTGGATCTGATCCTCCATTTTTGGGGTACGTAGGTAGTCTGGCTAGACCAGATTCGGTCCAAATCCTTAAAACCTTAGGTATTCAACCCTTTTGAACCCAAGCCCACCTAAAAAGTCCTTCTGGTGAAACAAGCAAAGGTTCGAGGTGAATGAAAAGAAAAACAGAAAGAAAAGAATGAGAGTCTGAAGACCCGCTAGGTTGAAAACCCGAAAGGGCGGCCTAGATAAAGTCATTTTCTTGCTAAGTCAATAACCAAAGAGATTGGCTTATGTAAAGTAAGGGTAGCGGTCTGCTAGATTGAAAACTTGAAGATGCAATCTAGTCAGAGGCAAAGACTTCCCATGAAAAGTTGAGTTGAATGGAAGCAGAAGGAGTTCCTCAGTCGCGAGGAATTCCAAAGTTTGAGTGCAAGTAGTTGAGATAAGTAGTCTTTTAGACTGAAAGCTTGAAAAATAAAAGTTGAGATAAGTAGTCTTTTAGACTAAAAGCTTGAAAAGCAAAAGTTGAGATAAGTGGTCTTTTAGACTGAAAACTTGGAAGACATTAGTTTTGACTTCTTCCGAAAAGAGAAATCGAGGAGACGGAGAAGCAACATCTACATAGGGCAGGATCTTGGAATCCAAATAGTGTCAATGAGACTTACTTTGACACCTTTTTAAACTAGGGGCATTGAAACTGAGCAATCCGAAGGTGGTATAACCATGATGGAGATCCCGATGAAGGAAATTAGGTCATCTTGACATAGTTTTTGAGACTACTCTGAGAGTGGCTGACCATACCATTTAAAAAATGTCACATTTGATCTAAGAGTGAATCAAAATTTAGTCAAGTCCCTTGAATATTGTAAGTCTTCTTTGAAAGAGTCCTCAGGAGTTTGTTCCTTGTTTATCATTGTTTTCTTTTAGAATCAAAAGTGTTTGGCACTGGAGAGAATGGGTGTACACCTCCCGAAATGTAAAGAAAAATCTAGAGTAGATCCTGGTTTAAGAATCAAAGAAGGGCAAGAGATTTGTTATTCAGACCTGCCTGAAACATCAAAGCCTCAAGCAATGAGGAAAATGAAGAATTCTTGAGTTCAGCCTTTGTGGAGATGGTCTTACCACTATACCAAAGAAAGAACCCATGCAAACTCAAATTTTCCCTACTTACTTTGGTTATGCTTTCTTAACTTGTCATGGAAGCACATTATACTAGGGGCATCTTTTATGACTTGCGTCATAAAAGATATTACACAATGATAACTGGGATATCTATTCTTAGCAAATATAAACCAGAGAAGCTTGAACGCACTCTTTGAGTTGAATTCCTTGATCAAATTGTCTCTTTTAGAGTCAAAGTTTTAGAAACTTCAATTCCCAGCGGAGTCCAAAATCTACTCCTACAATCCTCAAACCTCAGCAAAATACTTTTCACCTATTAAGGAGAGTCAATACCTGAAAATCTCATCAATCTACTTGAGTTTTGCTTTCAGCAAAGATCATGCGCTCCTAGTTATTCTCGGTAAGAGATGACTGACCCATTAGTGAAATCGATCAAAGATGTTAAATTCTTCATTCTTTTTGAAGGTTTTTAATAAGGATAGAAATTGATGGTTCCGTGTTCCGCGGTTTGGTTTTTCTTCCATGGTTTTAGAAAGTTTTTCAATAAAGGAAGAGATTACTATATTCTGTGTTACACGGTTTGATCTTTTCTTCCATCATAAAAAAAAACCTTTGGTTTACACTTGTTTTGACAATTTTTTTTTAATACAGCTATAAAAAAAGAAAAAGAAAAAAGAGCTCTTTGAGTGATTAGTGTGTACTTATCTGATTTGTACTCTTTGAGTGTTTGATTTTTTGTTTGCTTTGACAAAGTTTTAATACGAAAATAAAAGAAAAAGAAGGATGAGTTACCAAACCTGTGTTACACGGTTTGGCTTTTTGAAAGGTTTTTAATGAAGGAACTCGCTGAACCTGTGTTACACGGTTTGGAATTTTCTTCGATCATTTGAGGGTTGCAATAAGGAAAATATTTCTGATCCAGCGTAACGCAGATTGGTCTTTCCTTCCTTCCCCCGGGTATTTTGTACCCTGATGATTAGTAATGTAATGTCAAGTAGTGACTTACCTAATCATCGTTCCGTAATGTGCAGCTTCCTAACGTGTTAGGAGTCATGCGTATCTGCGAAGAGGTTTATATGGGACTGTTTAGCAGGACATACGAATTTGGGTTTATGTGGAACTGTTTACCAGAACCGTATGATCTGGAGTGATTCGCTACCTTGAAAGAGAGGAGTCAGAGTTACTCGGATAGTTAAACAGATTTATTTTCAGCAATGATCTGTATATCTATCGCCTGGCTTGAGACTTAGTCTCACCTCGGGTATTAGAAGTTTGAGTTTAGCTCGAATATTCGAGTACCTTAATAAATGGTCGAGTAAGTTTTAGACTGATCGACGAGATAAATTACCGAACTTGTGTAACACGGTTTGGTCTTTTTGAAAGATTTTAACAGAGATAAATTACCGAACTTGTGTAATACGGTTTGGTCTTTTTAAAAGATTTTAACAGAGATAAATTACCGAACTTGTGTAACACAGTTTGATATTTTTGAAAGATTTTAACGGAAATGGAAATTACCGAACCTGTGTTACACGGTTTGGTCTTTTTGAAAAATTTTAACAGAAATGGAAATTACCAAACATGTGTTATACGGTTTGGTCCTTTTGAAAGATTTTAACAGAATTAGAAATTACCAAACACACGGTTTGGTCTTTTTGAAAGCTTTTAACAAAGTTAAAAATTATCGAACCTGTGTTACACGGTTTGGTCCTTTTGAAAGATTTTAACAGAGATAGAAATTACCGAACTTGTGCTATACGGTTTAGTCTTTTTGAAAGATTTTAACAGAGATAGAAATTACCGAACCTGTGTAACACAGTTTGGTCTTTTTAAAAGATTTTAACAGAGATAAATTACCGAACTTGTGTAATACAGTTTGATATTTTTGAAAGATTTTAACGGAAATGGAAATTACCGAACCTGTGTTACACGGTTTGGTCTTTTTGAAAAATTTTAACAGAAATGGAAATTACCAAACATGTGTTATACGGTTTGGTCCTTTTGAAAGATTTTAACAGAATTAGAAATTACCAAACTTGTGTAACACGGTTTGGTCCTTTTGAAAGATTTTAACAGAATTGGAAATTATCAAACCTGTGTTACACGGTTTGGTCTTTTTGAAATCTTTTAACAAAGTTAAAAATTATCTAACCTGTGTTACACAGTTTGGTCCTTTTGAAAGATTTTAACAGAGATAGAAATTACCGAACTTGTGCTATACGGTTTAGTCTTTTTGAAAGATTTTAACAGAGATAGAAATTACCGAACCTGTGTAACACGGTTTGGTCTTTTTTGAACAATTTTAACGAAGATAGAAATTATCGAACATGTGTAATACGGTTTGGTCTTTTTGAAAGATTTTAACAGAGATGGAAATTACCGAATCTGTGTTACACGGTTTGGTCTTTTTGAAAGATTTTAACAGAGATAGACATTACCGAACCTGTGTTACACGGTTTGGTCTTTTTGAAAGGTTTTAATGCGAAAAATATTTATGATCCTGTGTTACACAGATTGGTCTTTCCTTCCTTCTCCCGGGTATTTTGTACCCTGATGATTAGTAATGTAATGTCAAGTAGTGACTTACCTAATCATCGTTCCGTAATGTGCAGCTTCCTAACATGTTAGGAGTCATGCGTATCTGCGAAGAGGTTTGTATGGGACTGTTTAGCATGACATACAAATTTGGGTTTATGTGGAACTGTTTAACAGAACCGCATGATCCGGAGTGATTCGCTACCTTGAAAGAGAGGAGTCAGAGTTACTCAGATAGTTAAACAGTAGTATTTTCAGCAATGATCTGTATATCTATCACTAGGCTTGAGACTTAGTTTTGCCTCGGTATTAGATGTTTGAGTTTGGCTCAAATATTCGAGTACCCTAATAATTGGTCAAGTTTTAGACTGATCGGCATGATATAAAAAAAACTCTTTGAGTGTTTGGTTTTGAATTTGTTTTGGACGAATTTCAATACAGTGGTCTTTGGCTTATTTGGCAGGTTTCTAAAAAGGAAAAACTCTTTGAGAGTTTGAATTTGTGCTTGTCCTGGACAAGTCGCAATGTAGTTTCTAAAAAAAAAAAAAAATAAAATTCTTTGAATGTTTAAGTGATTGGTTTGTTTGTTTGGTTGGCGCTCTTTGAACAATTGTTATGTTTACTTTGGCTTAGCCTGATAAAAAAAAAGTGTTCGTGTTTTATAATCGTTCGTTCATCTTTGTTAACTAGTTTAGATAGTTGAGTCGTGAGCGTTAGAGACAGGCTATCTCTTTGAGATATCTTAGTTGCCGAGTTAAGAGTCGGTGAGAGGCTATCTCCCTATTCTTGGTAGAGTCTTACCCTTGTGAGTACCGTTCTTAGAACCAAAAACCCAAAAATTTGTTTGTTTTGTTTTCGGGTCAATCAAAATGTGTTGTCTGTTCAGCTTTGCCATTCGCGTGACAAGCACGCTCTGCCAAAGAGGGGCATCTATAGACACCCCATTTTGACCAGACCCAAGTTCGCGTTGCTCGAGCAACACCTCGTCAAATCCATGAATTAGGACCTCAAATTACACCCTAAGATAGCTTAAGGTCCCCCGTAGATCCCCATAGAATTTCGTTGAAATCCGAGCTTGTTTGCTTAGTAAACGAGCCAAGAGAGTGAGCGCAATGCAGACCAAAAGGGGGGTTGAATTAATCAAGATGAAGGCTGTCCGCGGGAAGAAAAGAGATTAAATGTGTCTTTTAATTCAAAAGGGGGGTAGATTATCCCGTTTGAGCTTGAGCCAAGTTCGCGCGCCAATCAGATTTTATGAGGGTGCGGATATCAGCACCCTTATTTTAATAAAAAAAATCAAAAAAGATGAATGGATTCTCGTTGAAATTAACAGAGAGAAAGGGAGAGCAAGAGGCATATTTGGAGAGGAAATCTCAGATCTGGATCTGAGATTTTGAGAGAAAATCTCAGATTTGGATCTGAGATTTTCAGAGATTAAAGAGGTTTTTTTTCTTCATTTTTTCGGGAAAAAGAGGAGGGGGGAGAAGAGAAAAACGGAGAGAGAGAGAGAAACCCAGATGCAGAGAGCGAGAGAGGGATTTGCAGAGAAGAGGGAGAAAAGGGAGCCGTGGCCATCGTCTCCTTCAACCTATCATCTTCCTCAGTCTCTCCCTTACCGCCGATCATCACCACCATCGAGATCTCCACCCCTAGCAGCCACCACCTCCATCAAATCCGCGGCCAAAACCCATTTTCTCCGGTAAGCTTCCATGGATTCCGGCAAGACTTTGCTAGCCTCCAAGCCCACCTCTAGCCACCACCATCTTCTTCCTCTCCACCTCAATCACCCCTTTTCTTGAACCCAAACCCATCTCAGATCTCCACCTCTAGTCTCTGTAAATCCCTCCCCATTTTCACCCAAACCCATTCACCACCCTTTGAGTTTAACCCCATCGCCGCCGGCCACCACAAGCCACCGGAATCTGAGCCGTCCCAATCACCACCCTCCTTCCATACATAACCCTCCATTTTCTTCTCTAATCCAGCCACCATCTCTCTAACCCAAACCCCCATCGAAGCACCACCGATTACCCCCTCCTCCGGCAAATCCACCATCATCTCCGGCCAATACTCCCTTCCTCCGGCCATTATTTTTATTTTTATTTTTTATATCTCCGCCATCCCTCAATCTAGAGATCCCATGGCTCCGGTCACCACTTCCATGCCTCACTTCCAGTTGATCTTCCCCATCTACATCGAGTTTTAATCATCTCTTTGCAAATCTAATCCTCTCCCCCTTACTTCTCCCATCACCATCCGACCACTCTTCTTCCTCCTTCTAAACCCACCTCCATTTCTTCCATTTCTCCACCCCAAACCCATTTTAGCCATTTTTATTCCAATTGGGGGTTTGCTGGTTTTAAAGAGAACTCGGGGAGAGATAACATTGCTGCTGTGTCTTCCTTCGGCAACCTCATCAGAATCCTGGTATTTCCGGTTGCAATAGAGCACAGCCACCTCGATTGTGGCGCTTACCTCTTCCGATCATTTCTACTGTCGTCTCGTTTCCTCGCGAACACCATTATCTCGTCGGAATTCAGGTAGCATTTTTTATCATCCTCAGATTTGGGTTGATATGCAAATTAAAGGATTTGGCGAATTTGGAGATTACAGTCTGTAGTTATTCCTGTTGCTGTGTGAATTTTATACATGATGATCTGCCTTTTCATAGGATTTTAATTACTACATGGGTTGCAACTAAAGGAATTAAAGTAAAATTGGAGTTTTGAGTTCATTCTTGATGTAGCCTGGAGATGTGGTTGTCTGAGGATTGATCTCAGAGATGTTTACTTTGATTAAATCTTAATTTGCTGAGCATCATTTCCCATCAGGGACATCTGTGTATATGCATTATATTTCCCATGAATATGCTCCATGTTTTACCCCAATGCAGCCTTTAGTTTGGTCCCAGTTTTTTCGTACTTGATAGCTATATTTTACATTGGGATAATATATGTAATAGACATTGGCTGCATGTTCCTATACTCTATAGTTCTGATTGGCATTTGTTTGGAAGCATATATAGATGTTGTTCTACAAATTCCTGCACTTTAAAATTACGACTCTTATTTGTTTAGATATATGGGGATTGCTGCCCTATCAGTTTTCACATTCTCAGGTAATGTTTTGGGATTGGTCATAAGCATATAGTCATTACTTTATGTGGGACCCGATCCCGCGAGAGGGGTGGGGCGCGAGCCGCCGCGCTCTCTCTCTTGGTCTCTCGTACCCACGCGATTGGCGTGTGCATTTTAATGTTGATTTGAATTAATCTTTCCTGTGAACTTGGGATCACTAAGGCAATCCGAATTCCACACGAAAGAGACTGACAGAGTCGCCACCTAGATGTGGGATCTAGGACCCGTAATTAACCAGAAATCTAGACTCGCTACCTGGTTACGAGAATGGAAGGTATGGGGAGTTATCCGCCACATGCACCATTCCTGCCCGATAATCGGTCTTCGATTCCAAAAGCTAATTCTTTTAAATTTATTTTAAATGGCTCATTCAACTCTATGTTAATGTGCGAACTAAGTGACATGCATCCTATGATCTAATTTTAATGTGAATCCTAGATGTGTATCTTGATTTATTAATTTGTCTGGATTCATTCTAAGTGAAAGTTCTCCTAGAATTCTAATTTCATGGAAAATCCTAAGTGATTTGATTAAGCATTTACAAGAAAATTAATATACAAAACACCACAATTTGTTTGTGGTGCCGACTCGCGGGTGGTATGCCATCAGACATCCAAGCTGCCTACGTACCCAAGCCTTACTGGGATCAGAGTCGACGTAGTTCGGTGCATTTAAGCTAAGCTACATATGCCTAACTCAACTAGGACACCGATCTAGACGGGATTGACTGTTTCAACAGTTTTAAGAGAAGTTATTTAATTCAAGTTGAGGATT
The DNA here is from genome assembly GCF_043159265.1 of Tasmannia lanceolata. NCBI lineage: Eukaryota > Viridiplantae > Streptophyta > Magnoliopsida > Canellales > Winteraceae > Tasmannia > Tasmannia lanceolata. The sequence goes on from NW_027518689.1 coordinate 30,844,829, forward strand.
TTATTATCTTAGGATTTCATCGAAGATGCTATATGATCCTATCTAAATGCAAGTTGTCCCTTAGACTAATGCAGGTTAGCCTACATCCTAGTTTACTAGGCTTGTCCTAGGGAAAAACTGGATGACTAGTGTAACTTGACCTATGGCACGGTTGCTATACATAGCAAGCGTCCGTGATGAGGCTGGACTCCTAACTCTAGGACTCCCTAAAACTTAGGACACAACACGACACGACACCATTGTTCCTAAATTGGGCTCTAAGGGTTCTTACGACGGAAACCATAATCCAATGGTTCCGAGAGACACGAGATGAATCGAGATGATGAATAGTGAGGGAATGGGAAAGATAGAGAAAGGTGCGACTGAACTTGGGAGTGCCAAATTGCCTACGTACCCCGTGATGGGGATCAAGCCACACGTAGTTCCACTGGCGAGGTTGCTTGGATTTTGGAAGACAGAATTGGTATTTGTATCTGGAATCGGGTTTGCATTTGAGCATTGGACTTGAGATTCAGAAACATTGATCTAGCAATGGGATTTTGGAATTGGGAATTTGCATCAAAGAATTGAGCATATAGGAATCATCAAGGGTTTGAATTTTCGGAATTCAAAGTGGGCGGGCTTATGAGATTCGGCCAAATGGATTCAGACATGCGACTCGGATTGTGTTGGGATATTACTTGGTTGGATTGGGTTAATGGTTAGGGTCAAGTGAGTCGGGTCTAAGTTAGGAGCAAACCCGAGACTAGCCATGGTCTAACTAGGAGGAAGCAGGGTACAAACCAGGGTGCGGACCAGGGTGCACCAGGGTGCGAACCAGCAGGGAACCAGGGTGCGAACCAGCAGGGGAACCAGGGTGCAACCAGCAGGGAACCTGGGTGCAACCAGCAGCGAACCTGGGTGCGAACCAGCAGGGAACCAGGGTGCGAACCAGCAGGGGAACCAGGGTGCAACCAGGAGGGAACCTGGGTGCAACCAGCAGCGAACCTGGGTGCAACCAGGGTCTAACCAGAGTGCGAACCAGCAGGGAACCAGGGTGCGAACCAATATCGAACCAGGGTGCGAACCAGTAGGGAACCAGGGTGCAACCAGCAGGGAACCAGGGTGCAACCAGTAGGGAACCAGGGTGCAACCAGCAGGGGAACCAGGGTGCGAATCAGTAGGGAACCAGGGTGCAACCAGCATCGAACCTGGGTGCAACCAGCAGCGAACCTGGGTGCAACCAGGGTCTAACCAGAGGCTAACCAGGGGGAAAACGGACCCTACATGCTTCCTAACATGGTTTTTCTTTTAAAGTAAAAGATATGCATGAAAACAGACCCTACATAGAATTGAAATAAATGCCTACCTCTTTGGAAACCCACTTTGTGTTTGATTTTTCTTTGATGTTAATTCCTTGAAGATGATTCCTTGCTTGATAATGACTGCTTTTGATATATATCACCCAACGTATAAAATCACCCGATCCGGCAAGGATGGCCGAACCCTTGAAGAGATGAGGGAGAGGGATGAATTTTCTAAGAGAGGGGTTCTTTTTTCTTCTTTTGGATGGTGGGATGAGAGGGTATTTATAGGAGAATGGGATAGGAGGTTAGGTGAGGTTAGGTGGTTTTGGATGGTTAGGATGAGAGGATGAGGTTAGGTAAGGTTAGGTGGGGTTAGGTAAGGTTAGGTGAGGTTAGGTGAGGTTAGGTGAGGTTAGGTGAGGTTTGGATGGTTAGGATGAGAGGAGAGGTTAGGTGAGGTTAGGTGAGGTTTGGATGGTTAGGATGAGAGGAGAGGTTAGGTGGTTTTGGATGGTTAGACCCAGGTCAAGATCTGCCATTGATCTAACGATTTACGGAAATCGGGTCTCGGAATGGAATCAGGGTCCGGGCTATGAAGTGACCCTAGCTTATTTTGTCCCGATTGATGATCCGTAAAGTCAGATCAAGATATTAATGACCTAAAACATATAAATCAATGATAGAGGGGGTTCTCACATGGATTTAACACACTAATTTATTTGTTGATTAAAACAAAACAAAATGGGGTGTCTACAGATGCCCCTCTTTGGTAGAGATGACGTAGTCATTGAATACCAAAGTTAAAAATGACAGAACCATTTTGCGTAGCTTTAATCGACAAAGGACTCTCTAGACACAACGCACCTTAACATAATGCAAAACCTTAGATGAAACCCTAGAACTTGAATAATAAAAAAAACTCGATGCGGCGCCGTTCACAAACGGGCAATTAGAGAATGAGATATCATTTTCGAATGGATTCTGAAGGGAAAGGACAAAGATCGCTCTCAAACAGTTTTTAGAAGGAGATGAGACGCCGCTCACAAGCGGGTTCAACGAGGATAAGAAGCATTCCCAAATGGACTTGGATAATGAGGCACCGTTCACAAACGGCCTCAAGGAGGATAGAAAACCATTCACAAATGGACTCGAGAAAAGAGGCACCGTTCACAAACGGGCTCAAGGAGAAGACAAGACCATTCACAAATGGACTCGAGAAATGAGGCACCGTTCACAAACGGGCTCAAGGAGGAAGATACCATTCACAAATGGATTCGAGAAAAGAGGCACCGTTCACAAACGGGCTCAAGGAGAAGACAAGACCATTCACAAATGGACTCGAGAAATGAGGCACCGTTCACAAACGGGCTCAAGGAGGACGATACCATTCACAAATGGATTCGAGAAAAGAGGCACCATTCACAAACGGGCTCAAGGATAAGACAAGACCATTCACAAATGGACTCGAGAAATGAGGCACCATTCACAAACAGGCTCAAGGAGAAGACGAGACCATTCACAAATGGACTCGAGAAATGAGGCACCGTTCACAAACGGGCTCAAGGAGAAGACGAGACCATTCACAAATGGATTCGAGAAATGAGGCACCGTTCACAAACGGGCTCAAGGAGAAGACAAGACCATTCACAAATGGATTCGAGAAATGAGGCACCGTTCACAAACGGGCTCAAGGAGAAGACAAGACCATTCACAAATGGACTCGAGAAATGAGGCACCGTTCACAAACGGGCTCAAAGAGGACACGAGACCATTCACAAATGGACTCAGAAAATGAGGCACCGTTCACAAACGGGCTCAAGGAGAAGATGAGACCATTCACAAATGGACTCAGAGAATGAGACACCTGTTCACAAACGGGTTCAAGGAGAAGACGAGACCATCCCCAAATGGCCTCGAGAAAAGAGGCACCGTTCACAAACGGGCTCAAAGAGGGCATGAGATTTTTCATGAACTTGAATTTGACGTAAGATTGGGTTTGTTTGAATCGGGGATTGGTTTTGATGAATTTTTTATTTTTGGGAAATGAGGTACCGTCCGCAAACGGGCTCAAGGAGAAGACGAGACCATTCACAAACGGCCTCGAGAAATGAGGCACCTTTCACAGAAGGGCTCAAAGAGGACATGAGATTTTTCATGAACTTGAATTTGACGTAAGATTGGATTTGTTTGAATCGGGGATTGGATTTGATGAATTTTTATTTTTGGGAAATGAGGTACCGTCCGCAAACGGGCTCAAGGAGAAGACGAGACCATTCACAAATGGGCTCGAGAAATGAGGCACCGTTCACAAACGGGCTCGACGACACAAGATAGCTTTGATTGATGAATTCAACAATGAAAAATTTAGAGATTTTTATGAATTTGAATTTGACGTAGGATTGGATTTTTTGAATTGGGGATTGGATTTGATGAATTTTTGATTTTTTGAGAAATGAGGCACCGTCCACAAACGGGCTCAAGGAGGACATGAGACCATTCATAAATGAACTCAGAAAATGAGGCACCGTTCACAAATGGGCTCAAGGAGAAGACGAAACCATTCACAAATGGACTCGAGAGATGAGGCACCGTTCACAAACGGGCTCAAGGAGAAGACGAGGCCATTTGCAAATGGGCTCGAGAAAAGAGGTACCGTTCACAAACGGGCTCGAAGAATTTAGAGATTTTCCATGAACTTGAATTTGACGTAAGATTGGATTTGATGAATTTTTTATTTTTTTGAACTCAATGAAATCGGGGATATTATGGATCGTGCCCGACAAAGATGTTGGAAACTAGGACTTTGACGAATGATGAAACGGCAAACCTTTGGAACGAAGAACCATTACTAGCAAGAATGGATTAGGAACATTTTTATGAAACTTCAACAAGATTTTTCTCAAAGAGACTGCTGGTCTTGTCTTCTGGGGATTTTGATAACTGAAACCTTGAACAATACATTTGAGATTGGTAATTTAGAACAACGACTCTCTTGGATATTAACATGGAAAAGCGGGATCTGCTTCTTGACAGGTGTTTAGATAAACATTTCTTGACCAGGATAACTAACCGGAAGGGAATTATGAATTTGAATGGTTCATCTTTCTGAGAAATTGGCTCAACCACCATTGCATCTGAGGTTCTTCCAAGCTTAAGGTGCCTTCCTGGGGTATGATCTTTTTACGGAAGCTGGGCTTTCTGATGTTTCTACTTCTGAATTTTTCTGAGCTGATCTTCTTTGAAATGAAGTTGTTTGACTAAATTCTCGAGCTCTTTCAGGTATAATTGCAGGGAGCTGCCTAGGCCTGGCCTCCTTCACCAAGACAGTTACATCATTTGGACATAGGAACGACAATTGACTCTTTCTAAAGAGAAAACTTAGATGAAAGGCACTACTCAAAGGATTGAGCAGCCCTGAAGGAGTGAACTTAGAATAATAAAGATTGACTGACTATACTGACAAACATAGTGATGCTTCTGACTTAGTTAATGTTTTGTTTGGTAAGTCTATCCTTTCAAGGAATAGTTTTTCAATTGGTAAACACCGGACTTCTTCCTCGAAACAGTAATGCCTCAAGAATTTAATTACGACCCCTAAGATTGCTTAGCTTCAATGCCCCCAGTTTTGAGGATATCACTTGAATTTGCTTGAACTTCAGTTGATCTTCAGTCTTGATACCGGCTGTTGCCTTCTTATACTGATTCTCTTACCGTGACCAAGTCACCTCTTCAGGGTTTTTAACTTGGCGGACCGCGCTAGCCTTAACTTTTGCCTGAACCACCTTTCTAGGTTTTCGATCCAGCAGGCTATCCCCTTAGCTTTTGCCTAAGCCGCCCTTTCGGGTTTTCAACTTAGCAGGGGAATGATCTTAAATTTTGCCTAGACCGCCCTTTCAGGTTTTCAGTCTAGCAGATCTTCAAACTCCGTTATTTTTCTTATTCATCATCATTTCATTTTTTTATTGTATCTCAGGACCTAGCTCATTAGTTCTGAACACCAGAAGGACTTTTATAGGTAGGATAGGGCTTTTCAAAGAATGGCTTAAGGCTCAACAAAGATTTCGACCGAACCTGTGAACAGGTCGCCTACATATCCCAAGGTAGGAATCAGGTCGTGTGTAGTTCAGGGCGAATGCCCCTAGTTTGAAGATAAATTGTTTGATTTTTTTTTCCTTTTTTCTTTTCTTTCTGGAACAATTAACTTCTCTTCTTTTGGAACTTGTCCCTCTCTTTTTTTTTTGAAAGGATTGAATTTCTTTTCCTTTTTGAATCGACCGAACTCGGTTCAACCGAGTTGCCTACGTACCCCAGTATAGGGATCAGGTCTCGCGTAGTTCGGGGGAATGCCCCAAGTTTGATGGGTTTTCAAGAAAATTTGATTTAGGCTCGAAGGGTTTGCAAATCGGTATTCTTTTGACATTGGGTTTTGATTTTGGGATTTAATCGGCCAAAGGAGGCCTTTCGATGTTCAGATTGGGAATCGATCTAGGTTACTAGAGTCTGTCTGGTACTGATTATTTATTTCTTTTTTTCTCTTTTTTTTTTTTTTTTTTTTCACGGAGTTTGACGGCATTTCCAGGTAAGATAATGGATTTTCTTCTTTCAAGATTCTAATGCGTGCTTTCGGCTTTCATAGAGCGAAACTTGTTCCTTGACATCCTCCATCTATGGATTTGTAACTCTTGATATCTGATGACCACTTTTCAATACTTGCTCTTGAACTTCTTATCTTGAATTTGTTGGCTTCATGTTATGAATTTGAGAACCAAGGTCATTGATTGGAAATATGAAAGTTATTTCCACTCTATGCCCCTTGCATAGCATATGATATTCACTTCATTCTTTCTTGAACCTTCTATCTGGGTCTTTCTCTTGACATTAATGGTAACGCTTACGGGACCATCTTTTTATCCTCAAAACGGGTTTACCAATTCTTCACACTCTTCAGAGGGTAATGTATTTTCAATCGGCATTTATTGGATCAAAGTTTCAGTGCCAGTGTTTATCATTTCAATTTCATCTTTGAAAGGTTGGGATTGGCGCTCCTCCTCTCGTTCAAGTAATTGCTGTGACTCAAGTGGAGTTTCGTCAATTTTGTGCTCATTTGAAGAGGGAGTCTTATTTTAAGATCAGAAGCACACTTAAGAACAGACACAAGTGAACTTTTTGGAACTGACTGAAATTTTATTTAAAGAAAAGCTATTACATCAGACGACCTATCCTGAACATGCTCAGGATTCACAACTCTAAATAAGAAAGGGAAACAGAAGATAACTTGCCTGGACTAGGCATTGACCTTTAACTGTAAGACCGGACTCAACAATTATACTGACCATGATGACTGACTCAACATAAAATAGTAAGTGACTAAAACTTTAACTGCTGCAACTGTTTGGCGTTGAAGGCTCGGCGAAGGCTGGTTCGTTCTGAACATCATCATGGCTGATACTTTCAATTTTGGACAATGATGACTGATTCGCATAGGGAAATGCCCCTAGCTCAAGGATTCTGAGAGTGAACTCTGAAGGACTTAGCAAAATAATCTTGAAAAAGGTAGCCCCTAGAGGAGGAACAGACCAGGGGTACAAGCAAGATTGGATTATCTGGACCAGGCATGATCAGATCATGAGAACGCATAATCGAAAGATTGTGAGATTCTGCATCTGCCAGTTAGGGGATGACATGAAGATACGATCGAATCGTATGACAGAAGAACGAAAGACGCACGATCAAAAGATTAGATGAGATAGCATAAGATTGCTTTCAACGGATAGATCATGAATGACTAATCCTATGAGATCTTTGGAAATGATGGGATTTATATCCTAACTCAAAGGGAATTTTTTTTTTTCACATTTTATCAGTGTTACCTGAAGGCATCAACCTTAATCCTAATCTATCGGAGTGGAGAGAGAATCTCGACTCATGACTTTGTTCGTGTATATAAGGACCGATCGTGACCATTGGAAGATGGACCACGGCCTAATCTAGACACCAATGGGTAGGATATCCTAAACTAGGCTCACACACGTGATGCACATGTGTTCGTATACTACATGCATGTGTGGGTTAATCTAGGGGTAAGGCCAAGAGTTCCCTTAGCGCGAATCCCTGCTCGATATACTGTACCAGTGTCCGGCGTATCAGTACGTGAACAAGAGATCCGTTTACGTACCATAAAGGTACCAGGCTAAGGGTGGAATGCTTCTCTAGCACAGAGGCACCAGGTGATGAAATCCCAGTCAACCATGCTAGATAACACTCCGGGTTCCTAAAATAGGACGTGTGTGCACGTGAGATGCAAGGGTTTAGATGCAAGTGATGTAAGTGTGTGCAATAAGTTCGCGCGATCTATGATGCCTTCAGGTTTTGTTAGATTAAGTTTGAGTAAAATGTGATGAGAAAATAAAACAAGACAAACTTATCTGACAAGTATACAAGAGATAGAGTTCTTATGAGCCAGTTAAATTAAATTCAAATGAATTATCTTTTGGAATTTTAATGAAGTTAGGTGATCCCCAGCAGAGTCGCCAGACTGTGGGACCCGATCCCGCGAGAGGGGTGGGGCGCGAGCCGCCACGCGCTCTCTCTCTTGGTCTCTCGTACCCACGCGATTGGCGTGTGCATTTTAATGTTGATTTGAATTAATCTTTCCTGTGAACTTGGGATCACTAAGGCAATCCGAATTCCACACGAAAGAGACTGACAGAGTCGCCACCTAGATGTGGGATCTAGGACCCGTAATTAACCAGAAATCTAGACTCGCTACCTGGTTACGAGAATGGAAGGTATGGGGAGTTATCCGCCACATGCACCATTCCTGCCCGATAATCGGTCTTCGATTCCAAAAGCTAATTCTTTTAAATTTATTTTAAATGGCTCATTCAACTCTATGTTAATGTGCGAACTAAGTGACATGCATCCTATGATCTAATTTTAATGTGAATCCTAGATGTGTATCTTGATTTATTAATTTGTCTGGATTCATTCTAAGTGAAAGTTCTCCTAGAATTCTAATTTCATGGAAAATCCTAAGTGATTTGATTAAGCATTTACAAGAAAATTAATATACAAAACACCACAATTTGTTTGTGGTGCCGACTCGCGGGTGGTATGCCATCAGACATCCAAGCTGCCTACGTACCCAAGCCTTACTGGGATCAGAGTCGACGTAGTTCGGTGCATTTAAGCTAAGCTACATATGCCTAACTCAACTAGGACACCGATCTAGACGGGATTGACTGTTTCAACAGTTTTAAGAGAAGTTATTTAATTCAAGTTGAGGATTTTATTATCTTAGGATTTCATCGAAGATGCTATATGATCCTATCTAAATGCAAGTTGTCCCTTAGACTAATGCAGGTTAGCCTACATCCTAGTTTACTAGGCTTGTCCTAGGGAAAAACTGGATGACTAGTGTAACTTGACCTATGGCACGGTTGCTATACATAGCAAGCGTCCGTGATGAGGCTGGACTCCTAACTCTAGGACTCCCTAAAACTTAGGACACAACACGACACGACACCATTGTTCCTAAATTGGGCTCTAAGGGTTCTTACGACGGAAACCATAATCCAATGGTTCCGAGAGACACGAGATGAATCGAGATGATGAATAGTGAGGGAATGGGAAAGATAGAGAAAGGTGCGACTGAACTTGGGAGTGCCAAATTGCCTACGTACCCCGTGATGGGGATCAAGCCACACGTAGTTCCACTGGCGAGGTTGCTTGGATTTTGGAAGACAGAATTGGTATTTGTATCTGGAATCGGGTTTGCATTTGAGCATTGGACTTGAGATTCAGAAACATTGATCTAGCAATGGGATTTTGGAATTGGGAATTTGCATCAAAGAATTGAGCATATAGGAATCATCAAGGGTTTGAATTTTCGGAATTCAAAGTGGGCGGGCTTATGAGATTCGGCCAAATGGATTCAGACATGCGACTCGGATTGTGTTGGGATATTACTTGGTTGGATTGGGTTAATGGTTAGGGTCAAGTGAGTCGGGTCTAAGTTAGGAGCAAACCCGAGACTAGCCATGGTCTAACTAGGAGGAAGCAGGGTACAAACCAGGGTGCGGACCAGGGTGCACCAGGGTGCGAACCAGCAGGGAACCAGGGTGCGAACCAGCAGGGGAACCAGGGTGCAACCAGCAGGGAACCTGGGTGCAACCAGCAGCGAACCTGGGTGCGAACCAGCAGGGAACCAGGGTGCGAACCAGCAGGGGAACCAGGGTGCAACCAGGAGGGAACCTGGGTGCAACCAGCAGCGAACCTGGGTGCAACCAGGGTCTAACCAGAGTGCGAACCAGCAGGGAACCAGGGTGCGAACCAATATCGAACCAGGGTGCGAACCAGTAGGGAACCAGGGTGCAACCAGCAGGGAACCAGGGTGCAACCAGTAGGGAACCAGGGTGCAACCAGCAGGGGAACCAGGGTGCGAATCAGTAGGGAACCAGGGTGCAACCAGCATCGAACCTGGGTGCAACCAGCAGCGAACCTGGGTGCAACCAGGGTCTAACCAGAGGCTAACCAGGGGGAAAACGGACCCTACATGCTTCCTAACATGGTTTTTCTTTTAAAGTAAAAGATATGCATGAAAACAGACCCTACATAGAATTGAAATAAATGCCTACCTCTTTGGAAACCCACTTTGTGTTTGATTTTTCTTTGATGTTAATTCCTTGAAGATGATTCCTTGCTTGATAATGACTGCTTTTGATATATATCACCCAACGTATAAAATCACCCGATCCGGCAAGGATGGCCGAACCCTTGAAGAGATGAGGGAGAGGGATGAATTTTCTAAGAGAGGGGTTCTTTTTTCTTCTTTTGGATGGTGGGATGAGAGGGTATTTATAGGAGAATGGGATAGGAGGTTAGGTGAGGTTAGGTGGTTTTGGATGGTTAGGATGAGAGGATGAGGTTAGGTAAGGTTAGGTGGGGTTAGGTAAGGTTAGGTGAGGTTAGGTGAGGTTAGGTGAGGTTAGGTGAGGTTTGGATGGTTAGGATGAGAGGAGAGGTTAGGTGAGGTTAGGTGAGGTTTGGATGGTTAGGATGAGAGGAGAGGTTAGGTGGTTTTGGATGGTTAGACCCAGGTCAAGATCTGCCATTGATCTAACGATCCCACATCTAGGTGGCGACTCTGTCAGTCTGTGGCCAGACTGTGGTACCCTGATCCCGCGAGAGGGGTGTGGGGCGCGAGCCGCCACGCGCTCTCTCTTTTGGTCTCTCGTATCCACGCGATTGGCGCGTGCATTTTAATGTTGATTTGAATTAATCTTTCCTGTGAACTTGGGATCACTAAGGCAATCCGAATTCCACACGAAAGAGACTGACAGAGTCGCCACCTAGATGTGGGATCTAGGACCCGTAATTAACCAGAAATCTAGACTCGCTACCTGGTTACGAGAATGGAAGGTATGGGGAGTTATCCGCCACATGCACCATTCCTGCCCGATAATCGGTCTTCGATTCCAAAAGCTAACTCTTTTAAATTTATTTTAAATGGCTCATTCAACTCTATGTTAATGTGCGAACTAAGTGACATGCATCCTAGAATCTAATTTCAATGGAAAATCCTAAGTGATTTAATTCAGCATTTACAAGAAAATTAATATATAAAATACCACAATTTGTTGTGGTGCCGACTCGCGGGTGGTATGCCGTCAGACATCCAAGCTGCCTACGTACCCAAGCCTTACTGGGATCAGAGTCGACGTAGTTCGGTGCACCTAAGCTAAGCTACTTATGCCTAACTCAACTAGGACACCGACCTAGACGGGATTGACTGTTTCAACAGTTTTAGGAGAAGTTATTTAATTCAAGTTGAGGATTTTATTATCTTAGGATTTCATCTAAGATGCTATATGATTCTCATCTAAATGCAAATGGTCCCTTAGACTAATGCAGGTTTGCCTACATCCTAGTTTACTAGGCTTGTCCTAGGGAAAGATTGGGTGACTAGTGTAACTAGACCTATGGCACGGTTGCTATACATAGCAAACGTCCGTGATGAGGCTGGACTCGTAACTCTAGGACTCCCTAAAACCTAAGACTCCCTAAAACTTAGGACACGACACGACACCGGTGTTCCTAAATTGGGCTCTAAGGGTCCTTACGACGGAAACCGTAATCCAACGGTTCCGAGAGACACGAGGTGAATCGATTTCAGTTCTTGAGGTTAGTGAAAAAAGGGATGGAAGAGATGATGAAATAGTGTGAGGGAATGAGAAAGATAGAGAAAGGTGCGACTGAACTTGGGAGTGCCAAATTGCCTACGTACCCCGCGATGGGGATCAAGCCACACGTAGTTCCGCTGGGGAGGTTACTTGGATTTTGGAAAACAGAATTGGTATTTGGATCAGGAATCGGGTTTGCATTTGAGCATTGGACTTGAGATTCAGAAACATTGATCTAGCAATGGGATTTTGGAATTGGGAATTTGCATCAAAGAATTGAGCATATAGGAATCATCAAGGGTTTGAATTTTCGGAATTCAAAGTGGGCGGGCTTATGAGATTCGGCCAAATGGATTCAGACATGCGACTCGGATTGTGTTGGGATATTACTTGGTTGGATTGGGTTAATGGTTAGGGTCAAGTGAGTCGGGTCTAAGTTAGGAGCAAACCCGAGACTAGCCATGGTCTAACTAGGAGGAAGCAGGGTACAAACCAGGGTGCGGACCAGGGTGCACCAGGGTGCGAACCAGCAGGGAACCAGGGTGCGAACCAGCAGGGGAACCAGGGTGCAACCAGCAGGGAACCTGGGTGCAACCAGCAGCGAACCTGGGTGCGAACCAGCAGGGAACCAGGGTGCGAACCAGCAGGGGAACCAGGGTGCAACCAGGAGGGAACCTGGGTGCAACCAGCAGCGAACCTGGGTGCAACCAGGGTCTAACCAGAGTGCGAACCAGCAGGGAACCAGGGTGCGAACCAATATCGAACCAGGGTGCGAACCAGTAGGGAACCAGGGTGCAACCAGCAGGGAACCAGGGTGCAACCAGTAGGGAACCAGGGTGCAACCAGCAGGGGAACCAGGGTGCGAATCAGTAGGGAACCAGGGTGCAACCAGCATCGAACCTGGGTGCAACCAGCAGCGAACCTGGGTGCAACCAGGGTCTAACCAGAGGCTAACCAGGGGGAAAACGGACCCTACATGCTTCCTAACATGGTTTTTCTTTTAAAGTAAAAGATATGCATGAAAACAGACCCTACATAGAATTGAAATAAATGCCTACCTCTTTGGAAACCCACTTTGTGTTTGATTTTTCTTTGATGTTAATTCCTTGAAGATGATTCCTTGCTTGATAATGACTGCTTTTGATATATATCACCCAACGTATAAAATCACCCGATCCGGCAAGGATGGCCGAACCCTTGAAGAGATGAGGGAGAGGGATGAATTTTCTAAGAGAGGGGTTCTTTTTTCTTCTTTTGGATGGTGGGATGAGAGGGTATTTATAGGAGAATGGGATAGGAGGTTAGGTGAGGTTAGGTGGTTTTGGATGGTTAGGATGAGAGGATGAGGTTAGGTAAGGTTAGGTGGGGTTAGGTAAGGTTAGGTGAGGTTAGGTGAGGTTAGGTGAGGTTAGGTGAGGTTTGGATGGTTAGGATGAGAGGAGAGGTTAGGTGAGGTTAGGTGAGGTTTGGATGGTTAGGATGAGAGGAGAGGTTAGGTGGTTTTGGATGGTTAGACCCAGGTCAAGATCTGCCATTGATCTAACGATTTACGGAAATCGGGTCTCGGAATGGAATCAGGGTCCGGGCTATGAAGTGACCCTAGCTTATTTTGTCCCGATTGATGATCCGTAAAGTCAGATCAAGATATTAATGACCTAAAACATATAAATCAATGATAGAGGGGGTTCTCACATGGATTTAACACACTAATTTATTTGTTGATTAAAACAAAACAAAATGGGGTGTCTACACTTTACAGGTTTTCACATTTCATAACCATGTATATGGCTGTTGCCTACAAGTTTATACACTCATATTGTAATTACACTCAGCCACTGTCCCATTAGTTTATGCACTAGTTCAGTCATTCATTGGTTCAATTTTATTATTTTTGTATTGGATAATATGTTGATTTTTATAGTTTTGACATTGGGGGTTCGCTCTAGTTATTCATACAGTGTAAAGGTACAATGACATGCTCAAATGTTTACTCCTTATCTGTTTGGTTTGATTACATAATATTTGGTACACTGGTGAGGCATATGGTGATTTCATAGTGTTTACAGAATTTATTTCTTTATATGACGATGAAGGCGCTAGCCCAAGCCCATCCTTGGAGGACTTGCTTAGTCCTAATAGAGTCCCTCTCTTTCATTTAGGAGACTTTCTAAGTCTTTTAGATATCCTTTTAAGTATTAGATTCCCTTGTCGTCGTAAGACAAGGGCGATGATGGCGATAGTCGGAGCCTCCCCTTTAGAAAGACAATTTGTGTCTCTATAGAAAAGCCCATCCTTAAGGGACTTGCTCAGTCCTAGTAGCGTCTCCCTCTTTTATTTAGGAGACTTTCTAAGTCTTTTAGATATCTTTTAGATAGAGGAGCCTTTTGTTTAGGAGATCATTGTGGTCTCAATAATGAGTTGCACTAGGAGACATGCTTTGTCTCATTAAGGTGTTTCTCCCTCGGAGACAAGCCTTGTTATTTTGGACCTACCCTTAGGGAGTTCCCTTTAGTTTGGTAGAGAGTATACCCATAGGAGGCATGCCTTACCTCATTTATAGAACCCCTATTTGGAGACAAATCTTGTCTCATTTAGAGGGTTTCCTTTTTTAGAAGGCTTACCCAGCCTTATATTAGAACAGCTCCTTTTAGAGATTCTTTGACTCATTTCCTCCTTTAAGTGGTAATATTAGAGAGCCTTTGGCTCATTTATCCTTTTTAAGGATTTTATTAGAGAGTCTTTGACTCATTCGTCCTTTGCTAGCAGTATTAGAGAGTCTTTGACTCATTCTTTAGTATTTTAAGTAGGAGTTTCTCTTTAGTTTTGGTGTCTTTTCTCGTTGATTAGAGACTAACTCAGTCTTATTAGAGCTTTGCTTGTTTGAGATCTTAGATTCGTTTTCTCTGTTCTTGGGCCGCTTCTTTACGTGTTGTGGTTCGTCTCTTTGAGACGCTTGTTGTTTGTTCGGGGTTTCCCCTTTTGATTTAGGGTTTCGCCCTAGTTTGTGGTTATGCTTGCGTGTTCCCTTGGACGGTGAAAACATTTAAGAATCCAAAAGCATTGGAATATTTTTAAAATCCAAAAAACATCTGAAATTCGAAATCCAAAAACATTTGAAAACTTTAAAAATGTCAAAAATATTTGAAAAACATTAAAACCGTTAAATCATTTGAAGTGTTAGGTTTTAGTTAAGAGAGTTCGTTTCGAACTACGTTGGCTTGATCCTCTTCCATGAGGTACGTAGTGCAGCTTGGGGTCTTCATCCCAAGTCCAGCCAAACTTTTGTAAATAGCGTTTTAAACCTTTTTGAATAAGCAGCATTTGATTTCGAAAAGCTCATCCTTTAGAGTTAGGAATTTGTCCTAGATAGAGAGTTTAGAGTTAGGGTTTGACCTTTGTTTTGTTGTGTGCTTGTTTGTGATTGTTTTAGAGTTAGGGGTTTGTCCTAGAGTTATAGGAGCGCCTCCATCCGGTCAGTGGGCGATTCACATCGCCAACTGATGACTAGAATAGGATGCGTTAGTTAACCCATTGTTTTCCTTAGGAAACACAGCCTAGTTACACATAGGTTGTAGGAACCACCTGCATTAGCTTAGGGCTAATCTGCATTTAGTTAGGGCATATAGGGTGTCCTAAAATCCACAATTCACTGGAATTTAAATAATCATACAATAAACTTTAATAATTAGTCCGGTCTTTTAGATCGAGTCTAGGATAGAGGTCTAGGTGTCTTAGGCATCGTAGCTTAGAATAGGCGCGAAGAACTACGTTGCCTTGATTCTCGTGGAGGCGGGGATACGTAAACTTCTTTGGATGAATACCAGACCATCCGATGACTCGGGCTAATCATTTAGAGTCTTAGGATTTGTTGTGTAGTTATTGTATTTTTTTTTGATGTGTTTCTTACTTTCTTGTATTGATCCTATACCTTTAGCTATAGCTTGTATGTGTTTGCACATCAGAACTTAGACACCCATTAGGCATGTCACTCATAACCTAGCAATGCTTAGGTAACACACCTTTCATTTTATTTTATGTATGCTTATTATTTGTATTCTTAAGGAATGCATGCTTAGGTAGACGACTCCTGAGGATTGTTCCCATTTTACATGATTTTTACCCAAACTTCTTTGGAGTTAATAAAAATGGCATAAGAGACCAAGTACTTGCACTCGGACGAATTGGGAGTGCTCTTCAGACCTTCTCCATTCGTAACCAGGCACGAACCCATATATATTTCTGGTTATCCATTGCACAGAGGATTTGATTTTAGCGTTCCATGGCATATCCATGAATGGCGACTCTAAGTTTATTTAGGTATGTCTCGGTTTCGAGCCCTGGCTCCGGATCAAGACATATCTCTTTCTTTTTATATCGCCACTCGTGCTATGCTATGAGGGTGGCATCTGTTTTGAGAGTTCCTTGGTAGAGCTCTCCTTCACACGTGGATGATCGAGAGGGTGTTAGGGACCCGTTCCTCACCTCTATCTCGGATCGGGGTCCACAACTTCTATTTCCACTTCTTAATGGAAGAAGGCAAGTTCGCCGCGATCTTCACCTGAGGACGCTAGGTTAAGTACAACCAGCTGTCCTCCCCCTTCACCAATGGGCTAAGGGCAACACAACTCCCGAGCAGAGGGAGGGTAGGCTGAATCTTGTGAAGACCCGCCTTGGCCCCAAAGGCTAAGAGAGTACGCCAACTATTAGGCGCCAGTTGGGAGGGGGTCACCTGGTAAAACTCGAGGGCCTCTACTATGATACCCAAGAGTGGAAACCTAATCCCTGCCCGGAAAGCCTCCACGTAGAAGGCTGCCTCTTCCTCCGTAACGCCCTCACACACCCCCTCCCCAAAGGAAGGAACCCTAATCCCATAATCATCGGGAATGCGAAACTCCATCCTAATCCTCTCCGCCGCCCCTTCTTCCAAAGTACTCCTACAACACGCCACCCGACCAGGGCGGATAACGGCACCAGACCGAATGTCCCTAATCTCCGCCTCACGAGTAGAAGAGACTCGAGCGGGAGATTCAAAGGGAGCGGCCCCCAACGACGATCCAGAAGCCCCGGAGCTATCTTCCTACTCCCTGGGCAGCTGTACATCTCGAGAGTCGCCGCCCCCGCCCTTTACCAACCGCCTCCTTTTCCTTGGCGGAGCCCTCTCCACTACTTCTACCGACTCGGAAGACGGACTCTGAGAACCGATTGTGACAGACATCGTAAAATAATTAAATGTCGGACGAAATAAAAAGCACAGAACTCACCGGGGTAGACAAACGAGGAAGGGCAAAAACCAGAGAAAAGTTGGTGAAGAGCAGCAACTAGAGAAATCACCGCAGAAGGAAGCCCACTTCACCCGAGGAAGACGAAGAAATAAGACAAGAACAAAATCCCCAAAAAGGCTTTAAAAAGAGCTAGGGTTTCAACACGCATCGATTAATCTCCCTCTCTGTCTAATCCGATGGGACGCGCACACGTGGCGCCGATTGGGAAATTCGAGGAAACCGCCAAAAATCGAAGCGCCATCCCCCCCCGACTGAAAAGACGTTGCTACCCCTACCGCTAAATGACTTCCTTAGCAAGCCATCCCTATATCCTCCCCACCTAATAAAAAGGAAGGGTCCGGAGAGGGGAAATTCCAAGTACAGTGGGAAAAGGCTCGGGACCCATCACAAGGGTCCGGCATACAATTCCACCAGATAGAAATTCCAAGTACAGTGGGAAAAGGCTCGGGACCCATCATAAGGGTCCGGCATACAATTCCACTAAATGGAAAATACCACGTACAGTGGGGAAAGGCTCGGGACCCATCACAAGGGTCCGGCATACAATTCCACCGGATGAAAAATACCGAGCACAGTGGAAAGGGTTCGGGTCGCATAACAAAGGCCCGGCCTTACTTCTACCGCTCCGCTCAAATAACTCAACTACGGCGCAGATGGAAAAGAAGCATAAGATACAAGTCAGAAGTGCAAAAGAAACTATTTATAACTATTTCCTTCTGGCCCACGGGCCTACAAAAAGGAGGGAGGAGAGCGAAGACAAAAAAAAAAGATAGGGCTCGCAGGCCCGGGCCCCCAAGACCCCCAACAAAAAAAGGAGAAAACAGGAAAAGAGCCCCTCCAAAGTCCCCCTCATCCCATTGCCTCCAGCCTAAAGCGACTGGCCACTGAAAGAGTTTTCTGCATCAGAGAGCTCCTTATTGCTATGCTCCTCCTCTGAAGAGCTCCCCCAACCCGGATCAACAACAAGTCGGGTTTGGTCATTTAACCACCTCACCCGGTTCCTCAACAAGTCGTTCTCTGCACGCAAGGCTGCTATCTCTCGATCCATGTCGATCATCCGGCTACAGACCTCCATTTACCAACTGCCTCTTTTTCCTTGGCGGAGCCCTCCATTTCCAATACACAAGTGATTTATGGTCACTAATGTGTTTGATTGTCTAAGTTGTAGATCACATTGGTGCTAAGACAACATTGCTTAGATTGAGGCCAAGAAGATCTCATTGGACCACATCATGAAGGCCAAAGTCATCAAAGTCCAAGACAAATGAAGACTTGAAGAATCCATTGAAGACCAAAGTCATATTTAGATTGTAAAAGATCCAATCTTAGTTTTAGATTTTAGAGGCATAATTAAGTAAATAAACAAACACCCTAAATATATATAAGTGATTGTCTTTGTGGAGTTCCAACACCTTGGAACCCTCATAGCAATCCCAACTTGGTGTTAAGTTGGAAGCCTAAAAACAAGAAATGAAAATCTGCATGAAATAGGCTTCTCGGAACTCCGAGAAATGGTCTAGTAGATTTTTTTCCAACTTCTGTTTGTATTCCCGGAACTCCGAGATTTTTTCTCGGAACTCCGAGAAATATTCTCGGAACTCCAAGAACACTACAACGGTCGGATTTTTAGCCATTGTTAATTTTCCAGGAATTACAACAATGCCATTGAACGGTCATATTTGATTTTTCCTATATATATGGGCATTCCAAACATTCCAACATTAATCCTAACACTCTAAAACTTCATTTGAACATCCAAAGAGTGAATCAAACTTGATTATGCCTCTCATCCTCTAAAGCTTAAGATTTGGATCATAGGCTAAATTTGCACATCTTCTACAATTCTTGTAAACCCTTGTGAGGGATTTTTCGTTCTTTCTTTCTTATCAAGAACTTTGTATCGGGCGAGTGTTCGGAGAAGCGTAGCCCACTCTCCGTGGTGAAGATTGCCACCAAGGTTAAAGGTAATCGAAATTTGTAATCGGCACCGAAGTTAAGAAGATCACATAGTGAAGCCATCAACAGGTTTGGTTGGTGGAGTGGAGTAGGACTCACGTTTGGAGGACCGAACCACTTTAAATCTCGGGTGCAATCTCTCTCACTCTTGCTCTTTATTTGCATTTGCATTTTAGATTTAACTTGTGTGCTTGAATTTTATTGTTGATCTCTTTATTTCCAAAATTAAGTTTGAGTTTTCAAAAGAATTAAAACTTTTTAGAAACCTTATTCTTCCCTCCTCATTAGTTGCCAATTCGGGACCACGCTTGGAATTTCAGTTTCCCATAGGGTTTTATAAGGGGTGAGCTCTCCTGCTTTCATGCAGATTGCCTTTTGTTCTTTGTCGTTCTTCTTTTGCTTTCTTCTGGCCTTTCTTCAGGCTTGTCAGAGATGTCGTCGTCTTTCCAGGGTCTCTCTATTAGCGGTGGGGGGGAGAGTTGCTACCGAGGGGAGTCCTCCCAGCAGTCCCGAGAGTAACCCCGACGGGTTGGGGCCCCGGCAAACGATTCCTGAGAGGAACCTGCCTCCAGGATTTTCCCCGCGTTCTCCCCTTCCTCCGTTTTACGAGAGGGACTCCCATGAAGCTTTTGTTCATCGCCACCGGTCGTTTTTCTCCCATGTCCATCGTAGGGAAATGGCGGTTTGCAGTCGGATGATTGACATGGATCGGGAGATTGCAGCCTTGCGGGCGGAGAATGATTTGTTGAGGAATCGGGTGCGCTGGCTAAATGACCAGGCCCGATTTGCTGAGAATCGCCACTGGGGGAGCTCTTCGGAGGGGGAGCAGAGTGATAAGGAGCTCTCCGATGCGGAGAACTCTTTTAGCAGCCAATCGCTCTGAGCCGGAGGTGGTGGGATGAGTAGGATTTTGGAGGAAGCCTCTTTTTTCTGCGTCTTTTTTTGTTAGGGGCGTCGGGGGTCAGGGCCTGCGTGCCTTCTGTCTTTACTCCCCCTTCTTTTGTAGGCCCGTGGGCCAGAAGGAAGTAGTTTATGAATGGCACTTTTTACTTTTTCTCTGCTTCTTACAACTTATGTCTTATGTTTGCTTTCTCCTTGCGCGTTTGCTTTCCCGCGCGACCCGAGTCTTTTCGCTGCGTTTGGGATTATTTATTTTTTTCTGGTGGCACCATGTGTCGGGTCTTCGTGACTTGCTCTGAGCCTTTCTTGGCCTAACGCAGTATTTTCCACCACACGGATCCGCATACCGTCCCCTTGTGAAGGGTCTCGAGCCCTTTGCCATCGAACGTGGTTTTGCCCATCCTGTGGATATGTATGTCGGACCCTTGTGACGGGTCCCGAGCCTTTTGCCATCGAACGTGGTCTTTTCCATCTTGTGGATATGTATGCCGGACCCTTGTGACGGGTCCCGAGCCTTTGCCATCGAACGTGGTCTTTTCCATCTTGTGGATATGTATGCCAGACCCTTGTGACGGGTCCCGAGCCTTTTGCTGTTGAGCGCGGTGAGGGTTTAAGGATGGCTTGCTGGGGAAGTCACGTAGGGGTAGGGGCGTCTTTTCCGTGTGGGACTTTTGGCGGTTCCCTCTGGCTTCCCAATCGGCGCCACGTGTGGGTGTCCCATCGATTTAGAAAAGGAGGGAAATCAAACGACGCGTTTCGAAACCCTAGCCCTTTTTAAAGCCTTTTGGGGATTTCATTCTTTGCTTTATTTCTTCGTCTTCCTCGGGTTAAACGGGTTTTCCTCCGCGGCGATTTTTCTGGTCGTTGCTTGTTCATCAACCTTCTTCCGGTGAGTTCTGTGTCTTTTTTTATCCGCCATTTGATAGTTTACGATGTCTGTCGCGACTGTACCTCAGAGCCCTTCTTCTGAGTCGGTAGAAGTAGTGGAGAGGGCTCCGCCGAGAAAAAGGAGGCGGTTATCTGTTGAAGGTGGGGGCAGCATCTCTGAAGATGTACGGCAGCCCACGGAGTTGAGAGATAGCTCCGGGACCTCTGGGTCATCGGTGGGGGCCGCTCCTTCGGAATCTCTGGCTCGAGTTTCTTCTGCTCGTGAGGCGGAGATTGGGGATATTCGGTCTGGTGCCGTTATTTGTCCCGGTCGGGTGGCGTGTTTCAGGAACACTTTGGGAGAAGGGGCGGCGGAGAAAATTAGGAGGGAGTTCCACATTCCCGATGATTATGGGATTAGGGTTCTTTCCTTTGTAGAGGGGGTGTGTGGAGGTACCACTGAGGAAGAGGTAGCTTTCTACGTTGAGGCTTTTCGGGCGGGGGTTAGGTTCCCGCTCTTGGGCATTATAGTAGAGGCCCTCAAGTTTTACCGGGTGGCCCCCTCCCAACTGGCGCCTAATAGTTGGCGCACTCTCTTGGCCTTTGTGGCCAGGGCGGGTCTTCACAAGGTTCAGCCTACCCTTCCGCTGCTCCGGGCCTGTGTTGCCCTTAGCCCATTAGTGAAGGGGGAGGACAGCTGGCTATATCTGACCCAGCGTCCTCAGGTGAAAATGGCGGCGAACTTGCCTTCCTCCATCAAAAAGTGGAAGGAGGAGTATGTGTTCATCACCCCTCCGTCGGACGCCGGCTGAGACTTTCCTCGGTCTTGGAGGTGCTCCGTTGAGTGGCGAAGGAAGTCCCTCCGCGACGAGTCTGACTATAGCAAGTTTGACTTGGGGAAGCTCGCCTCTGGGGAGGCTATTAACGTTTCCGAGTTTAGATGGGAGAGGAGCTTGAAGAGGCTTGGTTTGCTGGGAGCGGTGGAGAGGAGGACCCGATGTATGGGCGAGGGAACGGGGGAGAGTTCTGCCAGCCGTCGTGGTGAGTGCCTCTCCTCTTTCTCCCTTTTTTTTCTCCCCTTTTTTTTTGTTGCTTTCCTTCGTTCTGAGTGGTTGTTGTTCTCCTGTTTTTGGCAGGAGGTATGTCTTCTTCCGGTGACGCTGGGAAGGGGAAAGGAGTTGCGGTGGTGACGAAGGGTCTAATGAGTCACAAGAAGATCCCTTCTGATTTTATGGCCGCGGCCAGGCTGGGCCGGTCGCAAGCGAAACTCGCGGCATCCGTGCCTTCTAGCCCCTCTATTCGAGCGGTCGGAGAAAAGGGGGTGGCTGGGCTTTTTCCTTCAGAGTCGGAGCCGTCCGCCAAGAGGGCTGCCCCTTTTATCGCTCGACAGGGGGATGCTGTTCGTGTGGCGCGTTCTCCTGCCTTTGCGGAGGACGTGCCAAGTCGGATGGAGGGGGCGGTTATGACCAAACATCTTCTGAAATGGGTGGTGCTTCCTCCGCAGAGCTTCCAGGCGCGAGGAGAGCTGTTTAAGCCTAACTGGAAGATTGGCGTTGAGGATAGCGTTCTTGCGAATCCCTGGGTTGGGATGGAGCTGGGGGTGACGACCGCCCTTCCTGGCGACGAGGCTGAGCTGGAGGGCTATGATCGTAGGGCCCTTGGGGCTCAGTATTTTCAATCAACATCTTGCGTAAGTACCGGGTGGCTGGTTTTCTGTTTGTACGTTTCTCTCTTTGCCACTTTGAGAACGTACATTGGAAATTTTCTGATAGGTTGCTTTTGCAGTCCCAGAGCTATGCCAGGAGGATGGTGCAGTGCCTGCTCGAGGATGAGGCTGAGATAAGTGCCTTTGAGGAGCGAAACCGGCAGCTAAGCGAGGACTTGGATAGAGCCCGGGCGGAGAAAGCGACCTTTGATGATACTGTCGCTCGACTTCGGGAAGACCTCCGGACAACCATGGAGGGGAGAAGTCGTGCGGCGGACAAATTGGCGGTGGCTCGTCGAACGCATGCCCGGGAACTGGCGGAGGCGCGGGAGGAATGACGTGGCTCAGTGGAGTTCCTTAGGGCTGCGGCCGCGTTTAGCATGGATGTTGAGATTGATGCTTTCGCTGAATGCCGGCGGCGTGTTCAAGAGGTTGATCCTTCCTTTCCCCTTGACAGACTGATGCATGAGGCTGAGGTCGATCCTCCGTTGGTACCAGTGGAGGCACCGGAGCTGGTCGGGGACGAGGTGGCTGCCCTGGAGGATCCTGTAGTCACTGAGACCTCTGAGGGGGCTCAGTGATGCCAGGATAAATTTTGGATCTTATATTTTACTTTTTCTTCCGGGGTCTGTAATAACTTTTGAATTCTCCTTCTTTTCTTCTTCTTTTCTGCTTTCTTCTTTCTTTCTTTTTTATATATACGAGGTGCTCTGGGTTATCCGAGCCTTTTGGTATTGAATTTCAATCTGACCGTCGAGAATATTTCTGGTGCATCCCGTGGGGTGTCTTTTTTGCGGAAGGACTATCTTCCCCTCGAGTGATCAGTTCGGGATTAATGGGTCCCGCCTGCCCTTTAAGGGGAGGTCTTGTCTTCATGGGGAGCTTTTTAGGGTATTCTCGGGGGGATCGGCCCCGATGCTACCTCTATCTCACTCCCTGTCTTCTTTCGGGTCCCTTGTTTATTATGGGCCGGAAAGTGGAGATACTTATGGCTTTAAGTAGAAACGCTATTCCATTGATTCGTTTAAGGAGAAAATACATCTTTGCTTCTAGAGACACAAAAAGAAACAAACAAACATTCGTCATGCTTTTAAAGAAAAACACGGAACTTACCCTGTCTTTTTACTGGTAAAATTCTCGGAGGTTGTCCATGCTCCAGCTTCGAGGGACTAGGGTCCCGTCGAGGCGTTCTAGTTGGTAGGCCCCGGGGCGGAGTGCTCAAACGACCCTGTACGGTCCTTCCCATTTAGGGGCGAGTTTTCTGGTGTTGCGGGGGTCGGATACCTCCGCACGCCGTAGCACCAGGTCTCCGGGCTTTACCGAGCGCTTTTTTACTCGGGCATTGTAGTACTGTGCCACCTTTTGCTGGTAGGAGGCGGTTCGGAGAAGAGCTTGCTCTCTTTTTTCGAGCACGAGATCGAGGGTGTTCCGGAGGAGCTCGGAATTTCCATGTTCGTCATAATTCGCGGTGCCGAAGCTGGGGACGCCAATTTCTAGCGGAATGACCGCTTCGGCCCCGAAGGTTAAGCTGAAAGGGGATTCTCCAGTCGCGGTCCGCGGCGTCGTTCGATAGGCCCAGAGGACGCTAGGGAGCGCCTCTACCCAGTTTTTTCCGGCTTCTCCCAGTCGCTTCTTGAGGCTCTGAAGCAAGATCCTGTTAGTTACCTCTACCTGCCCGTTGGCCTGCAGGTGTGCTACGGAGGCGAAACAATGTTCGACGCTTAGGTTATCGCAGAATCTGTTGAATTCAGCACTAGCGAACTGGGGACCGTTGTCTGTTACAAGTGTCTTTGGAATGCCGAAACGGCACACCACGTCGTGATAGAAGAACTTCTCCGTCGCCTTGGAATTGGGTTTTACCACGGCTTTGACATCGACCCATTTGGTGAAGTAGTCAATGGCGACGTACAACATTGTATGCCCCCCGGGGGCTTTTGGGAAGGGTCCGAGTAGATCCATGCCCCACATGGCGAAAGGCAGGGGCCCTGCTATCGCGGTGTATGGTTTGGCCGGTTGGCGGGGGGTGGTCGCGTACCTTTGGCATGGGCTGCACTTCTTGACGAACTCCTTAGCGTCCCTGAGGATCGTAGGCCAGAAGTAGCCGTGCCTCACGATTTTCTGAGCGAGAGTCCTGCCGCATCCGTGGTCTCTACAGATCCCTTCATGTACTTCTCGTAGCGCGTAGTCTGATTCGGAGGGCACCAGGCATCGGAGGTATGGCCATGTGTATGACCGTTTGTAGAGCCTGGGCCCGTGAACCATGTGGTGGGCGGCTCTTGCAGTTAGGCGCCGAGCTTCCAGGTTATCTGTGGGCAGTATACCGTCTTTCAGGTATCGCATGATGAGGTCCATCCAATTGAGTCTAGGTGGAATCTCCAAAACTTGCACCTCGTCGATGCTGGGGTGGGGCAGTATTTCTGTGACCACGGTGCCAAAGTCATGGGTCTCTTCGGCGACTGTGTGACCCGATCCCGAGAGAGGGGTGGGGCGCGAGCCGCCACGCCTTCTCTTCGTCTCTCGTACCCACGCGATTGGCGTGCGCTTTTTAGTATTGATTTTAATTCATCTTTTATGTGAACTTGGGATCACTAAGGCAATCCGAATTCCACACAAAAGAGACTGACAGAGTCGCCACCTAGATGTGGGATTTAGGACCCAAAATTAACCAGAAATCTAGACTCGCTACCTGGTTACAAGAATGGAAGGTATGGGGATTTATCCACCACATGCACCATTCCTGCCCGATAATCGGTCTTCAATTCCAAAAGCTAACTCTTTTAAATTCATTTTAAATGGCTCATTCAACTCTCTGTTAATGTGCTAACTACGTGACATGCATCCTAAAATCTAGTTTCAATGTGAATCCTAAATGTGTATCTTGATTTCTTAATTTGTCTGGATTCGATCTAAGTGAAAGTTCTCCTAAGATTTTAATTTCATGGAAAATCCTAAATAATTTAATTAAGAATGTACAAGAAAATTAATGTACAAAACCCCACAATTCGTTGTGGAGCCGACTCGCGGTTGGTATGCCATCAGACATCCAAGCTGCCTACGTACCCAAGCCTCACTGGGATCAGAGTCGACGTAGTTCGGTGCACCTAAGCTAAGCTACTTATGCCTAACTCGACTAAGACACCGACCTAGACGGGATTGACTGTTTCAACAGTTTTAGAAGAAGTTATTTAATTCAAGTTGAGGATTTTATTATCCTAGGATTTCATCTAAGATGCTATATGATTCTTATCTAAATGCAAGTTATTCCTTAGACTAATGCAGGTTAGCCTACATCATAGTTTACTAGGCTTGTCCTAGGGAAAGATTGGGCGACTAGTGTAACTAGACCTATGGTATGGTTGCTATCCATAGCAAGCGTCCGTGATGAGGCTGGACTCCTAACTCTAGGACTCCCTAAAACCTAAGACTCCCTAAAACCTAAGACACGACCTGACACCAGTGTTCCTAAATTGGGCTCTAATGGTTCTTATATCGGAAATCATAATCTAATGGTTCCGAAAGACTCGAGACAAATTGATTCAAGTTCTTGAAGTTAATGAATTTTAGATTTCAAGGATTTTCAGTTTCTGGACATTTAAGGATTACCAATGGCTCTAGGGTTCACCAATTTCGGCCTAGAATAACATCCAAGGAAGGAAATCGTGCGCTCTTTCCTTGTGCAATTTAATACTTAAGTTATAGCATCTTATTGCCTGGCATATCTCAGGATTTCCGTGGACAGTAACCTCGGAGCCAACAACATGCTATAGCTTAAATGTTCAAATTGTCAAACATCGAGTGCAATAGATTTACGATTATGGATACACTGGCCATTTTTCCAGGGAAATCTAAAGACCCTAAAATTTCTGTTTCGATGGATTTAGGAATTAATATGTGACAAAAATTCAAGGTTCTTTAGAAACTTTATGATGATTTTTAATTAATTTCGAATTTTCAATGGATTTTATCAATTTTAAACCATATGAGTGATTTTACAAGTGAAATTATTGCAAATGAATTCGAAATGAATTGAAACTTCTACAGCAGTAAGACATGATGGGATGTAGCTTACTGGAAGATTTTTGCAGATTTTTACATTCAGCTCATATTTAATTTTGATTTAACAATAACGAGACCAGATTGCAAAAATAACACAGAAACTACTAGAAATAGAAATCTAAATTCATTGAAATTTCTACATTAGTAAGATATAAGTAAAAATAGCATCCTGTGACATTTTCATGAATTGTAGAAACTATTTACTATCAATTTCGGATTTTTCAATTTTCAGACCAGATTATGAATTAACACTACATCCCATAGGAAACAAGATCCAAATAAATTGAAAATTTTACAGCAGCAATAAATATGAAATATAAGACTACTATAAAAAGTTTGTGAATTTTAATGGTGATCTGATGTCAGTAAAAATTCTCACAAAATCTGATAATTTTCAAAGAAAGCATTAAATAATATATCAACCAGAATCCAAAACTTCTTAAAAATTCATGGTAGAATGTATCAGTACCATATTATTTTCTCACGAAATTTCATTAATTTTGGAATCCATTTAGTATATATTTTATTTTTCTTTGTCGAAAAGATATTTTTGAAGAGTTTTCCATTTTTAAAACACGATTTTCGAGGAAATTACGACTCCGGAAAACGTCCTTTAATCTTGTTCTGATATGATGAACACAAGAAAAAATTTTAATTCCAAAAAATAGATCATCCTGAGATGGCTATTTTTTCGAATTTTGTAATTTCTCAGCCATTATTTTAAATAAAATTCCACTCATCACTCAAATTTTCGAAATCCTTTGATTCAATGTCCGATCCAATCCGATGGTTATTTTAGTCTATTTAAATAGATCAGTGTATTAAATTTCGGGACGAATCGGAATTGAAACACTCATGTAGATCGTGATTTTGAGCACACACATATAATATTGAATTAAATTCAATTAAATGCTAAAAATCGTGCAAAAATACATAAAAAATATCAAATAATCCTGGAAAAATCTGAGAATAGTGCACCTACCTGTGATGGAGATTTTGGGTATCCTTTGAATAGGACAAGATTTGAAGGCGGGGATATGGAGGATTTCTCTAGTAGTTTTCTTTGAGCCTTCTTCCTCTCTTTTTTCTCCCTCTTTTGAAAGAAGAGAGCATGGGTATTTATAGGTGAGGGATGAGCCAGGTTGCCATCTTTAGGGCCTAGAGGTGTAGGGTGGAGATTGAGTGATGGAAAAAGGAAGGGGAAAGAATGGCCAAGATCGGATTTTTTTAGAATATTCTCTCTTCTTTGGCATCTTCCATTTAAGCCATAGCTATGTTAAAAATGGCAGGCACTTATGCGGCTAAGATCAAGTACTAAAGATTTAGGAACAATTCAAGGTCCAAGATGATGCCATTTGTCCTTGGAATCTTTGTAGATTTTGGAAGCAAACTTCAAGGTAAGGGAAATGTCCAATTTGGTTGCCTTTGTAGAGAATAGCAACGATTTGGATGGTTGCGATTAACTGCAATCTCCATGTGATCGAAAAAACGGGCGAGATCGGGTCTCCAAATATCCTGAAATCTTTGCAATGATATGGAATAAGATTGGGTGGTTGAGATCAATTTCGATCGAAAGAATGGACGAGATGATGCCTCCAAATCTCCTAGAATCTTGTAAAAGATTTTTCAAATATATTGAATGTAAAAATTGAAAAATGCGGTTTTCAGGAGATTTTGAAGTCCGATTTCGATAATTCTTTCGCCATTAAAATCGTTGATTTTTCCTCTTTCATTTAAACCCAATGTTGCCATAGAAATATTATTTTCAGAATTTTTGACCAATGCGAGCCGTCGGTTTTTAACAGCGAATCGTTTTTCCAGCCGTTGATCAAATTGACGATTCGATTGATCCAACCAACTTAATCAATTTTTGATGAATGATCCTAACCTTTGAAATATGAATTTTGACAACAATTAAAGTACTGAAAGCACTGTTGTTGATAATTTGGTTAAATTATTTCGACGGCTCTCGTTCACCCACATTGATCCGTGATTTTTCACTGGGTTTTTGTTCAATTAAGTGACACAATGTTTAATCTGAATTTGAGATTAACCTTGATCGATCCTATTTTGACTAAATGATCACAAATTCTTAGTAAGGAAAGACACCCAGGTTAAGATCTGCCCTTGATCTAACGATTTACGGAAATCGGGTCTTGGAATGGAATCAGGTCCCGGGCTGTTAAGTGACCCTAGCTTATTTTGTCCCGATTGATGATCCGTAAAGTCAGATCGAGATATTAATGACCTAAAACATATAAATCCATGATAGAGGGGCTCTCACATGGATTTAACACACTAAATTCACCAATCAGGGTATTTTTCAATTTTTCGGATCTAATCATCTCACCAGGTACATCTCTTTATCATTTCGGTTTTCAGAAAATTTGAGGATGCATACTTTACCAATGAAATTCCACGGATCAATATATTAGGTTATTGTTGGTTAAAATGTAGCAAAATGAGGGTGTCTACAGCGGCCATTTTTTATAATGCATCCGCTCGATTGTTCATGTCTCGTGGTACCTGAAGGATCTCTACCTCTCCCATTCCCTACATATTTTCTCTTACCTTCTGGAGGTATCTCTTCATCTTGAGGCATTTGGCTTCGTATATTCCGTTTACTTAGTTGACGACGAGCTGGGAGTCGCTATGGACTTTTAACTTTCCAGCGCCGAGCTCCGCGGCTAGATTCAGTCCTGCCAGTAAGGCTTCGTATTCAGCTTCATTGTTGGAGGCTTTGAAATCTATTCTGAGGGCGTATTCCAGTGTAAATCCTTCTGGGCCGTGGAGGACCACTCCCGCCCCGTGCCCTTTTTTGCCGGCTGAGCCGTCAATGTGCAGGGTCCAATGAACGTCGTCGCTTTGCCTGGGTGAGTCTGGTGCGACGTCGTTGCGAGCCGTCTGTTCGGTGGCGCCCTTGCCGTCCTCCGTTCTTACTGGTTCCGCGGCCAGGGCCGTGGATTCCACTATAAAGTCAGCGAGGGCTTGGGATTTGATAGCTGGCCTCGGGCGGACCTGTATGTCGAATTCTCCCAACTCGACAGCCCAAGTGACCATCCTACCCGAGGTCTCTAGTTTTTGGAGAATCTTCCTCAGGGGTTGGTCGGTCAGAAGCACAATGGGGTGGGCCTGGAAGTAGGGGCGGAGTTTTCGGGCGGCGCTGACGACTGCGAGGGCGAACTTTTCTATGTTTAGGTACCGGATTTCTGCACCGTGGAGAGTCTTGCTCACGTAGTACACCGGGTGTTCCTTTTTGTCGCTTTGCTTGGCCAACACCACGCTCACCGCCGTAGGGCTGACGGCTAGGTATAATAATAGCTCTTCCCCCGGCTCAGGTTTGACGAGTACGGGTGGTGTTTGAAGGTATTGCTTCAAGGAGTCGAAAGCCTCTTGGCAGGCCGGGGTCCATTCGAATTCCCGCATGTTTTTTAACTGTTTGAAGAAGGGTTGGCACTTTTCTGCCGATTTGGGCATGAATCGACCGAGGGCCGTGATTCGACCCGCGAGCCGCTGTACTTCTACCGCTGTTGTCAGGGGTTCCATGTCTAGGATGGCCTGGATCTTCTCGGGGTTGGCCTCGATCCCTCTCTGGCTGACCATGAACCCCAAGAACTTTCCGGAAGTTACCCCAAAGGCACATTTTGTAGGGTTCAGCTTCATTCGGGCTCGTCGTAGGGTGTTGAAAGTTTCCTGAAGGTCGGAGATGTGCTTGGAGCCTTCGAGACTTTTTACCAGCATATCGTCGACATACACCTCTACGTTCCTGCCGATTTGCGCCTGGAATAGCTTATTTACGAGTCGCTGGTAGGTAGCGCCCGCGTTTTTTAAACCGAAAGGCATAACAGTGTAACAGTAGACGCCCTGATCGGTGATAAACGCTGTTTTCGGGATGTCTGGCTCGTGCATTTTGACTTGATTGTAGACTGAGAACGCATCCAAGAAGGTGAGAAGTTCGTGCCCGGATGTGGCGTCGATGAGTTGGTCTATGCGCGGGAGGGGGTACGGGTCCTTTGGGCAGGCCTGGATTAGGTCTGTGAAGTCTATACAGGCCCGCCATCCTCCGCTAGCTTTCTTGACCATGACAACGTTCGACAGCCACTCGGGATACCGGATTTCTCTAATGAACCCGGCTTGTAGTAGTTTTTCCACTTCGGCCTTTATCTGAGTTTGACGCTCTATCGCGAAGTTCCTTTTTTTTTCTGCCGGACGGGTTTAAGGGCTGGGTTCATGTTTAACTTGTGAACAGCCAGTTCCTTGGGTATCCCAGGCATGTCCTTAGCGGACCATGCGAACATGTCTTTGTTCGTTCTGAGGAAGTTGATCATCTGGTCTCGCAAGGGGCCTTTTAGTAAGGAACTGATCCGGACTTGTCTCTCCGGCTGATCTTGGGCTATGGGGATGGAGTCTAGCTCCTCGGCGGGCTCTCCTCTGATTGTGCGGGCCCGCTGCCGGGGATCTTCGCTATCGATCGTGAAGTTTTCGGCCGGGGCATTGGTTCCTCTCAGGCTTGCTGCGTAGCACTGGCGCGCTATCATTTGCTGTCCCCGGACCTCCCCTACTCCGGTCGGAGTGGGGAATTTCATCTTGAGGTGGGGGTGGAGACTACTGCCCCCAACTCTCTTAGAGCAGGGCGCCCAATGATGGCGTTGTAAGTGAATGGTATATCCACAACCAAGAAGGTGGTCAGGATGGTTTTTTGGAGGGGGTATGTCCCAAAGGTCACGGGTAAGTCGATCTTGCCGTCCACCCGTACGGACGCACCGGAGAACCTATAGATGGAATACTCCGCGGTTCCCAACCTTTCCCTGCCCAGTTTCATTTCTTCGAAAGTGTCGAGGTGTAGCACGTTGACGGAGCTTCCTGTGTCGACTAAGATTTTTCCTATGTCGAAGTTGGCGACGACTAGCCTGATGATCAGTGCATCGTCATGCGGGACTTGTAGCCCGTCAAGGTCATTGTTGGAGAAAGTGATGATCTGGTCCTCACGGAGCAGATCTGTTCGGGCGTTTTTGGAAGGCATATCCATGGAGAATACACGTTCAGCATATGCCCGCCGACCGGCGGTTGTCAGCCCTCCCGCTGGCAGCCCACCCGTGATGATGATTTTTTCGATAATGGTGGGTGGCTGTTCGCAGGCCTGTGGTTGCTCGGGGGGCTCTTCTTTCCGGGGGCGCTGGTGGCGGTGCGTGTCGTGTCTGCTGTGGGATCGGCGTCTGCTTCGGGAGCGATGCCGGCTAGGGGATCGGTGTCGGCTGGTGGATCGGCGGCGGTTGTTGGACCGGCGTCTATTGGGTGATCGATGCCTACCTCTGGGCTTGTCGGCCGGGTGCTGGACCTCGCGCGAGCTTTCGTCAGGGCTCCTAAGATATTGATTTAGGTGCCCTTCCTCGGCCAGCTTTTCGAGCTATAGGCGGAGGTGGAAGCAATGGTCAGTTTCGTGGCCGTGGTCCCCGTGGAATTCACAGAATTTTCTGATGGACCTCTTCTTTGGGTCTGTGGCCATTTTCTTCGAGGGGTCAGGAGACCCTGATCCCTGATAGCTAGTAGAACGTGGGAGAGGGGGAACTTCAGTGGGGCGGTTCCCAGTCTCTCGAAGATGGGGACGGGGTTCCGACCCGCCTGCCTCTCGTCGGTACGTTGCCTTATGGCCCTTCGGCCGTCATTTTTTCTCTCATCGGAGCCGGGCTGATTCTGCTCTCGAGCGCAGGCTTCTTCTGCTCGGATGAACTTATCAGCCTTGGATTCAAGTTCCTGCAGGTCCCGTGGTGGCTTGAGGGTAAGATGCAGCTTGAGATTCGGATCGGTGGTGGCGTGCTTTAGCGTCGCGACCGCTATTTGGACGTCCATGTTAGAAAGCTGGGCCAATTCGGCGTTAAACTTTAACATGAAGTCTCTTAGGGTCTCATTCCTTCCCTGCTGGAGGGCTAGGAGGGCGTCCGTTGGATCATGGCGGAGGCGGTTGTTAGCGAACCTTGTGTTGAACTTCCTCCCGAATTCGTGGAAGGATGAGATGGAGTCGGGCTCCAATCTCATGTACCACTCGTTAGCGGTTTTTCTTAGCAGGGACGCAAAAGCTCAGCACATGAATCCGTCCGACGCGCCTCGAAGCGTCATTACCCTTTTGAAGGTTTGGAGGAACTCGAGGGGATCTGTGCTTCCATCGTATAGACCGAAGCGGGAGAGGTCTATGCCAGTTTCTGCTGGGGTTTTTAAGACCTCCGAGGTGAATGGGGATGCCGTCTCCCTTTCCCACTCATCGAGGATGCCGTGGGCGTAGGGTTTTTTCATTTCCAATTTTACCTCTCGGATTTGCCTTTGTAGGTCGGCTATCGGATCCATGCTGGGCGGCTGTGCTGAGGTTGCTACTTCTTCCACCCGAGCCAGGGGCGGTTCCTGGAGATGGGCTGCCTAGACAGGGGGTGCGGCTTAGCGTGGCCTGCCTCCCGCTATCTCGCTGGTGTCCCCTGGATACGGGGGGCAAAGGGCTGTTCGTGGATGGGGACGGTGTCCGGCGAGTCGGTGCTTGCTTTCGCAGGGGATGTCGCTCCCCTGGCTGTTCCTCGTTGCCTTCATCATAGGCTTCTGTCTGGTCCTGTGTTGTCAGGGGCTTCTCCAACGCTGGAGTAGTTCTCGGCGGAGTTCGTTGACAATCTCCATGGTGGGGACCATCTGCGGCGCGCTAGAGGAGGGCTGGTGTCGGCCCGAGGGCCTTGAGTTGAGTTCTCGGGAGCTTGAGGTGTTTGTTTGTGCGCGTTGAGCCTGGCTTCTGGTCATTACCCCTATCTCTTGCTGTTGGATGTGGTTTCTCATCGCCATAAGGCGTTCAGTACTCGACGAATCCCACGGATGGCGCCAATATGATGGCGTCTGAATCCGGGGTCTGCGATCGCGCGGTCGGTAGAGGGCCTCCGCGGGGTCTGCAATCACAAACAAAGGGGTCCAGGGGGTCCGGGGTGGGTCCCGGACGACCACTTCGACACCCAAGTCAAATCCTTCGACCAATCAATATAAAGAACAGCGAGAGGGGGAAGGGGTTTCGATCAGGGTTACCAGGGGCAATGCGCAGAATCTTTTCTGGGTGCGTGGGTGAGTGGGTTGGAGGGGACTAGCAGGGAGAGTAGGATTGAGTTCCTAGCCTCCTCTGTTGTTGCCTCGCCTCTTTTTCCGGTATCTGGAGTGGAGAATGGGTGAAGTCCTTTTTTTAGAAAAAGGGCATTTTTTCTTCTTCCTTTCCCTCCCTTTTTAAAGGGAGGTATGCGGCCCCTTTCATCATCATGGAGAAAAAACTTTCCTTTGCAGGATTGGGCCATTCCTCTGCCTCGCCGGCGCGCGTGGCTTTGGCAGCCATTTCCTTTCATAATTTGTGATGATGAGGCTTGGGCGGCGAGAGGGCGACGCGTGTCATGATTGTGTGGTCTTTGCCGTTTTCCAACGTCTTTCTTCATGATGATTGGGCTCTGGTCTGCATGGATGACACGTGGCAATATCTGGGAACACAGCCCGTATTTGTGTCCCATCAGTAAGTGTCCCAGTAAAATATTTTCCCATGTTTGGTTGACAGCAGCTTTGTTTGGTTGCTTGAACTGTTGGGAAGAAAAACTCTTCTACAAGCTTATTTTTGGTTCTTGGGATTATTTTGGTTCCTAGGAGTTTTTTTTTTCCTTCCTAGGGTTTCGTGCGGGGTTATTTTGGTTCTTCTGAATATTTTGGGCCCACCAACCAAATGTGGGTTTCCTGCAGAAATTCCACAAAAGTCCCAAGAATCAAAAGATTCCGTCAACCCGTCAAAGCCAAGGGGGGGAAATATCATTCCCCATTCAGAAATATCAGAATAACTTTTTAGAGGAATATCTTCCGATTTTGAGTTCTCCAATCCAACCAACGGCTACTAGATTCTCTTTACCGGCCAATCATACAGTAGAGGGGGCTGTCCCAAGTAAACTAAGGGATGAATATATCATTTCCCAATATGAAATCAATGTGTGGATTGATGGTCTACATTTATTAGGGGTGAAAAGATCAATGATCCCAATAGCCTTTGCCTGAGAAAGGCAAGATCAAGGGTCCAGATTGCCATTGCTTGGCAAAGATGAGATCAACGATCCAGGTTTGAGGGGTTCCAATTGAACCGAGATTTGACAGGTCCATTTGGTAGTGACACGCACTTTTGTCCTGGAAGAAAGTAGTGGAAATGACTAATCGGCCCGGGTTGCAAATTTGCAATCGCGTCGGAATCAGCTATGGGAGGGCTAATTTTGGAATCGGTTGACATTATTGAGTGGTAGTCGGTTTTGGATTTAGCTTTTGGGAAAGATAACGTCTTCCATTGGCCGATGAATTTTTCGTCCCCGCTTACGATAATGCGCCCCCCTGTTAGTGTGATTTGACATAAAAAAGCGCTAGTCTGCCTACGCTTTACTTTACAAGGGGAGTGCTCGCATTATCCTACAGGGGGGTGAAAAATTCATCCCCTTTCTATTTCCGCCAAAGTTAGGTCGAATGGAATATATTTGGAATAATAAAAACAATTCGGCATTGTGTTTGGCGTGAGACCGCAACATTTGCTCGTTCTTCCATCGTCGTACACGTGTCGAAAGCATAATAGATTCTCTTCTTCCAAGTCAGATGCCAATAATGCCATGGACATGAATTGCTAGAGCACAGTGCGACATTTTTTAATGAAAAATGCTAAAACAACATTTTGGGCCCCACGTGTCTTTCTCATAAACCAGGCCCACTTCCATCGATCCTATCTTAATCTGATGAATCTAGGCCGTCGATCCATTGATTAATTTTTGTTTTTGTTTTAATTTTTCTAGATTATCTCATCAATTGGATCTCCGTTTGGCATGGGGCCCACATACAGTGCGTCCCATTCATTCATAGATCAGATTGGTAGGCTCATTTAATTTACTGTTCTTTCTTACCCAGGGAAGATTAGGATAGGGTCCACCAGAAAACTGTCTAAAAGAAAGGACCCACATGTAATTCAGGCTCGTTTGACTGTAGTCGCGCTTTTCTCTAGCATTTCTAATTTATGTATAAATTTGGTAGAAGTGAGAAAAATAAAGGAAGGGGCCTAAAGAGAAAGATGGCTCGGTTGTTAACCAATTCTGACGCCCGCACGCAACCAAGAATAACTACTTTTGATATTTCTGCCAACTCATTTTCAAAGTAACCCCAAATTTTCCTCGAATTTACATAAGACATCTCGTACAGAAGAAACAGAATTTTAAGAGAGGGGCAATTTAGAGAATTAGGAGAGCATATGGGGGCATTATAATAGTTAGATTACTTTTTAACTTATGGCTGGGGTTCCGCCAACGTAGGGGAGACAGCTTTCTTGTTTTGAAAATTCTGATAAAAAAAATGACGCTTGACCGCCTGGTGGAGGTCAAAAGCCACAATTCCACCGCGATTCACCGGTTGCACGAAATAGAAGAAAGAGAATTAAACGATCGATCCGAAGATATCAATATCTCTGTAACGCTTAGAAGAAACTCTTCATCCTCTTATGCCTTCCAATACTCACCTTCTAAAAAAACGTTTTTAGTGTTTTGGATCCTCTTGGGCCATCCATGTCTTCTGGGTTTTCAGGAAGTGATTTCTATGCCTCTTCAGGACATGATGGAGGATCCGAAACCAACAGCAGGGTCCGGTATTATCAATATCCTTCGATCCTTCCTCCCAACTCCTCCTCCTCCTCCTCCGTTTCGAAACGGCCTCTAAAGGATTTAGAAAAAACGTTTCTTCTCAGATCAGTGAAACAGAGGAACTACCAAACAGCCCCTATATCTCCCCTCTCTCCCTTTGATTTCTCTACTGTTTCTCCCGATAACTCCACCGCGTCTTCTTCTTCTTCGTCTTCTTCTTTAAAACACAGTTTCTCTCTCCTCTCAAATCCACCCAACTCCTCCACCTTCTCCTTCTCTACCGTCCGGCCCGAACCCGACCCGGATAAGAAAATGAGGAATCAATTACAAGAGTTAGAGAGACAGCTACTATTGGATGAAAACGAGGAAGATGACGGAGATGTGTCTGCTTTAACAAACAGCCAATGGCATGAAACCATTCAAAATCTCATAAAACCACTTTCACCAGCCTCTTCCGCCACGTCAGCTTCTTCTTCTTCATTAAACCAGCTTCTAATAGATTCTGCTTCCGCGATCTCTGATGGAAATATAGACACGGCTACTGAGATTCTCTACCGTCTCAGACGAATCTCGAACCATAATGGTGATCCAGAGCAGAGACTAACCTCATACATGGTGGCCGCTCTAATCTCTCGTATAAACCCACAGGAAAAAAACCCTCCAATCCCGGAACTCTCCACCTCCGATCACCAGATTGCAACCCAGTTGCTCTACCAAGTCTCTCCCTGCTTCAAACTCGGATTCATGGCGGCAAATCTAGCCATTCTCGAATCCACCCATGATCAACCCAACCTCCACCTTATAGATTTCGAGATCGGAAATGGATCCCAATACGAGACTCTCATCTATGCTCTTTCCTGCCGGAGTTCCGGCAAGCCCACTGTCAAAATCACCTCCGTCAACGATCCCAACTCACTCACCCAAACTCTCCGAATCGATCGACTCACCCAACTCGCCTACCAACTAGGTGTCAGTCTCCGATTCAACTCAGTCCGCCTCAAGGTCTCCGATCTGAATCGGGAGACACTCGGGTGCGAGCCCGACGAAGCACTTGCCGTGAATTTCGCCTTTCGGCTACACAACATTCCGGACGAGAGCGTCTCAACAGCGAACCCTCGAGATGAGTTGCTACGCCGAGTCAAAGGTTTAAACCCGCGAGTTGTGACTCTGTTAGAGCAGGAGATGAATGCCAACACGGCCCCGTTCGTGGCCCGAGTTGCCGAGGTTTCGGATTACTATCGGGCCCTGTTCGAGTCATTGGACTCGACCATGGGTCGAGAGAGTGTGGAGAGGGTTAGGGTTGAGGAGAGCTTGGGTTGGAGGGCGGCTAACTCGGTGGCTCGGGAAGGAAGAGAACGAGTGGTTCGGTGTGAGGTGTTTGGAAAGTGGCGGGCCCGGATGGGGATGGCTGGGTTTGAGTCAAGACCACTCGGTTCTCATCTGGCCGAGTCAATGCGAGTCCGACTCGTTACAAATAAGA
This sequence comes from Tasmannia lanceolata, assembly GCF_043159265.1. NCBI lineage: Eukaryota > Viridiplantae > Streptophyta > Magnoliopsida > Canellales > Winteraceae > Tasmannia > Tasmannia lanceolata. Next base: position 30,882,198 of record NW_027518689.1, read on the forward strand.
GCAACTCGGGCGGGTTTTTCGTTAAAGAAGAGGCAGGTGGACTCTGCTTCGGTTGGATGGGTAGAGTACTCACAGGCGCTTCAGTCTGGCGTTAAATATTAGTTCTTTTTTATTTTGTTTTTAATTATTCCTTTATTTTTGTTTTTTTAGTACTCTTTTGTTAATGTGGTTGGTGTTATTAATAGCAAAAATTAAAATTAAGAAAGGGAAGTGAAGGAAATAAACAACGAAGTAGATGCCTTATTACGGTTTGCTTTTTGTGTGATAGAATGGAATGGAATTACATTTAATTGTTTGAAAGTGGCAGGGGGTTGAGGGTCCCTACTTGTGATAATGAGACTCTTCACTTAATTAAACACTTTTTCTGATCTTTGTTATTTTGTGGAGATTATTTGCATTCTTACTATCTCGATCATTCACGTGCAAACTACAAGGTCAAGGGCTAAGAATCATCCTGATTTTTGTTGCATGGTCTTTATTGCGGCTTGGAGCTGACCTGGAACTCGGAGGGGTCCCTCTCGGCCTAGCTTTGGCAAAGTGGCGGCCAGCTCATCCTAGTGTCCCGTACTAGTATAGGATGGTCAGGAATGCCCTCGAACACCTCAAGAATTCAAGATACAAGAATAAGATAAACAAGGGGCACTGATAAATAGACTCCCAAATATCTTAAATCGACCCCATGTGCCTATCTCTCTCCACTTTTTCTCTCTCTAACCCAGAGGAGAGAGAAAGACACATTGGGAGTCGATTTAAGATATATGGGGGTCGATTTATCAGGAGAGAGATTGACACATGGGGGGTCGATTTAAGATATTTGGGAGTCGATTTATCACTCCCCTAAATAAAATTGCTTTACCCTAAATAAACCAAAGAAGGTTGTACTAACAGAAAGCAGCCTTCATCACGCCATAACCTTGATCCTAATTAAGAGGAAGGAAGAAGAAAGGGTTCACTTAGATACCCATATTGTCCTTCCCCCCGGTTTACCATTCAACCTCAATCACTCAATACCCAATGAAAACCCATCGTTAAGCTTGGTAACTCAGTTATTTTCTCCCTTATCTTGCTGATTCAATTATCTTGTTGAGTTAGAATCTGACTTGAGTATCGAAGTGGTCGCCCGGGACCATTGAGATCATTTTCTGTAATGGTAGCTACCAAGCGAAGAGTCTTTACTAACTACACGATCACAGATCCAGATTTTGGCATCATCAGTGGCCCATTCTAAAAAAAAAAAAAAAAAACTTTGTTAGTGCTGGTCTCACAAGCATGATTAGCTAAGCTATCTACAACAAAATTACCTTCCCCGAAGATGTGAGTAATAACAAATTTCATAGTGGATAATATATTTGTTATCTCTTTTAAAATAAAGTAAATGTGTCAAGAGAAACTGTCTTTACCTTTAATGATGTTGATAAGGACAAGACTATCAGATTCAAACCAGATTTTTTTCATTACCTAAAGCAGCACAGTAACAAAGGCCATCTCTCATAGCTCTAGCTTTAGCTATCATATCGTTAGTGTGCATGCCCTAAAAGCCAGTTGTGGACCCCGATCCCGAGGACGGTAGTGAGGATACGAGATCCACGTCGATCCTCTGAGATCTCCACACCTGAAGGATAACTCTACCAAAGAACTCTCGAAAGTGTGCCCCTCACAGCATGAGTGGCGATGTAAAATGAGATACCTCTTGATTCGGGGAAGAGCCCGGAACCGACACGTACCTAAAATAACTCAAAGTCGCCATCTAAGGAAGTAGGCCCTGGATCACATACTATACTCTGTCGCAACGGATAACCAAAGATACAAAAGTTCGTGCCTGATGACGAATGGGGAAGGTATTAAGCGCCCCTAATTCGCCCGAGTCTAAACACCCGGTCTCTTATGCCATTTATTTATTAACTTTGAAGAATTTTGGACGAAAATTATATGAAATAGGAACAAATATCCTCGAGAAAATATTTACCTAAGCATGCATGTCTCGAGGGTAGGCAAAAGAAAAATAAACATCCAGGTCTTAAGAAGAAGTGATATCAGAATTATCTGACATTGGAACAAACACCAGAATCCACCGTCTCAAGGAGGCGGAAAAGACTATGGCAATCCAATATTAAATAACCATGCTACCTGTTTTCATACATCATGTCTAACATCCATGCCTAAAGAGAGTTGATACCAATATCATATGTCATTAGAATGAATACTAGAATCCGCCGTCTCATAAAGAGGTGGAGAAGACTATTGTCGATCTAATAATAGATAACCCTGTTACCACTCTCTACCAATCACATCTAGCCCTAACTCATCACATCTAGAAACCAGTAAACATACACATACACATCTTACAGCTAAAGATACAAACCAGCACAATGAGCAAACGTTAGTAGATGATAGCAAAAGTAATAATCAGCAATAATGGAGAGCTACAGCTAAGCATGTGATCAAAACAGTAATAATACTAAAGCTAAGCATGTGAGAGCTACAGCTAAGCATATGAATCAAGCATACAAATAAGTATAAGACCACAGACTACTATGATTCTAGGACAATAAACCCTAAGACTCTAATGTGATACTTGACTCGGACCAGGATGGTCATTCCGGCTGCTCTACATATCCCGGCCTCGGGAAGAATCAAAGTCAACGTAGCTCAATAGCCTATTCTAAGCTACGATGCCTAACCATCTAGAACCGCAATCCTAGACTTGATCAACTAGACTCGACTAGTTTTTAAAGCTTCTTGTGTGATTGCTTAAGTTCAAGTGAATTATAATTTTTAGGACTCCCTATATGGCATAACTAATGCAAATTAGCCATAAACTAATGCAGGTGGGCCCTACATCCTATGTGTAACTAAGATGTATGTTCTAAGGAAAATAATGGGCTAACTAAGTGCATCATAATCTAGCCATCGGCTCGACTAAGTATCTAACAGACCACGACTCGAGGCCTCCTAACTCTAGGGACATTCACACTCAAAACACGCAAAGCATTAACATAATTAGGACAGACTCCTAACTCTAAGACATCCCAAACATTTAGGACAGACTCCTAACACTAAGGGAATATCTTTTCAAAAACCGGGTGTAAAAGATTTGTTTAAAGATTTTTTGTATTTTTAAATGAATGATTTATTTTTGAAGGTTTGACTAGACCTAAGATAAGGATCTCAAGCTGCCTACGTACCCCGTGGGAGGGGATCAAACCAACGTAGTTCGAAAACAGACTTTCCTAACTACTCCTATTGACTCATGAATTTTCAGATTTTTTATTTTTCAGATGTTTTTCAAGTGTTTTTGTTGTTTTGACTTAAGATGACAGATTCCTATCATCATAAGTGTAGGACAGACTTCTAATATCCCGTAAAGGTTGGACATAATTTTATACTTTGCGGGGGGTTTGGACAGAATCACGACTCTACAAGGGTTGGATAGAATCTTATGCCTTGCAATGATTGGACAGAATCACATGACTTGATGAAAGGTTGGACAGAATTCTAGCTCCCTATGATGATAGGACAGACTACTGAAACTGAAGGACTGACTCTTAACACTAAAGGATAGACTCCTATCTAGAGGAAGGACTTTCTGGCTAAGGACAGACTCTTATGCTAGTGACTCTAAGAGGGGCGCTAATGAGACATAGCATGTCTCCTAAAATAAGAGGATAACTAGGGCCAATGAGACAAAGCCTGTCTCCTATGGGAGAAACAACCAACTCTAATGAGACACTGAATGTCTCATATGGAGGGCTCCAAGTAACCTTATCATTGCCCTTGCAATGATAAATAGGGTTAGGACAACTACCAGACCAAGTTAATTTTCAACTAATAAAGGGTGCAACTTGTGAGACTTTGATAGTCTCCTATGTGTAAACTCTCTAGTTAGACAAGGCATGTCTCCCAAGGGTGTGGCTTTTCTACCGAGACATAGCTTGTCTCCTAAAAAGGGAGGCTTCAGATGACTCTTTCATTGCCCCTGCAATGAGGAAAGAGCTAATGTCTAAGGATGTCTAAAACACTGAGAGAAACATATTTGCATCAAAGATTTCCTCAAAATATTTTTGCTTGATGAGAGAAAGTCAATATAAATGGCTGATTCTTCAAATCTAGTTGCAGTCTTTGTCTATGCAAAAGATATGGCTGTTTTTTATGCTTTATGGGTGGAATGTTGACTTCCTCGGAAAAAAAAATGTGAACAGCTAAGTGGGGCTACTTGTGCACATGTGGGTGTTGAAAATATGCATTTTGTGTGCATAAAAAAACAGAGAAAAAAAGATTTATATGTGTGTAAATATATATGTGTACGTATGTGCATATGTGCATATGTGCATAAGTGAATATTTGTCAGTCAATGTGCGTATAGCTGTGAATAAGTGTATGTGTATGTGAAGATGTGGCTATGAAGGTGTGTGTGTGTGTCTATGTGTGCTTGAATGAGTTATGGTTACAAGTAGAATTGTCATTGCTATATGGTATATGATAGCTCATGCTTCAACTCTTATTATGCACAGTTCGAGTCCACAATTCAGCCCTTGTTTTGCACAAGGTCAACCCATGGTTATGCCTCTGTTTTGGCACATGATTCAGCCCCTGTTATTTACCCCATAAGTCAGCCCCTGTTTTGTATGGCTCAAATACATAATTCAACTCCTGTTTGGTATGGCTCAAGAACATGATTTAGTCCTAGTTTGTTTTGCACAAATTAGCCCATGATATGTATTTATAAAATCAGCCTTGCTACTTGCATTTCAGCCCATGAATATGCTCCCTGCTAGAACATTTCAGCCCATGGATATACTCCCTGTTTTAGCACAATTCTGTCCATGGATTTGCTCCTAGTTTTTGGCACAATTCTGTCCACAATTCAGCCCCTGTTTTGACTAATGCAGTCCATGGTTCAATCCTTGTGTTACACAATATTAGTCCATGGTTCAGTCCTTCTTTGGGTTGGTTATTCAAATAATCTTGTTTAGACGAGCGCTGGTATTGTGAGAAATCTTGTTAATTTCTATTGGAAATGGTGATTTTATAGGAGAAGATAGAAGTCTCATCTTATTGATTGATTGAATGCATATGTTAAAATTTTGTGATATCTATGTCAGCGCCTTAGCGGTTAATAAGGCATCAAATCAGATTGAGGCATTTTTTTAGAGCAGATGTGCACATGTGGAAATATCTTCCATCGTTGATTATGACATGATTTCAATTTAATACCTGTAATGCTTGGTTCATTTAGATGTTACTTATATAAAGTGGATGATTGGGAACTTACATAATGAAGTTGTTTTGATCACATAGCTTTGGAAGTATAGCTTTAGTGAAGCTTTTTATGCTAAAAATCAGTTGATGATTATTTTTGTGCCCTTGGATTAAAAGGTTACTTATTTTCAATGGTCACAAACAGAATTCATTTAAAATGCCTCCTATGTTGTGTCACTCAGGCTATGCTTCTTTAAGTTTGACTTTAAATTGAGCTCATGTAGATAAGAGAGCAAATATATGATTGTAGAAATATTTTGATATGTTCGTGTAGATATGCTTGTGTCTTGAAAATTGTTATACTTGTTTAATATCTTATCTCTCTTGATTCATAGCAAGTTGTGCTGAGTGTGAGTTGAGTTGATATTTAGGAGCATGCTATACTTTATTAGGAGAGTCTAAGCCCTAAATAGTGTAATAACAATTGTTTCCCTTTAAATATATATATATATATATATATATATATATATATATAGGAAACTGTTGGTGAGCTTAAACTTATGGTGAGCTAGCTTGCCCAATCACATGGGTCCCATATTTTGGGGAGTGATCCAAACCATTCATTTGCAAGGCCTTATCATAGATAGGAGTCTGTCCATTTTTGTCCTCCACAAATGGAGGGGTTAGGATGATCCTATGGAGCTGATTTTTGGTACACCCCCCATCTATGTAAGGGACTTTCAAATGAATGGTTTGGATCATCCTAACAAAGTGGGCCCCCATGTGATTGGGCAAGCTAGCTCATCATAAGTTTGGTGAGCTTAAGCTCACCAACAGTTTCCTCATATATATAATACATATATGTGTCCTGATTTGTGTTTGGATGTATTACATTTATTATTTAATTTGACTATTGTGTAGAGAAATGGATAAACATAATTAATTGCTCATGATAACCCATATGAATTCATCGTTCAGTATCATATTTTTTGAAATCTTTTACGATGTTTAGGATAAAATAAAAGCAAGGTTTGTTGATAAATAATCAACCTGTTAGATGAAAATGGATTGAATTGATTGAAAACAGAAATTACTTTGGAATTAACTATATGTTAAGCTTGTTATGTTGTGATCACTCAATAACATAGGTTTGCTGTGTTACAATTGTTGAGTGTTTTATATCCTTGCCATGGTGTGTTTATCCCTTTTGTACCTTGCATTCAGGGATTAGAATTTCACATAATAAAAAAAAGATGATGAAGTGAATAAAATAAAGTTAATTTTTGGGCATAAGTCTTGAGCTTTAACTTGTTTTCATTTGTGTAAATGAATTGTATTTTTAGGTTAGGCCTATAGTATTTATAGAGGGTTGTGACCACAATATTCAATTATATTTGAGGTCATTTCATATGGTGAATCTTTAATCCTCTAGGGGGACTTACATAGTCTTGTTAGTATCCCCTTCTTTCTTCTTCTCATTATAGAGACCTTTTTAGTTTTTTTTAGACACCTTTAGAGAGAACTCTTCCTTCAATGCAAGGGCAATGAAGGCGTTAGCCCAAGCCTATCCTTTAAAAAGACCTATCTGGATATGGTAAAGCTCTTTTCCCTCTTCTTTTCTCTTCTTTAGGTAGAGTTCTTAGTTTTTAGATATCCTTGAACCTTAGGTCCCCTTTTTCATTATCGAGAGATGAAGGCGTTAGCCCAAGCCCATCTCTGTAGTATTCCTCTCCTTTCTTCTTTCTTAAGTAGAGAGATTTGTAGTCCTTTAGACACTCTTAGACATTAGAAGCCCTTCCTCTTTAAGGGTGATGAAGGCGTTAGCCCAAGCCCATCATTTAGGGGAATTACCAAGTCCTAGTAGCATTTCCTCCTCTCATTTAATAGACTTAGTCTTTTAGATACCATTGTACATTAGTTCTTCTCATTACATGGGCAATGAAGGAGTCATCTAGAGCCCTTCATTTGGGAGACCATTGTGGTCTCATTAGTGAGTTGCATTAGGAGACACGCTCTGTCTCGATAGGCAAGTCTCTTTGGGAGACAAGCCTCATTTAGAGCGTACCCTTACGAAGGTTGCCTTAGTAGAGAATACTTGTAGGAGGTATGCCTTGCCTCATTTATAGAGCCCCTATTTGGAGACAAGTCTTGTCTCGTTTAGAGAGTTTCCCTTTTAAGAGGCTTACCTAGCCTTATGTTAGAGAAACTCTTTCTAACGAGTCTTTGACTCATTTGCCCATCATTCTTTGGTAGAATTAATAGTGAGCCCTTGACTTATCTGTTCCCATACTTTGGTAGCGTTATTAGAGAGTCTCTGCCTCATTTACCTCAACTTTTAATAGTGTTATTAGAGAGTCTCTGACTCATTTACATCAATTCTTTAGTATTATTAGTTAGGAGTTTCTCCTTAGTGTTGTCGTCACTCTTCTTTGTTATGAATTATCTCAGTCTTATTAGAGCTTTGCTTGCTTGGGATCTTAGATCATTTTCATTGTTCTTGGGATACTAGCTTACCCGGTTTAGGGGTTTCCGCTGTTAGCCCTAGCGTTTGGCCCTAGGGTATTGCTTTGTGTATTCCCTTAGATCTTTGACCAAAAGTGTAAAAACATTTTAAAAATCCAAAAACATCTAAAGCATTTTAAAAATATAAAAACATTGGAAAAGCTTTAAAATCAAAAAAACATTGGAATATTTGAAAACTCAAAAATATCAGAAATTTAAAACATCAAAAATATTTGAAAACATCAAAAGCCTTAAGGGTGTGTTTGGCGTACCGTTTGAAATAGCGTTTAAAACGCCGTTTTGCAAAACGGTGTTTTGGTTCAAAACGGTGTTTTGCCAAACGGCGTTTTCATGTTTGGTTGGCCAGATCAAAACGGCATATTAAACGGCAAACGGAGGTATTGTGTGTTTGGTTGCAAATGCCACAAAACAGAGTTTTAGTGGTAAAATGACCAAAAAGGGCATTGTTTGGTTGTCCTCAATGTAACTCAACTACTCTCTCATTAGGCCAAATATTAAAAGGTCATTAGGATCTCATTCAAACACTACTAAAATTAAACATCATTGCCAAAAAAATACAAAACAAAAGGTATAGGGTATGCTAAAGAGGAGGTGGGAAATCATTTTCAATTCAGGAAAAAACAGACAAGTTTCTCACATGGTGATGGGTAGGGTAGTGGACTAGTGGGTCCCACTATCATATCTTAAAAATGTGGGACCCACCTTTTGACTCATAAATACACGATATCCTCATAATTTTGCAGGTGGCCCCACTATCTTTCACATCCAGATTATTTGTCGGTGGGTCGGCCGATAAACTCTGGTTCCGCCCACTGCCTATCTTCCACGGAGCCATTACGAGACGTGTAATCCAGTAAAAGAGAGGTCTTTTTTCAAAGAATTGTGCATGTATAGAAGGCCCCTATGGTCATGTTTGTATGGCAAGAATTTTGTGGAAAAGTTAGGGAAGGAAAAATATTTCTAAAATTTCTTACTTTTTTTAGGCTTGAAAAAAAGATAATCGGAACAAACCCAATTCAAATTTTGTTTAGAGAGACTTACAATTTATGATAATATCCTTCCAAATTAATCATAATCAGAGATTTTGTACGGTGTAATGTAAGCTCTTCCAAAAAAACAAAGGTGTAAAAATGGGTTTGGTGAGGGTAAACATGTAAAAACCCAAAACCCAAAAACTCCGTTCAAAACGGCGTTTTGCAAACGGACCTCCCCCCCTCCGTTTGCAAAACGCCGTTTTGAGGGTTCAAAACGGTGTTTCAAACGGCGTTTCAAACGGAGGCTGCGCACCCAAACACTCCCAAACGGCCGTTTGGCCCCAAAACGGTGTTTCAAACGCCAAACGGTGTTTTAAACGGTACGCCAAACACGCACTAAATCATTTGGAGTGTTAAGTTTTAGTGGTAGTTAGGAGAGTTCGATTTCGAACTACGTTGGCTTGATCCTCTTTCACGAGGTACGTAGGCAGCTTGGAATTTTTATCCCAAGTCCAGCCAAACTTTGTAAATAAATCATTTAACCCTTTTTTAAAAAATACCAAAAATCTTCCAAAATATTATTTTCAAAAAGATCTTCCTCTAGAGTTAGGACTTTGTCCTAGATATAGAGTTCTAGAGTTAGAAGTTTGTCTTTGGTATGTTGTGTGTTTGGTTTGTATTTGTTTTAGAGTTAGGAGTTCGTCCTAGCTAGGATCGCCTCCGTCCAGTCAGTTCGCGATTCACATCGCCGACTGATGACTAGGTCTAGGATGCGTTAGTGATCTCATTATTTTCCTTATGACACACAGCCTAGTTACACATAGATTGTAAGAACCACCTACATTAGCTTAGGGCTAACCTGCATTTAGTTAGGACATATAGGGTGTCCTAAAATCCACAATCCACTAGAATTTAAATAATCGCACAAGAAGCTTTAATAACTAGTCCGGTCTTTTAGGTCGAGTCTAGGATAGAGGTCTAGATGTCTTAGGCATCATAGCTTAGAATAGGTGCGAAGAACTACGTGACTCTGATTCTCATGGAGGCAGAGATACGTAGGCGGCTTGGTTGAACATCATATCATCCAAGAGTCGAGGAGTACGTTTAGAGTTTAGGGATTTGTCTTGTTGTATCGTATATGATGTCGAGTTGTGTTGTATGTTTTGTTGTGTTTTCTTACTTTCCTGTACAGACCTTATACCTTTAGCTGTAGCATGCGTGTATTTGTCCACCAGAACTTAGACACTAGTTAGGCATGTCACTCACAACCTAGCTGTGATTAGGCGACACTTCTTCCATTTATTTTGTGCATGCTTATTATTTTATCCTCGGGTCGTGTATGTTTAGGTAGACGTCCACTCGGGGATATTTGTTCCTATTTTACATGATTTTTGCCCAAAACTCTTCAAGGTTAATAATAAATGGCATAAGAGACCAAGTGCTTGCACTCAGACTAATTGGGGGTGCTCTTCGTAATCAGGCACGAGCCCATATATATTTCTGGTTATCCATGGTATACAGAGCATATTTATTTTTAGGGTTCCATGGCCTATCCATGGATGGCGACTCTGAGTTATTTTAGGTACATCTTGGTTTCGAGCCTTGGCTCCTGATCAAGAGGTATCTCTTCATTTTTATCGCCACTCGTGCTATGCTATGAGAGTGGCATCTGTTTCGAGAGTTCCTTGGTAGAGCTCTCCCTTCAAGTGGATGATCCAAAGAGGCCGTTGGGGGCTCGTCCCCCACCTCTCTCCCGGATCGGGGTCCACAGCAGGTTTGCCATTTTCTTATGCAAGATCAAATGTTAGACATCCATTTTACAAAAAACTGAAGGTATTAAGCAAAAGATTCTCTGATAACCCAAGGTGTAGTGAAAGACATATGCAAGAGAGTAATGGTCAGCAACAACAAGAAGGCAAGAATAACAAAGAATTTGGATGAATCGGTAGATTATAAGCAGCCAAAAAGATTGAAAAAAAATCTGTTGGAATACATAAGCAAGAGAGGAATGAACAATAATAACAATAAGAAGACAACAATGCAAATTAACAAAATTGTCTTTCCCAAATCCAAAACATCAAATATGTTACTTTACTACCAATAACACAAAAAATCCAAATGAGCAAATGCCATAGACAAGATGACTTAACATATCTTCAAGATGATGTGCATCATCCCCAAACACTCAGACAAGATGACTTAACATATCTCTAGACAACGAAAGATTCTGCACAAACACTCGAACCATACAATCAGCCAACCATGAAACTATATTGAACCCAAAAAAAAAAAGCATGCTCCAAACAATTTCTAGATTTACTAACTCCATACAATTTAACTCCATAGAAATGATACACCATGTTGAAGAGTTTACAATTTCCATATTACAAACTCTATATAGTTAACTACAATATGCTAAAACACATGAAGTAAACATAAAACTTACAAATATAGGTTATAACAATGAATAGATGTATCTATTTCTTGTTTCCAAGTCGTATACTTCAGTGATAATATATACTTCTTCCATTTGCAGAAGCATCATTTCAGCTTTTCTAACTTCACCACATCTTCCATAGAGTGTAATCACTACATTTCTAACTAACACATCTGATATGAAACTGTTTCTCACAGCATATCCATGAACCTCTTATCCCACTCTCGATTCTTACGAAAGCAGAACATGCACCAATAACACTAGCAATAACAAATGAATCAAGCCTAATTTTCTATTCCTTCACATTAAACCCAGCTTGCATGTATGCTACTAGAAATGAAGTCCATGAAACTACATCCTTTTGCTCAAGCCTAGCTGCCAATCTAATTGCTTCATCTATTACTTCACACTTGCCATACATTGCAATCAGAGCACTTCTCAAAAGAACATCTACTTCAGTCCCAAGATTTACCATACACCCATGAACTTGCTTTGCTTAGTTCAGCATTTTGGTTTCATCATATATCTTAGCAATGTCTGCAAAATTAACACCCAGACGTGAAATTCCACAAAAAATCATGTCTTTGAAGAGCCCAAATGCTTCCTTGAATAGATTACCTCCAAGATTGACTAAACCAGTTATCACAAAAGTCCATGTCACTACATCCTTGTTTGGAGTTTGAGCAAAGAACCTCCAAGAATCTTTGATTTTCTTACACTTTGCATGCATATCAACAAGAATGCTAGCTATAAACGTGTCTAATGTGATGCCAAATTTAACAGCATTGCAATGAATCTGAACTCCAGTTTCCATGTATTTTCCTTCAGAGAGCCTTACAAAATCACCCTTTACAACATATAGAAAGCCCAAAAAAAAGAGAAGGTAGAGAAGGTAGAGAGAGAGAGAGAGGGTTTTCGGAACCCTTTAAAACAAAAGTGCAGAGGGTTTTAGGAACCCTAAATTCCAAGATCAAAGAGGGTTTTTGCAACCCCTTTCACAAGATCAAATACGGTTTGCAACCCAAAAAGGCTGGAAAATACATATGAAAAAACGAAAAAATAGAAAAGGGAGATATATATATATATATATATATATATATATATATATATATATATATATATATATATACCTTTGTCGGAAAGATATCTCCGGTGAGAAGAGATTGCCGGAGAGGCTTGGGTCACCGGAGAAGATGGACAAGGAAGGAGAGTAGGGTTTTGGGTTTTTTTGGGTTGAGAGAAGATGAGCTCGACGTCTTTTCTCCCGAAGAAAAGAAACCAATTTTGGCGGTGGAAAGAGCTCGCCGGAGACGATTGAGTTGCCAGAGAAGACAAGCAAGGGACGAGGGCAGGGGTACGAATATTTGGAGTTGAGAGGAGAGGAGCCCGATGCCTTTTCTCCCGAAGAAAAGAAATGTGTTTTCTTTTGATATTTGCGAGAAATCATATGTCGTCAATTGCGAGAAACCACATCTTCCACGTCATTTATTCTTATTTCCACGTATTTTTTACGCTTTCTCGAGAAACCAAGTGAACAATGGGAAATTGCATTTCTTGGGAAAAAAAACGCTATTTTCTTTTCTTTTCTTTTCTTTTCTTTTCTAACGAGAGGAAGACAAGTGAACAGACCCTAAAGCAGCACAGCAACAAAGGCCATCTCTCATAGCTCTAGCTTCAGCTATCATATCGTTACCATGCATACCCTAAAAGCCAGCGTAACTTGTAATGAACTTATATTAAATGAATAAATTGATTGTTTCATGACATCTATTGGGTACCTTTATTGAGTATGTGATATACTTATCGACATATGTTTGTCCTTAGGTAGCATCGTAGGATAGGCCATGCAAATAGAGATTATGTGGCAGGGAGATATGACCTTTTGGTTCTTTGCAAACCTATAATGTTCACGGTTGGGGTTGAGGTTGGACACCTGTACCTACACACAACCGGCATCGATCATGCCTCCATACACGCATTGGTGCGGCCTATGTAAGTACCTGGAGCAGTAGACCCTAAGCAGGTGGAATGGGTTCGATGATTGGATTACGCATTGAACGGATCACTTAGCGGAATGACATGTGGACAAAGATTTGGACAAGGCTATTCTGTTAGTCAGGACTTCATTGCGCACGAGGAATGGATTGGATCCAATGTATTTGATACAAGGAGGAGCTGCACAATACATAGCGCGTGTGCACACTCATTTAAAAGAAGGGGCACACTATAATAAGGTATGGCGATGTTTAATTAACAAATGCATATTAAAAACTTAATTCCCATTGGTTGGAACTTAAGTGATTTAATTGTGAATGTGCATAATTAGAGCTTGAATCCTATTGTTTGGGATTTAAGTGAAATCCAACAATTGGCTACTAGTTTGGTGAATTATTATTGGTTGGAATTCGAAGATGGAAAGGAGAGCAAGAGATGGCTTTGGAACCCCACTTGAATTGGAAAGCTTCTACACACTTCCATCATGGAATTTACGTCCATACCCATGCTTATTTTTAATTAAAGAAAGTTGGTGGAAGGCTAAAGTGTAATTTGCACATGACTTGGGAATTCAAGAGGGATTCTGAGTGGGAAACAAGTTCCCAACTGATCTCTATAAAAGAGAATGAGGGATGAATGAATTTCACACTCTACATATTCTATTCTTATTAGAAAATTCATGCAACCCATCTTCTCTCTCAATTCTCTTCCTCTCTTTCTAGTTTTAGAAGTCCTAGTTTAGTTCTAGTTCTAGTTTCTTCTTGATTCTAGTTCTAGTTCTACTTGGATCTTGATTTGGGTTTGTTAAACCCTAGTAGCTGCTGCGATTTCATATTAGGTTTGGAACCCAAGGACATCTTCTTCAACCTCCTCCATCTTCGCAAGCTTTGAAAGCAACTACTTCAACTTTCAGAGGAGTTTGAGTTTGAGAAACGGAGCAAACCTAGTAGGGAGTAGATCAAGCATCGGTTATTGGACCAAGGATAATCAACTCGTAAGTTTTTAATGTTTCAATTCATCAAAAATATGAATCTCGTAACTAGGATTTTGGTTGAGTTGATTGGAATTTTTTTTTTGTTTTATGCGCAAATTAGCTTCCATCACGCTTAGAGATTCCACCACCAACTAACAGTGGTATCAGAGCTATTAGTTGCTTAGATTGAATAATTTTCAATCAATGATAGAGCATGTTTTTTACCGATGCGACTGTAGCCCATTCCTGGCTATCGGATATTGAGAATTGGTCACGATTTTTGTGCTTGAATTGGATTTAGAGGTCACATGATTCAAATTCTATATTGGCAAATTTTTGAATGATCTGTTGGGTTTATTACGATCCTCATGATGAGATAAATCCAACGAGATCAAGAAATAAGAATTCCAAATGGTGGGATTGAGAGTCATGGGCAAAACGAGATTAATCCGAAAAATACTTAAAAGCCCAGCCAGCGAGCCGCAGTCGGCAAAGCCCCTCGATCGACCGAGAATTCAAAATTGGAATTATTTTTCCAGAATTGATCCGACGGTCGGCCAAGGGACCGTGGTTAGCTGTATTGCAAGCAAAATATTTTTAATGGAGTTTTTTTCTTGCGATTTGTTTTTCTTTTCATGATTTAGAGGGAAATGATTGTGGCTAATTTAGAGAGAGATTACCATAAATTGATGATCACTTAAAGTAAAAATTGAATACGGTTGGTTCAAGTTATCTTTTTCGTGTGTAAAAAATTTGAGAAATTTTAGAAGTATTTTTTATTTCCGAACTTTTCCAAAAGAATCCCACAATCCAAACTTGGCCTAAAAAACAACAACACCAGCCAGTGATAATGTCTTTTTTTTATAGTAGCAGTCTCGGGAATTGCAGTGTAACATCCTTTAACACCTAATTAAGATCATAGTTAGCAAAACGTTGTTTTAAATGCCGTTTTTTTTTTTTGAAACAAAACTTGTTTTTAACATCTCCTGTATAAACATCGTTTAAAATGATCAGTTTCCAAAAAAATCACTTTTAATGAAAGGAAACGTTTAAGACGCACATTAATCGTCAAAACACATTTTTTCCTTTTTTTTCAATTTTAACCAAACTTTCACCTTAATTACAATTTTGCCATGAGGGGGTAATGCCCTAATTACTTTCTTGGGAAAATTACATTTACACCCCCTCTAGTTTCTGACACATCCACTTCAACCCTTATAGTTTAAAACGTGACAAAGACATCCCTCTAGTTTCGTTGGGTTTTTTTAACTGGACGGTGCAAACGGCGCGCGTGAAATGACCCATTTGCCCTCTGTTTTAACTCGACTGAAAAGGAAGAAAACAACTGGTTGGGTTTTTTATCTTTGGGTTTTTACTTCACTGAGCTAGGGTTTTTACCGTGTGGAAGACGAACGACGATTTCCTGTCATCTTCAACCTTGGAAACATCGATTCGAGGGGTTTCTAAAACATTCGTCTGCTCCAAACATTTCAGGTTTGGAAGATTTCTGTCTTTTAATGTTGTGTTATTAGTATATTGTAGAAAATGATTGGTAGGTGTTAAAATAGTTTACAAACCCTTTTGTCTCTAAATATTTTATGAAGTTTTAAAGACTTGATTCGAAAGTTCCCACTGAAAACAAAGTTTCTGTGATTTTTAATGGAAAATTATCGGTGTAAACTGTAATATTAGTTAGGGTTTATGAGTATTTTATTGGTTTTTGTGGAATGTCGAATTGTTTTGTGGAGAAACACTATGTTGTGGTCCCAATTTGTGAGAAAGAAGTCATTTTGCCCATTTTTTAGGGCTTTTTGAGCTAACTGTCTTGCATATGGTGTTATTGTGGTCCCACTTAGATTCTTGTGGTATCTGTGTTGCATATTTGTGTTCACATTAAGCATGTTGGGTTCCCCCACTGGAGATTCAGTGTTTTTTTGTTTCAAAGTAGGGTGCATATGTTGTGGTCCCCCCTGGAGAATCCATGTATTTTGGATTGAAAATAATTGTCTGCCACTGCAGATGTGCAAATGTTGTGATCCCTCCACTGGAAATTCTATGATTTATGCTTTGAAAGTAGGTCTCCCTCTTCGCAATGAGTGAATGTTGTGGTCCCCCATTTGCAAAGTTAATGTTTTTTGCTTTCTAATTAGGGGTCTAGCAGTGCAATTGAGTATATATTGTGCTCTCTCACTGTAAGGGAGTGTAGGTTGTGCTCCCCCTTTGCAAAGTCAATGTTTTTGCTTTAAAATTAGTGTTGTCCCCTTGCAAATTAGTATATGTAGTGGTCCCCTACTGGAAATGATTATATGTTGATTTGAAATGATTATATGATGCTTTGAAATTGTCCCCTTCTATCACTGTTGAGTCAAATGCAATGAGTATATGTTGTCCCTTTCAGTGTATTTTAACTTTTTTCTTTACCTTTATATGGCAGTGATGGCCCCTGGGTTTCTCACTTTCGAGGTGCATCATGGTGGGAAATTTGACAGTAAAAAGATGAGGTATAAAGGGGGGACTGTGAAGCACATCGATGACATCGACCCAGATTTGTTATCATTGTTTGAAATGCAATACATGGTGGGAGAGATAGTTGGTGTTCCTATCCTTTGTTTATGTACCATAGGATCCCAAGGAGAGGTAAGCATTGTGGTTTTTGAAAGATTGATTCAGACAGAGATGTCCTAGAAATGATAAACCTTCATAAAGGGAAGTCTACAATTCAGATATATCTTGGCACTCCCCCATTGCCAGCAGGTGCAGTTGATGTCTTGGGAGGGACATCACAAGGACATGTCCTGGGAGGTGATGGAGGTTTGCATGGGCAAGTTGTGGCCCCCATGCCAACAGGTGGTAGCACCTCCATTCCAACAGGTGGTAGTGAGAGGCATGGTGAAGCTGTCGATGATGAAGAGCAGACCCCCATTCCATCAGATAGTAGTGATGAACATGGTGAGGATTTTGAAGACTCTGATTCAGAGGATGAAGATTTTGTTGCCTCTAGAAGGTCAGATTACAGTGGGAGTAGTTGTGGATTAGGTAGTGAGTCCGATTATGTCGATGAATCTGCTGATTTTTTTGGAGGAGGTGAATTTGTGGGAGATGATGTACATGAAGAGGAAGATGTGGTTGGGGCATGTGCAGAGGAGGTTATACCTGATGATCCTCTGAGGTCAAATGCACGAGAAGATGAGGAAGATGAGTATTACCTTAGAAGTCCAATATCTTCTTCAGATGAAAGAGAACCCAGGATAGAGTTCAATGAGCATGTGGACATGGAGAAGCTACTGTTGGTTGTGGAGATGATTTTTAGCTCCCACAAAGTGTTTAGAGCTGCATTGAAAGAGTATGCAATTCAGCATGGGTTTGACTACATGTATGTCAAGAATGAGCCTTCCAGAGTTACTGCAGAATGCAAGAGCAAATGTGGTTGGAGAATACATGCATCTCATATGCAACAGGGAGAAGGATTTCAAATAAAAACTTTCAATTCCATTCGTAAGTGCCCTAGATCATATAACAACCACCATGTTTCTTTTACTTGGTTGTCGTCAAAATATCTTGAGAAGATCAGGGATGATCCCAAATGGAATGTTCATGCAATACGGAAGAGTATTAAGAGAGATTTCAAGGTTGATGTACCTAAGTCAAAGATTTATAGGGCCAAGAGGAAGGCTTTAGAATGCATTGAGGGAGGGTATGTTGAGCAATATGCTAGAATTTGGGACTACTGTGATCTTGTGAGGGTTAAAAACCCAGGTAGTTGTTTGAAGTTGAAGGTTGAGAGGCCTACAACAGATGTGTTGCCAACCTTTCAGAGGCTATATATCAGTCTCCATGCTATGAGGTCGGGATTCTTGGCCGGTTGTAGGCCTTTTATAGGTTAGATGGCTGCCATTTAAAAGGTCCATGAAGAGGCCAAATTCTAAGTGCAGTTGGGAAGGATGCAAATGATCAAATGTTCCCAATAGCCTATGCAATAGTGGAGACTAAATTGAAAGACTCATGGTTTTGGTTTCTGACAACACTCCTCAATGACATTGGTCAAATTAAGACTCATGGTTGGACCTTCATTTCGGACAGACAGAAGGTATACATCATTTACTTACAGTTTCAAGTGTTTATATGGTAATGTAGTTGTCTTTTAATTCTAGAATTTTATAATTGTACCTATCACCTTGTTATTGCAGGGATTGGTTGAAACTTTTGAAGATATCTTGCCAAATACGGACCACAGGTTTTGTGTCAGGCATATGTGTAGCAACAACTTTAAGGTGGAGTTCAAGGGTAAGATTTTGAAGGATACTATGAGGGCAGCAACATATGCTAGCACTCCGATTGAATTTCAGAGGCACATGATAGAGATGGAGAAGCTTGATAAGCAAGCTCATGCATATCTCACGAAAATTAATCATATATTGTGGTTAAGATCAGCATTTAGCCCTAGGCCAAAATGCAATCTTCTAGTGAACAACCTATCGGAGACATTCAATGCCTTTATTCTACCTGCTAGGGACAAGCCCATTCTAACGATGTTGGAAACCATAAGAAGGCTTCTTATGGGGAGATTCCAGAAGCAGAGATCGGATATGGAGAGTTATGGGGGACCTATCTGCCCCAAAATACAAGAGAAGTTGGAGAAGGCAAAGGTTGCAGCTTGTGATTGCCATGTCGAATGGTCAGGTGAGGAGGAGTATGAGGTCCAAAGGTATGGGAAGCAATATGTTGTCAACTTAGGGCAAAAGACTTGTGGATGTAGGAGTTGGGACTTGAGTGTGTAGACACCCCCATTTTGCTAAGCTTTAAAAAGTGAAAGATTCGCTAGTATCATCTAGTCTTTAGTCCGTATTCAGCATTAGATTAGGCATCCATGCATTTTAGGGTAGATTTCACCTCATTATGAGAGTTTTGAAGTTGATTCGCGATCCTGAAGGTCTCTAGGGGGTTCCTTTGGCCTCCGGAAGATGTAAAATCAAGTTTCCAAGCAAGTGAAAAATCTGCTATTTTTAGAATTTTCAGTGTTTCTCTTAATTTGGAAATTCTAAGTCTTGAGGGCATTTTGGGTATTTTCAGAGGATACCAAATGATCCTGTTTAATATTGCTCACCGAAAGGACCCAATTTTGAAAGTTTCTATTTTTGAAGTTTGACCACAAAGACTTTTCATTTTTAATTTTTTCCTTTAGGGGTGAACCAATCTGAGGGTATTTTGGTCGCATTTGGATGTCTAACAGTCAAATAGGGGCATTTTGGTCTGAAAAGTTATTTTCCAAAAAAGATGGTCCGATCATGTGTGAGGGATGCACCATAAATGTCAAATGGGTTTGGTCCAAATATAGAATGTAGAATTTAGAAAGAATTTATTAAATTTTTACGGAAAAACCCGAAACCCATGTGAAATGGCCCATTAGGCTAAAGCCCGCAAAGATGGAGGTCATGTAGGTTCACCCATATGGGTCGACCACCATGGTGGGCACCCCACATGGCTGACCCACATGAGTTGAGCACCCAACCTTGATGATGCCACAATGGTGACATCATATTTGTTAAAAGAAAAATAAAAAGAATAAAAAAAAGAAAAAAAGAAAAAATGAGAAGATGAATGATTGCGTAAAAAGGTTTTCTTCCAAAGAAGCAATGTGAAATGAGAATAGCATATCTTGATTGACAAGAAATTAAGATTTGAATCAAATCAAATTTGGAAACAAGAAAGAAAGAAAGCAAGAGGGGAAAATTGGAAACAAGCCAAAAAGGGAGCTCTCACATTGGAAACTACTATTTCTCTCTTAACCCTAGCTTTTTTATATAAAAATCAAAGCAAAACAATCCTAGAAAAGATTCAAAAAAATCCAAATTCGTCTTTTTTCTCTCTCCTCCCAAAAAAAAACAAAAAAATAAAATAAAAAAAACTCTTCTCTCTTTAAGTGTGTTCATCTCTCTCAAAGGTTCTTCACAAAAAGGATTCTTGAATTCCCTTTTCTTCTTCAACAAATCACACATCAAGGATCTTTAGGGTGTTCTTTCGGTCTTCTTCATCATATAAAAGGGAGCGACAAAGCGTATACCTCGGACCTACGCACCCTAGAGACAAGGAGCGCGATCAACGGTAGGATCTTTATCTTTGTAATATCAAAAGTAGAAAAGCATGCTAGGATTTTACTTTTGATACATCAAATCAATGAATTTTTTCTTGAAATTCCAGTATGTTATAATATAGATTATAATTTTTCAAAATCCAAAATTTCACCAAAAAATTAATTTTCCTCCATTTAATAATGAGTTTCTTTCGTTTTTTATTCAACATGGATTTAAATCGGATTATCAAAGCAAGTGTTTAAAAACGTGGGTTTCTTTAAAAACTGATATTTTTTAGGATTTCTATAAAATAAAATACTACTGAAAATTTAATTTCCAATCGCGGTTTGGCCGTTTTAATTTTCATTTTATTTTTCAAAACATAACTCCGAAAGGGGTTATTTCTTTATGAACGAAGCCAAAAATATATCAAACCATGTCCAAAATTTCTGAAATCTTGTTTCCAAACCAATTTTTTGATTTCCAGACCACCCAAAAATGTTCAAATTTTTTGAATTTTTTTAATCCGGTTTTAAATTATTTTAAATTTCGGCCATTTTTAATAAATATCAATAGGTTTTAAAGATTGATGAAACTCCTCAGAATTAATGCTCAATAATAAATTAAATTTCTCATGAAATGTTTTTTTCGAAAAAAGGTTTTTTTATTTCTTTTCTAATCGCTTCTTCGTTTTACGTGTCGTAATTCTTTTTTATATTAAATTAATGAAATTTCGAATCTTTTTCCTACAAACCAGTAGTTTAGGCCATTAGAAGGTTAATGAAAATTTGTTAAAAGATTTTACAAAGGTTTAATATAATTTCACAATTTTCTTTTAAAAAAAACGGGTTTTAATTCCCAGGAAACGAAATACTCTTTTTATTCAAAAATCAATTTTATGGAGGAGCATTAATTATTAGGTCTTGATATTTTGACAGTACATCATATAACCTATTTTATATCTACTCGAATTTGTACATGATTTTAGGATACCATTTAATCTACTTTTTAATTGATTCATTGATTTTAACCGAATTTTGTGTGAATTGTAATTGGCATCAAATCTGGAAAACGCCTTTGAAATTTTTACAGTAGTCTAATACAATGATTATATCTATACTGTAACAGTTTTACTTGATTTGAGATTCGTATGCTATGAGTTGATTTGTTAATTTGAAATCTAACCTAAATTTTGGAAATTCGGAAATTGATAGCAACACTTATTCCAAATTCATGAAACTCTTCCAGTAGTGTAAACTCATTCATATCTTGTTACTGAAAAAATTTTCAATGAATTTGGAGTTCGATTGCTTAGGCTTACTGTGTAATCCTAGCAATCTGGTCTTAATGTTAATAAATCACAACTTAATAGCAAATCAACACAAAAGTCAGCAGAAAACCCTAATTTTCATCATATATTTAACCTTAAAATTGTTTGAAATAGAAACCGTAGAGGTTATAGATTCCCTTTGTAAATTGACTATGCTGTGACGGTTTAACTGTCGAGATCGCATTTATAATTGTATACTAATTGTGATCGTTCCTGCATAATTTGAGCATGTAAATTATAGTATGTTGTTTAGGGGTGTGCATTATTCGGGTAAAAGCGAATAACCGAACCGACCGAACCGAAATTGTAATTTTTTGTTCCGTTTTTTTATATTCGGTTCGGTTTCGGTTGTTGGTCGAAAGAAATTTCGGTTTTCGGTTTCGGTTTCGGTTAGTTCTAACAAAAATTTCGGTTAACCCGAAAACCGAACTTTGTGTTCGTTTATCACATATTTACCATTTTACATCTTTCTTTTACTTTGGAGTTGGGACAAGTGGACAACCCACAACCATATTTATCTCTTTTTTTTAACTTGGTAGTCGGGACAACCCACAGCACAATCGAGCAATGAATTGATATTTTAATGGGAAAAGACCTGACATGACATAAAGAAAGGTTATTTTACCTTTTGCTATTCTCAAGAAGGAAAATAACACAAAGAAAGCTGTTCAAATATTAAATGCTCTCTGCAAGTCTGCAACCTATCTTAAAAAATATTAAATGCTCTCTGCAAGTTACTACCCTTGTGGGTTGGCGTTCGTATGGCGGTGCTGTTTAATACAGAACGCACGTGACAGAAGAATTTTCAAGACGTTTTTCTATGGATTATATCAGAGCCGTTTGTGTGGCAAAGAAAGTGTTTTGACTAGTGATATAAACTGTCCGATCAAGTTTGTGGGACCTGACGGAAAGATCAAGATCATGTTTCTCACTCGCGTCTCATATAAGAGCTTCTCACAGTATCATTCAGTTTCTACTTTCTGACGAAGGTGCCACTATTCGCACGCCTCCCACCCGAGGATGCCGGAAGTCCTGCCGACGAAGCTTTGGTTTTCCGGTGAGTCCAGACCATCGTCCATGAAGGCAACTCTGGAGAGAAACCACCACAAAGATGACACCCCTATTTCCAGTGAGTTTCTCTAACCGGTATTTCTTACCCAAATCAGTCGTCTGCAACCTATTTCCTCCGCATCTACTTCCATTTTAAAATCCAGAATTTTACACTCATATAATTCGGTTATAACCGAACAACCGAATTCATTTTTCGGTTTCGGTTCAAGTTCGGTTATCAAATAATTCGGTTCGGTTTCGGTTTCTTTTTTCAGTAACCGAAATATTTCGGTTCGGTTATTTTCGGTGAATTCGGTTCGGTTTAAACCGAATGAACAACCCTAATGTTGTTAGCTCCGAGGTTCACTGTCCACGGAAATCCTTAGAATCATGCTAGGCAATAATATACTATAATTTATGTGTTAAATTATACAAGGATTGAGAGCATGATGCCCTTCCATGGATGCAACTCAAGGCTGAAATTTGCCAACCATAGAGCCTTTGGTATTCCTTAGATGTTAGGAATCAAAAATCTTTGAAAAATTGAAAATTATTTATTTAATAAATTAAGATCATTTGATCAGTGCTTTTGGAACCGTTGGATAACGGTATCTCTTCGTAAGGACCTTTAGAACTAATTAGGAACACTTACCTCGCGTTGTGTCCTAGGTTTTAGGGTGTCCTAGAGTTAGGGAGTTCAGCCTCATGACAACTGATTGCTATTATTAGCAATTGAGTCATATATCTAGTTACACTAATTACCCCTTTTTCCCATAGGACAAGCCTAGTTACCTAGGATGTAGGTTCACCTGCATTAGTCTAAGGGATGTCTTGTACTTAGATAGGACCATATAGCATCTTAGATGTAGTCCTAGGAGAATAAAATCTACTCAACTTGAACTAAATAATCTCTCTTAAACTGTTGAAACAGTCTTTCCAGTCTAGATTGGTGTCCTAGATGTCTTAGGCATGTAGTTTAGCTCAGGCACCGAACTACGTCGACTCTGATCCTAGTGAGGCTTGGGTACGTAGGCAGCTTGAATGCTTGATGGCATACCAATCACGAGTCGGCTCCACACATAAATAGTGGGGTTTTGTTTATTAGTTTTTCTAAATTTCTAACTAAATTAATTAAAATATATAGGATTTTCTATGAAATTAGAATTTTAGGAGAACTTTCACTTAGATTGAATTCAAACAAATTAAGAAAATCAAAATACATATTTAGGAATTACACTGAAATTAGATCTTATGATGCATGTCATGTAGTTCGCACATTAATATAGAGTTAAATGAGCCATTTAAAAGAAATTCAAAAGAGTTAACTTTTGGAATTGAAGACCGATTATCAGGTAGGAATGGTGGATGTGGTGGTAACTCCCCATACCTTCCATTCTCGTAACCAGGTAACGAGTGTAGATTTCTGGTCAATTATGGGTCCTAAATCCCTCATCTAGGTGACGACTTTGTCACTCTCTTTTGCGTGGAATTCGGATTGCCTTAGTGATCCCAATTTCACAGAAAAGATGAATTAAATCACACATTGCTATGCTCGGCGGCTTACCCCTACCCTTATGGGTACTGGGTTGCACGTTTGTTTGCACCATATGGCTTGGTTGTTGCCTGCTTGGTTGGGTAATTAAAATCAATAATAAAAAGCACATGCCATTCGCGTGGGTACGAGAGACCAAGAGAGAGCGTGGCGGCTCGCGCCCCACCCCTCTCGCGGTATCGGGTCCCACAGTTTGGCGACTCTGCTGAGGATCACCTAACTTCATTAAAATTTTAAAAGATAATTCGTTTGAATTTATTTTAACTGACTCATAAAAAAAACTCTATCTTATATCTTATACTTGTTAGATTAGTTTGCATGTTTTATTTTCTCATAACATTTTACTCAAATTTAATCTAACAAAACCTGAAGGCATCATAGATTGCGCAAATTTATTGCACACACTTACATCACTTGCATCTAAACCCTCGCATCTCACATGCACACACGTCCTATTTTAGGAACCCGGAGTGTTATCTAACATGGTTGACTGAGATTTCATCACCTGGTGCCTCTGTGCTATAGAAGCATTCCACTCTTAGCCTAGTACCTTTATGGTGCGTAAACGGATCTCTTGTTCACGTACTGATACGCTTAACATTGGTACAGTATATTAAGCACGGATTCGAGCTAAGGGAACTCTTGGCCTTACCCTTAGATTACCCCACACATGCCTATAGTATACGAACACACGTGTGTAAGCTTAGATTAGGATATCTTATCCAATGGTGTCTAGATTAGGCCGTAGTCCATGTTCCAATGGCTACAATCGGTTCTTAGGAACACTAACAAAGTCTTGAGTCGAGATCCTCTCTCCACTCCGCTAAATTAGGTTAGGGTTTGATGCCTTCAGGTAACACTGTTAAAATGTACGAAGATTAAAAAATATTCCCTTTGGGATTAGGATATAAATCTCATCTTTCCTAAGATCTCTTAGGATTAGCCATTCCTTATCTACCCGTTGAAAGCAATCCTATGCAATCTCATCTTTTGATCATGTGTCTATTAATCGCCTCTTGTGGGATTCCATTATGTCTTCATTCCCTTACTCAATTGGCAGGAATTGTGTCTCAATCATTTGATTGTGCAATCTTGATGATCTGATCGTACTTGTACCCTTAGTCTCTTCTTACTCTAAGGGCAACATTTTTCAAGAATATTTTGCTAAGCCTTCAGAGTTCACTCTCATGATCCTTGAACTAGGGGCATTCCCTTATACGATTTTGTCATCATTCTCATATTTTGGTCCTTTAAGATTCATTTTACTGTCCCAATTACTTGCTTAGTGTGTAATCTTTTTTTCAGTCATTGAGAAGGAACACTCCTTAAATGTCAAGCTCATATACCGTTCTTATTTTTTCCTGTCAGGACTGTTCACAACTGAAAATCCAGGAAAGCTTCTTGGGTTTGAATCTATTCGCGGTCAGTGAGGAAGCTAATTCCCCTTTTTTTTTGAAGCGTCTCTAATCCCCTCCTTCCATACTCATGGCAGACTCTACGGAAAATTCTCAGCTCTCTTGCATCATGGAAGCCTTGACCCAGCTCGTCCAGCAGATGAAGGAATTGAAGGAAGAAAATGAATTCATCAAAGCTCAACTGACTGAGAAATTTGATCCAACCACTGTTATTTCTAAAGACAAAGATCTGAGCCTCTCCATGGTTATGGGTTCGGAAGAACTAATTGTGAATCTCTCTAGACAAATGGCTGCGCTAACAGAAGTTCATCAGATGAAGCAACAAATGCAAACCTGGTATTGTCAGTCCCAAAGTTCTGAACATTTCGCTGACAAAAATACCAAAGTCCAGGATGTTGTTACCAGGAACTCTGTCTCTCAGCACCAGCAGGATTCTGTTGGGCCCTTAATTCTTGAATATGACTAAGAACCACCATCTGAGATTCCTAAAAGAGAATTCACCGACTTGCTGATCTCGCGACCTGATGCTCTGAAATGGTTGCTCAAGGAAAGAATGATAACACTATTGGGACCAGAGCCTATTATTAATCCTCTTCCCAGTCCCAGGACCTTCCAAATGAAAGAATTTTGTGATTACCATTTACGTCCTAGTCATGCTACTGATAAATGCCTCAGTTTGAAATATGATATTCAAGACCTTATAGACATGGAGCTCCTCGACCCTCAAAATCTTTTGTCAAGCAGCGAAACTCCATCCTTTCCTGATGACCGCAAACTGTGGTTTGAGCAAATGAAGAGAAAGTCTCACGATAATCACGACCAGCAATGTACAATGATAGGTCGGAATATATTGAGCCCGGTCTCCATAGGTCAGGAAATCAAAGTAGCCACAACACATGGGGCTTATAACAGGGGCAATTTTACTTCAAAAAATATCAAGGAGCTACAAAATCCTACGGTATTCAAATACAATCAATTAACGGCTACACCTAAGCAAACACTCAAGAAGGAATTTACCCCTCTCTCGTTACAACCATCAGTCATTTTGCAGCAAGGGTTAGCTTCAGGTCACATTACCCTACCCGGCATTAGGGCTCCTCCTAATCCTTTACCAGCAAATTGGAGAATGGACCAGTATTGTGAATACCATAGAGGCCCTAGCCACCTTACTGATAATTGCATTGGCTTAAAATTTAGGATCCAAAAGTTGATTGATGAAAGAAATTAGCCTACCCGAATCATGCAGTACTGCCGCGCGCAATGCTTAGATAACTGAGGGTTCAAAGAAGCACATGTCTGTTGCAATGAAAAGAATCAGAAGTTGAAAGTACCATTTATGAGCCAGCTTTCGTCGAGCCTCCAAAGCCGGACAGTTGTAGCAGTCTTAGTCCTTTTGTTATTTTAATTAAGTCCAGTCATGATGTCGAGTCTAGTTATCGAGTGCAGTCTTCTAAAAGTTTGAATAAATTCCTAGTCCAGTTGAGTCTTTTCTTACTTTTATTTTTGAGTCAAGAATGTGAATCATGAGTTTGTTCAGGATAAATCTTATCAAATGTAGTCATTTTCAATTCAATGAAATTTGCTTTTTTCTATACATTCCAATGTGTGCTTCTGACTTTAATAAACAATGAGGATAATACTCCCTCCTCGAATGAGGAAAGATGCCGACGAAACTCCTCTTGAGTTGCAGCCTATGCTCAAACAAGAGGAGGAGCGCCGAGCCCAGCCTTTAAGGAAGAAATTGAAATAATAAACACTGGCACTAAAACTTTGATTCAGTGAATGCCGATTGAAAATACATTACCCTCTAAAGAATGTGAGGAATTGATAAACCTATTTCGAGAATAAAGAGATGGTCCAGTAAGCGCTACCATTAATGCCAGGAAAAAGACCTATATAGAAGGTTCAAGAAAGAATGAAGTGAATATCACATGCTATACAAGGGACATGGATTCGAAACAACTTCCATATCTCCAGTCAATGGCCCCGGTCACAGGTTTCACCAGTGACAATGTAAAGCCATCAAATTCAATATGAAAAGTGCAAGAGCAATCATCTCAGAGCGATCATCAAAATATCAAGGGCCACTGATTCAAGGATGAAATGATGTCCAAAAACCAGTATGCACCATCAAAGTCAAATTACTTATCAATATCTAGAAGGAAGAAGAATCATTATCTCTTGCCGGGAAATGCCGTCAAACTCATTGAAAAAAAAAGGAAAAAATAAATAAATAATCAGTACCAGAGAGACTCTAGTAACCTAGATCGATTCCCAATCTGAACATCGGAAGGCCTCATTTGGCCGAATAAATCCCAAAATCATAACCCAACGTCAAAAGAATACCGGTTTGCAAACCCTTCGAGCCTGAATAAAATTTTCTTGAAAACCCATCAACTAGGGGCATCCGCCCGAACTACGCGATACCTAATCCCTACACTGGGGTATGTAGGCAGCTCGGTTAAATCGAGTTCGGTCAATTCAAAAAAAGAAAATAAATTCAATCGTTCCAGAAAAAAAGGAACAAGTTCCAAAAGAAGAGAAGTCAATCATTCCAGAAAGAAAGGAAAAAAAGAAAAATCAATTAACCTTCAAACAATTTATCTTCAAACTAGGGGCATTCGCCCTGAACTACGCACGACCTGATTCCTACCCTGGGATACGTAGGCAACCTGTTCACCAGTTCGGTCGAAATCTTTGTTCAACCGTAAGCCATCCTTTGAAAAGCCCTATCCTACCTATAAAGTCCTTCAGATGTTCAGAATGAAAGATTTATTCCTAAAAAAAATGATGAATAAGAAAAAGAACGGAGTTTGAAGATCTACTAGACTGAAAACCTGAAAATGCGGTCTAGGTAAAATTTAAGATCATTCCCTTGCTAAGTTGAAAACCCGAAATGGCGGCTTAGGCAAAAGCTAAGGAGATAGCCTGCTGGATCGAAAACCTAGAAAGGCAGTTCAGGCAAAAGTTAAGGCTAGCACGGTCCGCCAAGTTAAAAACCCTGAAGAGATGACTTGGTCACGGTAAGAGACTCATTATAAGAAGGTTACAGCCGGTATCAATACTGAAGATCAAAAAGAAGTTCAAGCGAGTTCAAGTGTCATCCTAGAAATTGAGGGCATTGAAACCAAGCAATCCTAGGAATGGTAACCAAATCCTTGAGGCATTACTGTTTTAAGGAAGAAGTCCAATGTTTATTAATTGAGAAACTACTCTTTGAAAAGATAGACTTATCAAACAAAACGTTAACTAAGTCAGAAGCATCACTGTGTCTGTCAGTGTAGTTAGTGAAATAGGCCCGATGTCATCAGCTCCCTGCGATTGTACCTGCGCCAAGTTAATCCTAAAGAAAAGATCTCGAGAATCTAGTCAAAGAGCTTCGTTTTAAAGAAGATCAGCTCAGAAGCATTCCGAAGTAGAAACATCGGGAAGTGGAGTTTTCATAAGAGGACCATGCCCCAGAAAGGCACCTGAGGCATGGAGGATTTCATATGTGATGATGATTGGGCCAGTTTCTTAGAAAGATGAACCCTTAAAAAATTTTAATTTCCTTCCTAGCAGTTGAATATTATCCTGGTCAAGAAGTGTTTATCTAAACACCTGTCAAAGGAAAAATTCCACTTCCCAATTTTCAGTATCCAAGAGAGCCGTTGTTCTAGATTACCAATACCAAGTAGTTAGATCAAGGTTTCAGTTATCAAAATCCCCAGAAGAAAAGACAGACAATCTCTTTGCGAAAAAAAAATCATGTTGAAGCTTCCTGATAGCGTTCCTAAACCATTCTCGTTAATCATGTTGCATAGTTCCTAAGGTTTGTCGTTTCGTCATTCGTCAAAGTCTTAGTTTCCCATATCTTCATCGGGCAGGATTTCTACTGTCCCCGATTTCATCCTACACCAATTTCAAGCATCTAAAATTCATCAAATTCGAGTTTACCTCAAATTCAAGTTCATGAAAAATCTACAAATTATTCATTGTCGAATTCATTAATTCATCTCAACCGAAGTTGTCTTATCTCTTTTGAACACGTACAACTATGGTGTCTCATTCTCTTTGAGTCCATATGACTATGGACTCTTATCCTTTTAGGCATGTATGACTACAGTGTCTTATTCCCTTTGAGGCTGTATAACTACAGTGTCTCATTCCCTTCAGGGTCCGTATAATTACGGCGTCATGTTCCTTCTGAGTCCGTACAATTACGGTCTCATTTCTTTGGAATCCGTATAAATACGGTATTTCATTCTCTCTGAGTCCATTCGAAAATGGTCTCTTATTCTCTTTGAGCATCATATAAATACAATGTCTCATTTTCTTGGAATCCGTATAAATACGGTGTTTCATTTTCTCTGAGTCCATTCGAAAATGGTCTCTTATTCTCTTTGAGCATCACACAAATATGATGTCTCATTTCCTTGGAATCCGTATAAATACGGTATTTCATTTTCTCTATGTCTATTCGAAAATAGTCTCTTATTCTCTTTGAGCATCATACAAAAATGATGTCTCATTTCCTTAGAATCCGTATAAATATGGTGTTTCATCTTCTATGAGTCCATTCGAAAATGGTCTCTTCTTCCCTTTGAGCATCATACAAATATGATGTCTCATTTCCTTATAGTCTGTATAAATACGGTATTTTATTCTTTCTGAGTCCATTTGTGAATGGTCTCATGTTCTCCTTGAGCCCGTTTGTGAACGGTGTCTCATTTTCTGAGTCCATTTGTGAATGGTCTCATGTCCTCTTTCAGCCCCTTTATGAACGGTCACATTTTTCGAGTCCATTTGTGAATGGCCTCATATCCTCTTTGAGCCCGTTTGTGAACGGTATCTCATTTTCTGAGTTCATTTATGAATGGTCTCATGTTCTCCTTGAGCCCGTTTGTGAACGGTGTCTCATTTTCTGAGTTCATTTGTGAATGGTCTCATGTCCTCCTTAAGCCCGTTTGTGAACGGTGTCTCATTTTTTGAGTCCATTTGTGAATGGTCTCCTATCCTCCTTGAGGCCGTTTGTGAACGGTGCCTCATTCTCCGAGTCCATTTGGGAATGCCTCTTATCCTCCTTGAGCCCGCTTGTGAACGGTGTCTCATTTTCTTCTAAAAACCGTTTGAGAACGATCTTTGTTCCTTCTCTGCAGAATCCATTCAAAAATGATATCTCATTCTCTCATTGCCCGTTTGTGAACGGCGCGGCATCGGAATTATTTTTCATTCTAAGTTGCGTGATTTTCTTTCTTAGATTGAATTCATTTCTCCCTTTATTCTGAACTACCAGCTCATGGTAGCAAGAATAAAAATGATTTTTTATTACACTCCAATTCTAGGACTTCGTTTAGGGTCTTGCATTAGGTAGTATATGTTTGCGTCTAGGTTGCATTTTGTCTAGAGTCTTTTGTTGGTTAAAGCTGCGCAAAATGGCTCTGTCACTTTTGCTTTAGTATTCGATGACTACGTCATCTCTACCAAAGAAGGGCATCTGTAGACACCCCCATTTTGCTACGCTTTAAAAAGCGAAAGATTCGGTAGTATTATCGAGTCTTGAGTCCGTATTCAGCATTACATTAGGCATCCATTCATTTTAGAGTAGATTTCACCTCATTATGGGAGTTTTGAAGTTGATTCACGATCCTGAAGGTCTCTAGGGGGTTCCTTTGGCCTCCGAAAGATGTAAAATCAAGTTTCCAAGCAAGTGAAAAAACCTGCTATTTTTAGAATTTTTAGGGTTTCCCTCATTTTTGCCCATTTTGCACTACAGGGGTATTTTAGTCATTCCTGATGTGTCCCGTTTGAACCCCGAGCTGTGTCCGAGAGATCTTGAGCGATTACATGAATTTTGAAAAAGCTGCTATTTTTAGAATTTCTCAGGGGTTTCGCTTAATTTGGAAATTCTAAGTGTTGAGGGCATTTTGGGTATTTTCAGGGGATACCAAATGATCCTGTTTAATATTGCTCACCGAAAGGACCCAATTTTGAAAGTTTCTATTTTTGAAGTTTGACCACAAAGACTTTCCATTTTTAATTTTTTTCCTTTAGGGGTGAACCAATCTGAGGGTATTTTGGTCGTATTTGGATGTCTAACAGTCAAATAGGGGCATTTTGGTCCGAAAAGTTATTTTCCAAAAAAGATGGTCCGATCATGTGTGAGGGGATGCACCATAAATGTCAAATGAGTTGGGTCCATATATAGAATGTTGAATTTAGAAAGATTTTATTGAACTTTTACGGAAAAACCCGAAACCCGTGTGAAATGGCTCATTGGGCTAAAGCCCGCAAAGATGGAGCTCATGTGGGTTCTCCCATATGGGTCGACCACCAAGGTGGGCACCCCACATGGCTGTGTGGACACCCCATTTTGACCGGACCCAAGTTCGCGTCGCTTGGGCAAAACCTCGTCAAATCAGTGAGTTGAGAGACAAAAAATTGAACCCTGAGGTAGCTTAGGGTCCCACCGAGGTCCCCGTAAAGTTTCGGCAAAATTTGCCAAGAAATGGCAAATTGGACGAGCCGAGAAGGAGGCATAGTATAAATGCATAAGGGGGGTGAATTATCTGCGGAAGGGAATGCCCAATTGAGAAGGGGAGTGAATTATCCTAGAATGGGCGGAACCGAATTCTAATAGGACAAATAGGGCGGGCGCGCATTATCATTTTTCCTGCGCCCATCAATTAGTGGGGTGCCAATATCAGCAATTTTCTTTAGGGGTGGCCAGAACCGAACCAGAACCGAAGAACCGAACCGGAACCGAACTGTAAAAAAATATTTTTGGTCCGGTTCGGTTCCACTGATGAAGAACCGAACTTATTTGGTTCGGTTCCGGGTCTAATGTTCTCGGTTCGGTTCCGGAACTGAGAACCGAACCGGTTGGCCACCCCTAGTTTTCTTTTATATATATAAAAAAATAAAAAAAATCAAAGGGGGGATTCTTATTTTTCGTGAAGAATCAGAGAGAGAGAGAGAGAGAAGGAAATTTTCAGATCTATTCCTCCGATCATCCTCTCCGGTCGAATTGCCGGAGCTCCAGTCGCTCTACTATGAATATGTTTGTTTTCCCCTCTTATTTCCTTAGATCTTCTTTTCTTTCATCATTTTTGCAATAATCAGTTTAGATTCTTCTCTTATTCTTTAGATCCGCAGCTAATTCCATTAATTTCGGCAAGGTTTGTCGGAATCTGGCAATTTTATCTTATCTTCTTCTCTATTTGCTCCGGTAACCTCATTAGAATCCGATGATTCCTCAATAACTTGAAATCAACTTTATAAGCGTTGGATCTGTTAATATTCGATTCAAATCCTCACAAATCTAAGATTTAATATTGTTTTCTGGTGAAATTTTTGGTCATCTCCATTATTTCCGATTATTTGCTTTGTTTTTTCCAATTTCGATTGGAACTACGAGAAGAATTTTTTTTAGAGTTGAAAGGATTTAAAAGTAGAAATCGAAGAGAGTATAGATCAGAGAGGAGTAGAAGGAGCTGAGAGAGAATGTTTATGTGAGGAAGGGAGAAAGATCGGAGGAGACTCAAGTTCGTCATCATCTTCTTCAGCAAAATAGCTAAGATCCCAGTATAGCAACAGTATCTGTTTGTAATTTTCTATTGCCTTGTGAAGAATTAAAGAGAAATCAGAGCAAATCTGTCGGTTGTGAATGAAGAATTAAGGTATGTTTGGTTTCTTTTAGATATGATTGATTTCCCTCATATTTGCTTTGATCTGAAGAGTCTAATGAATTTTAGTTCCATTTTGTCTTTGATTGTGTTTTACATTTGAACAAGTGTACTGGAATCTTAGATTTGTATACGTGTGTGCCTAGATTTTGTTATCGATGTCAACTTTTATAAAGATCCGGAACTTTTTTTTTTACAAGCTTTTCGAATATTGTGATGAATATTGCTGATATATTCCTCGATTGTACGTGGTAACCTAGCGGCATATAGGTGATATATTTTAGGAATTCTGTGCAAATTCTAAGGCCTTTTATGAAAATTTCTATGATAGTTAATTTGATCCTTAATTCGTTGGTTAAATTTTAATTTTGAGTGTGGAGAATGTATGAGGAGATTCACTTTGAAAAATTGCATATTAGGGTGAACTAGTGTCGCGTGAGTACACGTTTTGAAAAATTGTATATGGCAGAAAATTGGTGTGTTTTGAAAATCACATTTTCTGTAGGGTTGTCATTATTATGAGAAGTTATCATATTCTGTTGAGTGACATGGTATGTGAATGTGTGCGTAGTAGACATATGTCTATGTGAATGTATGAGTGTATGTGTCATATGAATATGTGTGAGTGTAACTATATGAGTATCTATGATGTGAGTATATGTGTGTTCATCTATGTCACATAAACATGAATGAATATGAGGAGAGAAGAGATGGTTGTCTGGGTTGAATTGTAAGGATGTGGACATGATAGTGGTATTACAATGGTTTATAAATCATATGAGGTCATTTAGTCTTTTGTTCTAATTGAATGAGGCTTTAATTGTAGGAAATAAGGCAGATTTATGGTTATCAAAATAGGGTATGAGGTTTGCATTTTTGGGTGTTTGCATTGAATCTTATCCTATGTTTGTTGTTTAACTTGGATTTCCCTCCTCTTGATATTTAATGAGTATGCCCTGATGACATAAGCAATGATATTATTTGATGTCATTTGTAAACAGTAAGGGAAATTCTACTTCATTGTTTCTAAGAACGAAATGAGCAGTGTAAGCTTTGAAGTACATTAACTGCCATATCATTGTTCTTCCCCCATATTCTAGCTGTTGGCATTGATTAGTTTCAGCAATAACATGAAATCAGTAAGTGCAGCCTGAAATCTACTAGCTTACAACCTAAAAATTGGTTGAGACAAACTCTTTCATAAATTGCTCATATATCTTATTTGGATCCATCTATTAGCTCTTTATGTGTGACTATTATTTTTATTGACAATTACATTTGATTTCAGCTATGGACAGATTAGTTCATGATAGTATTGATAGAGAAAACTTTTGAAAATAGCAACTTAGAGTTTTCTTTATGCCTAAATAGGGCAGTGACATGATGTGTACACGCGTATATATATGTAATGTTTGCTTAGAAGTATATAGTTGCATGCTCGTTTTGAATGTATTTGTTACAACTGGTTTGTGGTTGTAAATAGGCAATGATGGCGATAGTCGGAGCCTCCCATTTTTGGAGACAAGCTATGTCTCGATAGAAGAGCCCATCCTTAGGAGACTTGCTCAGTCCAAGTGGAGCTCCCCTCCTTTGTATAGTAGACTTTACTAGTCTTTTAGACACCGGTAGAAATCAGTCCCATATTATGAGACATACTCTGTCTCATTGAGGCAGTTCTCTTTTGGAGACAAGCCTCATTTAGCACCTACCCTTAGGGAGGTTACTTTAGTTTGGTAGGGAGTTTTTCTCATAGGAGGCATGTATTGTCTCATTTTTGGAACCCCTATTTGGAGACAAGCCCTGTCTCATTTAGGGAGTTCCCCTTTTAGGAGGCTTACCCAGCCTTATATTAGAGCAGCTTCTTTTGGAGAGTCTTCGACTCGTTTGTCCTTCTCTTTGATCCTCTTTAGAGAGTCTTTGACTCATTTGCCCTGTTTGCGATTTTATTAGAGAGTCTTTGACTCATTCATCCTCTGTTTTGGTAGTTTTATTAGAGAGTCTTTTGACTCATTTTCATCTTTTCTTTAGTATTCTTAATTAGGAGTTTCTCCTTAGTGTTGTCGTCGTTTTTCTTTAGAGACTAGTACAGTCTCATTAGAGCTTTGCCTCTGGGGTCTTAGATCGTTTTCTTATATTTGACATTAGTTTGCTTAGTTTAGGGGTTTTCCCTGTTAGCCCTAGGGTTTTGCTTTGTATGTTCCCTCCGGTCTTTGACCAAAAGGGTGAAATCAGAAATCTAAGATCCAAAAATATTTTAAAACATTCAAAACTCAAAAACATCAGAAATTTAAAACATAAAAAACATTTGAAAACCTTAAGGAAAAGGAATCTAAAGTGTTGAATGTTTTAGAAGTAGTAATTAGGAGAGTTCGATTCGAACTACGTTGGCTTGATCCTCTTCCACGAGGTACGTAGTGCAGCTTGGGATCCATATCCCAAGTCTAGCCAAACTTTTTGTAAATAATATTTTAAACCTTCTTCAAAAATCTTTAAAATCTTGTTTTCAAAAGATCTTCCTCTAGAGTTAGGAGTTTCTCCTAGATAGAGAGTTTTAGAGTTAGGAGTTTCTTTTGATATGGTGTTTGATTGTTTGTTTGTTGTGTGCTTGTTTTAGAGTTAGGGGTCTGTCCTAGAGTTATAGGAACGCCTCCGTCCGGTCGGCTGGCAATCCACATCGCCGACTGATGACTAGAATAGGATGCGCTAGTTTGCCCTTTGTTTTTCTTAGGAAATACAGCCTAGTTACACATAGGTTGTAGGAACCGCCTGCATTAGCTT
The DNA here is from genome assembly GCF_043159265.1 of Tasmannia lanceolata. NCBI lineage: Eukaryota > Viridiplantae > Streptophyta > Magnoliopsida > Canellales > Winteraceae > Tasmannia > Tasmannia lanceolata. The sequence goes on from NW_027518689.1 coordinate 30,918,159, forward strand.
AGGGCTAACCTGCATTTAGTTAGGGCATATAGGGTGTCCTAAAATCTACAATTCACTGAAATCTAAATAATCGCTCATGAAGCTTTAATAACTAGTCTGGTCTTTTAGATCGAGTCTAGGATAGAGGTCTAGGTTTCTTAGGCATTATAGCTTAGAATAGGTGCGAAGAACTATGTTGCTCTGATTCTTGCGGAGGCGGGGATACGTAGGCTTCTTTGGATGAATATCAGACCATCCGAGGACTCGGGCTAAATCGTTTAGAGTCTTAGGATTTGTTGTGTTGTTATATTGTATATTTTGTTTTCTTATTTTCTTGTGCAGACCCTATACCTGTAGTTGTAGCATGCATGTGTTTGTCCACCAGAATTTAGACACCAGTTAGGTATGTCACTCATAACCTAGTTGTGATTAGGCGACACATTTTTTATTTTGTTTTGTATGTGATTATTATTTCATCCCCTGGTCATGCATGATTAGGTAGACGTCTTCCCGGGGATATTTTGTTCCCATTTCACATGATTTTACCCAAAATTCTTTGGAGTTAATGAAAATGGCATAAGAGACTAAGTGCTTGCACTCGGACGAATTGGGGGTGCTCTTCGGACCTTCTCCATTCGTAACCAGGCACGAGCTCATATATATTTCTAGTTATCCATTGCATAGATGATTTAATTTTGGGGTTCCATTGCTTATCCATGGATGGCGACTCTGAGTTATTTTAGGCACATCTTGGTTTGAGGATTTATCCTTGGATCAAGAGGTATCTAATTTGTATCGCCACTCATGCTATACTATGAGTGTGACATCTGTTTTAAGAGTTCCTTGGCAGAGCTCTCTTTCATGTGGAGATCTAGAGGATGTAGGGACTCATTTCCTCACCATCCTATAATCGGGGTCCACAGGCTGACCCACATGAGTTGAGCACCCAACCTGATGATGTCACAATGGTGACATCATATTTGTTAAAAGAAAACAAAAGAATAAAAAAAGGAAAAAGGAAAAGAGAAATGATTGCTTAAAAATGTTTTCTTCCAAAGAAGCAATGTGGAATGAGAATAACATGTCTTGAGTGACAAGAAATTAAGATTGGAATCAAATCAAATTTGTAAACAAGAAAGAAAAAAAGCAAGAGGGAAAAATTGGAAACAAGCCAAAAATGGAGCTCTCACATTGGAAAGTATTATTTCTCTCTTAACCCTAGCTTTTTTGTATAAAAATCAAAGCAAAACAATCCTAGAAAAGATTCAAAAAAAATCCAAATTCGTCTTTTTTCTCTCTCCTCCAAAAAAAAAACAAAAAAAAAAAAAAAACTCTGCTCTCTTTAAGTGTGTTCATCTCTCTCAAAGGTTCTTCACAAAAGGGATTCTTGAATTCCCTTTTCTTCTTCAACAAATCACACATCAAGGATCTTTAGGGTGTTCCTTGGGTGTTCTTCATCATATAAAAGGGAGCAACAAAGCGTATACCTCGGAGCTACGCACCTTAGAGACAAGGAGCGTGATCAACGGTAGGATGTTTATCTTTGTAATATCAAAAGTAGAAAAGCATGCTAGGGTTTTACTTTTGATACATCAAATCAATGAATTGTTTCTTGAAATTTCAGTATGTTATAATATAAATTATAATTTTTCAAAATTCAAAATTTCACCAAAAACTTAATTTTCCTCCATTTAATAATGATTTTCTTTCATTTTTTATTCAATATGGATTTAAATCGGATTATCAAAGCAAGTGTTTGAAAACGTGGGTTTCTTTAAAAACTGATATTTTTTGGGGATTTCTATAAAATAAAATACTTCTGGAAACTTAATTTCCAATCGCGGTTTGGCCGTTTTAATTTTCATTCTATTTTTCAAAACATAACCCCGAAAGGGGTTATTTCTTGATGAACGGAGCCAAAAATATATCAACCCATGTTCAAAATTTGTGAAATCTTGTTTCCAAACCAATTTTTTGATTTTCAGACCACCCAAAAATTTTCAGAGTTTTTTGAATTTTTTTAATCCGGTTTTAAATTATTTTAAATTTCGGTCATTTTTAATAAATATCAATAGGTTTTAAAAATTGATGGAACTCTTCAGAATTAATGCTCAATAATAAATCGAATTTCTCATGAATTTTTTTTTCGAAAAGGTTTTTCATTTCTTTTCCAATCGCTTCTTCGTTTTACGTGTCGTAATTCTTTTTTATATTAAATTAATAAAATTTCGAATCTTTTTCCTACAAAACAGTAGTTTAGGGCATTAGAAGGATAATGAAAAATTTTCAAAAGATTTTACAAAGGTTTAATATGATTTCACAATTTTCTTTTAAAAAAACGGGTTTTAATTCCTAGGAAACGAAATCTCCTTTTTATTCAAAAATCAATTTTATGGAAGACCATTAATTATTAGGTCTTGATATTTTGACAGTAAATCATATAACCTATTTTATATCTATTAGAATTTGTACATGATTTTAGGATACCATTTAATCTACTTTTTAATTGATTCATTGATATTATCTGAATTTTGTGTGAATTGTAATTGGCATCAAATCTTGATAAACACCTTTGAAATTTTTACAGTAGTCTAATACCATGATTCTATCTATACTGTAACAGTTTTACTTGATTTGAGATTCGTATGCTATGAGTTGAGTTGTTAATTTGTAATCTGACCTAAATTTTAGAAATTCAGAAATTGATAGCAACACTTATTCCAAATTCATGAAACTCTTCCAGTAGTCTAAACACATTCATATCTTGTTACTGAAAACGTTACAATGAATTTGGAGTTCAATTGCTTAGGGTTACTATGTAATCCTAGCAATCTGGTCTTAATGTTAATAAATCAAAACTTAATAGCAAATCAACACAAAAGTCAGTGAAAACTTCCAGAAAATCCTAATTTTCATCATATATTTAACCTTAAAATTGTTTGAATCAGAAATCCTAGAGGTTATAGATTCCCTTTGTAAATTGACTATGCTGTGACGGTTTAACTGCCGATATCGCATTCATAATCGTATACTAATTGTGATCGTTCCTGCATAATTTGAGCATGTAAATTATAGTATGTTGTTGGCTCCGATGTCCACTGTCTATGAAAATCCTGAGAATCATGCCAGGCAATAATATACTACAATTTATGTGTTAAATTATACAAGGATTGAGAGCACGATGCCCTTCCATGGATGCAACTCATGGCTGAAATTTTCCAACCATAGAGCCTTTGGTATTCCTTAGATGTTAGGAATCGAAAATCTTTAAAAAATTGAAAATTATTTACTTAATAAATTAAGATCATTTGATCAGTGCTTTTGGAACCGTTGGATAACGGTATCTCTTCGTAAGGACCTTTAGAACCAATTAAGAACACTTACCTCGCGTTGTGTCCTGGGTTTTAAGGTGTCCTAGAGTTAGGGAGTTCAGCCTCATGACAACTGATTGCTATTATTAGCAATTGAGCCATAGATCTAGTTACATTAATTACCCATTTTTTCCATAGGACAAGCCTAGTTACCTAGGATGTAGGCTCACCTGCATTAGTCCAAGGGATGTTTTTCAATTAAATATGACCATATAGCATCTTAGATGTAGCCCTAGGATAATAAAATCTACTCAACTTGAACTAAATAATCTCTCTTAAACTGTTGAAACAGTCTTTCCAGTCTAGATTGGTGTCCTAGATGTCTTAGGCATATAGCTTAGTTCAGGCACCGAACTACGTCGATTCTGATCCTAGTGAGGCTTGGGTACATAGGCAGCTTGGATGCTTGATGGCATACCAATCACGAGTCAGCTCCACACATAAATGGTGGGGTTTTGTATATTGATTTTTCTAAATTTCTAACTAAATTAATTAAAATATATAGGACTTTCCATAAAATTAGAATTTTATGAGAACTTTCACTTAGATTGAATTCAAACAAATTAAGAAAATCAAGATACATATTTAGGAATTACATTGAAATTAGATCTTAGGATGCATGTCATATAGTTCGCACATTCATATAAAGTTAAATGAGCCATTTAAAATAAATTCAAAAGTGTTAACTTTTGAAATTGAAGACCGATTATCAAGCAGGAATTATGCATATGGTGGTAACTCCGCATACCTTCCTTTCTCGTAACCAGGTAACGAGTCTAAATTTCTGGTCAATTATGGGTCCTAGATCCCTCATCTAGGTGGCAACTCTGTCACTATCTTTTGCGTGAAATTCGGATTGCCTTAGTAGTCCCAAGTTCACGGAAAAGATAAATTAAATCACACCTTGCTAGGCTCAGCGGCTTACCCCTTCCCTTATGGGTACTGGGTTGCACGTTTGTTTGCACCCTATGGTTTGGTTGCTGCCTGCTTGGTTGGGTAATTAAAATCAATAATAAAAAAGCACACGCCATTCGCGTGGGTACGAGAGACCAAGAGAGAGCGTGGCGGCTCGCGCCTCACCCCTCTCGCGGGATCAAGTCGCACAGAGTGGTATCCCATGCATGCATGCTGTTACAGCCATCTTCTACCAGCATAAGACTGTAGAGAACCATAAAGATGTCTTCCAGAGGAGTTACAAAGAACTGATTCACCCCATGCCTAGTATGGAGCAGTGGCCATCTTTAGACTTCGACCCGGTCCTCCCACCTCCAATAAGAAGGCCCTCAGGAAGGCCAAAGAAGCTGAGGAGGAGGGATACAGATGAACCCTGAAGACCTACAAATTCATTCAAGTTAGTAAGAAAGTGTGGGACCCGATCCCACGAGAGGGGTGGGGCGCGAGCCGCCACGCACTCTCTTGGTCTCTCGTACCCACGCGATTGGCGTGTGCATTTTTATGATTGATTTTAATTCATCTTTTATGTGAACTTGGAATCACCAAGGCAATCCGAATTCCTCACAAAAGAGACTGACAGAATCGCCACCTAGATGTGGGATCTAGGACCCATAATTAACCAGAAATCTAGACTCGCTACCTGGTTACAAGAATGGAAGGTATGGGGAATTATCCACCACATGCACCATTCCTGCCCGATAATCGGTCTTCAATTACAAAAGTTAACTCTTTTAAATTTATTTTAAATGGCTCATTCAACTCTCTGTTAATGTGCGAACTATGTGACATGCATCCTATGATCTAATTTCAATGTAGATCCTAAGTGTGTATTTTGATTCCTTTATTTGTTTGAGTTCAATCTAAGTGAAAGTTCTCCTAAAATTCTAATTTCATGGAAGGTCCTAAATGATTTAATTAAGAATTTACAAGAAAATTAATATACAAAACCCCACAATTTGTTATGGAGCCGACTCGCGGTTGGTATGCCATCAGACATCCAAGCTGCCTACGTACCCAAGCCTCACTGGGATCAGAGTCGACGTAGTTCAGTGCACCTAAGCTAAGCTACTTATGCCTAACTCAACTAAGACACCGACCTAGACGGGATTGACTGTTTCAACAGTTTTAAGAGAAGTTATTTAATTCAAGTTGAGGATTTTATTATCTTAGGGTTTCATCTAAGATTCTATATGATTCTTATCTAAATGCAAGTTGTTCCTTAGACTAATGCAGGTTAGCCTACATCCTAGTTTACTAGGCTTGTCCTAGGGAAAATTGGGTGACTAGTGTAACTAGATCTGTGGCACGGTTGCTATCCATAGCAAGCGTCCGTGATGAGGCTGGACTCCTAACTCTAAGACTCCCTAAAACCTAGGACACGACCTGACACCAGTGTTCCTAAATTGGGCTCTAATGGTTCTTACGACGGAAACCATAATCCAATGATTCCGAAAGACTCGAGACAAATCGATTCAAGTTCTTGAGGGTAATTAATTTCAGATTTCAAGGATTTTCGGTTTCTGGACATTTAAAGAATAAAATGGTTCTAGGGTTCACCAATTTCGGCCTCGAATGACATCCAAGGAAGGGAATCGTGCGCTCTTTCCTTGTGCAATTTAATACTTAGGTTATAGCATCTTATTGCCTGGCATATCTCAGGATTTTCGTGGACAGTAACCTCGGAGCCAACAACATGCTATAGCTTAAATATTCAAATTGTCAAAGATTGGTTGCAATTGGGATACGATTATGGATGCATTGGCCATTTTTCCAGGGAAATCTAAAGATCATAAGATTTCTGTTTCAATGGATTGAGGAGTGAATATGTGACAAAAATTTAAGGTTCTTTAAAAATTTTGACAATGATTTTTAATTAATTTTAAATTTTCAAAGGAATTTATCAATTTTAAACATATGAGTGATTTTACAAGTGAAATTGTTGCAAACGAATTCAAAATGAATCCAAATTTCTACAGAAGCAATATGGGAATGCATGTAGCTTACTGGATGAATTTTGCAGATTTTTACATTAAGCTCATATTTAATTTTGATTTAACAATAATAAGACCAGATTGCAAAAATAACACAGAAACTACTATAAATAGAACTCTAAATTCAATGAAATTTCTACAGTAGTAAGATATAAGTAAAAATAGCATTCTGTGAGATTTTCATGAATTTTAGAAACTATTTACTATCAGTTTCGGATTTGTCAATTTTCAGACCCGATTATGAATTAACACTACATCCCATATGAAACAAGATCTAAATCACTTGAAATGTTTACAGAAATTAGAAATATAGAATATAAGACTACTGTAAAAATTTTAGGAATTTTATCTATGATCTGATGTCTGTAAAAATTCTCCCAAAATCTGATAATTTTTAAAGAAAGCATAAAATAATATACCAAACCAAATCGAAAAATTCTCAAAACTTCATGGTAGAATGTACCAGTATCATATTATTTTCTCACGAAACTTCAATAATTTTTGAATCCGTTTAGTATATAATTTATTTTTCTTCGTCGAAAATATATTTTTGAAGAGTTTTCTATTTTTAAAACACGATTTTCAAGAAAATTACGACTTTGGAAAACGTCCTTTAATCTTGTTCTGATATGATGAACACAAGAAAATTTTAAAATTCCAAAAAAATAGATCATCCCGAGATGGCTATTTTTTCGAATTTTGTAATTACTCAGCCATTATTTTAAATAAAATACCACTCTTCACTCAAATTTTTGAAAACCTTTGATCCAATGTCCGATCCGATCCGATAGTTATTTTAGTCTATTTAAATAGATCATTTTATTAAATTTTGGGACGAAACGGAATTGAAACACCGATGCAGATCATGAATTTAAGCACACACATTTAATATTGAATTAAATTCATTTAAATACTTAAAAATCATGCAAAAATCTAAAAAAAATACCAAATCATCCGGGAAAAATCTGAGAATAGTGCACCTACCTGTTATAGAGTTCCACGCCGAATCTGAGAGCCGAAGGATCCGAAAAAACCTCGCCAACGCTCGACCCGATGTCCCTTCTTCCCTTTCTTTCTTTATTTTTTTTCTTTTTTCTTCACCACTGCTGATGGAGAATGATAGATAGAGAATGAGAGATAGGCAGAGGGAGAAAGAGAGAGAACGAGAGGGAATGAGAGAAACAGAGAGGGTGTGAGAGTGAGAGAGAGTGAGAGAGACAGAGAGGGAATGAGAGAAACAGAGAGGGATTAACGATGAGAGAGACACCTAACAGAGAGTGCTGTGGAGAGCTTGAGAGAGGGAGTAGTGTGGAGAGCTTGAGAGAGAGAGAGTGGGAGAGAGAGAGAGAGAGAGAGAGAGAGAGAGAGAGAACAAGAGAGAGAGAGAGAGAGAGAGTACGAGAGAAAAAAACAAAGTATAAGATACTCTGTTTTTTTCTTTCACGTTTTTTTTTTATGTTTTGGTTTGTTTTTTTTTTATTTGGCTTCAGTTTTTGTTGGGTTGTGTAAGGTGAGAGAGATAATGAGATGAGGAAAAGAGGGTTGTGGAAGGTGAGGGATGAGATGGGCTGTGGAGGAGGGGTTAATAGAGAGAATGAAAACCGTGGGAGAGGGTAGGGGAGAGGAAAGAACAGAGGGTGAGGGAGAGCTTAAGATGAGGGAGAGCTTAAGATGAGGGAGAAATAGATAGATAGGGTGAGAGGGATAGATGGCTGTGTGAGATACTTTTTTTTTCTTTTCCAAACAAAAAACAGAGCCACCGTACTTCACACCCTTCCTCGGTTTTTCTTTTTTTTTTATCACAAACCTCCCAAGCTCCTGTTGAACGTGAGAGAATCCCTCTCCCCCGAAAAGAGAATGGAAAATAACTCTCTCTTTGCAGAGAAAAACTCCCCTCCTCCTTTCTGTCCTCCAGACCTCCCTTCGTTTTTTTCTTTTTTTTATCTCCTCTCCCTGTGCTGCCGAGAGAGAGCCCTCTTGATATCCTCTTTCTTTCTTTTTTTTTAATCCTTCAATTCCTTTTTTTTTGTCCCACCATGTAATTGCTATTTTTCCTTTTTTAAATCAGGTAACCCATCCTTTGCACCGAATATAGCTTTTTCTCAATGTAGAAATTCCATTTTTCGTGAGAATAGTTGCTATCCCAGCAACAAAGAATCTCAAACATATAAAATCAATGCAAGTCCCACATGTATTACCTCTATTTGCAGTGGGATTAATTAGAAACTAGGTAAAAATGTGAAAATCGTCCATTATCTTAAGATACTAATAACATTTTGGCCTCTTTCTTCCCTACAATAGAGAATTTCTATTTATAACCTTTCCCAAACGGTTAACTCTCCATTGGATCCCTTCTTAAATAAGGCCCACACATAGTGGCCCATTTTAGGGTGGAAAAATACACAATCAGCAAGGCCCACACATGGTGGCCGAATTTGGGATAGAGCCCATTTGGAATGATCCAAGCGGTTCAATTAATGGGCGGTAATGCGAATGGGTTGGGCCCACAAATCATTTTTCATGGGATGACTTGAGCCATTCAATTAATGGACCTCAATATAAATTCGCTATGCTTCTTGAATCGTTTTCAAGGGTTATTTGAATAGCTCAAAACTCATTTTTCATTAAAACAATATGCGGGCCTCCTGATTGATCCGAATTTAAACAAATGTTCAATGCGGGCCTACCGACGGGTCCAAGTTCTCCCTTGCTTTAATTCTTGCGAACAACCCCTCTCAATAATTATCAGGACGACGCAAAACATGACAGAAATAACCGAAAAGATCGAGAAAACAAGAAGAGCAGACACGGGAATGGAAAACACTGAAAAAGACTGATAACAAGGACACTAACTTCTTTGTTGATTAAAGCAGAGCGAAATGGGGTGTCTACAGATGCCCCTCTTTGGTAGAGATGACGTTGTCATTGAATACCAAAGCAAAAGTGACAGAGCCATTTGCGAAGCTTTAATCGACAAAGGACTCTCTAGACACAACGCAACATAATATAATGCAAGACCCTAGATGAAATCCTAGAATTTGAACATATATCAAAATACAATGCGGCGCCGTTCACAAACGGGCAATGAGAGAATGAGATATCATTTTCAAATGGATTCTGAAGAGAAGGAACAAAGATCGTTCTCAAACGGTTTTTAGAAGAAGATGAGACGCCGCTCACAAGCGGGTTCAACGAGGATAAGAAGCATTCCCCAAATGGACTCGGACAATGGGGCACCGTTCACAAACGGCCTCAAGGAGGATAGAAAACCATTCACAAATGGACTCGAGAAAAGAAGCACCGTTCACAAACGGGCTCAAGGAGAAGACGAGACCATTCACAAATGGACTCGAGAAATGAGGCACCGTTCACAAACGGGCTCAGGGAGGACGAGACCATTCACAAATGGATTCGAGAAATGAGGCACCGTTCACAAACGGGCTCAAGGAGAAGACAAGACCATTCACAAATGGACTCGAAAAATGAGGCACCGTTCACAAACGGGCTCAAGGAGAAGACGAGACCATTCACAAATGGACTCAAGAAATGAGGCACCGTTCACAAACGGGCTCAAGGAGAAGACGAGATCATTCACAAATGGACTCGAGAAATGAGGCACCGTTCACAAACGGGCTCAAGGAGAAGACGAGACCATTCGCAAATGGACTCGAGAAATGAGGCACCGTTCACAAACGGGCTCAAGGAAGACGAGACCATTCACAAATGGACTCGAGAAATGAGGCACCGTTCACAAACGGGCTCAAAGAAAAGACGAGACCATTCACAAATGGAGTCGAGAAAACGAGACACCATTCACAAACGGGCTCAAGGAGAAGACGAGACCATTCACAAATGGACTCGAGAAATGAGGCACCGTTCACAAACGGGCTCAAGGAGAAGACGAGACCATTCACAAATGGACTCAAGAAATGAGGCACCGTTCACAAACGGGCTCAAGAAGGACGAGACCATTCACAAATGGACTCGAGAAATGAGGCACCGTTCACAAACGGGCTCAAGGAGGACAAGACCATTCGCAAATGGACTCGAGAAAAGAGGCACCGTTCACAAGTGGGCTCAAAGAAACAAGATAGCTTTGATTGATGAATTCAACAACGAAGAATTTAAAGATTTTTCATGAACTTGAATTTGACGTAGGATTGGATTTTTTTGAATCGGGGATTGGATTTGATGAATTTTTTATTTTTGAGAAATGAGGCACCGTTCACAAACGGGCTCAAGGAGGACATGAGACCATTCACGAATGGACTCAGAAAATGAGACACCGTTCACAAACGGGCTCGAAGAATATAAGAAACTATTCCCAAATGGATCACAAACGGGCTCGAAGAATATAAGAAACTATTCCCAAATGGATTTAAAAAAATGATGCACCGCTCCCAAACGGGTTAGAAGAAGATAACAGGCCATTCCCAAATGAACCCGGAAGATGAGACACCGTTCACAAACGGGTTCAAAGAAACGAGATAGCTTCGATTGATGAATTCAACAACGAAGAATTTAGAGATTTTTCATGAATTTGAAGTTGACGTAAGATTGGATTTGATAAATTTTTGATTTTTTGAACTCAATGAAATCGGGGATATTATGGATCGTGCCCGACAAAGATGTTGGAAACTACGATTTTGACGAATGATGAAACGGAAAACCTTAGGAACGAAGAACCATTACTAACAAGAATGGATTAGGGACACTTTTATGAAACTTCAACAAGATCTTTCTCAAAGAGACTGCTGGTCTTGTCTTCTGGGGATTTTGATAACTGAAACCTTGAACAAGATTTTTGAGATTGGTAATCCAGAACAACGGCTCTCTTGGATATAATCATGAAAAAGTGGGATTTGCCTCTTGACAGGTGTTTAGATAAACATTTCTTGACCAGGATAGTATTTAACTAACTGGAAGGAGATTCTAAATTTTAATGGTTCATCTTTTCGAGAAATTGGCTCAACCACCATTGCATCTGAGGCTCTTCCAAGCTTAAGGTGCCTTCCTGGGTTACGACCTTTTACGGAAGTTGGGCTTTCTGATGTTTCTACTTCTGAATTTTTCTGAGCTGATCTTCTTTGAAATAAAGCTGCTTGACTAGATCACCGAGCTCTTTCAAACGATCGCAGGGAGCTGCCGAGGCCGGGCCTCCTTCACCAGGACAGTTGCATCATTTGGACATAAGAACGACGGTTGACTCTTTCTAAAGAGGAAACTTAGATAAAAGGCACTACTCAAAGGATTGAGCAGCTCTGAAGGAGTGAACATAGAATGACAAATATTTACTAACTACACTGACAGACACAGTAATGCTTCTGACCTAGTTAACGTTTTATTTGGTAAGTCTATCCTTTCGAGGAATGTTTTTTTTTCAATTGGTAAACACTGGACTTTTTCCTTAAAACAGTAATGCCTCAGGGATTTAATTACGCCCCCTAAGATTGCTTAGCTTCAATGCCCCCAGTTTTGAGGATGTCACTTGAATTTGCTTAAACTTCAGTTGATCTTCAGTCTTGATACCGGCTGTAGCCTTTTTATAATGATTCTCTTATCGTGACCAAGTCACCTCTTCGGGGTTTTTAACTTGGCGGACCGCGCTAGCCTTAACTTTTGCCTGAACCACCTTTCTAGGGTTTTGATCCAGCAGGCTATCCCCTTAGCTTTTGCCTAAGCCGCCCTTTCGGGTTTTCAACTTAGCAGGGGAATGATCTTAAATTTTGCCTAGACCGCCTTTTCAGGTTTCTAGTCAGCAGATCTTGAAACTCCGTTCTGTTTTTTTTTCTCTTTTTCTTTTCACTTTTCGGGACCCAAATCATTAATTCTGAACACCGGAAGGACTTTATAGGTATGATGGGGCTTTTCAAAGAATGGCTTAAGGCTCAACAAAGATTTCGACCGAACCTGTGAACAGGTTGCCTACATATCCCAAGGTAGGAATCAGGTCGTGGGTAGTTCAGGGCGGATGCCCCTAGTTTGAAGATAAATCGTTTGAAGGTTAATTGATTTTTCTTTTTTTCTTTTCTTTCTGGAATAATTGACTTCTCTTCTTTTGGAACTTGTCCCTCTGTTTTTTTTTTGAAATGATTGAATTTCTTTTTTTTTTCTTTTTTTGAATCGACCGAACTCGGTTTAACCGAGCTGCCTACGTACCCCAATGTAGGGATCAGGTCTCGCGTAGTTCGGGCGAATGCCCCTAGTTTAATGGGTTTTCAAGAAAATTTCATTCAGGCTCAAAGGGTTTGCAAACCGGTATTTGTTTTGACATCGGGTTATGATTCTGGGATTTGTTCGGCCAAAGGAGGCCTTCCAATGTTCAGGTTTGGAATTGATCTAGGTTGATGAGTTCTCTTTATTATTGTTTCTTCTTTTTTTTTCGAAGTTTGACGGCATTTCTAGGTAAGAGATAATGGATCTTCTTCTTTCAAGATTCTAATATGCGCTTTCGACTTTCATAGAGCGAAACTTGTTCTTTGACATCCTCCATCTATGGATTTGTAACTCTTGATATCTGATGATCACTTTTCAATGCTTTGCTCTTGAACTTCTTATCTTGAATTTGTTGGCTTCATGTTATGAGTTTGAGAACCAAGGTCATTGATTGGAAATATGAAAGTTGTTTCCACTCTATGCCCCTTGTATAGCATGTGATATTCACTTCATCCTTTCTTGAACCTTCTATATGGGTTTTTCCCCTGGCATTAATGGTAGCGGTTACTGAACCATCTCTTTTATTCTCGAAATAGATTTATTAATTCCTCATATTCTTCAGAGGGTAATGTATTTTCAATCGGCATTCACTGAATCAAAGTTTCAGTGCCAGTGTTTACCACTTCAATTTCATCTTTGAAAGGCTGGGATTGGCGCTCCTCCCCTTGTTCAAGTAATTGTTGTGACTCAAGTGGAGTTTCGTCAATTTTGTCCTCATTTGAGGAGGGAGTCTTATTTTAAGATCAGAAGCACAGTTAAGAAATAGACACAAGTAAACTATTGGAACTGAAATTTTATTTAAAGAAAAAGCTATTACATCTGACGACCTATCCTGAACATGCTCAGGATTTACAACTCTGAATAAAAACAAAAGCAAAAGATAACTTGCCTGGACTACGCATTAACCTTGAACTGTAAGACCGGACCCAACAATTATACTGACCATGATGACTGACTCAACATAAAATAGTAAACGACTAAAACTTTAACTGCCGCAACTGTCTAGCTTCGGAAGCTCGGCGAAGGCTGGTTCATATCATGATAGCAGCTACTAGAACATCTTCACTGTCTGTATCTTCTTCTTCTTCAAAAGGTTCTGACCCAGACGTCTCAAAGGTAGGTTCTAAGGCGCAGATAAGAGTGAGAGGATCAAATTTTGGGTCCCCTATGGTTATAGCACTGACAGCAGCAGCAGGATTTGCATGACCAAGTAATGGGTTATTGGTAGCATCGGGTCTTGGCTCGAACACAAGGCCTTTATTGTCAAGCAACCTCTGGATTCTGAATTTTAGGGCAATGCAATTATCAGTGAGATGGCCGGAATTTCTATGGTATTCGCAGTGTTGATCTGTTCGCCAATTTGCTGGTAAAGGATTAGGAAGAGCCCTAATGTCGGGCAGGATTATGCGACCTGAGGCTAGACACTCCTTGAGTATCTCAGATGGTGGAAGAGGGAGAGGGGTAAATTCTGTCTGGGCCTGTGGCCGAGGTGCGACAGCAGGTTGGGTATAATCCATCACCATGGGGTTCTGAGGTTTTGAAGGCTGAGGCTTGGAGCGGGAAAGGTTATTAATTTCAGCTGATGGAGACTTCCTGAATTCTCTGGTATTCGGGTTATTTCGGTTGAATACACCTTGAGTCATAGCCTCCTCTATTTGGGTGCATGCCACGATAAAGTGTTTGAAGTCCGGATAATACTGCAACGACATGTGATACTGGAGCTGGGGGGAAATATTTTTCATGATTATCTGGACCTGCTCTTCCTCAGAAGGGCGCTCCATCATCTGAGCTGCTAGTCTTCTCCATTTCTTCACAAAAATTAGAAAAGATTCCCTCGAATCTTGCTTGGTCCTTTCCAAATCCTTTCTAGTAATTTCTGTCCCATCGTCATATTTGAACTGCCTGATGAATTGCTCACCGATGTCTTTCCATGTCCTATAACGAGTCTTGTCTAGGACCATGAACCACCTTCTAGCGACCTTGGTTAGGGAAACCGGGAACAATTGAGCCATTTGCTCAGGAGATAAGCCTTGAGGCTGACACATGATGGTAAACATCTGTAAATGGGTGATTGGACAACCCACACCATCATATTTGTCGAAATCTGGCATTCAAAAATTGGCAGGGAGACGGATTTCGGGAAACAGCGTAAGATCACTTGGATTGAAACCACCCTGGTCTTGAAACTGGATGTCTTGAACTTTCCTGGCAAGACTTTCTAATTTCTCCATAACTGTCTTATCAACCACGAACTGAGAAGGCCTATTGCGATCCTCGCTGTACTGCTCTTTTTCCAAATCTTCTTCGGCTTTATCGGGGATAGTGATGAATGCTGGCTGGGCAGGTGCGGCTGAAGTAGCTGCATGGTGCATAGGCCCTTTATCTTTGGACAACGACGGCCCCAACTTCTCAGAAAGCTGAGCCTTGATAATTCGGTTCTCTTCTTTGAGCTCTTGAAGTTGCTGGAGAATCAAGGTGAGGGTATCGGTAACAGCAGCGGGTGGAAGACCGACTTGGTTGTCTACCATTGGCGAAGATGAGGATGAGAAAGAAGGAGATGATGGGGTTCTCAGAGAAGGTGGCGGGGATACAGAATTCCTCTCCAATCGTGAAGAGATCCGAACCCAAGGAGTAGTGGGGTTAGCTATGGCGTTTACTGCCCTGAAATATTTGAAAGACATATTTTAAACTCAGAAAGAAGTAGACAATGATGCACGCATAGACCAAGATAATGAGAGAGAAATATGAACTTTATTGATCAATCATTAAAGCTTGAGTACAGGGTTCATTCTTTCAAATATAAACGGATAAAATTAAACATGGAACTAAGCATTCTTTTTAGACTTCTTCTTTGGACGACAATCTTGCTCAGCTGACTCTTTTAGAGGTTTGATGATCCTGACATCCCAAGCAGATGAAACGGCTTTGACAATCTTGGGCTTGAGATCCTCAGGCGGATAAAAATGACGAAGGGGAGGCACAATAGATTGCTCCCTTCCATACTGACGCAGGATCCTGGCAGGAACATAAAAGGAAGTCTTTTCGAGGCCAAGAAGGCGAACATAGTTAGCTTCTCCAGTGCTAAAGACAGCTTCTTGGATTCCAGGAATTTGCCAATAAATTCGATCTTCTTGGCGAGAATTTAACCATTCAACCCAATCATTTTTGTGATCGAAAGAAACATCATGACACTATTCACTGAAGGTGTATAACGTATGATCGAAATGCACAGGAGCTGCGATTTTTAGCTTGTGGCACAACCACACCTGAAGTAAAGCAGGACATCCTGAGAAAGAACCAACGAAGGAGCGAACATAAGAGCCTGGACCTGAGTCGGCACGAAGACGAGCCATATCATCCAATCCATTGAAGGTTTCTGCAAGCATAGTAGGAATTGGATTGGCGCCCCGATCCATTTGATCCACGAGATCCAAAAGAACAGCTGACGCAGAGCGAGAAGGCTGGACAGTGAGGAACCTAGCAAACAAGCAGAATCTCAAAGCGCGCCGTCGGGCTTTTTGAATATCAACAGCACCAATGTGTCCAATAGGAGGGTAAATGTCAATCAGATGTTGCATGGACACTTCTTGGCCTTTCATGAAAAAGTTCATAGATTCATCTGGATTATTTATTAAGCGAAGGAACAAAGGACGATAATCTGGAACACAGGATGGCTTCACTAGAGGGCCATCCACAGGATATTCCAATAAGGCACACCATTCTTCAAAGGTGGGACACATTTCTTGGTTGCCAAAACGGAAGACATGATGATCGGGATCCCAACACTCTGATGCGGCATAGAGTAATCCCCAATCAAGCTTAATGGTCGCCACATAGCCGAAGAGATTCTTCTCTTGCTCACTTATGGCATAGATATGGGATTCTCTTAATGTATCACGGATCCAATCAAGAATTGCACGAGTAGACATGGTGCCTGCAAGCCAAGAGAAGGGATAATGAATGATCAGGATTACATGAACACAAAATTGGGATAAGTTCCTGCCATTACAAAGAAAGTATGGATACATGATCGAATCACATGATAGAAGATTGAAAATCGTACGATCAAGAGATGGGATGAGATAGCATAGGATTGCTTTCAACGGATAGATCATGAATGACTAATCCTATGAGATCTTTGGAAATGAATGGGATTTATATCCTAACCCCAAAGGAAAAGTTTTTAATCTTCGCACATTTTAACAGTGTTACCTGAAGGCATCAACCCCAATCCTAATCTAGCGGAGTGGAGAGAGGATCTCGACTCATGACTTTGTTTGTGTACCTGGCGACCGATCATAGCCATTGGAAGATGAACCACGGCCTAATCTAGACACAAATAGGTAGGATATCCTAAACTAGGCTCACACACGTGATGCACATGTGTTCGTATTCTACATGCATGTGTGGGTTAATCAGGGGTAAGGCCAAGAGTTCCCTTAGCGCGAATCCATGTTCGATATACTGTACCAGTGTCCGGCGTATCAGTACGTGAACAAGAGATCCGTTTACACACCATAAAGGTACTAGGCTAAGAGTGGAATGCTTCTCTAGCACAAAGGCACCAGGTGATTAAATCCCAGTCAACCATGCTAGATAACACTCCGGGTTCCTAAAATAGGATGTGTGTGCATGTGAGATGCAAGGGTTTAGATGCAAGTGATGTAAGTGTGTGCAATATGTTTGCGCAATCTATGATGCCTTCAGGTTTTGTTAGATTAAGTTTGACTATGATGTGATGAGAAAACAAAGCATACAAACTAATCTAACAAGTATATAAGAGATAGAGTTTTCATGAGCCAGTTAAAATAGATTCAAATGAGTTATCCTTCGGAATTGTAATGAAGTTAGGTGATCCCCAGCAGAGTCGCCAAACTGTGGGACTCGATCCCGCGAGGGGTGGGGCGCGAGCGGCCACGCACTCTCTTGGTCTCTCATACCCACGCGATTGGCGTGTGCATTTTTATGATTGATTTTAATTCATCTTTTATGTGAACTTGGAATCACTAAGGAAATCTGAATTCCTCACAAAAGAGACTGACAGAGTCGCCACCTAGATGTGGGATCTAGGACCCATAATTAACCAGAAATCTAGACTCGCTACCTGGTTACAAGAATGGAAGGTATGGGGAATTATCCACCACATGCACCATTCCTGCCCGATAATCGGTCTTCAATTACAAAAGTTAACTCTTTTAAATTTATTTTAAATGGCTCATTCAACTCTCTGTTAATGTGCGAACTATGTGACATGCATCCTATGATCTAATTTCAATGTAGATCCTAAGTGTGTATTTTGATTCCTTTATTTGTTTGAGTTCAATCTAAGTGAAAGTTCTCTTAAAATTCTAATTTCATGGAAGGTCCTAAATGATTTAATTAAGAATTTACAAGAAAATTAATATACAAAACCCCACAATTTGTTATGGAGCCGACTCGCGGTTGGTATGCCATCAGACATCCAAGCTGCTTACGTACCCAAGCCTCACTGGGATCAGAGTCGACGTAGTTCAGTGCACTTAAGCTAAGCTACTTATGCCTAACTCAACTAAGACACCGACCTAAACGGGATTGACTGTTTCAACAGTTTTAAGAGAAGTTATTTAATTCAAGTTGAGGATTTTATTATCTTAGGGTTTCATCTAAGATTCTATATGATTCTTATCTAAATGCAAGTTGTTCCTTAGACTAATGCAGGTTAGCCTACATCCTAGTTTACTAGGCTTGTCCTAGGAAAAATTGGGTGACTAGTGTAACTAGATCTGTGGCACGGTTGCTATCCATAGCAAGCGTTCGTGATGAGGCTGGACTCCTAACTCTAGGACTCCCTAAAACCTAAAACTCCCTAAAACCTAGGACACGACCTGACACCAGTGTTCCTAAATTGGGCTCTAATGATTCTTACGACGGAAACCATAATCCAATGATTCCGAAAGACTCGAGACAAATCGATTCAAGTTCTTGAGGGAAATTAATTTCAGATTTCAAGGATTTTCGGTTTCTGGACATTTAAGGAATACCAATGGTTCTAGGGTTCACCAATTTCGGCCTCGAATGACATCCAAGGAAGGGAATCGTGCGCTCTTTCCTTGTGCAATTTAATACTTAAGTTATAACATCTTATTGCCTGGCATATCTCAGGATTTCCGTGGACATTAACCTCGGAGCCAACAACATGCTATAGCTTAAATATTCAAATTGTCAAAGATTTGTTGCAATTGAGATACGATTATGGATGCATTGGCCATTTTTCCAGGAAAATCTAAAGATCATAAGATTTCTGTTTCAATGGATTGAGGAGTGAATATGTGATAAAAATTTAAGGTTCTTTAAAAATTTTGACAATGATTTTTAATTAATTTCGAATTTTCAATGGAATTTATCAATTTTAAACATATGAGTGATTTTACAAGTGAAATTGTTGCAAACGAATTCGAAATGAATCGAATTTTCTACAGCAGCAAGATGGGAATGTATGTAGCTTACTGGATGAATTTTGTAGATTTTTACATTAAGCTCATATTTAATTTTGATTTAACAATAATAAGACCAGATTGCAAAAATAAAACAGAAACTACTATAAATAGAACTCGAAATTCAATGAAATTTCTACAATAATAAGATATAAGTAAAAATAGCATGCTGTGAGATTTTCATGAATTTTAGAAACTATTTACTATCAGTTTCGGATTTTTCAATTTTCAGACCCGATTATGAATTAACACTACATCCCATATGAAACAAGATCTAAATCACTTGAACATTTTACAGAAATTAGAAATATGGAATATAAGACTACTGTAAAAATTTTAGGAATTTTATCTGTGATCTGATATCTGTAAAAATTCTCCCAAAATCTGATAATTTTCAAAGAAGGCATAAAATATTATACCAAACCAAATCCAAAAGTTCTCAAAATTCATGGTAGAATGTACCAGTATCATATTATTTTTCCACGAAATTTTATTAATTTTTAAATCCGTTTAGTATATAATTTATCTTTCTTCATCAAAAAGATATTTTTGAAGAGTTTTCTATTTTTAAAACACGATTTTCGAGAAAATTATGACTCCGGAAAACGTCCTTTAATCTTATTCTGATATGATGAACACAAGAAAATTTTAAAATTCAAAAAAAATAGATCATCCCGAGATGGCTATTTTTTCGAATTTTGTAATTACTCAGCCATTATTTTAAATTAAATACCACTCTTCACTCAAATTTTCAAAAACCTTTGATCCAATGTCCGATCCGATCCGATAGTTATTTTAGTCTATTTAAATAGATCATTGTATTAAAGTTTGGGACGAAACGGAATTGAAACACCGATGCAGATCATGAATTTAAGCACACACATTTAATAATGAATTAAATTCATTTAAATACTTAAAAATCATGCAAAAATCTAAAAAAATACCAAATCATCCGGGAAAAATCTGAGAATAGTGCACCTACCTGTTATAGAGGTCCACGCCGAATCCGAGAGCCGAGGATCCAAAAAAACCTCGCCAACAGTCGACCCGATGTCCCTTCTTCCCTTTCTTTCTTTGTTTTTTTTTCTTTTTTATTCACCACTGCTGATGGAGAATGATAGATAGAGAATGAGAGATAAGCAGAGAGAGAAAGAGAGAGAACGAGAGGGAATGAGAGAAACAGAGAGGGTGTGAGAGTGAGAGAGAGTGAGAGAGACAGAGAGGGAATGAGAGAAACAGAGAGGGATTAACGATGAGAGAGACACCTAACACAGAGTGCTGTGGAGAGCTTGAGAGAGGGAGTAGTGTGGAGAGCTTGAGAGAGAGAGAGAACGAGAGAGAGAGAGAGAGAGTATGAGAGAAAAAAAACAGAGTATAAGATACTCTGTTTTTTTCTTTCACGTTTTTTTTTTATGTTTTGGTTTTTTTTTTTTTATTTGGCTTCAGTTTTTGTTGGGTTGTGTAAGGTGAGAGAGATAATGAGATGAGGAAGAGAGGGTTGTGGAAGGTGAGGGATGAGATGGGCTATGGAGGAGGGGTTAATAGAGAGAATGAAAACCGTGGGAGAGGGTAGGGGAGAGGAAAGAACAGAGGGTGAAGGAGAGCTTAAGATGAGGGAGAAATAGATAGATAGGGTGAGAGGGATAGATGGCTGTGTGAGATACTTTTTCTTTCTTTTCCAAACAAAAAACAGAGCCACCGTAACTTCACACCCTTCCTCGGTTTTTTTTTTATTTTTTTTTATCACAAACCTCCCAAGCTCCTGTTGAACGTGAGAGAATCCCTCTCCCCCGAAAAGAGAATGGAAAATAACTCTCTCTTTGCAGAGAAAAACTCCCCTCCTCCTTTCTGTCCTCCAGACCTCCCTTCATTTTTTTCTTTTTTTTATCTCCTCTCCCTGTGCTGCCGAGAGAGAGCCCTCTTGATATCCTCTTTCTTTCTTTCTTTTTAATCCTTCAATTCCTTTTTTTTTTCTCCCACCATGTAATTGCTATTTTTCCTTTTTTAAATCAGGTAACCCATCCTTTGCACCAAATATAGCTTTTTCTCAATGTAGAAATTCCATTTTTTGTGAGAATAGTTGCTATCCCAGCAACAAAGAATCTCAAACATATAAAATCAATACAGGTCCCACATGTATTACCTCTATTTGCAGTGGGATTAATTAGAAACTAGGTAAAAAATGTGAAAATCGTCCATTATCTTAAGATACTAATAACATTTTGGCCTCTTTCTTCCCTACAATAGAGAATTTCTATTTATAACATTTCCCAAACGGTTAACTCTCCATTGGATCCCTTCTTAAATAAGGCCCACACATAGTGGCCCATTTTAGGGTGAAAAAATACACAATCAGCAAGGCCCACACATGGTGGCCGAATTTGGGATAGAGCCCATTTGGAATGATCCAAGCGGTTCAATTAATGGGCGGTAATGCGAATGGGTTGGGCCCACAAATCATTTTTCATGGGATTACTTGAGCCATTCAATTAATGGACCTCAATATAAATTCGCTATGCTTCTTGAATCGTTTTCAAGGGTTATTTGAATAGCTCAAAACTCATTCTTCATTAAAACAATATGCGGGCCTACCGACGGGTCCAAGTTCTCCCTTGCTTTAATTCTTGCGAACAACCCCTCTCAATAATTATCAGGAAGACGCAAAACATGACAGAAATAACCGAAAAGATCGAGAAAACAAGAGGAGCGGACACGGGAATGGAAAACACTGAAAAATACTAATAACAAGGACACTAACTTCTTTGTTGATTAAAGCAGAGCGAAATGGGGTGTCTACAGAAAGCATGGGTCACTAAAATGTAGTAAGTGTGGTCTGTGTGGACACAACAGTCGCACTTGCAAAGGGCCTATCAAGGAAAAAAAGAAGTCGGCTTCTCGAGGGAGAAGAACAGCATCTACTACTAGTGATGCAGCTGGTGCTAGTACATCTAGTGTTGGGCATCGTAGGGAAAAGGAACCAGTCACTAGGGGCTTGCACACACCTGGAGGAAGAAGTGAGAGAGCTGATAGCATTGTACATGGGGCTTGCACACACCCGGTAAATGAGTTTTGCATTTCAACCTATTTCTGCCATTGTTTTTGACTTAGGTTAAATCAATTGTTGTTATTTATTCTTTCTCAATTATTTGTCTCAATGGTACATGTAGCCTATTCTTGATATTGAAGGAAGTGGAGGAAGAGGGAGAGGTGGGAGAGGTAGTAGAGGTGGGAGAAGAGGCCACTTTTTCTCTTATCCGACAAGAAAAGTAAATAACCTTCCTAGTTCTTGGTACATATCACTATCACCTAACTTCTTCTTGTTGGCAACTTTGCAGTCACCTCACAAATTAAGTACACCTGGTGCTACTGCTAGTACTTCTGCTGTTGGAAGTACTTCTGTACCTTATTTTGGGACCCAACAGTCTTTAGCTCCAGGTGGGAACTGATGTTTGGATTATCTTCATAGATGTCTTCAGCTCCAGGTGGAGGGCTTTTGATGGGCATGCTTACTTTCAAGTTGAAGATGGCCAATGTTTTGGAAGTTTATTGCAGGGATTAGTTATGTTATGTTAACAATGTTATGTAAATACTGTTTTTTCTATGTTCTTCATGAATACTTGGGGGGGTCAAATACAGAATGTTTCTTGTACATGACTGTTTGTGGACCGACTGGTTGTCTTCTTCTTGCATGTGGAGGGTTTTGGGTTTTTGTAATGAACAGGTGTAATTTGACATCGGTTTCAGATGAATTTGACAAGGGTTTCAGATGGCATATATGTCTTTGTAATGCAAATTACAGACATGTATTTCTCCATGGCTGGTATTAAATGACACTACAAGAAATTGGGCCATTAGTGGCGATATTTTTAGTGACGACCTACATTTCGCCACTAATAACAAGTTTTCAGTGACGAGAAAAAAAAGTCGCCGCTAAATTTAATACATTAGTGATGAGGTCCTATCTTGTCACTAATTAAAAATTTCTTGCCACTAAAGACTATAGTTTAGTGGCGACTTTCTATTTTGTCACTAATCCTACGTAATTGCATTAATATAGCGACAACATTTGTCTTATCACTAAACATCTCGCCACTTTATCAATACACGGGGGAATTTTTTTGCGGGAATAATATTAGTGACAACTTTTCATAAGTCGACACTAAAATGATTTCTTTTTCAATGGCGAAATATAGGTCACCACTAATAAGTAGATTTATTTGACAAGATTTTTTAGTCGTCACAAAAGATTTAATTAGTGGCGAATTTATACGGCGTCACTAATCTTATGTAATGGGAAAATGTTTGTGGGAATTTGTACGACTTCACAAAAGATTTAATTTAGTGGCAATTTTATATAGCGTCACTAATCCTATGTAATGGCACGGAAAATATTTTGCGGAAAATGTTGGCGGGAATAATATTAGTGACAACTTTTCAGAAGTCGCTACTAAAATGGTATCTTTTTTCAGTGGCGAAATATATGGCGTCACTGATAATTAGACTTGTATTGATGGCATTTGCTTTATGCTTCTATTGAATGAACAAGTGATCTATGCTTGTATTGAATGGATATTTGTCCATGGGTTGTATTAAATGAACAGGTGCTCTATGCTTGTATTGAATGGAATTTGCTTCATGCTTATATTCAATCAACAAGTGCTCTATGCTTGTAATGAATGGGATCTGCTTCATGCTTGTATTCAATGAACAGGTGCTTCATGCTTGTATTGAATGAACAGGTGCTTCATGTTTCTATTCAATGAACATGTGCTTCATGCTTGTATTCAATGGACAGATGCTTCAGATGGGTTGTATTCAATGAACAGGTGCTCTATGCTTCTATTGAATGGCATCTGCTTCTTACGGTTTGTATGGAATGGCATAGGGTTCAGCTGGATTGTATTGCTTAGCATAGGGTTCAAATGGGTTGTAATGCTTACCGTACAATTCATATGTGTTGTATTGAATGGCAATGGTTGAGATAGTATATGGTCTGGTGTCTAGGTCTGTCTTCTTATATGGTTAAGATGGGTTGAGATGGTATATGCTATGGTAATTGAACATGGTAATTCAACCTGGTAATTCAAAATGGTAGTTCAACATGGCAATTCAACCAACTCATTCAACCTGATAATTGAACATGGTAATTCACAGTGGTTATTGAAGATGCTGGCAATTGATGTTGATTGCATTCAATCATTATTAATGTTGGTTGAATGATGCCTTTCATGGTTGGTAAGTAAACTTGGTAATTGAACCTAGTAATTCAGACCAACCATTAAGAAGTATTCAAACCTCCCAATTAAGACGTAAAAACTGAAATAAGACCAAGCATCATGATAAGAAATAGATTGAAATCCACTTTCATTTCTTCAACACATTTCCTACATAGATAGAGTTAGATTAGAAATCTTTCAAAACATCATTTCAATACAGACAAATCCATGGGTACTACATTTTCTTCCCACTCACAATCCCATTCCAACAAACTACGCCCACTAAGAAAACAGCACATAGAAGAGCAGCACCCCATGACATGGCAAGTAAGGTCCGCAAAATCTTTTCCCTGCGACGATACTTGTCGACTTCGGCGTCCAACCTTTCAAGCTCCGCCAGCGCCTTTGAGAACTTCTGCATAACCTTCGGTACGATAGCACTTTCTTTTACACATATCGGTGGATCCACCCATTATAAAAAACCACAAGAAGCACCCATCTGAAATCATACAAGCTCATTTAGAGTTACCCCATAATTCATATCCAAAGTATGACTATTCACAAAAGATTGCTCACCTCATACCCAGAACACCCCAAAAACCTTCGTCCGAAGTTACTGCTAGTCCATGATATCCTTAGTGGCGCTCGTTGTCCACAATGGCATGGTGTGAAGGCAGAACCTTGTGAATGTTGACCACTTGAAGAGAAACCAGCTAATGCCATCTACCTAGGCCAAAAAAATACCCAACTGTCATTTTTTTCCAAATTAGGCAAACCCTATGTGTCAAATTAGGCAAACCCTTATAATGCACTTATAAGTGTTTCTTACTTGTAAATTAACCAACATGCATTAACTGGTAGGGTTTCTATTAATAAAACTCATTCCAAACTCTAACTTACAAGGGTTTCTGACAAATAAATCACAGCCAGAAATCAAATACAAGAAAACCCCCAGAATTCAAATACAAAAAAACCCCCACAAATCAAACACAAGAAAACCCCCAAAAATCACATCCAAGTAAACAACAAATATTAGGGTTTATTAAGAAGTAACATTAGGTTTACACAACAACCAAAAATACATTGGATGAAATGACAAACTTTTCTGCCTCAAATAGTAACAAATTTCACCACACATACGTGATTAACAGTACATTACTTTGTTTGCACAAAGGGAAATGACGAAATAAATAGATGTAGTATAAAATCACAAAACATACATGTAACCACGTGGGAGGTGTGTCCAGCCCAAAACCCTAACCCTTCGAAGTTCCCTCTTCCACAACGAAGCTCTGTTTCAGATTTTTTTTAAAAAAAACGGTCTGTAAATGCCTTATACAAAGAGAACACAGATACGGGGGTATTTTGGTCCATAAAATATCAACCCTGGTTACTTTCTGCGGTTCCGTGGGGTTAGCGTAACGGCCAGTTGACGGAAGGGGTATACTTATAACAAAATAAAACTAGAGGGGATGTCTTTGTCACGTTTTAAACTATAGGGGTTGAAGTGGATGTGTCAGAAACTAGAGGGGGTGTAAATGTAATTTTCCCTACTTTCTTTTATCTGTATCGCACGAGCTTTTCATTGCCGCCCCTCTCAAGAGAAACCCTAATCTCTCTCTCTCTCTCTCTCTCTCTCTCTCTCTCTCTCTCTCTCCGCACAGATCCGCCTTCCCTATCCGTCTTATACGAGAAGAAGCAGAAGAAAAAACTGGCAGCCCCTCCACCTTCGATGATTTTTTTAGCCTTTATGATTCTCTATCTAGATTTTTATACATGTTATCCAGTTTTTTTTATATTTTATTCCATTTGATTTTAATACCTATCTTCTTTGAGAAAACCACTTTTTGTTGCAAATTGGAGTATGTTGAGAATTCGGATGACGTGACCAAAGCTTTGAAACAATTGTGGGCAGAGGAGACCAATTAAAAGAAAGATTTGACTCTTTGGTGAATGCTTGGTTGGAGTAGCAAAGCCCATGTTGGCATTTGAATACCATTCTTGCATGTTCAGAGCTGTGATTTGTAAAATATCTTGTAGCCGGAAGGTCCAAAAGCATGGGCAAGATTAAAAAATGTTTCTTCTTCGAGCTAAAAAAAGAAAACAGAAAATATCTATTGAAAGTATTTAAACAGACAATTTTCTTTTGATTCAAAACCAAAGAATGACAACATGATTCATGTTGAACCCCTTTGCATACATTGTTATGGTGTGGTTATGGTGTTTTTAGCCTCCATTTCAATGGAAAATTATGATGTGGTTGTAGTGTTCTGGTTCTAGTGTGCTTTCCCATGTAAAGAGATATAGAGGCGGAAATGTGAACATAGGCGTTCTTTTAAGTCCCTTTTAAAAAAAAAAAACCAATACATATTAAACTCATTTTATTCTATTTTTGGCTTTTCCGTTTATTTGATCATTTTTTACTACATATTATTTATCCAATGCCGTATTAAACCCGAATTTTCCTGTACAGTATTTTTGCCGTATCACATTTTGCTAACTATGATTAAGATAGTGTCCAGCAAGGAAGTGAGGACATCTTTAGTCTTAGTAAGGTTTATGGCTTATCTTATGGTGGGAGCCACTATGATCACGGGCATCTAAACGGATGAACATTTATGTGGAACACAAAAGCAAGTTAGGGAAATCTATCAATCTTAAAATAAAATAAAAATTGGTAGGAAAGAAAGGCACATGGAATGTTTGTTGGACCAAAATAAAATTGCGGATGGCCACAATCCCAATAACACATGGCGTGTGATGGGAAGCAAACCTCGTGAAAGAGACGGGAGGCATGAATGGTTACGAGACAAAAATTACATTAATTATACAATATCAAGTGGAATATGAAGCTTTGGTCATTTCTATTTGGAATTTTATCCATAATAAATTCTCCGTTCCAAAAGACATACTTTCTTTATAAATAAAAAAACAGTTTAGAAGCCCCTCACTTGTCCTTTTGATTTTATTTTTGAAATTATATTATGAGAATGCTAAAATGAAAGGAGAAATATACAATGTCAAAGTCAAGAATAAATGAACTTTGATGATGTGGGTCCATTGGGGGCGTCCTCAGGGCTGATTTTTGTAAGGACTCCCTTCTCTTAAGCATTCTTCCTTCCTCATATGCTCCTCTAACCAAACCATAGTTACCAAAAGATGGGTGTACCTTTTGAAACATTTTTAGTTGAGGGCTGCTAGCAAAACAGGATTTCATTTGGAAAATAAAGACGAAACTCCATGTCGTGACACATGCGTAAGAAGACAAGGAAGTGAGCTCGAATCCCCATGAAATGCAAAAAAAATGTAAAAAAGACCAAATCGATGGTCAATTTCATTTCCGTCCATATTTTCCAAACAAAATCACATTTTTGAAGTGTTTTCGTTTTTAGTTTACATAACTATATAGATAATATTTACCAAGAAGAGAGTTGACATATTTTACGAAGGACCTTCATTTCTTGGTTTTGGAAGAAATTGAAGGGCTAACAAGGGCAAGAACTTCAATTCTTCAACATCAAAGTGGTCCACGAGATCGACGGCTAGAAAACAGAAATTTAGAATCACTTTTAAGAAATCAACTAAGCTTAGTAGGAAGTGTTCTCTCTATCTCTCTTGCTTCATGAAAAGCCATTTGGATCTATAATCTTATATGCATGTAGTCTTATTTGTACCTAGTTTTATATGGAAATATTCATTATATGCGGTTTTATACCCACTTTATTTGATTCATATCCAAAGAAGACCTGCATCTCCCTGTCAAAGCTATGTGAGATCTTCAAAATCATTTTTCATTTTTATATGCTGAAAGTTTCATCTTGAATAAATGAATATGACGTTCGGTAACTTTCCAGGTAAATTTCATTAAAAAAAGTGAAAATCAACCTTGCCATGAGTTTGTTTTCTTTTCCTGGGAAAACTCTCAATGATTTTTTCTGATATATTTGCCCCCTTTTTTACTTGGGACAGCCCCATGTAGTGTATTTATGACCACCCTTTTACATTGAAAGGGGCTGTCCCAAGTAAAAAACTAGGAATATATCATTTTACACACACACAATCAGGGGAAGTAATATATTTGCCCCACTTCTTCTCTGGACCACCTCTCTTTCTTACATTTATGACTACTATGATACAGCCATGGTTTTAAATTTCGACCAATTTTGGATTTCGGTCCGAAATTTTGGTTTTCGATGGGTCCGAAACGGTTACCGAAACCGAAATTTTAAACCATGGATACAACAGAAGAAGAGCGTGGCCTAGGACAGAAAAGTGCCAAATAGGCCACCTCCTTTTAGTGGTAACATAGAAGAGGGTGGCGCAGATAAGAAAAGTGGGCGAATACATCATTTCCTATATAAATTCGTAACCCCTGTAGGATGATTCACACCACTTTTCTGCCTTTTCACGTGAATTGTGGCAGACTTTAACGCTTTTTGACGTGTAACAAGCCTGCGAATCATCCTACATTGGGTGCGAATTTATCATTTCAGTAATCAAATTATATGTCGGTCTTTTCCCTCTTCTGTATTTAGGGTTTTAGCCCCCTCCTGCATTTGTATCTCTTTGGCGTATTTAGGGTTTAGGGTTTTAGCCGAACTTATAGCAGCAATGGCAGAAAACCCTACCTCAAAACTCTTCCCCATAAAATCAAGACTCCAACCCAATTCCAAAAAGCCCTCATCCTCTCCTGAATCCAAATACTGGAAATCCTTCAAATCTGACCAAATCTCCGGCCTAATTTCCTCTATAGCCTCTCTAGATTTCTCCCCTTCAAACCCTAACGATCTCGCCCTCACCTCCTCTGCCTCAATCTCAATCTACGACTCCAAATCCTTCACCCTCAAATCCACAATCTCCTCCTTCTCCGACCTCGCCTACTCCGCCACCTTCCGCTCCGATGGCCGCCTCCTCGCCGCCGGCGGAGAATCCGGCCTCGTCCAAGTCTTCGACCCCAAAACCCGTCTCCCCCTCCGTCATCTCCGCGGCCACTCTCGCCCTGTTCGAATCGTCAAATACCCCGCGGGAAATGATAAGCTCCACCTATTTTCCGGCGGGGACGATGCCCTCCTTAAGTATTGGGATGTCGCCGGAGAAACCCAAATCCTATCTTTCCAAGCCCACAAGGATTATATACGAAGCGGGTCGCCTTCTCCTGTAACTGACGAATTGTTCGCCACGGGTTCGTATGATCATAATGTTAAGGTATGGGATGTTAGAGTTTCGAATTCGAAATCTGATTCTTGTGTTATGGAATTCAATCATGGGAAACCTGTGGAGGATGTTTTGTTCCTACCGTCTGGTGGTTTGATTGCGACCGCAGGTGGGAATTCGGTTAAGATTTGGGATGTTATTGGTGGGGGTAGGCTTTTACATACTATGGATAGTCATAATAAGACTGTTACTTCTCTTTGTATTGGTAAGGTTGAAAAGAGTGGTGAGAAACGGATTCTCAGTGTTTCGTTGGATGGGTATATGAAGGTTTTTGATTACGCAGGGTTTAGGATCACGCATTCGATGAGGTTTCCTGCCCCGCTTATGTCGGTGGGTTTTTCGCCTTTGTGTTCTTCGTATGTGATTGGGACTTCAAATGGAAACCTTTTTATTGGCAAGAGGAAGGAACGAGCGGAGGTTGATGATGGGTTGGAGAAATTAGAAGGAGATTCGGTTGTGCGAATGGAGAAACGGGTTTTGAAGCTGTCGAATTATCGGTACTTCCACCGTGGGCAGACTGAGAAACCGTCGGAGGGGGATTCTGTGATTAAGAAAAGGCGGATGGTAAAGATAGCGGAGCATGATAAGTTATTGAGGAAGTTTAGGCATAAGGAGGCACTTGTGTCTGTGCTGAATCAGAAGGACCCACGGAGCACGGTAGCAGTTATGGAGGAGTTGATTGCGAGAAAGAAGTTATTAAAATGCGTTTCAAATTTAGATGTGGATGAGCTCTTACTGCTTTTGAATTTTCTATGTAGATTCTCCACAATGCCACGATATGCGAGCTTCTTGATGGGGTTGGCAAGGAAGGTCCTTCAGTTACGCACAAAGGACATTAGGGATTCGGATGCATTCAAAAATCCCATTAGAAATCTGAGGCAAATGATTGATGAAGAGATAAAGATACAGCATTCCTTGCAAGAGATACAAGGAATCATTTCTCCTTTACTTAGGATTGCTGGAAGATAACATTATTGTTATTACTTCGTGGAAGAATGCAATCGGTTCATCTCTTGCAAGGTAATTCCTATTTCTTTATATTTTCATTGTCAAGGGTGAAATCTTTGTGATGTTGGTTTTGTTTCATCGGGCACTATTAATGATTGATGCCTCCCTATCTGATTTTGGCATTTGCTTATAAATTTCTCTGTTTATTTTTATTACTGTAATCAAGCTATTATGCCTGTTCCTTTTGTAGTTCTGACTAAACAATAGAAAATCTGGTTTGTTGTTAAAATTTTGCATTATGATTTTTTGTTAAATTTTAGGATTGCAGCATGCTTATCCTTTTGGTCGTTACAACTGTGCACTGTCTTGAAGAAAATGATATTATTTGACTGTTAAAGACTTTGGTGATTACAACCTTTACACCAAAAGGACAGCCATATGATCAGCTTTAAAGATGCATTTAGCTATTGCTGACTCTAAATTGTTCATTGGAGTATCCGTTCAAAAAAAAAAAAAATGTTGGTCAGAGTTCAAACATCCATGGAACAAAAATGAGTTGGAGAAAAGATTCATGTGTTAAAAAAGGGCTTGTAAATCAGTTAGATTTAATATGATTTTTTTCAGCTTGCCTATGTCCCTTCTATGTCATGGGTTGATAAAGAAGCTACGGCAAACATTTTCCTAGGGGATCCTCAGAAATTTTAAACTGGAGATTTTTAGCTTTGAAGCTTTGAATCATTCTTCTTTCTTCCAATTATATCTCCCTGATTTTTGTGCTTATCTGTTTTGCATTCAAATTATGGTGATGCTTGCTTCTAATATAATTTTAAAAGCAACAAACAAGTAAAGTGCAAAGAAGCCTGTGGCAATTACTCTATATGTGGCCTATCAGATGCCGTTGCAGGTATATACTGTGTGCACCTCAGATATTTTCTACCAAATATTCTTAGGAATAATAGTTTTTATAAGTTTGCATTGTTGTGATGCTATAATTGGGAAGATCCGAGAAATGAAAGAGATAGGCGCGGGTACTACAGGCCGCACCCCTATCTCTAAAGGGCCTTATGCAGTCCATGAGCTCGTAAGTCAAGTACGGAATGAGCCTTGTCTACGAAGCAGAGCTACTCCGTCAGCAACAGTTTTTCTTATTCTTTAATTAGTCAAATAAGTCTCATCAATCTTCATATTGTGAGCATTCATCCCCTTAACCAAGCCTTGCTTGTGAACTTTGTAGTTGCCCTCCTCCGTCCCCACCACCACCACCCACGCGCGCGCGCGCACACACACACACACACACAAATTCATGCCATTATTAGTATAGGTTGTAAGGTGCGTGTTAGCGCGATTATGAAGCAGCAAGCGAACTTCAACATACATGAGAGGGGCGTTAATAGGGTTTGAGAGGGGGTGTTCAATCATTAGGTCTAATGCCAGCTCATCCCCCGTTATTCAGTGCTCCCTGCTGCCTTGGCAGGTACCCTTTGTTGCTATTGTCCCGTTATTCAGTGCTCTCTGCTGCCTTGGCAGGTACCCTTTGTTGCTATTGTACCCTTTGTTTCCGGGTCAGAAAGAGAGACTAGACTCAATATCTACTTGGGTCAGGGTACAAGATTCCTTAAAAAAAGGCTTCATCCAAAACTCTCAATGCGCAAGCGAAATCAATCCCTTCACTCTCAATCCTTCTATCTAAGGTACAAGATTCCTTAGATTGGGTTTATGTAGCCATGTTATGCAGGAGCATCCCCTTGGCAATGATCACATCGGCCCATCCTAGCTCATTAGAATAGGATATCCCATTTTTGTTGCATTACTTGTGCTAGTAGGACGGCCTAGTCATTTTGGTGTTGTGCATGTCCTTTTATGTCTTTTGGTTGAAGTAAGGGTAGTTTGGTTATTTTGCTAGGGTACATGGGTTTTTAGTCATTTACCAATTAGTATTGTGTCATTTCATTGTAAGTTTATTATTATTTTTTATTGGTATTGTAAGGGGTCTTTATAAAAGCCAATTTCCCTCTTTTTTTTAGATCAGATCTGGAAGTGTAATTTTGAATTTGGAGAAGATAGAAATTAGAAAGTTTGGAGGGAATTTTCTCCTCTCCTTTGCAAAGAGGGGGGGGATTTCTTGCTTCTTTTCGTGAATTTGAAGGATTATAAGCTGGAATTCACAGCTCGTTCTCCAATTCCAAGCCAATTTCTTCTTGATGGGATCAAGGACTTTCTTCAAACTAAGAGAGTTCGGCATCCCCCTGCTGAATTTCATCAAAGCCAATTGAAGGGCCTTCAAAGAAAGGGCACAATCTGCAGATCTATTCTTATGCAAATTTCGGAATCCTGTAAGCGATATCCGTCATCTTCATTAGCATTTTCATCTTAGTGATTAAGGCCCTGTTTGTTTGAGATTATGACAACCGATTGTGGAGTCCCCAACCGATTATTGGACCGAAAATTGCACTAAATTTGAGTCCAATAATCGGTTGGGGACTACACACTCGGTTGTCATAATCTAAAACAAACAGGCTCTAATTGTTTGAAATTGTGGTCGGCTTCTGCAAGAAGGAAATAAAGGTTAAAGCTCAGTTCAGAAATCTTGTTAAAGTCATGTAATAGTTTGGCCTTCCATAATCCTAATTCGAACGAAATATCCGCTCATCTCCTCTTAATTCAATAGATCTTTGAAGCTTTAAGGACATTAGATATTGTAAGCAAAATTGAAAGGTCTGGCTGCTTATGTGATTCTAAGGTTTTCTGGACTGCTTGCCGGACCTAACTCATGGCCCATATAAGCTCTCGGTTTTGAGCCCTAAAGTGAGTCACATGATCATGGATTACTCGTTTTCACTAGTTTTGGGAAGTTAACCACAAGTTACAAGGCACTGCTATTGGTCTGAACTTCTACCTTGAACACAGACAGCTGGGACAATGAACCTTTTCTAAGGCATCTTGCTTTCCTTGAGCTGCCATTAGAATTTGGAAGCCTTTCATAGGTTGCCCACTAATCCAATTGATGGCCGAGACCAGTTCTTTGTATTCTGCTGCGAGCTGACCTATTTACTTGATAGTTCTTGAGTAAATCAACATGAAAAGCTCAATAGGGATAGAGATCCACAGTTACTACTAGACCGCACAACTTGGGATTTTGAGCTAAAAATCACACACGCAGCCGTTCATCCAATTCTTTATTTAGATAACCTATGCATTTTCTGGTCCCGCGTACTTCGCCCTGCATCATCTTGGCCCTATCAAGTGAAAGCATGAATAGTAGAGTTGGGGGGTTGAACCTGGGTTTCTATTTTAGGAATTTAGGAACTTCCTTTTATTAATGAAATAGGATGTTTATAGTTTCTTGATCAAATATTAAGATTAAGATTAGGGTTTGAGAGAGTCATGGAAGTATGTGTGCTGATGTGTGTGTTTTTGTTTTTGTTTTAGAAAAGACATGCTTAGTTTGTGCAATTATTAAAGCATGGTAGTGTCATTAAAAAGAAAATTTAAAGCGTGGTAGTGCTAATATCAATAGCCTAAATAAAATGCAAGAGAAAGGGATCCAAATGGGTTGGCTGAGAGAATAAGAAACAAGTATTGAAATTGAGAGATGAGAAAAGATGGAAAATGAGAGACGCGGTTGGTTTACCTGAATTTTGAAACCAAGAGGAACAAGTATTGAGTCTTGCGAAATCTCATATCCAAAGATCACGATTTGCTCATAGATTATCTTCTCTGATTTTTGCAAAAAGATAGCATGTGGGGGGTAGTTTGGAGAGAGAGAGAGAGAGTTGTAGCCTGTGTAAGGAGTAAGAGGGGGGCGAATGTGGTTGAAAAGGGGCGGGAGGGTTTACTAGTTGGGCCCGTGGAAGGAGTAAGAGGGGCGAATGTGGTGGAAAAGGGGCGGAGAGTAAGAGGGAGTGAATGTGGTCAAAAAGTGGGGAGTACGAGGGGCGAATTTGGTGAAAAAAGGTGGTGGAGTTATCATCTCTCATCAAATAAAGAGACGTCGTACACTTTTTTCGGGACCCATAAGTGTGTGTGTGTGTGTGTGTGGCGCGGCCGGGGGGGGGGTGTGGGGGGCGCAGGGATTTGGTAGAAAAGTGGGGCGGATTTTCATCTCCCATCACAAATATTTGCCATTTGTTTAGCATAGTCATGGCCAGCGCCATAAATCTGCTCTCTTGACCTGATCTGTACCCTAGTTTGGCGTAGATTTGACTCGTGATATTGTCGGTGCATCATTCATTTGTGCCATGGTTCCAACCTTTGTTGAATTCGGATGCACAACTGGGAACGTCTAAAGATGTTTGGGAGGGTGGGAACAAGATTCTAGAGGAAGAGGAATCCATGAATCACTTGTTTATTCTTTGTAAATCTTCTTCTGATTTCGTCCTTTATCTTCTGGCTGCTTTCCAAGTCAGCAAGGAGGGTTTGTGTATGATGGTTGAAAGGTCCTTTTGTAAAGAGGAAAAATTCTTTGGCAAATTATTCCCTTTGCTACGACATGGGTGTGTTTGGAATGGAAGGATTAAATGAATATTTGAGGGGACGGTCAAGTTTATAGCTGGGTAACCTTGATGTTAAGTTTGCCACAGTGAATTGGGCAGTCATCCTTGAGGAAGGACTTTGGACATACAATTATTGATGTATTATGGGATTCAAATGATTGCAAGATTAAATAGGTCGGACAAAGTATTGGCAAGATGGATGCCACTATCCATTGATGCTGTCAAGCAAAACTTTGAAGAAAACTTGGATTAGTTCAGATGTGTATATTTTCAAATACATCTATTTCTGCAGTTGTAATCACTATGATTTTGAATCTTTGCTTCATATTTTGGAGCCTTACTATCTGTCCCCTCACGTGGACGACAGTTGGATATGGACTCCCGACCCTCAAGGGGGTTTTTCCGTTCGATCCTTTTTCCGCCTTCTGTCTGAAGATCATGAGTCGACTTCGAGGATCTCTGGCGTATGGGATACCATTGTCCCTCCTAGTGTTGCTGCCTTCGCAGGGACGGTCGGTCATAGCTGTATTAACACTTGTGAGTGGTTGAAGAAAAGGGGTTTCCACTTGCCTACCTGGTGTGTTTTGTGTCATGCAGAGGAGTCGTCTCTGGACCACTTGTTCGTTCTCTGTAAATTCGCGCACAGGGTGTGGATGGCCATCCTTAATGCTTTTGGTATGTCCTGGGTTTTACCTAATCAAATTTCCTCTATTATCCTTCACTGGGTCAGGGCTTTCAACGGCTGCATAGGGCAGGCTATGTGGAAGGCTCTTCCTTTGGTGGAATCTGGCACCTTTGGAGGGAGAGAAATGGCCGTGTCTTCCTGAACAAATCCAAATTTGGCAGTACCTCGTTCTGGATATCCGTATCTCTAATATCTTGGTCCCACTGCTGTGTTGGTATCCCGTACCCCATCGGTGTCTTTCTACTCAATTGGAACACCATCATTTCGGAAGGTAGGCGGACTTATAGCATCCACCCGTGCTGGGAACCCCCCCCCCCCGGACAGTTGGTTCAAGCTCAATTTCGACGGCAGTTCCATCGGAAACCCTGGTAGAGCCGGCATTGGAGGCCTTGTTAGGGATTCTGCGAGTCGCATGGTTATGACTTTTGCTGGCTCGGTCGGTGTATGTAATGCCACTGAGGCTGAGGCTAAGGCCCTGTTGTATGGTCTCCAATGGTATCTACCCAACAACCTTGGGCCTCTCATGGTCAAAGGGGATTCCTCCAATGCGATTGGCTGGGCCCTAGGAAAATGCCCGTGGAAACTATACTCAACATTGGAGGAGATTCACGACCTCATCCGGATCATCAACACTCAGATAGAGCATAGAAGGAGATCGGCAAATTGTCAAGCTGATGTTTTGGCAAAGGGAGGGGGTTGATATTTTTCCGACGCGTATTGTATTTTTCGATATCGGGATGTACTGTACTTGTAATGTACTTGGGGTCTATTTCCGCAATGTTGATCATTGTAATCTTTGTGGGACTCCTTTCCCCCTCTTATTTTTGAAATAAAATTATCATTACCTTTCAAAAAAAAAAAATCACTATGATTTTGAAGAATTAGTAATATTACTTGGTGTGGCTGAAAATGTTGGAGTTACACATTTGAAAGCAGTTTTGCTTTTGCTGCTGTGCTCTTGATGTATGATGCTGTGAGCAGATTAGTTGACAGGGCATCTTAAAACTGTGGTTATTCAATCTACATGTTTTGATTACTCCGTTTTATATATTCCATCATAAAATCTATAATCTACGTCTAGGGTGTTCATCTCTCTATTTGTGCCTTTCAATTAGCTGCCTGCCAGTGAAATATTAGTTGTTGGATTCTTTAGTTCTTTAGTTCTTAGCTGGATGAACTGGGACTTGAAATATTAGTTGTTGGGTTTTTGCAGATGTGCAGGTGGACAGCATTTTCAATCATGCTTTTTTATTTGCAACTTATTCCGTTTCTTTGGGTTTTAATAGTTCACTAGGATAATTGTTAGTGCCTATTGTGCAGGTTGAATCGGTAGTTCTGCTACATGCCTCGGGTTATTTTGGTGGTTCTACTACATGCCTCAGGTTATTTGGTGGTTCTCAATCTCTGTAGTTGCTGGGGCCAATGACTAATGGATGGTGGGTCTTGGATCTTTTCCATAATATGTTTTTTTATTTGTAAGCTATGGCTAACTTTGACCCCTTAAAATCGTGAAGCTTTAGGCTCGAGATTTCTCAGCATAAAATCCTAGTCGCGCAACCAGTGGGAAGTTGACCCTGATCAATGTACACTGAACATTTCTTGGAAGGATGTTGTTTAATGCACTCTTTGTCACTTGTATTTTGAGATAATTTTTTCTCTGTGCTAGTAATTTTATTTTGAGATAATTTTTTTTTAAGTGCTAGTAATTTTTTTCAGTATGGGCTGTGCATTTTTGTGTAAAACTTGGCGCGCTGCTTAAACAGCAAAAATGTCAAGTGATGTTGATATGCGAGATTTTAAATCCAATTTCATTTACAAAGAGTGGCCAAACATCATATTTGGAAACAAATTATTTACAAACCTGTGAGTTTGGAAGTTTTGGATTTCAAATTCACATATTTCCAAATCTCAAATCTAAATTCAAATCTGAATTTTAGACGCATCCAAACGGGCCCGCCCTTTATTTAACTACTATATCAGAGTTCTTAGTTGTGTTAAGTATGTTGGGTTTGTGCTGCGGAAGAGTTCCAGTAAGGACCTGAAAGCATGAGTGGAACACAGCTGTAGTTAGAGTTGTAAATGGATATTCGGAAATTCGATTACCGTCCGCATCCGAATCCGTTTCAAGCGGATATTATCCGAATCCGTTTATGAGATATCCGGCTCTTAGCGGATGCGAATCTGGTAAATGGTATATCCGATCTGTTTAACATCCGAATCCGAGAAGTAAATCTTTTTTATTTATTATTAATAATATCATTAATATTTATTTTTAGTAATGACACACTATCTTTTGTTTCTATAAGAAAAGTGAATATTCTTTTTAGAAAAAATAAAATAAAAACAAAAATAGCCCAAACCCATTCCATCAAAATAACCCAAACTCATTCCATCATATACAAAAAAAAAAAAAAAAACCCAAAGACCACTACCAACACTATCATCCATCTCTCTCTCCCTCTCTCTCTCTCTCTCTCTCTCTCTCTGCCTTTGTTTTAAAAGGAAGAAGAGGATCTCATATATTTCAGGGTTTGAGAGTTAATTTTGTGAAGAGAATGTAGAGGTCTAGTTTTAGGGTTTGGAAAATTCATTCGAGTAAGTAGGAGAAAAAAGATAAAGTGCTGCAATAAAATGTTCAAATTTACCGGATAAACGGATACGGATAATATCCGAATTCGAACAATATCCGACGGATACGAATTCGGTAATAGATATTAAATATCCGTCGAATCCGAATCCGAATTCGGATTGTGTATACTGTAATCGAATTCGGATATAGCCATATCCGCTCCGAATTCAATCCGTTTACACCCCTAGCTGTAGTATTAACTTCATGTCCAAAGTAGTAGTTTGAAACTTTGAATCACTATTCAACATGGGTGGGTTTCCTGCAATCTCCATGAATTTAACGGGTTTAATTGTTGAATGTCATAAGCTCTGTTGAAATTAGCACTTTCAATTTACTAGCTTTGCTATTAGATTTTGCATGATCATTCATAGTCTCAAGGACAAGTGATTATTTTCTATTGATAGTGGGCTACGGTCGTTATCTCTGCAGGGATTTGCTAAGATCCATTGCAAAAGGCTTTTCGCAGTTTGGTCTGTTGAATGTCAGACCAGCCACCTCGAGAATGGAGACAAAAGCTGTTGTCCTCATTAACAAGGTGGCTGGTCTGATGTGCGACAGACCAACCGCGAAAACCCTTTTGCGATGGACGCTAGCAATTCCCATCTCTGCAATGTGGTT
Source organism: Tasmannia lanceolata (assembly GCF_043159265.1). Classification (NCBI taxonomy): domain Eukaryota; kingdom Viridiplantae; phylum Streptophyta; class Magnoliopsida; order Canellales; family Winteraceae; genus Tasmannia; species Tasmannia lanceolata. The sequence goes on from NW_027518689.1 coordinate 30,956,946, forward strand.
CTGTTGAAAAGCAAAATTTTTCATCTCAACGATTGTAAAAGCCTCCCAATGCTAAGCTTATGTTAGTTCTGCATATTTATGTTATTTTTTCTGTGAACTTGAATTTTATTGCGTCGCCAAAATGACAAGAGTAGGCTAACCCACTTTCAGTCTGTATATTTTTGAGTCTATAAGGGAGCCCCCAACGTACAATTTGGTAGCTTGGATGGATGCTTCAAAACAGACAAGAACCCCTTGTGGAAAACCAAGACAGTGCCCTAAAGACATTTGCCCCTTCGGATTACTAAAGGATCCCGTTTGGTCGCACAAAAGCCGGGATGCCTTGGGGGTTTTGTCTGGCTTTTGGGTGCCACATCAGCAAAACCCCTTGTTTGGTTGCCCGTATAGTACTGAAATCCTAGGAGACTACAAGAGATGCCCCTTGGCTGTCTCTTCTTATCTGCTAACATGTCACCTAAGTCTCCTCCCAACAAATCCAAGCCAAAAACCACAAAATAGGTGGTTTTCTTATTGGATTTCTTGGGAATGATACTTTTGCTCTTTCCATCTCTTTGCCCTCTCTCCGACTCCCCTCCCGCTACTCTACGAGGTTGACAACCAAACACTACTTACCACTATTCTATGAGGTAACTTTTTGGTAAGTCCAACTCTAGAAATCACATGACAAAATGGCTTTTGATCTGAGTCACCAATGACTAGAACGAGTTGCCATCGGTGCAGTACTTAACCCAACACCTCATGGCACGAGCTTAACTCGATCCATATTCGGGCCGAGTTTCTTGTCACCCACAAATGAGGGAGACTTTGGCACACGAAATTGTGGGGGAGAGGAACTCGACCCAAATGTGTGCATCCCATTGATCCAGTCAATGGTGAGTGGGCAACGAGTAATTCTTTTTCATTAATTTACATAGGTTAAATGGCTACTTTGCATCTTTGCCTCTATGCTGTAGCCTGTCTTTAACTCTTGATGGATCTTTGAACCGATGCAGCAGATACAAGGATGAGTTGACTCAATTTGCTGCCTAGGTGAGTTAACTCTACCATGCTTTCGTCGAGTTTTACCGCCATGCTTTTAAATAAGGTTTTGGGTTAAGTCCCGCAACGAGCCCAACTCAATCAAACCAGTAGAGACTCGATCAAAATCTGTTTTGTTTGGCAGAACAGTGTGTAATTTCGTTGTTGTAATTTATTGCATCAAAATCAACCCTCGACCTCACCACCGATTAGAATCCCCTCATATAACCAAGTGTGTAAGTTCTTAGGAGCATCGAAGTTGTCCTTTCTTCAAGACCCTTCACCACCTTAAAGCCAAAGTCCATAGCAGAAAATTGCAGCAAATTGCAGCCAAATTGAGAATCGTGAAAGCCACTTATATAGGTGCGGTCAAGGGCCCCAAACTCATGTGGGCCCACTTTGTTAGGATGATCCAAAGCATTTATTTGAAAGGCCCTTACATAGATGGAGTATGTACAAAAAATCAGCTCCATAGGATCATCCTAACCCATCCATTTGTGGAGGTCAAAATGGACAGACACCGTTTGCCACAAATTTGCCAATTTTTGCCCTCCACTTTTCGAGGGGTTACACTTTTGGAGGGGTTAGGATGATCCAATGGAGCTGATTTTTTGTACACACTCTATCTATGATGGGGCCTTGCAAGTGAATGGTTTTGATCAACACAAAAAATGTGGGACCCATGTGTTTGGGCCCTCGAGCGCACCTAAGCTTAGGTGCGCTCGACCGCACACTCCTTTTCCTATATATATATATATATATATATATATATATATATATATATATATATACACACGCTCTAGCATACCAAGCATATGGTACGCTCGAGTGCCCAATCACACCTCTGAACTGCAAGAAAATACCATTGAAATGACCTTTGATCTGCTAGAAAATCACACTACCACGATGGGCTACAACTTCCCCATGCCAAGCTATATATAAGTTCCAACCCCACTTCAATTATTTATAACCTGATACACCCTCGAGCGAAGGAACAAGAATCTTCAGAACCATATGCTGCGCCGAAGTAGTCCTCATGGAACCCATTTATCAGCACCGACTGGCCCGATCCGACCCATTTATTGGCAGGGAAAACAAAAGCAAGGAATTGCATTACCCCAGCTAGGAGAAACAGCTTATATAAGCTGTTATATTACAAGGAATACACAACAGCAATGGGTTTTTTTTCTTTCTTATGCAACAACTTTGGGTAACAGTTTAAGAACTGCATCTCTCGTGGGCAGCGAGGGAATGGCTCCTCTCTGTGTGACTGTGACGGCACCACAGGCATTTGCAAACGTAAGAGTTTCCCTTAATCTCTCCTCATCCTGCCAATAATGCATGGTCAATAAGAAATTAAGTTTCACGATTAAAACATTTGGGTCGAAAATCCTGGCAAGAATGCATGACTTCAAATCTCATGATGAAAACCATTTCTAAATAAAACATTTGAAACAAAATCTCACCCTACGCTTAGCATTTCCACACGAGAGAGATCTAAAGAACAAAGTAGATATCATTAAGCTAGGAAGCACGGGTACTCTCCCTTGGCTCCCGCACCCATACCAGACACGATGTGGTGCGGGTACGCCCCGAGTATCCTGGGTACATACGCCATTTTAAAAAGGAAAAAAACAATTTTGGTTGTTGGGTGCATGTCGGGTGCGTTTAGGTTACGCACCCACGCGTATCCAACACGTCCTACTTCTTCCTGGTGCTTCTCTTTCCTCTCCTGTACTTCTCTCTCCTTTCCTGTACTCAGTATTTACATGTAAAAAATAACGGAGTACCCCCCATTTGGATTTATTAAAAATAGTTTCAAGACCCAAATCTAAAAGGAAAAAAGTCAACTCTCCTGTTCTAGTACAAAATTCGAAGAAAAATGGTCGGGTCAAAATTTTAACTTTCTTAACTTCCAAACGGTGGGGTATTTTTCAAATTTTAAAAATTCATAAAATCTATCATGTCAAAACATTATTAAATCCCAAAAGTCCAGTATAAAAAATCTCATAATTTGGTCTCTAAAAATTATTCATCTTGTCAGGCACTGGTCAACACACTGGCGACAGACTTTTTTTTCTAATGAATGATGTATTGATGCCTCATGTTATGAAATATGGAACTTAATCACTTATGAAATGAAGAGTAATATTAGAATTTTTCATTTTGGTGATGTTATTGTTATTTGATTGCTCTACAATTTTTTTATATTTTTTTATAAATATATAATAAAATATTAAAATATATTATTAAATTCGGTGTACCCGAACGTACCCGCACCCGGTTTTTTTGGCAAATCACGTACCCACGTACCCGTGTCGTGTCGTACCCGCACCCCGTACCCGTACCCGTGCTTCATAATCATTAAGGATATAGCGGAGCATGACCAGCATCGAGACTCGGATTGATACATGAACAACACGTTGATTCCGATCGACGTTTTCCTCGAAGATCGGCAGGGCCGCGTGTAATTTCATTAAAAAGAAAGGCTTATCAATAGCCCAAGCGTAGATCATATCATGCAAACGTCGGACAGAGAAGGGGAGATCTTAGACCATGGAAAAATAAATGGAAATCCGGGATTAAAACTGAAACTGAACAAAGATATATGGAGATCTTGGAAGAGATAAGGAAGGAAACTATTGCGGCAGTGGACCTCTTTGATAAGAGGGGAGCCTTGGAAGAAGTAAATGAATCACCGGCAAAAGAGGAGATCGCCCAGGAATTCCTCGAACTAATGTGAAAATGATCAAAAGTCTGTCCAGTCGAGGATCCTGTAATCTCACCTCAGATGATCTTCTCAGAGGGAGGTAACCATGATAACATGGAGGGGGATGGTTCAATCGAAGATATATCTTCCAGCTCTGCAATCAAGGAGGGCTTTGTGGAGGAGGCAATCTGCAAATCAACAAGTTGTGTTTCGGAATCCTTGCAGGGGCACAAAGACGAGGGAGATAGACACGGATACAGTGAAGGACCGTAATAATGTCAGCCTGGAAATTTCGCAAGACACACTCGAGGCTGAATTGCGTGAAAAGATCTGTAATGCAATGCAAAACGCTCGTGGTCAGGATGATTTGATTGGGGGGTCATTGCCTAAAGAGAAGGAGGAAATGATGACCATGGGCAAAGATCTTGGAATATTGATGCAGGTGTATCTATGATTCTATGCCGTTCGAAGGCCGAAAATTACAAATCCATGATCGAGCCATTTCGGACCATTGGATCACAAAATTTTGATAACATGTATCGACGATCGGGATCGAGATTATGTGAGGTCATATTCTTAGGAGGCCAATCAAGTTAAAATTGCCACGAGAACTGGACGACATATAGATCAATGGCTCACATTGATCACATAGCATGAAAAGTTCTAGTTTAATTAGAGTTTCTTTTTTTATTATTATTAGAATTATAGTTTAATTAGGATTTCTTAGTTGGGCGAATTTCCAAGAAGGTTGCGTCTAAAACCTTAGAAGTTTGAGGAGTTTGAGTGTTTTACGATACTTTGGATTTGATAAATATTGTCTAGAGATATTATAGGAGTTTTCTTTATCTTGTTTCCTAGTTTTAGAAGAAGTAGGAAACGTCCAAGCCAAAAGCCTAAAAATATGGCGTCATTGCAAACGTTTGAGGAGGCTGAATTTTATGAATAAAAGTTTTGAGTTTATTTTAGGAATTATATTCCTTGTTTATCTTCAATCTTCTTCCTTGGAAGTAAATTTGCAAAAACTGAAATTTTCAAGTTTTCATCTTCTTCCTCATCACCTTCTAACTTGTTTATTGCAAGTTTTTTTTGTCATATAGAAGCAGCCCCATACCTGCTTCTTCATCACCCAAGAATTAGCTTCTGCCACCATATCCTAATAACCCAACCAACCCTTTTGAATAAAATATTCGTTTCTTTTGGGTGGAGAAAAATCTCCTTCTTTTATCTTTTCGTTTGGAAGAAGTGGATGTTAGGAAATAATCCTAACGGTGGATGTGGCTTTTGCAAGATCGATGGTCAAGATCATTTGGTTAGTTAATTGGTTTTGTGAAAAGTCATTAATGAAAAGACTTTATGTGAAAAGGTATGAACGTAAAGAGACGTTTGGGGAGAGGGATGGGCGTGATGAGGAGTCGCATCTCTTCCCACAAACGCTTATAAAAGGGAACTCTTGGGTCCTATTTGCACACAACAAATTCGTTTTGAATCTTTGAGAATCCACGCTTGAAGAGAAAGAAACCGGTCCCCATCACCGACGGTTGTTTAGCGAAGAGAAACTCGGAGAGAAAGAAAAACCCAATTCATGGCTTCCGGTATGATTTTTCTCATTTAAATTCAATCCATATTGTTTCTGTGATTTTCTCAATGTTTAATCGCCAAGATCTGTTGCCTCTTACATGTGGTATCAGAGCCACGGTTCTAGCGAGAAAACGGCGAGAAAATCTGATTGAAAAAATTTATTTATTTTTGGGAATTTTTGACATCGCCGGAAAACGGTTGCTCCGACCGGTGATTTTCCGGTATGGATGTGAAGTTCGTCGAGAGACGAGTCCAATGCAACAAACGGTGCCTAAATCCGATGTCAAACGAACCCAGAAATTGAAATTGAAATTTGTTGTTTTTTTGGGATTTTCTGGAATTTGTAACTGCTGTTGGAGAAGATGATGAATAGTGATGGGCCGATGGGCCGCACAGGCCCGTTAAGGATCCATCAAGGATCCGCGATTTTTGAAAGGCCCAGTTAACAGATAAGGCCCATAAAACCTGTCTGGGCCCAGCAGACCCAACCCAAATCGGCCCAAGGACCTTTTTTGGGCCATTTCTGGCATTTTTTGAGGTTTTGGGTCCGGCTAATATTGGTTCTAGGGGTTTGGAACCCTCCTGAACCCATTTTTGGAGTCAGTTTTTTCATATGAGCACTGTATTATATGGTTACAGTGTAAATTCAACAAAATTTGGTTTTATTTGTTTGATTTTGAGTTAAATTATTTTTGGGTTTTGGGCCGGGTAAATCCAGATTTAGGGGATTTCCACCCCTCTGAACCCAAATTTGATGTCTGTTTTTCATGGAACTTGAAAACGGGTTTTATGTACACATGTTTGTACACTTTGTTCATTATTTTAGTTGTGAATGAACAAAGAATTGTGATTCCGACTGGGAAACGGAATCGCTTAGGATTAGTGGTTTAAATAAAGAACAGTGTCGCATATAGTGACACATTATGAACTACAAAACCACTTTAAATTCCGTCCATTTGTCCAAGAGCAACACTCAGCCCAACGGATGACTGTTGCTTTGCACAAATATGCGGTGTGAGAGGACTAGGCCTGGATAACTTGGTTTGGGGTTGCGCTTCTGCCCAACGGTGATGTGTACCTTAAGTATAGAGTTATTTGGCCCTAGTTAGTCTCATGGATGATAGCCAAATGTGTGTCGTAGCACGACCCATGATGATACGCTGGTGTCTCCCTAAAATCACATTTATGTGTTTATGTGATTCTAGGCAATCCAACTAACTTCCCTAAAGATAAATTGACTTAAAAATGGAGCCACTTGTGTATCGTGGCATGGCCCAACGGACATCCCACGGTGACACACCGGGTGCTCCATTAAGAACACACTTATGTATTTTGTGTTTCTGTTTACTTTAGTCATTTATTTTAAAGTTGGATTACATTAAATCGTGGATTTTACTGAATAAACTCCTTTTGTGGATTTAAATGGTGTCTTAGATAGTGAGCAAAATTGTAACTGTCTGTCTTTTTCGTCTACAGCATTGAACCCTAGTTCTATCTCTAGTTATTTGTCCGGGATCGAGGTTTTGAGTGGGACTAATTTCGGAAAATGGAAGGATCATATTCACATAGTCTTAGGTTGTTTGGACCTAGATTATGCACTTAGGAATGACAAACCTGAAGTGCCTTTTAATGAAAGTACTGCTGCGGATTTGGCTACCTATGAAAAATGGGAACGGTCAAATCGCATGAGCCTTATGATTATGAAAAGCACGATCTCTACCTCTATCCGAGGAGGCATTCCCGACTCAGAGGAAAATGAGGAATTTACTGCTAGCGAGTACCTACAGGCAGTAGAGGATCAGTTTAAGGGATCGTCTAAGGCTCTTGCCAGTACACTGATGATGAAGATGATCACTATGAAGTACAATGGTAGTAGTGGTGTGAGAGAGCACATTATGCGAATGAATGACATGGCCTCCCAGCTAAAGAAAATGAACATGGAGATCTCTGAGGGTTTCCTTGTTCATTTCATGATGACATCTCTTCCTGCGCAGTTTACTCCATTTAAAATTAATTACAATACGCAGAAAGAGAAGTGGGAAATGAGTGAACTCATAGCCATGTGTGTTCAAGAAGAAGAGAGGTTGAAGACCGAACAACCTGAAAGTGCTCATTACACCACAGAGGGAACATCGAAGGGTCACTTCAAGAAGAAAACCAAAGGAAAGGGCTTTGGGAAAGGCAAGAAGAAGGTAGCAAGTGGTTCGGCTCAGGGCTTGACCGGTGGGATGAAAAGTCGCATTAGGTGTCATTTCTGTAAGAAACTTGGTCACATAAAGAAAGAGTGCTCCAAGTATGAAGAGTGGCTGCATAAGAAAGGTAATAATTCAGTTTTTGTTTGTCATGAATCTTTCCTTGTAGATGCTCCTAGAAATACCTGGTGGATAGATACAGGTTCCACTATTCACATTTCGAATTCCTTGCAGGGATTTCAAGAGAGACGGAGACTCAAGAAAGGGGAGCGAACCATTAAGATGGGAAATGGAGTAGAAGCAGACGTCAAGGCTATTGGCACTTTTCGTCTTGTATTAGATAGTGGCTTCATTATGTATTTGGAAGACACATTTTATGTACCTGCCATGAGCAGAAACCTTATATCTGTATCCAAACTTGTTTCCTTTGGATTTGAATTTAAGTTTGGGAATAAAGGTTTTACATTACTCCATGATTCCAATGTTGTTGGTTCTGGTCCTCTTGTGGGCAATCTATATATGATTTATTTAGATAGCTCGTTTGCACATTCTCTGTTATCCATGCATGTGAATGAGGAAATCAGTTACCGTGGCAATAAACGGGGTCGAGTTGATGAAAACTCTTCCAGTTTGTGGCATAAGCGTTTAGGCCACATTTCCATTAGTCGTATGGAAAGACTGGTGAAGGATGGAGTTCTTCCTCCTCTTGACTTTTCTGATTTCGGGATTTGTAGGCAGTGTCTTAAGGGTAAACAAACCAAAACTAGTAAGAAGGGCGCCACTAGGAGTACCGGCCTGTTAGAAGTTATTCACACTGATATATGTGGGCCATTTCCTACTCCTGCCCTAAGTGGCGAGAGATATTTCATTACCTTTATCGATGACTTTTCACGTTTTAGCTACGTCTATCTCATCAAAGAAAAGTCGGAAGCACTGGATACTTTTAAGATCTATAAGGCTGAGATTGAGTTACAACTTGACCGGAAGATTAAGGTTGTGAGGTCCGATAGAGGTGGGGAATACTATGGCAGATATTCCGATACGGGCCGCAGTCCAGGTGCGTTCGCACTTTACCTACAGGAGAACGGTATTGTCGCTCAGTACACGATGCCAGGTACACCTGAGCAAAATGGTGTTGCTGAGAGACGAAACCGTACTCTTATGGATATGGTGAGGAGCATGATTTGCAATTCACCATTGCCTGAGTCCTTGTGGGGAGAAGCATTGAAAACAGCCGTTCATATCCTAAACCGTGTACCGAGTAAAGCTGTGGCTAAGACCCCTTATGAGTTATGGGCCGGTAAAAAGCCTAAGCTAGGATATTTGCATGTTTGGGGCTGTATGGCTGAAGCCAAAATATATAACCCACAGTTGAGAAAGTTAGACGCTAGGACCATCTCTTGTTACTTCATAGGTTACCCTAAACGGTCTAAGGGTTATAGGTTCTATAGTTCTACTCATAGCACCCGGATTGTAGAGACTAGATACGCTGTATTCTTAGAGGATGGTGATCTCAGTGGGAGTTCTGTGCCTAGGTCACTTACTTTTGAGGAGAACCGGATATTTGTTCCAATACCGGTAATCCAAGAAAGAGTAGTGTCGATTCCTCCACCTGAGGATATTGATTCACCAAATGGCACATTGGAGGTTTCACCCCACATTCCTGATGCTCCAGCAACGATTGTCGCTGAGCAATCTGTGCGTAGGTCACAGAGAGAGAGGAGGTCAGCCATCTCTGATGACTATGTTGTCTATCTAAACGAGTGTGACTACGACGGTGAAATGGATAATGATCCACTTTCATTTGGTCAGGCCATAAATAGCGACCGATCAGCTCAGTGGCTTGAAGCCATGAAGGATGAGTTGCTCTCGATGGAAAAGAACCGTGTCTGGGAACTCACCGAGTTACCTAAAGGGGTCAAGCCTGTAGGCTGTAAATGGGTCTTCAAGACCAAAAGAGACTCTAAGGGCGGTATTGAAAGATATAAGGCCAGACTAGTCGCTAAAGGGTTCACTCAAAAAGAGGGAATAGACTTCAAAGAGACTTTCTCTCCAGTATCAAGGAAAGACTCTTTGAGGATAGTCATGGCTTTGGTGACTCATTATAACTTAGAGTTACACCAGATGGATGTGAAGACTGCTTTTTTAAATGGTGATCTTCATGAAGATGTCTATATGATTCAGCCTGAAGGTTTTAAGGCTGAGAGCGAAGAGCACCTAAGCTGTAGGCTTAAAAAGTCCATTTACGGACTTAAGCAGGCTTCTAGGCAGTGGTATCTGAAATTTCATGAGGTAGTGTCTAGTTTTGGGTTCAAGGAAAATGCTGTAGATCAATGCATATATCTTAAGGTTAGTGGGAGTCGATTCATCATCCTAGTGTTATATGTTGATGATATACTACTTGCCAGTAGTAACCTAGGCATGCTGAAAGAAACAAAACAATTCCTCTCAAGGAATTTTGATATGAAAGATCTTGGTGAAGCTTCCTATGTTATAGGAATAGAGATTCATCGAGATAGGACTAGAGGATTGCTGGGATTGTCTCAGAAGACCTATATAGAAAAAGTCCTTAAGAGATTCAGCATGGAGAGGTGCTCCCCTAGTCTTGCCCCTATAGTTAAGGGTGATGTATTCAGTCAGTTACAATGTCCCAGGAACGCACTGGAACGGGATGAGATGAGACATATTCCTTATGCTTCCGCTGTTGGTAGTCTCATGTATGCTCAGGTCTGTACCCGTCCAGATATTTCATTTGCAGTTGGCATGCTTGGTAGATACCAAAGTGACCCAGGTCTGGATCACTAGAAGGCAGCCAAAAAGGTTATGCGCTACCTGCGAGGGACTTCAGATTACATGCTCACATTTAGGAGATCAGATAGCCTTGAGGTGATTGGCTATTCTGATTCCGACTTCGCTGGTTGTCGGGACACCCATCGGTCCACTTCTGGTTATATTTTTATGCTTTCAAGAGGACCTATTTCTTGGAGAAGCGTCAAGCAGAGAATGACGTCTTCATCCACTATGGAGGCAGAGTTTATTTCATGTTCGGAGGCTTCGGCTCATGCCTTATGGCTGCGAAATTTTCTTTCAGGGCTTAATTTGATTGATTCTATTGAGAGGCCGCTGAAACTTCTCTGTGATAATTCCGCTGCGGTTTTCTTTTCCAAGAACAACAAGTCTGGAGACGGCTCGAAGCATATAGATCTAAAGTATCTTGTTCTGAGGGAAAGAGTTCAGAATCAGCATGTATCTGTGGAATACATAAGCACCGCACTTATGTTGGCGGATCCCTTCACTAAAGGCTTGTCACCAAAGCTCTTCAGAGAGCATGTAGCGCGCATGGGATTGGTTGACACTTTTGATAGCCTATGATAGTGGGAGTCTGCATTTGGTATTGAGATACACTGTTGTGATCACATTATATTTTATGATTCTGATATATATTATGATTATTTTCTACCGCTCCATTTCGTGCACATTTTGTAAATGGATTGTTAATAAGAGGTAGAATGTGTCTGTATGACTGTTTTGGACCATGTTTACATCTTATGCATGTATACTTTTACATTCATGTTAGTAAGAATTACTAATAATATAATCATGGGGTAGGCTATTGGGTAGAGTTGGTGACCCAATGGTTACATGGTTTATTGTTGGTAGTTTTGCTAAACGGAATGTTGGGTTTATTATCTAACTAATTTAAAGTTATGATCCTTATGTTTGGCTCAAAGATCTTGCTAGCCAAGTGGGAGAATGTTAGGAAATAATCCTAACGGTGGATGTGGCTTTTGCAAGATCGATGGTCAAGATCATTTGGTTAGTTAATTGGTTTTGTGAAAAGTCATTAATGAAAAGACTTTATGTGAAAAGGTATGAACGTAAAGAGACGTTTGGGGAGAGGGATGGGCGTGATGAGGAGTCGCATCTCTTCCCACAAACGCTTATAAAAGGGAACTCTTGGGTCTTATTTGCACACAACAAATTCGTTTTGAATCTTTGAGAATCCACACTTGAAGAGAAAGAAACCGGTCCCCATCACCGACGGTTGTGTAGCGAAGAGAAACTCAGAGAGAAAGAAAAACCCAATTCATGGCTTCCGGTATGATTTTTCTCATTTAAATTCAATCCATATTGTTTCTGTGATTTTCTCAATGTTTAATCGCCAAGATCTGTTGCCTCTTACAGTGGAAGGTTTTCTTAATGAAAGCTTCTTTTCTCCTTAAATTTTATCCCTGTTTTATGCAGGCTTATTATCTTGTTTTATGCAAGATTTCACCATTGAAGCAGCCCCATTTCTGCTTCTATTTATCCCCTATTTATTCCCATCCAACTCCACCTCGTTTCAGCCATCTCTTTCTTAGGTTTCTTGGTAGAAACAGTCCCTATTTACTGCCCTTTATTCTCAGCCGGACAGCCCTTTCATCCCTCAATAGCAGCCCCTTTACTAGATCATAACAACCCTTCTTAACTCCTTTTAATTCACCCAAGACCTCACCTGTAGTTCCGCTTTCCACCCTGATTCATTTGAATTTCCTTTTCCTTCTAATTAAATTAAAAGCTTCCGCCATCCGCCCCCTCCCGTGCATCAAATATCCTCCGGGATATTGAGAACAGGGATGAAGGCAAACCTATTACTAAGAAACAAGCGAAAAAGGGCAGCAGGGAAGTCCGTAGTCTGCGATAGACTAGGGTCTTTCGCAAGTGGGAAAAACAAATTGTTCTCAATGAAGATAGGCTTGTGGACTATCAGAGGTTCGGGTCAGAGGAAAAGAGGAACGCAGTGAAGGATCTTATCCATATCAGAAAATTGTATATCATCACCATTGTGGAATCAAAGATGATGGGGGTTACAAAAGGAGTAATTAACAAAGTATGGGGGAGGGATCACCGTCAATGGGTGGCAAAAGAAGCCGTAGGGACGGCCGGGGGAATCATCATAATATGGAAGAGCAATTTATTCCACCTTGAAGAGGTTTGCACGAAAAAATTTACTTTGTCTGTCCTCTTTACTTCATCAATCTGGAATGAGAGGTGGAAAGTTACAGTGGTATATGGGCCAGCTAGAGCAAGGGCATGGTTTTATTTCGGTTTCGGCCGCGACCGAAACGAAATTTACATTAAGTCGTTTATTTACAAGATTTCGGCGAAATTTCTCGTTTTTAGCATTTTTTACGAAATTTCCACCGAAATTTTAAATAGAATCACTGATATTTTAAAAAAGTTCACCGAATGTTATAATTCCCACCACTGAAATCACCGAAATTTCGGTCGAAATTAAAAATAAAAACGAAATCATAATCATTTTTATAAATGATTTCGGCCGAAATTTCAACCAGAAACCGAAACGTTTCGGTTTCGGTGGTGACCGAAACCGACACCGAAACCGAAATTTAAAACCTTGAGCAAGGGAAAGAGGAGCTTTATGGGCGGAACTGAAAGAAATAAGGGATCAGTGGCAGGGTCCGTGGATAGTCAGTGGTGACTTCAACACAGTAAGGTTTCCTTCGGAAAGGTATCGTCCTGGCAGAATTACAACTAGTATGAGGAAATTATCAAACTTCATACTAGACAGCTCTCTTATCGATCTTACGATTAGAGGGAGGTAAATTCACTTGGACTAATAATCAAGATTGCCTGATACTATGTCGTCTGGGTCGTATTTTAATCTCTAAAGAGTGGGAAGAGTATTTCCCTCTGGTCTATCAAAGGGTTCTCCCGAAAACTACTTTGGACCACAATCCTCTTTTGTTGGAAATCACAAATTTTTCAGGAGGAGCTAGACCCTTCAAATTTGATGCAACTTTATGCGATTGTCCAGGGTTTGGTGAGAAAATAAAGTCATGGTGGAATGAAATTCGAGTGGAGGGATGGAAGGGTTCTGTTCTGTGTAAGAAACTAAAGGCAGTCAAACAAAAAAATCAAGGAATGGCAGAAGCAGGAACTGGAATCAAAGGGACACAAAAAAGAGGATGTTTTGTGCGCTTCGAACACTCTGGAGAGTAAAGAGGAGTTGGGTGTCATGGGGCCTTAGGAGAAACTAGAGCGGTTGACACTATTGGAGGACTATGAGGAGATCCTGCGAAGAGATGAAGTCCAATGGCGCCTAAAATCAAGACCACTGCGGCTAAAGGAGGGTGATTTAATACAAAGTACTTTCATAGAATGGCGAATTTGCGGAGAAGAATAAAGGCCATAAATTGTATCATGGTAGGGGAATTATTCGTGGAGGAAAAGGAGGAAATTAAGGAAACCATTCTCGCATTCTTCTCGAAGCTATATTGGTAATCCTTGGAGACACAAAATGGAAGGATTCCAATTCTGTCTATATCTCGACAACAGAGTGATATGTTGCAGAGACAGTTTGCTGTTGAAGAAGTAGAAGTTGCAATATTTTCCATGGGAAAAGATAAGGCTCCACGGCAGAATGGGTTCCCGATGATTTTTTTCCAGAATTATTGGGACTGTTAAGGAGGACGTCATATCTTTCATTCTCGAATTCCATGAACGAGGAATCGTGAATCGGGAGGCCAATGCTAGTTTCATAACCCTAATTCCAAAAAAGGACAGTGTGTGTGGTATGAAGACTTTAGACCGATTAGCCTATTACACAGTGTGTCGAAAATCATCTCCAAAGTTCTGGCAAATCGGCTGAAGGGTGTTATGGGTGATATAATCTATCAATTTCAAGGCGCTTTTGTGAATAAAAGACAGATCATGGAGGGTATCTTAACTGCTAACGAAGTGTTGGACTCAATGAAGAGGGAAGAACAGAGGGGCTTGGTGTTGAAAATAGACATAGAGAAGGCTTACGATCACGTTGATGGCAGATATTAGATTTCATTCTGGAAAAAATGGGGTTCATGTTGAGATGGCGTGGATGGGTCAAAGGGTGCATATCATAGGCCTCTTTCTCCATCCTGTTGAACGGATCAGCAGAAGGATTCTTCGGAAGTTTGAGGGGTTTGCGCCAGGGGACCTGCTGTCCCCATATCTGTTTATAATGTTGGTGGAGGCCCTTATGAAGTGTGTGTGACTCTTGCACTTGAGGAAGAAGGTGATACATACACCATCCACTGCATTTACTTTGATGCTAAAGGCCATTGAAAAGATGACGGTTTCAGTGTCATAATCAAAGGAGTGAAACAACATAGTTTATCAAATTATGAAGTGTGTGTGACTCTTACACTTGAGGACCTTTCATCACTAACCAGGTTTAGTACAAACAGCATAGGGTGAATATGGAATACATCAGTTTATGAGGCAGAGTCATATCCATGAGGCATGCTCATAGGCCAAGGCTAATAACCTAAACTACAAAGAGAATTGTCATGAAGTGCCCAGAATATTCTTTCACTAACCAGAGTTTGGGTATTGGGTAGTTATGAAGCAAGATAAACAGATTCAAGCCAAGGTCAGGAACTCTGGAAGATTTGGGTAAAAATGGCACTTAAAAGGCTCCATCGATATCAAATCAATTTCTTTTCTTTTCGTCTTAACAATGATAAATTTATTTAAAGAAAAAAACAGCAAAAGAAATAAGCAACAGATGTATGTATGTATGTATCTATCTATCTATCTATCTATCTACGTATCTATGTATCTATATATCTATGTATGTATGTACGCATGTATGCGTGCACATGCGCACGTACATGCACGTGCTTGTGTCTGTCTGTCTGTGTGTGTGTGTGTGTGTTCAAACCATATGAATTCCCTTCCTCTTTATTTCTTTCTGGTTCCCTTCTTTATCTTCCCACAACTTGGATTTCTTTCTCTTCCCACATTTTCATATTTTTCTCATTTTATTTCAAACTTTTTGTTCCATTCTCTTTTGGAAACATCATGAATAAGAGGTTCATTGGGAGAAAGGACCAAGGGCAATGACCAGTAAGCTGAACCGAAGCTTAGAGAAAGCACAATCAAGATAAGCGGCTTATCTCAAAGGTTAAAACGAAGTTAGAAGTTGGGTGAGGTGTAAACTTAAGCTTCTTGGGGAGAGAGCTAGAAAGTTATGGATGAAAATTCTGGCTTACAAAGATTTCTATGTGCACAAAAAGAAAGTGTTGAAAATCAATATCCTACTTCCAGAGATCTCATGGATATAGGGCAAGTGGTCACTAGTACTATAATGATAAAAGATTTTCACACAGAACACAGTCGTGAGAGTATATGTAATGCCAGCAACATTCAGATACTTCTATTAGGCAACATTCTCCATATCATACTGAAATTTGTGTCGATACTAAATAGGAACAGATCAGTCAAATGACTAACAAATTAACCCCTTCTCTGCAGGGTCTATTTATTAACTGCCTATGCGCGAAAGATGATACTCGTGCCTGTAATTATGTCTGCGCTTTTTGAAAATACCAAGAGTGTACCTATATCTGTATCTGTATCTAGGTATAATAGATGCACGCATAAACTGGTTGAGTCTAGACTGTTTTTTTTTTTTTTTTTGAAAGTAAGTCTAGACTGTTTTGTATCACCATTTGAGGCAGTCTGTCATTGTCTGGAAGTATTCAGTATGTTTTCTGAAGATTCGGCTAAAGTGGAAAGAAAGGACATGTCCTGTACATGCCACAAAATCAAACATGTCCCAGTATATCACAATCAAAATAGGAAGAGCAACATGAAAAATCTAACACACACACACACACGAAGGGGGGAAAATGTAAATAATAAAGAGAGCAGAAATGTGAATAGAACAACCACATGGAACTGGTAAGAGGAAAAGTGGATTTAGATATTACCACTTATTAAAGAAAAATTTGAACAGAATAAAATGAGGAACTAAAGAATAAGCCTTAAAACAAATAGTTCTCATTTAAACTCATTCAGGACTAGAGAATACCTGATACAGATTTAGGTTAGAAGCCAAAATGAAAAGTAAGCCACTGACAAATGCATCACCAGCACCAGTAGTGTCAACAGCGTTAACTTTAATACCGCCAACTTTTCCATGAAAATTCTGCACAAAGATTCTAGTCAATGTCAAAGGTCAAATAACTTGTCATGCACGACACCTTGGGCTAGTTCAAGAGGAAATGGTTAGCCATTAGACTTCATAGATTAGAATAAATGAATAAATCCAAGGATAAAGAATCCATTCAGACATTCAATATTTGCACTGGAAAACTAGGCATCACATACAATTTACATGTATTCTCTATTACATATTTACATGATATAGTGAAGACACATGACATACGATGAGACATAAATAACATAGCTTGCATTGAAAACTTCTCATAGAAACCAAGCCACTGAACAATAAAATTATTATTTATAAGCAAAGCATTTCCCAAGGTATTCTTTTTTTTAATGGCTTCCCAAGGTATTCTTAAAATCATGGCCAAAGACTATTTGTATAATTACCTTGGTGTAATATCTGCAGCCCTTTCCCCCTAAAGTTACAATCAGAAGTTTAAGGTTAGGGTGGAAAAGCTTTGTAAGTACCACATTGTCATCATGAGGATCATCTCCACCAGTTAAAAATGAGATTTCGTCCTCACTAATCTGCAAAGCGCAAAAGAAAATCCCAGGAGAAAAACACTTAACTAACTCAACACAACATTTAAAAAAAAAAAAAAAAAAAAAAAAAAAAAAAAAAACTCAACACAAAATTCAATTCTGTTGCATTCCATGAAATAGAGATGTCATATGACAAGCCCAAGTTCGCAAAATTGTCAAAAGTCACCTTAATGACATCTGCTTGCTCCCATATGCTCATGATGCCCTCCCGAGCAGCATCTGCCGACGGCCATAGTTGCAATCTCAAATTGGGATCATAGGACAAGATACTTCCGGACTTTTTAGCAATATTCATTGCAGCAAGATGTGTTGACCTACATGGTTCCTCAATCAAACTAATTGAGCCGTAGTGAAAAATACTTCCCTGCATTTACAAATATCAGAAAAAGTGAACATTCTAAACCAAATTAGCTCATGTATTATCTCACCAATAGTTTCCGGAGTTAACATAATATGTATAAAGTTATTGAATAAAAATAAACAGAGAAGATCGTTCGAGCAACTTTTACCTGCTTAAGAAGGTCTACATTAAGTTCAGATTCACGAAGAAGCATGTCTGCACTTGGATGGCAGAAAAACATAAATTCACGATCACCATCAGCTCTAAGCGTAACAAATGCCAGTGCAGTTCGTGCATCAGGGTCAAAACGCATGCCAGAATTGTCAACATTGTTTTCTTTCAGAATTCCAGCCAACATATAGCCAAATTCATCCTGGCCTACCTGAAAACACATAAAGGTATCAGCAGTGAAAAAAAAAGAAAATGCATCATTGACTAAGAGCCACACGTAATAGATTTAAGTTTTTTTCTTATTATTGGTAAGCTGGGATAAAACTGGGACCTCAAGGTTGAGAAATAAAGCCTCAAACATTGATTCCAGGCCCAAACTCGTAATAGATTTATGTAGTTGGTCCAATAGTTTGCTTGAAGTTGGAGAACATCTCATAAAGACTTAAAGCATAGAACCCTAAACTATCGAGCATGGTGGACACAGATACACAGCCTATTGACATGCGGCAAATTATGGAGTTTATATAGCATTTCTAAAACATTACAATATTAAGATTAAGTATTCAAAAATATTTTCTTAATGAATATGTATATATATACATCAAAGAGCACATGAATATATTCAGTGTGTATAAAACAGTGCCAAATCACAGGGAAAGTTAACTGATTTTGTCTGCAATACCACGTCTTCAAAGATGATGTCTTTTCAATTAATGACTGTTTTATTGACCTTAGGTGGTTCTTTTTTTTCTTTTGTTTTTTAACCAACCTTGATTATAAGTTCAAAGTACAAATCATCAGCATAAAAAAAAAAAAAAGAAGAAGCAAGATGTCCAAAGTCGATCATTACACCTTTCCAATAAAAGCTGATGACCCGCCCAGTCTTGATATCCCAACAGCAACATTTGCAGGGGCTCCACCTGGAGCTTTCTTAAATTCAGGAGCATCTGCAAGTGATACGCCACCAACAGTTGGGACAAAATCAATCAACATCTCGCCAAAGCAAATTACTAGCGAGCTTTTTCCTTCCGCCCCACTTGCATCATTAGCAAGAGCTTTAGAGACACCTGCATAAATCCAGTTACTTCAGAATCAGTAAGGACCCGATAGAAAAAAAGTATTGAAATAAAAATACCAAACCATATAAGTGAGACCTCTTATGGAGAAAGATGTTTGACTTGAACATATAGTGCTCGGAATTAACTGGTAACGGCTAGTCTGTCTTACTACATTTCAAGCCAGATGCTTATCGTTAAAAAACACAGGTACAACATCACGTAATTGATTGTAATTGCAACACAAAAATGCTGATTTTTGTTTCAAAAATGCTGATTTTTGTTTCAAAAATGCTGATTTTCTGTACCAAAATGCACCTGCCTGGAAACAAGGGACTGGCAATATATTCCTTTGGAAAAAATATCATGGGAAATAAATGTCTAACATTAATGGCAGATATATGCTGATGTTTCTGTGCCAAAACACAGGTGCCTGGAAACAAGGGACCGACAATATATTCCTTTGGAAGAAATATCATAGGAAAATAAATTTCCAACATTAACAGCAGATATATGCTCCATGAGCGATGAGCACCGATAGGTTCACCAACCACCCAGACTTGTCAAGGAAAGGAACTTCTTGTGAATTGCTTAAGGGCCCGTTTGGATACCCCTTGGATTTGGATTTGGAGGTGAATTTGGATTTTTAAATCCAAATTCGGCGTTTGGCAAGCCTTTATGATATCTGGATTTGGATTTGAGTGAAATCCACAAGATTTACAAATTCCTCATGTTAGTGTAATTTTTTGGATTTATAAATCCTTTCTGCGAGATGTTATTTATAAATCTAAATTTCACCCGTAAGGGGTTAAAATGACCAAAATATACCAGAAAAGTGTTAAATGACTTAAGTACCCACATGACATTAAAAACTGATCAAAATACATTGTATTAGGTACAATGACTAGAAATACCCTTATGACAAAATGACCGAAATACCCTAAAAATGACAAAATACCCCTGAGTCGTGCAAAATGACTAAAATACCCTTATGACATAAAAATAATCAAAATAACCTCATACAAGGTGAAATGACTAGAATCCCCAATATCATGAAAAATTACTAAAATACCCCTAGATCAAGTAAAAATAACCCATGGCTCATAAAAATGACTAAAAATACCATCATGAGATAAAATTGATAAAAATACGCTATATTAGGTAAAATGACTAGAAATACCCCTAAACCAGGTAAAAATGACAAAATACCCCCGAGTCGTACAAAATGACTAAAATACCCTTATGACATAAAAATGATCAAAATAACCTCATATAGGGTAAAATGACTAAAATACCCCAAAATCATGGAAAATTATCGAAATACCCCTATATCAAGTTAAAATGACCTATGGCTCATGAAAAATGACTAAAATGACTAAAAATACCCTCATGAGATAAAAATGATAAAAAAACGCCATATTAGGTAAAATGACTAGAATACCCCCGGGTCATGCAAAATGACCGGAATACACCTTTACCGGGTGAAAATGACCAAATACCCTGAGTCATGGAAAATGACTAAACCACCCTTATGACATAAAAAATTATCCAAATACCCCCATATAGGGTAAAATGACTAGAATACCACTGGATCATGGAAAATGGCTGAAATGCCCCTATGTCAAGTATTTTAGGGCTTTTTGGTTATGTTAGATTTCAAACTCAAATCCAAAGAACATCCAAACAAAAAAAAATTAATTTAGATTTGAAATCCAAATCTATGCGTAGTCATCCAAACGGAATTATTTATAAATTTGTGAATTTTAAAATTCTTGATTTCAAATCCATGGATTTTGGAAATCCAAATTCCCCTCCAAATCCAAATCCAAGGGGTATCCAAACGGGCCCTAAGTGTTTTGTAAGTCGTGCAAATCTTCCACTAATCACTGCACTTGTTAATGACTAGAACAAGTGGCAGCTTACCAAATTTCCCCTTTATATAGCAATGCACTGTGCCGTAAAATGGTAAATGCTTATATGCAACAAATTATATATGAAGTAATCAGCTACATAATTACATATTATGCTATCTGTTCACCAGAGTAGAGCTTATACTTGCCAAAGCAATAGTGAAAAAAAATTTAAAAAAAAATCACAGGACAGACATAATAAACAGGACGATGAAACAAGGCAGAAGAATATAAAAGAAGCAAAAAGAAAAGAAATCATGTAGCAAAGGGCTAAAGGGGAACATGTTTTTGAAAAGAAGGGTACTGTTAGACCGAAAATCGGTAACAGGTACGGCAATGACGTAAGAGCTGAGCTGGATGACCAGAGGAATCGAAGTAAAGGAGTCGAGTTCAGCGAGATTGGAACGAAGGAACTGTGTTCTGCACAGAAACAAACGAGGTCAGAAGACCAACCCGGGTGTTACTCCGGACAAGCCCTTCGACACTCAAGTCAGTATATGAGCAGGAGTGCAGAGCGAGTTTAAGAGTGGTGGGTGAGAAGTTATCCATTACCCTTGGTTTGAGCTTTGAACCTCCTTTTATAGAGGGAAGGTTGGTGACGTGGGGCTGCCCACCCAAGCGCAGATGGCAGCCTGCTATAGGCTGGAGTTCACCTACTCCAGGCCAGGTGGCGGCTTGCTATAGGCTGGAGTTCACCTACTCCAAGACAGGTGGTGGCCTGCTAGAGGCTGGAGTTCACCTACTCCAGGACAGGTGGCGGCCTGCTAGAGGCTGGAGTTCACCTACTCCAGGACAGGTGGCGGCCTGCTATAGGCTGGAGTTCACCTACTCCAGGACAGGTGGTGGTCTGCTAGAGGCTGGAGTTCACCTACTCCAGGACAGGTGGTGGCCTGCTAGAGGCTGGAGTTCACCTATCCAGGACAGGTGGCGGCCTGCTATAGGCTGGAGTTCACCTACTCCAGGACAAGTGGTGGCCTGCTAGAGGCTGGAGTTCACCTACTTCAGGACAGGTGGTGGCCTGCTAGAGGCTGCTGTTTTTACACCCCATCAGTTGCCCCCCAGTTCTCCAAGTCATTGTAGTGACTTGGGGAAGTGTGGTGAGTTACATTCCTGAATGGGTGGAATCTGTTTGGAAATTTGCTGGAAATGAGTTCGGAAATTTGCTGAAAATGAGTCCGGAAATTTGCTGGAAATGAGTCCGGAAACTTACTGGAAATGAGTCCGGAAACTTGCTGGAAATGAGTACGGAAATTTGTCAGTCCGGCCTGAAAATGAGTCCGGAAACTTGCTGGAAATGAGTCCGGAAATTTGCTGGAAATGAGTCCGGAAATTTGCTAGAAATGAGTCCGGAAACTTGCTGGAAATGAGTCCAGAAATTTGTCAGTCCGGCCTGTGAGTCAGTCCGGCTTGTGAGTCAGTCCAGCTTGGGATTTTTGTCGTCTAGCAAGACGCGCCATATCCAGTCCGGCTTGGGCCGGACTGACTTTTGTCGTGTTGCGGAACGCGCCATATCCAGTCCGGCTTGGGCTGGACTGACTTTTGTCGTTTTGCGGAACGCGTCATATCCAATCCGGCTTGGGCCGGACTGACTTTTGTCGTTTTGCGGAACACGTCATATCCAGTCCGGCTTGGGCCGGACTGACTTTTGTCGTTTAGTGGAAGCGTCATATCCAGTTCGGCTTGGGCCGGACTGACTTTTGTCGTTTAGCGAACGCGTCATATCCAGTCCGGCCCAACCCGGACTGATTTTTGTGGTTTTGCAGAACACGTCATATCCAGTCCGGCCTGACTTTCGTCGTTTAGCGAACGCGTCATATCCAGTCCGGCTTGGGCCGGACTGACTTTTGTCGTTTAGCGAACGCGCCATATCCAGTCCGGCTTGGGCCGGACTGACTTTTGTCGTTTTGCGGAACGCGTCATATCCAGTCCGGCTTGGGCCGGACTGACTTTCGTCGTTTAGCGAACGCGTCATATCCAGTCCGGCTTGGGCCGGACTGACTTTTGTCGTTTAGCGAACGCGCCATATCCAGTCCGGCTTGAGCCGGACTGACTTTTGTCGTTTAGCGAACGCACCATATCCAGTCCGGCTTGAGCCGGACTGACTTTTGTCGTTTAGCGAACGCACCATATCCAGTCCGGCTTGGGCCGGACTGATGCATGAGTACGTAACGGATGCCCTTAGCTTTTTTGGAGATACGCGCGTTTTCGCATACGCCTTCGCCTCGAAGTGTGTGTTCGTCATTAATGAAAGACACGCGGCCTTCATTCAGGCGCTCTCGAAGTGCGTGCCTTGTATTAAATGCGAACCGCCTTAGCCAAAGCTTTATAAAAGGAGGTTTTTAACCTTTCATTTTTCACTTTTTACTTTCTTCTCGCCTCCTCCTCTCCTCTCTGCCAGTTCGGCTTGCATAGTGCGTGGTTCTGAGCGGTTGCGGATTGGGAACTTTCTACTCTGCCCGGTATTCTTCTCAGCCTTTCTTTTCTTTTCTGCTTCATGTCCCATAGTAGTTCTAGTTCTGAGTCCGGTTCAGAGTCCTCTTTCAGTAGCTCAGAGTCTAGTCCGGTTCGGAGTCCAGTAATGGCAAGTCCAGACGTTAGAGTAGAGATTGTAGATAGCGATGACGGGGTGGATCAGGACAAGGTGATACTGGATCTAAACACCACCCCACTCCCAACGGATAGTTACCTTCGAGCAGAAGGGAGTGTTGGTAGCGACGTCCCTGAGGCGTCCACAACGTTTCATCCTGGCCGGGCCGTTGAGGTCGTAGCTAGGGCGCGGATGGAAGCCAACCCTAAATACAACATACGGGCTCTTGTCGAGGAGAACTACCTTGATGAGTTCATGATGAGGGACATTAGAGACAGATACTGTGTGCCCCCGAGGTTTGGGCTGAGGGAGGCGGCAGAGGGAGATAGGGCTTGTAATGAAAGCTCGGACGTCTGCATCTATGATGAGTCGTTGAGGGCTGGACTCAGATTCCCCTTGCACCTGTTCTTCGCCGCGGTGCTTTGATATTACGGACTGGCCCCAGCTCAGGTTGCCCCGAACTCGTGGAGGTTGCTGACTGGGTTCATGTACCTCGTTCATGGTCAGCTGGAAAGAAGCGTATCTGTGCCGTTATTCCGTGCTTGTGCACACCTGAAGAGGCATAAGGAGGGGGGCTGGATTTACATTAGCCAGCGCCCCGAGTTGAAAATAATCACCGGCATTCCCTCTTCAATACACTTGTGGAAGAATAGGTTCTTCTACGTCGAAGACAGGGAATCCA
The DNA here is from genome assembly GCF_043159265.1 of Tasmannia lanceolata. Taxonomy (NCBI): domain Eukaryota; kingdom Viridiplantae; phylum Streptophyta; class Magnoliopsida; order Canellales; family Winteraceae; genus Tasmannia; species Tasmannia lanceolata. Next base: position 30,980,722 of record NW_027518689.1, read on the forward strand.
GCGAGCCCTGGCCGGTTCCTCTAACATGGAATATCCCGGACACAATTGCGCTGAGTCGCAAGCCGTTTCTTGAGGGCGAAGATATGACGACGTTTGCCCTAATGCGTGATGAGGTGGAACGAGGGGGCTTCATTCACTGTGCGGACTTTCATGGGGAAGAGGTTCTGGTCGAGCTTGGTCTCAGTACTGCGACTCCGGCACGTATGTGACTAGACTTGCTTTAAACTCCCCGTTTGTTTTCTTTTTTGCTTCTGACTGTTCTGTTCATGTTCATTTTCCAGAGATGCAGCACAATCGAAGGTCGAGAGAATAAGGCAAGGGGCTTTTCCAAGGGCCCAGCAGGTCCAGCAGGCCCATAAAAGGAAAGCAGTTGAGATGGCGAGTCCGGCCCCCACCCAAGACACTGCGCCTCAACCGCCTCCCAAAGGCAAAACTACGGTGAAACTGGTTGGTGCCTACGGCCGAGGGGCCGGCTCTTCAAAGTCTGGTGGCACATCCGCTGGAGCTGGAGCCTGTCCTCCCCCAGCGAAGACGGGAGACAATGTGTTTCGGCCCAACTGGGCCGTTCAAAAAGATGACACCGGCCTGGGCGAGAGCCGGGTCGCTGCGGAGATCCTCAGCAAGGCTATCCTTAGGAAGGATAAGCAGCAGGTTCTTCATGAACCGCCAGCTACGGCCGACAAGGCCATCTTCTCTTCACTCTAACAGGTAAGGTGGCTCACGAGTATGCTCGTTTGTGTTCCGTCTTTTGCCTTGCTTTTTTGTGTTGACACTTGCTTGCCTGCAGATTGGAGTGTACTATAATGATCTTCGGGAGAAGAGCAAGAAATTCTCCGAGGCTATAACAAAGTCAGAGGCGGAGAATGAGAAACTGGAGAAGGAGGCGGAAGAGCTCCAAATTAACATTGGACGGATGGAGGCGGAGAAGAAGCTGCTTAAAGAGGAGCTGGCCCGTCAGAAGTAGAAAGCAGCCGAAGCCCTCAACGTCCAGAAGGAGAGAGCCAATGAGAGACAGAATGCGGCCGTCGCAGAGGCCGTCGCGGAGGCCCTACAAAAGAAGGAGGACGAACTATTCAGTTTGTCCAGTGAGGCCTACAAGATTGGATTCTTTGACTGTCTCGAGCAGGTCAAAGTGTCCAATCCAACCGTGACCCTGACCGGCCTGAATATCCCTGAACCACCAGTGCTTGACGATGATGAGCCGGTCACTACCGCGGCCGCAGTGGTCCCGGAGGCGGACTTACAACGGGGTGGAAGCCAAGTGGCCTCTTGAGTCGTCTCATCTGATTCTTTTTGTACTGGTCCTTAGAGACCGCATTTTTGTAACAGCCTTTTGAGGCCTCATTTTTGTAATGGCCCTTCGAGGCCCTACTTTTTTATGAATAGAAATTATATTTTGATGTCTACCTGTTCTCCACTTGTCTGCCTCTGACTAATACTGTTTAATTCTATGCCTTGGGCGGACATTTGAGATAAACTATATTGTGAGTTCCCAAGTTTTGAAGAACTGGGTTTTCAGAAAATAAGTACCCAAGTTTTAGCGAACTGGGTTTCCAGATAATAAGTACCCAAGTTTTAGTGAACTGGGTTTCCAGATAATAAGTACCCAAGTTTTAACGAACTGTGTTTCCAAATAAAAAGTACCCAAGTTTTAGCGAACTGGGTTTCGAAGCGGCTTTAGTTTCTGCTGTCCGGGCTGGTTCCGGACCAGGAGTGAGCTCCCGGCCTTTGCGGAGACGAGCCGTGGCGAACCAAGCAGCGAGTACCCTAGTTTTAGTGAACTGGGTTTCCAAATAATAAGTACCCAAGTTTTAGCGAACTGGGTTTCCAAGCGGCTTTGGTTTCTGCTGTCCGGGCTGGTTCCGGACCAAAAGTGAGCTCCCGGCCTTTGTGGAGACGAGCCGTGGCGAACCAAGCAGCGAGTACCCTAGTTTTAGTGAACTGGGTTTCCAAATAATAAGTACCCAAGCTTTAATGAACTGGGTTTCCAGATAATAAGTACCCAAGTTTTAACGAACTGGGTTTCCAAATAATAAGTACCCAAGTTTTAGCGAACTGGGTTTCCAGAAGGCGCGGAGATCTGCAAAAAAGTTTCCATATCATTCATATTTGACATGTATTTACATTTACAAAATCACCTTTCACGTCCGACGTTTGGCTACTGATAGTATTTCCTGAGATTCTTGGAGTTCCATGCATGGGGTAATAGGTGCTCCTCCAGTGTCTCCAGCTTATAACTTCCTGGGCGAATTACTTCTTTCACTCGATACGACCTCTCCCAGGTCGGGGAGAGTTTTTCGACTTTCTTTGGTTGGGAGACGGCAGCTTTCCTCAAGACTAAATCTCCTGTTCGGAATTCTCTGGGGCGTATCTTTGAATTATGGTAGTTGGACACTTTCTGCTTGTAGACGGCGATCCTGATTCGAGACTCTTCCCGGGCTTCCTCCAGCAAGTCGAGGTTCGCACGGAGCCCGTCATCATTGAGTTGCTCACTGAAGTTGGTGACTCTGGGAGACGCGGCGCCCACATCGACGGGTATTACCGCCTCCGTCCCAAAGGACAAGTTGAATGGTGACTCTCCCGTTGATGTGCGCGGGGTGGTTCGATACGCCCACAGGACATGATAAAGCTCATCTGCCCATCGGCCAGCCGTATCATCCAGCCTCTTTTTAATTCCCTGAAGCAGGATTCTGTTCGTCACTTCTGTCTGCCCGTTCGTCTGAGGGTGCGCCAGTGAAGTAAATCTCTGCTCAATCTTCAAGTCGGAGCAGAATTTTCGGAAGTTCTTGCAGTCGAACTGTCTCCCGTTGTCCGTTATCAAAACGCTGGGGATCCCAAATCTGCAAACTACTGATTTTCAGAAGAAGTTCTGCACATTTTGCTCTGTGATCTGGGCCAGAGGATCAGCCTCCACCCACTTGGTAAAATAGTCAATCGCGACTACTACAAACACGCTTTCCCGGAGGCCGGTGGAAAAGGGCCCAGGATATCCATCCCCTATACTGCGAAGGGGAGTGGGCTGATGATCGGGACCATCGACACGGCAGGCTGGTGGATGGTGGGAGAGAATTTCTGGCATGTCTCGCACCTTCTAACCAGACTCAGTGCATCTTATCTTAAGGTAGGCCAGTACAGGCCTCTGAGCAGCACTTTGATTGCCAGGGCCTTGCCCCCCAGATGCTCTCCACAGATCCCTTCGTGCGTCTCTTGCAGGGTGTATGCGGCGTCGCCCGGCCTGAGGCACATTAGGTACAGGAGGGTGTACGATCTTTTGTACAGATTCTCACCACTGAGGGAAAACCGGGCGGCTCTCTGTATAACTTTGCGGGCTTCCTTCTTGGTTTCAGGAAGTTTACCACTGCGCAGGTATTCAATGATTTCGTCCATCCAACACGACTCGTTCTCCACCTGCATTACTTCAGCGGCTTCACTTTCGATACTGGATTTCTGTAAGAACTCCATGCATATACTTCCGAGAGTGGTATACCCGGAGGCGGCCAGCTTGGACAACACATCCGCTTTTGTGTTTTCTGTTCTGGGGATTCTGATGACCTCAAAACTTTTGAACTTGCTGGCAAGCTGGCGGACCTTGGAGAGGTATTTGATCATACGCTCGTCGCGGGCCTCATAGACTCCTTGAATCTGATTTGCAACCAGCTGGGAGTCGCAGTACGCTTTAAGCCTTTGGGCACTGGTCTGAATTGCGAGACTCATTCCGGCGAGGAGGGCTTCATATTCTGCCTCGTTGTTGGACGCGCGAAAACCGAACCTCAGGGCATAATCTGCAGTGAAGTTATCAGGTTCGGTGAGAATCAGACCGGCTCCACAGCCACCCTTGTTCGAAGATCCGTCGACGTATACTTCCCAGATTAGTTCGGCGGTTGATGGATTCTGCTCTGCTGGTGCGGGGATGATTGCTGCTTCAGTCCCATCTTCTGATTGTTCCTCCGTTGTGAGTGCCTTTTCCACAACTGGGGTTTGAACAATTTCGGATTCAGTGATCTGCTGGGGGATGGTGCACTCAGCTACGAAGTCTGCCAACACTTGACCCTTGATTGCTGGCCTGGGCACGTACTGGATGTCGAACTCGCTCAGCTCCACGGCTCATTTTACGAGTCGTCCCGAGATGTCTGGTCGATGGAGGACTTGCCTGAGCGGCTGATCGGTCAGGACTTTTATAGTGTGGGCTTGAAAATATGGCCTCAACTTCCTGGCTGCCATCACCAGCGCGTAAGCCAATTTCTCGACTCGCTGATACCTGATTTCGGCGTCATGGAGAACTTTGCTGACATAATAAACAGGCTTTTGCTGGTAGTGCTCTTCACGGACTAGGACGGCTGCTAGAGCCGTGGGGCTTACAGACAGATACAGGAGTAGCTCCTCACCCGGCTCCGGCTTCGTCAACAGCGGTGGAGAGGATAAGTACTGCTTTAGCTCTTCGAATGCGGTTTGGCACTCCTCTGTCCAGGGCGCAGTCTTGAGTCCTTTGACTGCGTTGAAGAAGGGTAGGCACCTCTCTGCAGATTTCGAGATGAAGCGCCCCAACGCGGCCACCATTCCTGTGAGCCGTTGCACTTCTCTGATAGTTTTTGGTGGAGTGAGCTCCACCACGGCCCTGATCTTTTCTGGATTGGCCTCTATTCCTCTTTGGCTTACCATAAATCCTAAGAACTGTCCTGAGCTGACGCCGAAAGTGCACTTGGTGGGGTTGAGCTTCATGTTGTGCTTTTTCAGGACCTGAAATGTCTCTCTCAGATCGGATACATGATCCTGTGCACTTCTGCTTTTGACCAGCATATCGTTGACATAGACTTCCATGTTACGGCCGATCTGGTTCTGGAAGAGTCTGTTCACGAGCCTCTGATAAGTGGCCCCGGCATTTTTTAAGCCGACGGGCATGACACGGTAGCAGTAGGTCCCCTGATCTGTCACAAACGAAGTCTTTGGTATGTCCGACTCATACAATCTGATTTGGTTGTACCCGGAGAAGGCATCCATGAAGCTCAGCAGCTCGTGACCTGCGGTGGCGTCAATGAGCTAGTCGATTTTCGGGAGCGGATAACTGTCCTTGGGACAGGCCTTGTTCAGGTCAGTGAAATCAACGCAGGTCCTCCACTTCCCATTTGTTTTCTTCACCAGGACTACGTTTGCCAACCAGTCCGGATACTGAATTTCTCGAATGAAGTCAGCCTTTAAAAGCCTCTCCACTTCTTCTTTTATCGCCTGCTGTCTTTCGAAAGCGAAATGCCTTCTTTTCTGTTTCACCGGCCTGCAAGTTGAGTCAACACCGAGTCTGTGCGTGCTAACCTCTGGGTCGATGCCAGGCATGTCAACGGGAGCCCACGCAAAGACATCCGCATTGTCTTGAAGAAACTCGGTGAGGTGGTGCTGGATACTGCTGCTTAGAGAGGAGCCGATCTGAACGACTTTATCATTGTCGTCTGGGCTCAGCGGGACATAGATGAGGTCTTTGGCGGATTGAGTCCCCCGAAATTCGTCCCTCAGATTGAGTAGCTCAATCGGCAACGATTCCACCGCATTTTTGCCTTTGAGTGCCATTGCATAGCACTCTCTGGACTGGGGTTGGTCTCCCCGAACTTCTCCCACGCCGTTTGGCTTTATGAATTTCATCTTTTGGTGATACGTTGAAGCGACTGCACGGATCAGGTTCTGGTCAGGCCGTCCCAAGATAGCGTTATAGACCGAAGTGGCCCTCACTACTAGGAAATTGACCATGGCGAAGGCTTGGCAGGGCGGTTCTCCGACGAGGACTGGGAGTTCAATTTGTCCCTCTACTTTCACAACCTCTCCTGAGAAACCGAACAGGTCTGAATTCGCCGGCTTCAAACGGTCGTCGCCTATCATCATCTTCTGGAAAGCATGATAGTACAAGATGTCTGCCGAACTCCCGTTGTCCACAAGGATTTTTTTTTACTCCCCAGTTTGCAACGATCATGGTTAAAACCAAGGCGTCGTCGTGAGGCAGTATCAGGTTGTCCAGGTCTGCGTCTGAAAAGGAGATTTCGTTCTCCGTCTTCGTCTTCTTGCTGCATGTGTGCACGGCGTTGACTCGGCGCGCATATGCTTTACGAGCAGCGGTTGATGTGCCCCCCACGGCCGGTCCGCCCATAATCGTGCCAATGACCCCCCTTGGCTGGGGTTGTTGTGCCCCTGGCTACGAACTGGATGGCAGAGGAGATTGGTTCCGGACAGGGGGCGGCTGCGACCGTCGAGGGTTGCGGCTCTGAGGACTCTTCTCTCTTCTCTCTGGTCTGTGGCCATCACTTCGGACATATTTTTTCAAGTAGCCCTGGCCTATCAGCTGCTCAATTTCTTCCTTGAGTTGCCAGCATTCGTCGGTGTCGTGGCCGTGGTCCCTGTGGAACCGACAGTATTTTGATTGGTCTCTTTTGTTTCCTTTGGAGATCATTCTGGTTGGCCACCTCACGAATTCTTCTCCGCTGATGGCGGCCAGTATATGTTTTTGGGAGGTGTTGAGGGGCGTGAAGTTCTCTTCTCTCCTCTGGGGGGACTTCTCTCTTCTGGGGGCCTTATCCTCCCTACGCTGCTTGGTAGGGTTCCTGTCCTCAGAGGTTCTCCTCCGAGTCGAGTCCAGGGCTGCCAGCGTTTCCTCCACTGCTATGTACTCTTCAGCTCCGGTCATTAGATCCGCCAGTGAGTGCGGATTTTGGCGAGCCACTGAGCGGCGGAAATCATTAGATCTGGCGCCCGCGAGGAGTGCACTCATTGCCGCTGAGGGGTCCAAATTCGGTACTTGGAGTGCCTCCCTGTTGAAGCGGCGAACGAACACCTTGAGAGGTTCGTGATCCTCCTGCCGCAAGGCCATCAGGGATGCTGTTGTTTTCTTTGGCCTGCGGCTGCTCATGAAATGGCGGACCAGATCGTCCCTAAAATCTTCAAAGTTGCTGATGGAGTTCGGTTTAATTCTGGAGTACCAGTCCCGGGCCGCACCAGTCAGTGTTGTCGGGAATGCTCTGCAGAGGAAGCCATTGGATGCGCCGTGGAGGAGCATCATCGCTCTGATCGTCTCTAAGTGGTCCACTGGGTCCGTTGTCCAGTCATATTGCGGGACGGTTGGCATTTTGAACCCTCTAGGTGCTGGGGCACTCATGACGTCGTCGGTGAACGGCGTTCTGCTTGAGAACGCCCTAAAAGCGGGCTGGCTCTGATCCTTTGCCAGCTCTTCTATTCGGTGGTCCATCTCTTCCATTCTTCGTAGCATCGGATTAGCTCTACGGTCTGGCTGGTCCGGTGATCTGTTTCTTTCCACTGACGGGCTCGCCGCAAAGCCGGACTGACTTTCCGGACTCTTTTGACGAGGCCGGAACTTCTCTTGCTGTGTCCGATTTTCACGAGCTCGGGGCCTTCGCGGAGAGCGGGACCGCGACCTTCGGCGGCGGTAAGGCTCCGTATGCGCATGCCTGGCCCCTGAGTGATGGACTTGCCTTAAGTGGTGAGTCTGGTCTTCATCGTGGCGCGCTGCCTCTCCTCTATGAATATTCGACCTTTCCTGTACGGGTCGTGAAGCTTCTGGAGGGGGTTGGGGAGGCGCTTGGAGTAGCTGCTGATATTGACCGACCAGAGCCATCATCTGCTGGAAAAGAGCTTGAACTTGATCCGGAGTGGGCATAGGGTTGAGGTGTTCCGAACGAGCCGGGCTCTGTTCAGCTGTAGCAAAGGCTGCCACCATCAGTGAGGCGATTCGCTCACTCCGGGTCCTGCAAGGTAGCACGGTTTGGGTAGTCCGTGCAGTTGGTATTCAGGCGCTCTTCCGCCCTGCCATTTTTGTAAAGAGATTTGAACAGCTTTTAGTTCTGGGGTCCCACGAATTGCGCCAATCTGTTAGACCGAAAATCAGTAACAGGTACAGCAATGACGTAAGAGCTGAGCTGAATGACCAGAGGAATCGAAGTGAAGGAGTCGAGTTCAGCGAGATTGGAACGAAGGAACTGTGTTCTGCACAGAAGCAAACGAGGTCAGAAGACCAACCCGGGTGTTACTCTGGACAGGCCCTTCGACACTCAAGTCAGTATATGAGCAGGAGTGCATAGCGAGTTTAAGAGTGGTGGGTGAGAAGTTATTCATTACCCTTGGTTTGAGCTTTGAACCTCCTTTTATAGAGGGAAGGTTGGTGACGTGGGGCTGCCCACCCAAGGGCAGATGGCAGCCTGCTATAGGCTGGAGTTCACCTACTCCAAGACAGGTACGACAATGACGTAAGAGCTGAGCTGAATGACCAGAGGAATCGAAGTGAAGGAGTCGAGTTCAGCGAGATTGGAACGAAGGAACTGTGTTCTGCACAGAAGCAAACGAGGTCAGAAGACCAACCCGGGTGTTACTCTGGACAGGCCCTTCGACACTCAAGTCAGTATATGAGCAGGAGTGCATAGCGAGTTTAAGAGTGGTGGGTGAGAAGTTATTCATTACCCTTGGTTTGAGCTTTGAACCTCCTTTTATAGAGGGAAGGTTGGTGACGTGGGGCTGCCCACCCAAGGGCAGATGGCAGCCTGCTATAGGCTGGAGTTCACCTACTCCAGGACAGGTGGCGGCCTGCTATAGGCTGGAGTTCACCTACTCCAGGACAGGTGGCGGCCTGCTAGAGGCTGGAGTTCACCTACTCCAGGACAGGTGGCGGCCTGCTAGAGGCTGGAGTTCACCTACTCCAAGACAGGTGGTGGCCTGCTAGAGGCTGGAGTTCACCTACTCCAGGACAGGTGGCGGCCTGCTATAGGCTGGAGTTCACCTACTCCAGGACAGGTGGTGGCCTGCTGGAGGCTAGAGTTCACCTACTCTAGGACAGGTGGTGGCCTGCTAGAGGCTGCTGTTTTTACACCCTATCAGGTACAATAGAAAAATCAATAGAACTAGAAAGTAAATGGACAAATTGAAACCTTGCAAACTTTTAATTCTGCGCAACCTTTGATGCAGACATCATAGAGTTCATCACACATATTCATAAAAAGATGTTGTGTGGTGAGTCAACATTAGTGATTTACACAAAATATTTGCTGTATGGAGGGAATAAAAGAAATCCTGGCAATGTCAAAGGGAAAGATTTGTCACTTTTCACAAAACATAAGAATGTTCTACCAAGTGTTAGCAGGAAATGGGGCTATGGTGGTCAAAAGGAAATGGTACAGCTCTGCCTCAATAGTAAAAATGAATAACCAAATGAAAAGGGCAGAAGGAATGATTAAGGGGCAAAACAAAGAAATACAAACATAAACATCATATGCAAGGTGGGTAAGAAATGCTCCTACTTATATAAATAACATGTAAGCAGTCTTGATCAATCACGTTGCGAACTGATTTGGGGAGGACTGATCATTCCCTCCAAGTGGGTCAAGAGGGTGATCTTGATCAATCACGTTGCTAACTGATTTGGGTTCGTAAAAGCTCCCTGTTTACAAACTTTAGGAGAGCTTCAGAGTTGAAATTTCTAATAGATGGCTTTCATCAAAAATAAAAAAATATGTTGATGAAAGGCAATTGCTCCCTATTAACAAACTTTAATCAAGCTTAAAGAAAAGAAGCCCACTAAATTTCAATTGAGAAAAATTACTTTTATTAGTTCCATTCAATTGAATAAAAGAGAGGAAGAAGACTATACCAGATGCCATTGCCATGAAACTCCAAGGTTTTTGATGGATTATCAAAGAAACTAAAGAGAGAATGGCAACTCGAATGAATGGCCGCGTACAGGTATCCTTAGTAGGGTATTTATTGGGTTTCTAAAACCCTTTACTTTTAGGTCCACAAAAGAAAACACAGGAACCAAAATTTAGAAAAAAAAACAGGGGAAAGAACTTATGGGAAATGATGTCAGCACAACTACACGTTCTCTCGTTTTTTAATTGGGTATCTGAGCTTTTTGGGATCGGTAATGCCTTTGTCACCTATTTAAATGATACGACCATGTCTTGATATTTTCACTGATGCATCTTGTCCGTAGGGGTGGCAACGGGGCGGGCCCGGATGTTGCATTCCCGTCCTCATCTCCGCCTCAAAGAAAATTCCCCGCTTCGGGGATGTCGGGGAAAATCTAGTCCTCGCCCTGTCCCCGCCTCACACTACGGGAAAATGTGTTTAATAGATTTTTATTAGAAAATTCTACAAAAAATACATTTGAGAATGATATTAAGTAAAATTTACGAATACTAAATGGAATTTGTGCTATGATAAGTACCGCTACCCAAATTAAAAGCGAAAAATCCCAATCTAATAACGAAAAATTCAATTTTGTGCGGGGATTACGGGACGGGGCGGGGCCAAAGCAATCCCATCCCCGCCCCCCATCCCTGCTTAGATCGGGGAATACCCGCCCTGTTTGGGGCGGGGCAGGACGGATCCCCTTTTTCACGGGTTTAATTGCCGACCCTACTTGTCGGCCCGGTTAGTTTGTGACCAAAACCAATTGTCGGTGGTCTGGAGTCTAGGGTTGCAACTCGGGTTGATTTTTAGGAATTTGGGTTGAGATTTTACCTCAGGCCAGATTAGGGTTGACTCCTATTCATTTTTTAGCATAAGCTCAACCCAACCCGACCCGACCCAAGTTGCACCCGTAATTTATTTGGACATACATTCGGTTGGCACAAAAATCAATTGTGCTCTCCTGTTTTAATAACTACACCTCATTTAGACTGTTTCTTATTCGTTGTTGAAATTATTTTTTTCTTGAAAAAAAAAGCACATTGAGCATGTAAGAAAGAAAAGAACAGCTAAGCCAAGGACATCTTAGAGAGAGACACCAAACCAAGAGAATCTTTGATAAGATGCAAAAATCAATGAAGTAGGGTAGTGACTAGTGAGATTACAAAATGCAACCCAAAGTTGACTCAAATTGGAGCTAAATTTCATTCTACAACTATACTTGCTTTTTCTCATTGGGTTTTATAAGTCCCTGATCTATAAAATAAAATACATTCTATTAAGTCACTAAGAATTATGCTTAAGCAAAGAAAATAACAGTTTTTAAATATTTCTGAAGTCCCTAAACACTTCAAATGTTAGGGATTTGCTAGGCAATTTCATGGAAAGTCATTTGGAGGCTGAACTTTGCAGCATAGAGCCACCTCATATGAATTAAATGAATAAGACAAAATCTGCTAAAAAGTGAGCCCGTGTGGCTGTTCTCTCCTGCAAAAGTGAGTCACAAAATAGCTTTGTGTGAAATTGCCTAGTAAATCTCCCAAATGTTAATATACACTAGACACTATTCTCTTTTTAACAAAAATACTCTTTAAATAATATTAAAAGCATAATATTATTTGCACAGACATTTTTGTTTGTATATTTTAATCAAACTTAAAATAATTTTTAGGGATTTGCTAGCATCCATCGCAAAAGGCATTTCAGAGATGGGCTGTTGCATGTGAGAGCAGCCACCTCATAAATGAAAACAAAATCTGCTGAAAAGTGGGCATGTGTGACTCCTCTCACATGCAACAGTACATCCATGAAATGCCTTCTGCGATGGACGCTAGCAAATCCCTAATTTTTAATATGATCACTAATAATAAAAGTTTTAAGGAAAAAAAAAATAACAAGCTTAGATTCGATTGAAGGATAGTTACATAAGAAGTTTGGTGCAATATTCAATGATATATGCCATTTACCTTTTGGGCTTTGCCATGCACAAAAATGCATGATTTAGTAAAATGAGCCCCACTTTAAGCTCTGACCGCTCAAAAAGCACATTGATCAAATGACCCAAAAAGAAGTATCTCTAGATAGAAAATCAAAACAAAGAGCTAACCCAAAGAGCGAAGGCCGAATCAACATTGCACTGACAAAGCATGATAATGCTAATGAAAATCCAGACAAAATAAGTTCAACAAAGACCAACTAGAGATTTGGAGTGCCGGTATAAAGAAGTGGTTTTAGGTTTGCAGCTGTGGATGGATTCCTAAATCTAACCAGACCGGGCGGATGGCTAGATTGGGTGTCCACATCAGGGTTGTGCTCAGGGCGAGGTCCAATTGACTTGGTCTGATACCATGATAAAATTGAGAAAACTAATTCTTGGATGATTTACAATGAGCTTAACGAGTGTTTATATAGAGAACTCAAATGATAAACATAGAAATAAATCAAGTTAACTATAGAAAAAGATGTTGGGTATATAATATAACCCATGTATGTTCTAATATAAGCCCAATAGGTAATGGACCAGGTGTAGTGGGCCCATTTGGGCTGGAGCCCATTAACCTCTTATAACCCTAGTGTATCTCTATATATAGCGGCTGGAGGCAACAAACTAGGTATTCCAAACTAGATACCTTGGGTGTAATGCTTTAAGCATCCTTGCTTAAACCCTAATTACACTAACAGTCTTAAAGCATTAAAAAAAAAAAAAACCTAGCCGTTTTTCCCAAAAGCTTTTCTCCTCCAAATCGTTTTAAACGTGGGTTTGCATCTCCCACAGAAGGTTTTTTGGGAGTGGATCGTTATTTGAAGTGGGTTTCATCTCCCAGAGGTGGATCTCTGCAAACCACCGACCCTCGTTAGACTCAGTTGGTTTTTTGGCCGTGGGTTTTTTCAAGATTGGGCGTGGGTTTCTTCTCCACAATGATTCTAATTCTTGTGTTTGGTTTGGGTTTTGATCTGAAGGAAAACAAACATCTTTGTTTCTTGTGTTTCTCAAATTGGGCATGGGTTTCTTCTCCACAACGATTCTGATTCTTGTGTTTGGTTTGGGTTTTGATCTAAAGGAAAACAAACATCTCTGTTTCTTGTGTTTCTCAGATTGGGCATGGGTTTCTTCTCCACAACGATTCTGATTCTTGTGTTTGGTTTGGGTTTTGATCTAAAGGAAAACAAACATCTCTGTTTCTTGTGTTTCTCAGATTGGGCAGAAAGTTGGTGGCAAATCTTCCCACACATAAACGGAATTGGCCGTGGGATTGTCTTTGTCAAACGGGCCGACCCTTGATGTTGGTGGGCGTCATCTTTCACCGCCTACATCTTCTCCTTATTTGATTGGTTGGTCGTGGGTTTCTTCAACCCGATTTCTACAAATTTCTGCAAGAATTCGCCGGTTGAATTTTTTGTTTGTGGATTTTTTGGGTGGATTCTCAAAACAGAGAATTTAAAACCTCCCCATCTCGGTCTTTTAGACATCCTTTGGTGGCGAATTTTCTCTTGGGATGATATTTTGTAGACAATCAATTTTGGGGTTACAATGCTTGGATTCCGTTCTTGGTGAAACCAGAGTTGGCACTTGATTCTTGGATTCGCTTTGGTGCAACCGAAGCTGAAACTTATTTCTTGGATTCGGTCCTTGCTTTTGATTCTTGGATTCAGTTCTTCGATCTGGTGCTGCGATTCGCCGATCAGGTGCACTCTTTCCAACTTTTATTTCATCTAAATAATACAATGGAAAAGAATTCTATGCCTTTTGAGACGGTCAAACTTCAATCCTTTGGTGGGTCTGAGTTTAACTCTTGGAAGCGAAAGACTCAATTCGGTCTAAAATATATAAATTGTTTTTACACCGTTTTGAGTACCTTTGCTGAGACGGATGAAGAAGTTGATGAATCTCAATGGCTTAGAGATGGGGATTTATGCAAAGACTACTTGTTGAATTGTCTTTCAGATCGTCTTGCAGAAACCTATAGTAAATATAACACTGCTAAAGCAATATGGGACAACTTAGATGCTCAATTCAAGAAGGAGGAGGAATTGTCCAAGACCCATCTGGTGGACAAATTCATGGATTTCAAGTTTCAAAAAGACAAGGAAATCACTCCTCAAGTCACTGATCTAGAGAATTTGATATCTAAGTTGCATAATGAGAAAATAGTTGTCTGTGATTCGTTTCTTGTGGGTGCAATTATATACAAGTTACCATCTGCATGGCCCTCTTTCAAAACCGAGATGTATCGGAAAAAGGTGCAAGTGGGACTGGATGATCTCAAACGATTCATTCGAATCGAAGATGAGAATCGAGCTAGGAATAACTTGGAGATGGTTAGACAGCAACAATCTGCTGCTAACGCGGTAATATATCCCAAGAAATTTCCTCGGAAATTCAAGTCACCTAAAAGTGACCATCCCAAGTTGGAGGCCAAAAAGACTATTTTTCAGAAAAAGAAGGGCAAGTGCCACAACTGTGGGAAATGGGGTCACTTTGCTGCAGAGTGTAAACAACCTAAGAAGGCTAAATCTGACACACCACAAAAGGAAGCTCATATGATGGTGGGCAGTGCTGCGCCTAAGAATTTTATTGCCATGTTAGGCAATGGTAAGGCCAGTACTTCTTCAGACTGGTGGTTAGATACAGGAGCCACCTGCCATGTTTGCAACTCGAAGAAACTACTTACGGATGTTGTTGGCGTGAAGGAGACCGTTACAGTGGCTAATGGAGCTGAGGCAAAAGTGACTCACACTGGAACTGCGAACCTGGTCCTTTCTTCAGGTAAAATACTAACTTTAAAAAATGTTAAAGTAGTTCCTGCTATTCGAAAGAATTTAATTTCTATTAGTCTCTTGGACAATGCTGGCATGTGTTCATCTTTTTTGGGTGGTAGAGTAACTTTAACTGTTAACTCTTATTATTTTGGCTGTGCTTTCTTAATCGATGGTATGTATAGACTGAGTTTAGCAAATGAAACCGTTAGTCAGGTTAGTTCCACTTTGATTGATCCTAAGTTGTTACACACTAGATTGGGACATGTGAACTATAGAAAAATGGTCAAACTTGCTAAAACTTATAATATACCTTTAGATACATCGATTAGATTTGACAGATGTGAAGTGTGTGCACAAACCAAGATCACTAGAAAACCTTCTCGTTCAGTTTCTAGGAGCACACAATTTCTTGAGTTAATACATTCTGACCTCTGTGACTTTAAAAGTTTTACTACTCGAGATGGTCGGAAGTATTTAATCACTTTATAGACGATTTTTCTAGATATTGTCATATTTATCTCATAAAATTCGAAAGATGAAGCTTTTGATAAATTTAAAATTTTCAAGAATCGTGTTGAAAATCAATTGAACTTGAAAATTAAGCGATTTAGGAGTGATAGAGGAGGAGAATACACTTTGACAAAGTTCAAGGAATTCTGTGCCTCTCAGGGCATAATCCTTGAAACTACTGCTCCTTACTCACCTCAATCTAATGGCATAGCTGAACGTAAGAACCGGACGTTAACTGAAATGTTAAACTCTATGTTATTGACAGCTGGCATGCCTACTAGCTATTGGGGAGAAGCAGCTTTAACTGCAAATCACATCCTGAATAGAGTACCACACTCTAAGTTGCCCTCTACCCCTTATGAGTTATGGCATAAACATCCTTGTAGATATGACACTCTTAAGACTTGGGGCTGTATTACTTATGTGAGGATACAAGACCCTAGAAGACCTAAGGTAGGACCTCGAACAAACACTTGTGTTTATCTAGGTGGTGCAGAAGATAGTGCTGCTGATCGGTTTTTGGATCTATCTATCAATTTGGTTATAGAATCTAGAGATGCAGTATTCTTTGAGAATAAATTTCTCAGAGATCATGGTTTGAACCTACCTGGCGATACTGAGATGGTTACAGAATCGCATGTAGAGTTTGAACAGAATACTTCTGACACCTATCCTACACTGATTTCTACATCAGAACCTTTAAGAGTTTCTACAAGAGATAGAGTACCCAAGAACTTTGGTGAGGACTTTGTGACCTACCATGTAGAGAATGATCCGTCAACCTATAAGGAAGCGATGAGATCTAGGGACTCTTTGTTGTGGGCAGAAGTCATTGATGATGAAATGAGCTCTCTGTTACAAAATCAAACTTGGCAGCTAGTCGATTTGCCAAAAGGGGCTAAGACTGTGGGTTGTAAGTGGATTTTGAAGAAGAAACTTAATCCTGACGGATCCATAGCTCGGTATAAAGCACGTTTAGTAGCTCAGGGCTATACTCAAGTCAGTGGGATAGACTACTTTGATGCTTACTCACCGGTCTGTCATTTGGCAACGATAAAAATTCTTCTTGCTTTGGCTTCTATTGAGAAGCATGTTGTGCATCAAATGGATGTAAAAAAGGCTTTCCTTAATGGAGACCTCACAGAGGAAATCTACATGAACCAACCTGAAGGGTTTGTCATGGAGGGTTTCGAGAACAGAGTTTGTAAGTTACACAAATCTTTGTATGGTCTTAAACAAGCACCTAAATTGTGGCATCAAAAATTTGACAAGGTAGTAAAGAGCTTTGGTTTTCAGACCAGTTACTCAGATAAATGCCTTTACTATCGTTCTGTGTCGAATAAGGTTGCGATTATTTGTTTGTATGTAGACGATATGTTGATTCTTCGTTCCGATCTCTCTGTAGTTAGTGACGTGAAAACAACTTTGGCTCAAGAATTCGACATGAAAGATCTTGGTGTGGTTGACACCATTCTTGGTATGAAAGTAAGTTTTGAAAGGCAAGGGATTACTCTTAGCCAAGCCCATTATATTGAAAAACTACTTTCTACATGGGGATACAGTGAGTGTAAACCGATTGAGACACCATTTGATTATACCAAGAAGCTGATCTCTAATAAACGAGACAGTGTGAATCAGTTAGATTATTCTAAAATGATTGGTAGTCTTATGTATGCTATGAGTTGCACTAGGCCAGACATAGCCTTTACAGCTGGCATGCTGAGTCGTTTCACTAGTAATCCTGGCCATGAGCACTGGGATGCCTTTATGAGGCTGATGAGATACCTTAAGGGTACTCAAGGATATGCTCTATGTTATAATGGCCATCCTCCTATTCTGGAAGGGTATTCTGATGCATCATGGGGCTCAGAATTATGAGACAGTAAATCTACCAGTGGTTATGTTTTTACACTGGGTGGAGCCGCTGTTGCATGGAAGTCAAAGAGACAGACTTGTATTGTCTGTCATCTATGGAATCAGAACTTTATGCTTTAGCTTCTACAGGAGATGAAGCAGAGTGGATAAAAGATCTGATCCTGGACATTCCATTGACTCATTTAAAGATAAACTCTTTAAGTTTGTTCTGTGATAATCAAGCTACAATTACGATTGTGAAAAACTCACTCTTTAATGGTAAGAGGAGACATGTCAGGCAGAAACATGCCACGCTGAATTATCTTCTAGAACAAGGTATTATCACTTTGATTGATGTGAGATCAAAGGATTATATGGCCGATGCTCTTACGAAGTGTGGACCCCGATCCGAGAGAGGCGGGGGGACGGGCCCCCACGCGAGTCTCAGGATCATCCACGTGAAGGAAAGCCCCACCAAGGAACTCTCGAAAGAGTGCCCCTCACAGCATGAGCGGCGATGTAAAGTGAGATACCTCTCGATTCGAGGACTGGCCCGGATCCGAGACGCACCTTAAACAAAGAAAGAGTCGACATCCAAGGAAGTAGGCCCTGGATCCCATGCTGTGCTCTGTCGCAACAGATAACCAGAGATATAAAAGGTACGTGCCTGATGACGAATGGGGAAGGGGTTAGGCGCCCCCAATTCGCCCAAGTGCAAGCACCTGGTCTCTTATGCCATTTATTATTAACTTTGAAGAGTTTTGGGAGAAAATCATGCGAAATGGGAACGAATGTCCCCGAGATAACGTCTAGCTAATCATGCATGACCCGGAGATGGGCAAAGAAAGTGAACATCCAAATCCTAACTCATCGCATCTAATCCTAACGCATCACATCTAAGAAAGCAATAAACAATCGCATGCATAGCTACAGCTAAGCAGATAATGACAGATATAATGAGATAAGGAAAGCAAATATCTAACTCTAGACAGATAATCAAGCTAAGACGAATGGATAAACGCTATAGCTAAGCAATCAAAACAGTAAAGTAAACAAACTAGCATGCGAGCCTATGCAAGAGATAAGACTAAGAAAATGGCAATCGACCGCACGCTAGAAGAACAAACAAACTAGAATGCATGAGAAATCTAAAATAAGCACACAGCAAGCTAAAAGGTGTAAGAAAAGAAAGAAATCGGAAAATCAACGGCGTATGAGAACCAAAAAATGCCAGGGGAAAGAAGATGGAACACACGATAGGCTCAGAGGGCGATTCAAAAGGAATCAAGCCCAGCGGTCCTAATCTGCTGAAGATCGAACAAGTCTCGCGATCGTCATGACCTATCGTTGGGCTCAGCGAGGACAATCCCTGTAAAGGGGCCACGCTACGTCATCGCCCATCCCAAAACCCGATAAAACGTCAGAAAACCGATGAAAACCGAAAAATCAAGATGAAAACCGAAAATGGAATGAAAAGAGGGCTCCGAGTGACCTGGCAATCACCATCCTTGCCCATTTTTGCTTTTGTTTTGAAGTGCTTGAAAATATTTATTAAAAAGGTTTGACTGAACTTGGGTGGACGAAAAGGTGAGAAATATTTGTAAAATGGTGATTTAAACAAATGGTGTAAAAAGATGGTGATGAAAAGGGTGTGTAAAAAAAAAGGTGATGACTGGACTCAGGATGCCAGCAGCACGCCTGAGCTGCCTACGTACCCCTCAGCTAGGGATCAAGCCATCCGTAGTTCGGACCAGATTTTCCTAACTACACTCTAATGACTCGAGATTTTTGAGATTTTTGATTTTTCAGATGTTTTTGATGTTTTTTGACTCAACAGGACAGAATCCTATCATCATAAGGGTAGGATAGACTCCTGATGTCCCGCAAAGGTTAGATAGCATCCTATGCTTTGCGGGGGAATTGGACAGAATCACGACTCTGCAAGGGTTGGACAGCATCCTATACCTTGCAAGAGCGGATAAAATTTACGCGACTTGATGAGAGGATGGACAGAATCCTAACCCCTATGATGATAGGACAGACTCCTGAAAGACTGAAGGACTGACTCCTATGCCTGAAGACTGACTCTGAAAGATGAAAGGACAGACTCCTAAACTCTCTATGACAGACTCTAAAAAAGAAGAAATCCCTTAACCTGCGAAAACTCTAAGGCGGGAAGGGAAGGGGTTGGCTCAAGAAACGTTCCGTCATAGCCTAAACCCAAATAAATTGCTAAGATAGTGGGCCATCGCTAAGCCAATCAAAATTAAAGACGAACCCGAAGAGAAAGGACACGACGATGAACTGGAACATCCACAATCTGACTATGACCAAAAGATGGGACAAGTTATCAATACAGAACAAATGAAGTTGAGCTTAACCAATTAAGCTAAGAGAAAATAGAAATGAACACATGGTGCGACATATTTCTAGCCTTAGAACTCATACTTACCATTATACTTCCATAGAGGCATTACCTCCAAGGTTCCAAGAGAAGCTCGCATGAGGTGCGCGTAAATGTGGCCATAAACTTCCTCCACCAGAACCCACCATCAAAATCCGCTCCATTTACATGGTCCGATTTCGAAAGAGAGAATAGAGTCGAAATTGCCCCACGACAGCTTGAATAGAGGCGAATAGAGGACCCCAAAATGCGCTTTAAATTAGGATTTCTCTTCCCTTTTTTTTTAGAGCAGCCGAGGCCATGGAAGAGGAACCCAAAAAACAACAGAAGTAACCCTAGAAAGAAAAGGGGTTTTTGCGATTTTAGGAGGTGAGGGTGGAGGTAGAAGGAGGTGGCGATGTTGGAGGTGGTCGAAGATTTTTTTTTTTTTTTTATAAAAAAAACAGGGGAAAATATTTGAATGGGTTTGGTGCGGTTGGGGATGGACAGAGGAGATGATGGTCATGGGTTTAATGGGATGAAGACATGGAGGATGTGGAGGTGGTTGGGGCGAATGGTGGGGGGTTTTAATGGAGGAGAAGAAATGGGGGGTTGTGGATGGGATTCGGTGAAAGCCGAATGGGTTTTTTGAAAGGGGTTTGACCTCGAAAATGGGTTTTGGGGGTGAGGGAGTTGCAGAAAGTGGGTTCGGCTTTGGGGTGGAGATGGTGGATGGGCGGCAGCTTGGGAGGATTTTCGAAGGGTTTTGGTGGCTGGTGGTGGTGTGAGTGGTGGCGGTTGCCGGGGTTTAAGGTTATAAAAGTAGAAAAAATGGTGGTGGAGGTGGGGTTTCCATGGAGGAAGGTGGAGGTAGTGGCGGCCATGGAGGAGGAGAAGGGCGACTGGGTTCCGGTGGGTTTCCTGGGATTTATGGGTTTGGGCTTTGCTAGATGTGGGTTTTGCTAGAGGTTAGAAATAGAAAAGAGTAAAAGCAGAGGAGGTTGAAGATGGCGGTGGAAGATGGTGGCTCCGGTGATGGCGGCTTGCCGGAGGAGGTGGAAATGGTTTGGATGGGGTGCGGCGGCTGTTTTTTTTTTTTTTTTTGTTTTTGAAGTGGGTTTTGCTGGCCGGTGGTGGTGGTGGGTTTGGTGGAGGAGATGGAATGGCCGGTGGAGGAGGGTTCGATGGTGGCTGGTTGTGGTGGGTTCGGGCAGAATGGGTTTTGGGGAAGAGGCTAGGTGGTGGCTGTGGGTTCTTCTCCCTCTCTCTGTTTTTTTTTTTTTTTGGAATGAGGCCTCCTCCTCTCTAAACCCTAGTTCGATGATATATAGGGGGAAATGGTGAATTTTCTCCCCCCCCCCATCCTCCATGGGCAACCACCATCTAATGCATTTTAACTACTCTTTTCCTCGATAAGGGAGGGGGTGCCTGGGAAGCAATGGGACTAATATTTTGAGTCTTGTTACTGCATTTGGGGTTAGTAGTGGCACACCCTTTGGTTCTATAAACCACCCCCTCCTACTTTAGATAGGGGAAATGATAACAGCACAGCCAAGATTTGATAATCACACCAATTTAGCCCATCTTATCTGCCATTTCTAGTATGATTTTCTTTTGAAAAATTGCAGGGACACTCTCGGGGATATTAACAACATGCGGGGATATTTGTACCCACAAATGTGCACAACCAGATGCCCAAAACACGAGCCTTCTTCTCATTTTGGGGCCAGCCCCTCAGGAATTTCGAGATTAATTTCGGGACATCTGGGAACTCGAAATTCGGGAATTCTATTGGATATTCAATTTTGGGGATTTTTGGGCCTTGTCAAAATGGGGTGTCTACAGATGCCCCTCTTTGGCAGAGTGTGCTTGTCGCACGGAAGCCAAAGCCGAGCAGACAACACATTTTGACTGGCCCAAGATTTCGAACGGAAGGGATGCAAGGGGGTGACGAGATGGATCGACGAGACAGATTCTCATCGAGAGGGAATGATAAGATGAATTGACGAGACAGATTCTCGAAAAGACTACTGAGATGGACTCTCAAGGGATAGTGAGACAGACTCTCACAAATTGCAGAATGGAATGATTAGACAGCATCTAATTAAGCCACTCAGAGATTTGGAGATTTTAAAGCGGAATGATTAGACAGCATCATGATCATTCCTAAATTGGGATCTGAGAAGACAGCATCTTGACAGATGAACAAAGCGGAATGATTAGACAGCATCATGATCAAACCTAAATTGGGATCTGAGAAGACAGCATCTTGACAGATGAACAGAGCGGAATGATTAAACAGCATCATGATCAAACCTAAATTGGGATCTGAGAAGACAGCATCTTGACAGATGAACAAAGCGGAATGATTAGACAGCATCATGATCAAACCTAAATTGGGATCTGAGAAGACAGCATCTTGACAGATGAACAAAGCGGAATGATTAGACAGCATCATGATCAAACCTAAATTGGGATCTGAGAAGACAGCATCTTGACAGATGAACAAAGCGGAATGATTAGACAGCATCATGATCAAACCTAAATTGGGATCTGAGAAGACAGCATCTTGACAGATAAACAAAGCGGAATGATTAGACAGCATCATGATCAAACCTAAATTGGGATCTGAGAAGACAGCATCTTGACAGGTCGACAAAGCGGAATGATTAGACAGCGTCATGATCAAACCTGGATTAGGATCTAAGAAGACAGCATCTTGACAGATCGACAAAGCGGAATGATTAGACAGCATCATGATCAAACCTGGATTAGGATCTGAGAAGACAGCATCTTGACAGATCGACAAAGCGGAATGATTAGACAGCATCATGATCAAACCTGGATTAGGATCTGAGAAGACAGCATCTTGACAGATGAACAAAGCGGAATGATTAGACAGCATCATGATCAAACCTGAATTAGGATCGGAGAATACAGCATCTTGACAGATGAACAGAGCGGAATGATTAGACAGCATCATGATCAAACCTAAATTGGGATCTGAGAAGACAGCATCTTGACAGATGAACAAAGCGGAATGATTAGACAGCATCATGATCACTCCTAGATTGGGATATGAGAAGATAGCATCTTGACAGATGAACAAAGCGGAATGATTAGACAGCATCATGATCATTCCTAAATTGGGATCTGAGAAGACAGCATCTTGACAGATGAACAAAGCGGAATGATTAGACAATCATCATGATCAAACCACTCTAGGAATCAAGAACACGAAACTCAAGGAGGAACAATTTTGATTCAAGAAATCGAGATTTCGATCGATTCCATTACAGGATTGATTGTCTCTTGCCGAGAACTTTAGGAGTGCGCGATCTCTGTTGAGAACCAGACACATGTAACCTGCTGAGGTTTTGAGTATTGACCATTTTTTCTGAGAGAACTGAATTTTGCCAGGGATTGAAGGCCGCGCGAGCAAATTCTAGACTCCGCTAGGGAAACTGATTTTCTTGGAGAATTGGCTCTTCCGAAGAGTGGACTCAACTGAGGAGTTTAGAGGTTTGGCTTGAGATGTGCTCGTACCCTTCTTATCTTAACTTGTTGGAGACATTGTTTACTGATTGCCTTTGTGTGCTTGACATCTTTTATGACGCAAGTCATAAAAGATGCCCCTAGTATATTGTGTTTCCATGACAAGAGTTTTAAAGAGGTGGAACGATGATGGTTGAAGAAAAGATGCTTCGTTTCATGAAAGCTTGAGTTTGCACAGTTTTTTTTTTTTTTGTGTATGGAGAGAGTAGGACAATCACCATGATGGCCGAGTCTGAGAATCTCTTCTTTCGCATTGCTCACTTTTGGAGGCTTAAGGTCTCTGGTAGGTTTAAACAAGATGTCTCTCGCCCCTTCTGATACCTAAACCAGGATTTACTCTGAATTTTCTTCGCATTTTGGAGGACATACTCCCATTCTTTCAGCACCCGACAGTTTGGACTTTGCAAGGAAAGAGAACACAAATATGAAAGATGAACAGATTTCCAAGGACTCAATCAAAGAAGACTCTTATTGCTCGAAGGACTCGACTCGCTTTCGACTTCGCTCTTGGATCTGATGTGTTATTTTTCAAGGGTATGGCTTACCCACTCTTAGAGTATTTCAAAAACCATGTCAAGAGGCACTACTCTCCTCTTTCGGTGTTTATGTCATGGTTATTATCCCTTTCAGATTGCTCGGTTTCAATGCCCCTAGTTTAGAGGAATGTTAAAGTAAGCTTGCTGGCACTACTTGGACTCCGAGATTGTACGCTGGTTGAAGACTGTTTCTCCATCTCAATGATTCGCTTTTTGTTGGAAGTCACTGCCATTGACCAGATTGCCTTTTCAGGTTTTCGATCTGGCGGACCGCTTGCCCTAACTTTTGCCTGGATCGCCCTTTCGGGTTTTCAGTCCAGCGGGCTCGATACCCTAACTTTTGCCTAAGCTGACTTTTCAGTTGTCAACTTAGCGGGTGAATGACCCTGAATTTTGCCTAGACCGCCCTCTCGGGTTTTCAGCCTAGCGGATCTTCAGACTCCGTCTCTTTTTTTCTCTTGACTTTGAACCTCTGCTTGTTCACAAGAAGGACTTTCTAGGCGGGCTTGGGTTCAAAAGGGTAGATATTTCTTTTAGATTTCAAAGTTGCGACCGAACCTGGATTGGTCAGGTTGCCTAAGTACTCCAAGAATGGAGGATCAAGTCCGCGTAGTTCGCTGGGGTTTGGAACAGAATGATTTGGCTTTTAAGCTCAAAGGTTGAAAGGGAATAATTTGACTTTTATTCCAAAGGTTGAAAGGGAATAATTTGACTTTTATTCCAAAGGTTGAAAGGGAATAATTTGACTTTTATTCCAAAGGTTGACCGAACCTGAATTGATCAGGTTGCCTACGTACCCTGTAGAAAGGGATCAGGTCAGACGTAGTTCGGACAAAATGTCCCTGGTTTGTGGGTGTTTGAAAAGAATGTTTGATTTTGTTGAGGCTCGAAGGTGTTTGCAAAAGGATTTTTTTTTTAGACTTGGGATTTTGGCATTTAAAGCGCAGGTGTCCAAGGATGGCCTTCTGATGTTTTGGCATACAAGCTTCTTGAATGGCTAAGGTTCAATGGCTTTGAACTTTTTTCTCTCTCTTTTTTTTTTGAGGAGTCTGGCGGCATTTCCTGACAAGATGGAGACTTCATATGCACTGCGCAAGCTAGACTGGTTGAATTCCCATTTTGTCTTTGGGATCTTGCACTGATATTCGGGATTCTACGACTCTGGGTCTTCTCTGAATGCTGAAGATTTTGAAATCTTTATCGGCTCCGCTTCCTGCGATTCTGACGTTCTTGAGGAGTTGACGTGGGGCATGCTCCCTTCTCCTTTCTTCTCTGGATTCTATCTTTTTTTTCTTTGTTCATTCGAAATGCGGGAATGCCCTTACCCTTTGATTACTTTGAGTTGAAATTCCATCGGAACGTATGGCCCAAGTAATTTTTTTTTTTTTGGGTTCATGCTCTATGCTCATGACTTTGTTGTCCGAAAGTCTTCTCTCAATTTTTCATTAACTTCACTTGATGTCTGGAATTCTTCGTTTGAAATTTTCTCTTTTTCGACCTGATGTCTGAAGCAGAGGGCGACTTACGTTGAACAGTGCCAAGGCACACTTCCGGCTTATCCTCATAGGACCAAGCGACACTTCCTTGAATCCTTTAAATAGGTTTATCGATTCTTTGCGCTCTTCGGGAGATTTTGCCAATACTTATTTCCCGAGTTTCAGATTTGGATACCACTATCCACGGTATCGATTTCATCTTCAAGTGGCTTTGCTCGACGCCCTTCCTCTCGTTTGATCATCTTTCAAATCTCGAGGAGAATTTCATCGGCATCCTCGTCCGAGGAGGGGTCTTAATTTGTTTATTAACATTAGATCCAAGAGCGAATATATACAAGAATACTGACGACACTGGAATCAAATGTTCGTTGCATTGAATGTTTGAAGTATATACAATGGTTTTTGACGCGCCACGATAGGCTCTCCATCAAATTCAACAAAAGACTGGATATTGGCTCACAATGAGAGAGACCAATAAACACAACATACTTAGAATTGATATTGACATGGTTAGACTTACCAACTTTGACAGGAGGGTTGGTATACACACTTCAAAATAAATTTCAAAGATGAGACACTTCATCGGAGGCGACGGATTGGCGCTGAAAGTTCAAGGACAACGTGCCTTCATTAATGATGATAATGATTGGAGAGAGCAATCCTGGAGTTGGAATCTCAGAAGGGAGGGCCTCTTCGGTTTCTGTTGAACCAGCTCAAATTGCTCTTTGGCACCTGACAATGGCAAGGCTTTCTCTGGTATGATGTTTTCAAGGAGTTCAAGCTCTGACATTTTTCCTTTTCCTTCCCAATTATTTTCCAGCCCAGAGGTGGTACAGGTAAAGGTGGTAAGATATGTGAAGGGTTGAGTGGGTGAAATGGTTCACATGGTGGGTGAATGATGTGCAACACGGTTAGGTGCCGAGTTCTCGGAAGCATTTGAGCTCGAGAAGAGAGGGGATCTCTGTCTATCAGGTCCTGGATTTCATCATCATCTCTCTCATTTCTGCCAAGATGAGACTTTCGGTATACTCAGCCATCTGAACAATGTGAGAGGTGCAATGGGTGAAGCAGAATTGCGGTTAAGCCTTGAAGCTGGGCGAGGCCAAATGGGTTTTGAAAAGGTGAATCTTTCGAGAGCTATGATTAACCAACCGGGCAAGATTCCTATCATGGACATCACAAACACTAGGTTCAATGAGAAGAAATCGCATGGCAATGTAATGCGCAAGTTGAGACAAAAGGTAGCACCAATACATCCTTCCGTTGGATAAAATCAGACAGTATAACGGCTGTACATGAAGATGTGGTACGGCAAGTACATGGTTCGTCAACAAGCCTAAAAGGATGATGACCACACTCAAGGGTTCTGCAAAAAAAAAAAATCGACAGCATGACAGCTACACTAGAAGGGTCTCAGCAACTAAACATGAAGAGTATGCTGTCATGGTCAAGATAAAGCAGGGCTCTCAGCAAGAACGCACACTCCGGTAATGATAATGGCAAGATAGACTCATAATCGACATGCGGAGTACATCTGACCAGGATCAATTAAATGATCAAGCTCATGGGAGATAGATCATGGCTAAAAGAGCCAAGCATCTGATGATAATCCATAGAATGGATAGAGAGGAATAATTGATTAGATTATGAAGGAAAACCTAACTAGGAAGTAAACCCTAATCTAATAACAAATATGTATACATATAAATATATATACATATACACATATATACAAATATCCTAACCAGGGGCACCATCCCTAGTCTAACCTAGCGGAGTCAAGGATGTCTTGACTCAAAAATGTGCGTGAGTGTACTAGGACCGCGCTGTAGCCACGCAAGGTGAGCCATCCTAGTCTACAAATGGGACAAGGCTCCTAACTCTAGGCTTCACATGTGTAAGCAACACATGTTCGTCCTCATATGAATGCAATATAGATGTATATAAACACGGGTACTTCCTAGTTGGGTTTCACTAAGCCAGTAAGTATATACATAATATATAAAACAAAGTAGGGCTCCGGACTCAATCTATCGGGTACTATGCGTATGAAACATACTTAACATGTATAACAAAAGTACGCCCAATGTTATACATAGTATGCTTCATTGCCCATCGGCTGCTGTAGACAAAAGTACGCCCAATGTCTACGGCTGCAGCACAGGCGCATAGCTTGGAAATAGATTCAACAGTACCATCAGGGTGTAATGACATCCCAGTCGGGCACGCATCGAATCTATCCCGTGGAGCCAATAATAATGAAAACAATGAAAGAAATAAAGAATATGATGATGCATGATGTGCAGTGTGTGAATCCCTCGTTTTAATTACGCACCTATCTGGTGCCCCTGGATTCTAACGATAAAGTTCCCATTTAGCTTGGCTTTGACCCAAATTTCTTCAAAATTAATTAAAATGGCATTTTTACAGAGTTAGGCAATGTTTCAAAATTTCCCCAGTGGAGTCGCCAATCTGTGGACCCCGATCCGAGAGAGGCGGGGGGACGTGCCCCCACGCGAGTCTCAGGATCATCCACGTGAAGGAAAGCCCCACCAAGGAACTCTCGAAAGAGTGCCCCTCACAGCATGAGCGGCGATGTAAAGTGAGATACCTCTCGATTCGGGGACTGGCCCGGATCCGAGACGCACCTTAAACAAAGAAAGAGTCGCCATCCAAGGAAGTAGGCCCTGAATCCCATGCTGTGCTCTGTCGCAACAGATAACCAGAGATATAAAAGGTACGTGCCTGATGACGAATGGGGAAGGGGTTAGGCGCCCCCAATTCGCCCAAGTGCAAGCACCTGGTCTCTTATGCCATTTATTATTAACTTTGAAGAGTTTTGGGAGAAAATCATGCGAAATGGGAACGAATGTCCCCGAGATAACGTCTAGCTAATCATGCATGACCCGGAGATGGGCAAAGAAAGTGAACATCCAAATCCTAACTCATCGCATCTAATCCTAACGCATCACATCTAAGAAAGCAATAAACAATCGCATGCATAGCTACAGCTAAGCAGATAATGACAGATATAATGAGATAAGGAAAGCAAATATCTAACTCTAGACAGATAATCAAGCTAAGACGAATGGACAAACGCTATAGCTAAGCAATCAAAACAGTAAAGTAAACAAACTAGCATGCGAGCCTATGCAAGAGATAAGACTAAGAAAATGGCAATCGACCGCACGCTAGAAGAACAAACAAACTAGAATGCATGAGAAATCTAAAATAAGCACACAGCAAGCTAAAAGGTGTAAGAAAAGAAAGAAATCGGAAAATCAACGGCGTATGAGAACCAAAAAATGCCAGGGGAAAGAAGATGGAACACACGATAGGCTCAGAGGGCGATTCAAAAGGAATCAAGCCCAGCGGTCCTAATCTGCTGAAGATCGAACAAGTCTCGCGATCGTCATGACCTATCGTTGGGCTCAGCGAGGACAATCCCTGTAAAGGGGCCACGCTACGTCATCGCCCATCCCAAAACCCGATAAAACATCAGAAAACCGATGAAAACCGAAAAATCAAGATGAAAACCGAAAATGGAATGAAAAGAGGGCTCCGAGTGACCTGGCAATCACCATCCTTGCCCATTTTTGCTTTTGTTTTGAAGTGCTTGAAAATATTTATTAAAAAGGTTTGACTGAACTTGGGTGGACGAAAAGGTGAGAAATATTTGTAAAATGGTGATTTAAACAAATGGTGTAAAAAGATGGTGATGAAAAGGGTGTGTAAAAAAAAAGGTGATGACTGGACTCAGGATGCCAGCAGCACGCCTGAGCTGCCTACGTACCCCTCAGCTAGGGATCAAGCCATCCGTAGTTCGGACCAGATTTTCCTAACTACACTCTAATGACTCGAGATTTTTGAGATTTTTGATTTTTCAGATGTTTTTGATGTTTTTTGACTCAACAGGACAGAATCCTATCATCATAAGGGTAGGATAGACTCCTGATGTCCCGCAAAGGTTAGATAGCATCCTATGCTTTGCGGGGGAATTGGACAGAATCACGACTCTGCAAGGGTTGGACAGCATCCTATACCTTGCAAGAGCGGATAAAATTTACGCGACTTGATGAGAGGATGGACAGAATCCTAACCCCTATGATGATAGGACAGACTCCTGAAAGACTGAAGGACTGACTCCTATGCCTGAAGACTGACTCTGAAAGATGAAAGGACAGACTCCTAAACTCTCTATGACAGACTCTAAAAAAGAAGAAATCCCTTAACCTGCGAAAACTCTAAGGCGGGAAGGGAAGGGGTTGGCTCAAGAAACGTTCCGTCATAGCCTAAACCCAAATAAATTGCTAAGATAGTGGGCCATCGCTAAGCCAATCAAAATTAAAGACGAACCCGAAGAGAAAGGACACGACGATGAACTGGAACATCCACAATCTGACTATGACCAAAAGATGGGACAAGTTATCAATACAGAACAAATGAAGTTGAGCTTAACCAATTAAGCTAAGAGAAAATAGAAATGAACACATGGTGCGACATATTTCTAGCCTTAGAACTCATACTTACCATTATACTTCCATAGAGGCATTACCTCCAAGGTTCCAAGAGAAGCTCGCATGAGGTGCGCGTAAATGTGGCCATAAACTTCCTCCACCAGAACCCACCATCAAAATCCGCTCCATTTACATGGTCCGATTTCGAAAGAGAGAATAGAGTCGAAATTGCCCCACGACAGCTTGAATAGAGGCGAATAGAGGACCCCAAAATGCGCTTTAAATTAGGATTTCTCTTCCCTTTTATTTTAGAGCAGCCGAGGCCATGGAAGAGGAACCCAAAAAACAACAGAAGTAACCCTAGAAAGAAAAGGGGTTTTTGCGATTTTAGGAGGTGAGGGTGGAGGTAGAAGGAGGTGGCGATGTTGGAGGTGGTCGAAGATTTTTTTTTTTTTTTTTATAAAAAAAACAGGGGAAAATATTTGAATGGGTTTGGTGCGGTTGGGGATGGACAGAGGAGATGATGGTCATGGGTTTAATGGGATGAAGACATGGAGGATGTGGAGGTGGTTGGGGCGAATGGTGGGGGGTTTTAATGGAGGAGAAGAAATGGGGGGTTGTGGATGGGATTCGGTGAAAGCCGAATGGGTTTTTCGAAAGGGGTTTGACCTCGAAAATGGGTTTTGGGGGTGAGGGAGTTGCAGAAAGTGGGTTCGGCTTTGGGGTGGAGATGGTGGATGGGCGGCAGCTTGGGAGGATTTTCGAAGGGTTTTGGTGGCTGGTGGTGGTGTGAGTGGTGGCGGTTGCCGGGGTTTAAGGTTATAAAAGTAGAAAAAATGGTGGTGGAGGTGGGGTTTCCATGGAGGAAGGTGGAGGTAGTGGCGGCCATGGAGGAGGAGAAGGGCGACTGGGTTCCGGTGGGTTTCCTGGGATTTATGGGTTTGGGCTTTGCTAGATGTGGGTTTTGCTAGAGGTTAGAAATAGAAAAGAGTAAAAGCAGAGGAGGTTGAAGATGGCGGTGGAAGATGGTGGCTCCGGTGATGGCGGCTTGCCGGAGGAGGTGGAAATGGTTTGGATGGGGTGCGGCGGCTGTTTTTTTTTTTTTTTTTTGTTTTTGAAGTGGGTTTTGCTGGCCGGTGGTGGTGGTGGGTTTGGTGGAGGAGATGGAATGGCCGGTGGAGGAGGGTTCGATGGTGGCTGGTTGTGGTGGGTTCGGGCAGAATGGGTTTTGGGGAAGAGGCTAGGTGGTGGCTGTGGGTTCTTCTCCCTCTCTCTGTTTTTTTTTTTTTTTTGGAATGAGGCCTCCTCCTCTCTAAACCCTAGTTCGATGATATATAGGGGGAAATGGTGAATTTTCTTCCCCCCCCCCCATCCTCCATGGGCAACCACCATCTAATGCATTTTAACTACTCTTTTCCTCGATAAGGGAGGGGGTGCCTGGGAAGCAATGGGACTAATATTTTGAGTCTTGTTACTGCATTTGGGGTTAGTAGTGGCACACCCTTTGGTTCTATAAACCACCCCCTCCTACTTTAGATAGGGGAAATGATAACAGCACAGCCAAGATTTGATAATCACACCAATTTAGCCCATCTTATCTGCCATTTCTAGTATGATTTTCTTTTGAAAAATTGCAGGGACACTCTCGGGGATATTAACAACATGCGGGGATATTTGTACCCACAAATGTGCACAACCAGATGCCCAAAACACGAGCCTTCTTCTCATTTTGGGGCCAGCCCCTCAGGAATTTCGAGATTAATTTCGGGACATCTGGGAACTCGAAATTCGGGAATTCTATTGGATATTCAATTTTGGGGATTTTTGGGCCTTGTCAAAATGGGGTGTCTACAGATGCCCCTCTTTGGCAGAGTGTGCTTGTCGCACAGAAGCCAAAGCCGAGCAGACAACACATTTTGACTGGCCCAAGATTTCGAACGGAAGGGATGCAAGGGGGTGACGAGATGGATCGACGAGACAGATTCTCATCGAGAGGGAATGATAAGATGAATTGACGAGACAGATTCTCGAAAAGACTACTGAGATGGACTCTCAAGGGATAGTGAGACAGACTCTCACAAATTGCAGAATGGAATGATTAGACAGCATCTAATTAAGCCACTCAGAGATTTGGAGATTTTAAAGCGGAATGATTAGACAGCATCATGATCATTCCTAAATTGGGATCTGAGAAGACAGCATCTTGACAGATGAACAAAGCGGAATGATTAGACAGCATCATGATCAAACCTAAATTGGGATCTGAGAAGACAGCATCTTGACAGATGAACAGAGCGGAATGATTAAACAGCATCATGATCAAACCTAAATTGGGATCTGAGAAGACAGCATCTTGACAGATGAACAAAGCGGAATGATTAGACAGCATCATGATCAAACCTAAATTGGGATCTGAGAAGACAGCATCTTGACAGATGAACAAAGCGGAATGATTAGACAGCATCATGATCAAACCTAAATTGGGATCTGAGAAGACAGCATCTTGACAGATGAACAAAGCGGAATGATTAGACAGCATCATGATCAAACCTAAATTGGGATCTGAGAAGACAGCATCTTGACAGATAAACAAAGCGGAATGATTAGACAGCATCATGATCAAACCTAAATTGGGATCTGAGAAGACAGCATCTTGACAGGTCGACAAAGCGGAATGATTAGACAGCGTCATGATCAAACCTGGATTAGGATCTAAGAAGACAGCATCTTGACAGATCGACAAAGCGGAATGATTAGACAGCATCATGATCAAACCTGGATTAGGATCTGAGAAGACAGCATCTTGACAGATCGACAAAGCGGAATGATTAGACAGCATCATGATCAAACCTGGATTAGGATCTGAGAAGACAGCATCTTGACAGATGAACAAAGCGGAATGATTAGACAGCATCATGATCAAACCTGAATTAGGATCTGAGAATACAGCATCTTGACAGATGAACAGAGCGGAATGATTAGACAGCATCATGATCAAACCTAAATTGGGATCTGAGAAGACAGCATCTTGACAGATGAACAAAGCGGAATGATTAGACAGCATCATGATCACTCCTAGATTGGGATATGAGAAGATAGCATCTTGACAGATGAACAAAGCGGAATGATTAGACAACATCATGATCATTCCTAAATTGGGATCTGAGAAGACAGCATCTTGACAGATGAACAAAGCGGAATGATTAGACAATCATCATGATCAAACCACTCTAGGAATCAAGAACACGAAACTCAAGGAGGAACAATTTTGATTCAAGAAATCGAGATTTCGATCGATTCCATTACAGGATTGATTGTCTCTTGCCGAGAACTTTAGGAGTGCGCGATCTCTGTTGAGAACCAGACACATGTAACCTGCTGAGGTTTTGAGTATTGACCATTTTTTCTGAGAGAACTGAATTTTGCCAGGGATTGAAGGCCGCGCGAGCAAATTCTAGACTCCGCTAGGGAAACTGATTTTCTTGGAGAATTGGCTCTTCCGAAGAGTGGACTCAACTGAGGAGTTTAGAGGTTTGGCTTGAGATGTGCTCGTACCCTTCTTATCTTAACTTGTTGGAGACATTGTTTACTGATTGCCTTTGTGTGCTTGACATCTTTTATGACGCAAGTCATAAAAGATGCCCCTAGTATATTGTGTTTCCATGACAAGAGTTTTAAAGAGGTGGAACGATGATGGTTGAAGAAAAGATGCTTCGTTTCATGAAAGCTTGAGTTTGCACAGTTTTTTTTTTTTTGTGTATGGAGAGAGTAGGACAATCACCATGATGGCCGAGTCTGAGAATCTCTTCTTTCGCATTGCTCACTTTTGGAGGCTTAAGGTCTCTGGTAGGTTTGAACAAGATGTCTCTCGCCCCTTCTGATACCTAAACCAGGATTTACTCTGAATTTTCTTCGCATTTTGGAGGACATACTCCCATTCTTTCAGCACCCGACAGTTTGGACTTTGCAAGGAAAGAGAACACAAATATGAAAGATGAACAGATTTCCAAGGACTCAATCAAAGAAGACTCTTATTGCTCGAAGGACTCGACTCGCTTTCGACTTCGCTCTTGGATCTGATGTGTTATTTTTCAAGGGTATGGCTTAGCCACTCTTAGAGTATTTCAAAAACCATGTCAAGAGGCACTACTCTCCTCTTTCGGTGTTTATGTCATGGTTATTATCCCTTTCAGATTGCTCGGTTTCAATGCCCCTAGTTTAGAGGAATGTTAAAGTAAGCTTGCTGGCACTACTTGGACTCCGAGATTGTACGCTGGTTGAAGACTGTTTCTCCATCTCAATGATTCGCTTTTTGTTGGAAGTCACTGCCATTGACCAGATTGCCTTTTCAGGTTTTCGATCTGGCGGACCGCTTGCCCTAACTTTTGCCTGGATCGCCCTTTCGGGTTTTCAGTCCAGCGGGCTCGATACCCTAACTTTTGCCTAAGCTGACTTTTCAGTTGTCAACTTAGCGGGTGAATGACCCTGAATTTTGCCTAGACCGCCCTCTCGGGTTTTCAGCCTAGCGGATCTTCAGACTCCGTCTCTTTTTTTCTCTTGACTTTGAACCTCTGCTTGTTCACAAGAAGGACTTTCTAGGCGGGCTTGGGTTCAAAAGGGTAGATATTTCTTTTAGATTTCAAAGTTGCGACCGAACCTGGATTGGTCAGGTTGCCTAAGTACTCCAAGAATGGAGGATCAAGTCCGCGTAGTTCGCTGGGGTTTGGAACAGAATGATTTGGCTTTTAAGCTCAAAGGTTGAAAGGGAATAATTTGACTTTTATTCCAAAGGTTGAAAGGGAATAATTTGACTTTTATTCCAAAGGTTGAAAGGGAATAATTTGACTTTTATTCCAAAGGTTGACCGAACCTGAATTGATCAGGTTGCCTACGTACCCTGTAGAAAGGGATCAGGTCAGACGTAGTTCGGACAAAATGTCCCTGGTTTGTGGGTGTTTGAAAATAATGTTTGATTTTGTTGAGGCTCGAAGGTGTTTGCAAAAGGATTTTTTTTTTAGACTTGGGATTTTGGCATTTAAAGCGCAGGTGTCCAAGGATGGCCTTCTGATGTTTTGGCATACAAGCTTCTTGAATGGCTAAGGTTCAATGGCTTTGAACTTTTTTCTCTCTCTTTTTTTTTTGAGGAGTCTGGCGGCATTTCCTGACAAGATGGAGACTTCATATGCACTGCGCAAGCTAGACTGGTTGAATTCCCATTTTGTCTTTGGGATCTTGCACTGATATTCGGGATTCTACGACTCTGGGTCTTCTCTGAATGCTGAAGATTTTGAAATCTTTATCGGCTCCGCTTCCTGCGATTCTGACGTTCTTGAGGAGTTGACGTGGGGCATGCTCCCTTCTCCTTTCTTCTCTGGATTCTATCTTTTTTTTCTTTGTTCATTCGAAATGCGGGAATGCCCTTACCCTTTGATTACTTTGAGTTGAAATTCCATCGGAACGTATGGCCCAAGTAATTTTTTTTTTTTTGGGTTCATGCTCTATGCTCATGACTTTGTTGTCCGAAAGTCTTCTCTCAATTTTTCATTAACTTCACTTGATGTCTGGAATTCTTCGTTTGAAATTTTCTCTTTTTCGACCTGATGTCTGAAGCAGAGGGCGACTTACGTTGAACAGTGCCAAGGCACACTTCCGGCTTATCCTCATAGGACCAAGCGACACTTCCTTGAATCCTTTAAATAGGTTTATCGATTCTTTGCGCTCTTCGGGAGATTTTGCCAATACTTATTTCCCGAGTTTCAGATTTGGATACCACTATCCACGGTATCGATTTCATCTTCAAGTGGCTTTGCTCGACGCCCTTCCTCTCGTTTGATCATCTTTCAAATCTCGAGGAGAATTTCATCGGCATCCTCGTCCGAGGAGGGGTCTTAATTTGTTTATTAACATTAGATCCAAGAGCGAATATATACAAGAATACTGACGACACTGGAATCAAATGTTCGTTGCATTGAATGTTTGAAGTATATACAATGGTTTTTGACGCGCCACGATAGGCTCTCCATCAAATTCAACAAAAGACTGGATATTGGCTCACAATGAGAGAGACCAATAAACACAACATACTTAGAATTGATATTGACATGGTTAGACTTACCAACTTTGACAGGAGGGTTGGTATACACACTTCAAAATAAATTTCAAAGATGAGACACTTCATCGGAGGCGACGGATTGGCGCTGAAAGTTCAAGGACAACGTGCCTTCATTAATGATGATAATGATTGGAGAGAGCAATCCTGGAGTTAGAATCTCAGAAGGGAGGGCCTCTTTGGCACCTGACAATGGCAAGGCTTTCTCTGGTATGATGTTTTCAAGGAGTTCAAGCTCTGACATTTTTCCTTTTCCTTCCCAATTATTTTCCAGCCCAGAGGTGGTACAGGTAAAGGTGGTAAGATATGTGAAGGGTTGAGTGGGTGAAATGGTTCACATGGTGGGTGAATGAGGTGCAACACGGTTAGGTGCCGAGTTCTCGGAAGCATTTGAGCTCGAGAAGAGAGGGGATCTCTGTCTATCAGGTCCTGGATTTCATCATCATCTCTCTCATTTCTGCCAAGATGAGACTTTCGGTATACTCAGCCATCTGAACAATGTGAGAGGTGCAATGGGTGAAGCAGAATTGCGGTTAAGCCTTGAAGCTGGGCGAGGCCAAATGGGTTTTGAAAAGGTGAATCTTTCGAGAGCTATGATTAACCAACCGGGCAAGATTCCTATCATGGACATCACAAACACTAGGTTCAATGAGAAGAAATCGCATGGCAATGTAATGCGCAAGTTGAGACAAAAGGTAGCACCAATACATCCTTCCGTTGGATAAAATCAGACAGTATAACGGCTGTACATGAAGATGTGGTACGGCAAGTACATGGTTCGTCAACAAGCCTAAAAGGATGATGACCACACTCAAGGGTTCTGCAAAAAAAAAAAATCGACAGCATGACAGCTACACTAGAAGGGTCTCAGCAACTAAACATGAAGAGTATGCTGTCATGGTCAAGATAAAGCAGGGCTCTCAGCAAGAACGCACACTCCGGTAATGATAATGGCAAGATAGACTCATAATCGACATGCGGAGTACATCTGACCAGGATCAATTAAATGATCAAGCTCATGGGAGATAGATCATGGCTAAAAGAGCCAAGCATCTGATGATAATCCATAGAATGGATAGAGAGGAATAATTGATTAGATTATGAAGGAAAACCTAACTAGGAAGTAAACCCTAATCTAATAACAAATATGTATACATATAAATATATATACATATACACATATATACAAATATCCTAACAAGGGGCACCATCCCTAGTCTAACCTAGCGGAGTCAAGGATGTCTTGACTCAAAAATGTGTGTGAGTGTACTAGGACCGCGCTGTAGCCACGCAAGGTGAGCCATCCTAGTCTACAAATGAGACAAGGCTCCTAACTCTAGGCTTCACATGTGTAAGCAACACATGTTCGTCCTCATATGAATGCAATATAGATGTATATAAACACGGGTACTTCCTAGTTGGGTTTCACTAAGCCAGTAAGTATATACATAATATATAAAACAAAGTAGGGCTCCGGACTCAATCTATCGGGTACTATGCGTATGAAACATACTTAACATGTATAACAAAAGTACGCCCAATGTTATACATAGTATGCTTCATTGCCCATCGGCTGCTGTAGACAAAAGTACGCCCAATGTCTACGGCTGCAGCACAGGCGCATAGCTTGGAAATAGATTCAACAGTACCATCAGGGTGTAATGACATCCCAGTCGGGCACGCATCGAATCTATCCCGTGGAGCCAATAATAATGAAAACAATGAAAGAAATAAAGAATATGATGATGCATGATGTGCAGTGTGTGAATCCCTCGTTTTAATTACGCACCTATCTGGTGCCCCTGGATTCTAACGATAAAGTTCCCATTTAGCTTGGCTTTGACCCAAATTTCTTCAAAATTAATTAAAATGGCATTTTTACAGAGTTAGGCAATGTTTCAAAATTTCCCCAGTGGAGTCGCCAATCTGTGGACCCCGATCCGAGAGAGGCGGGGGGACGTGCCCCCACGCGAGTCTCAGGATCATCCACGTGAAGGAAAGCCCCACCAAGGAACTCTCGAAAGAGTGCCCCTCACAGCATGAGCGGCGATGTAAAGTGAGATACCTCTCGATTCGGGGACTGGCCCGGATCCGAGACGCACCTTAAACAAAGAAAGAGTCGCCATCCAAGGAAGTAGGCCCTGAATCCCATGCTGTGCTCTGTCGCAACAGATAACCAGAGATATAAAAGGTACGTGCCTGATGACGAATGGGGAAGGGGTTAGGCGCCCCCAATTCGCCCAAGTGCAAGCACCTGGTCTCTTATGCCATTTATTATTAACTTTGAAGAGTTTTGGGAGAAAATCATGCGAAATGGGAACGAATGTCCCCGAGATAACGTCTAGCTAATCATGCATGACCCGGAGATGGGCAAAGAAAGTGAACATCCAAATCCTAACTCATCGCATCTAATCCTAACGCATCACATCTAAGAAAGCAATAAACAATCGCATGCATAGCTACAGCTAAGCAGATAATGACAGATATAATGAGATAAGGAAAGCAAATATCTAACTCTAGACAGATAATCAAGCTAAGACGAATGGACAAACGCTATAGCTAAGCAATCAAAACAGTAAAGTAAACAAACTAGCATGCGAGCCTATGCAAGAGATAAGACTAAGAAAATGGCAATCGACCGCACGCTAGAAGAACAAACAAACTAGAATGCATGAGAAATCTAAAATAAGCACACAGCAAGCTAAAAGGTGTAAGAAAAGAAAGAAATCGGAAAATCAACGGCGTATGAGAACCAAAAAATGCCAGGGGAAAGAAGATGGAACACACGATAGGCTCAGAGGGCGATTCAAAAGGAATCAAGCCCAGCGGTCCTAATCTGCTGAAGATCGAACAAGTCTCGCGATCGTCATGACCTATCGTTGGGCTCAGCGAGGACAATCCCTGTAAAGGGGCCACGCTACGTCATCGCCCATCCCAAAACCCGATAAAACGTCAGAAAACCGATGAAAACCGAAAAATCAAGATGAAAACCGAAAATGGAATGAAAAGAGGGCTCCGAGTGACCTGGCAATCACCATCCTTGCCCATTTTTGCTTTTGTTTTGAAGTGCTTGAAAATATTTATTAAAAAGGTTTGACTGAACTTGGGTGGACGAAAAGGTGAGAAATATTTGTAAAATGGTGATTTAAACAAATGGTGTAAAAAGATGGTGATGAAAAGGGTGTGTAAAAAAAAAGGTGATGACTGGACTCAGGATGCCAGCAGCACGCCTGAGCTGCCTACGTACCCCTCAGCTAGGGATCAAGCCATCCGTAGTTCGGACCAGATTTTCCTAACTACACTCTAATGACTCGAGATTTTTGAGATTTTTGATTTTTCAGATGTTTTTGATGTTTTTTGACTCAACAGGACAGAATCCTATCATCATAAGGGTAGGATAGACTCCTGATGTCCCGCAAAGGTTAGATAGCATCCTATGCTTTGCGGGGGAATTGGACAGAATCACGACTCTGCAAGGGTTGGACAGCATCCTATACCTTGCAAGAGCGGATAAAATTTACGCGACTTGATGAGAGGATGGACAGAATCCTAACCCCTATGATGATAGGACAGACTCCTGAAAGACTGAAGGACTGACTCCTATGCCTGAAGACTGACTCTGAAAGATGAAAGGACAGACTCCTAAACTCTCTATGACAGACTCTAAAAAAGAAGAAATCCCTTAACCTGCGAAAACTCTAAGGCGGGAAGGGAAGGGGTTGGCTCAAGAAACGTTCCGTCATAGCCTAAACCCAAATAAATTGCTAAGATAGTGGGCCATCGCTAAGCCAATCAAAATTAAAGACGAACCCGAAGAGAAAGGACACGACGATGAACTGGAACATCCACAATCTGACTATGACCAAAAGATGGGACAAGTTATCAATACAGAACAAATGAAGTTGAGCTTAACCAATTAAGCTAAGAGAAAATAGAAATGAACACATGGTGCGACATATTTCTAGCCTTAGAACTCATACTTACCATTATACTTCCATAGAGGCATTACCTCCAAGGTTCCAAGAGAAGCTCGCATGAGGTGCGCGTAAATGTGGCCATAAACTTCCTCCACCAGAACCCACCATCAAAATCCGCTCCATTTACATGGTCCGATTTCGAAAGAGAGAATAGAGTCGAAATTGCCCCACGACAGCTTGAATAGAGGCGAATAGAGGACCCCAAAATGCGCTTTAAATTAGGATTTCTCTTCCCTTTTTTTTTAGAGCAGCCGAGGCCATGGAAGAGGAACCCAAAAAACAACAGAAGTAACCCTAGAAAGAAAAGGGGTTTTTGCGATTTTAGGAGGTGAGGGTGGAGGTAGAAGGAGGTGGCGATGTTGGAGGTGGTCGAAGATTTTTTTTTTTTTTTTATAAAAAAAACAGGGGAAAATATTTGAATGGGTTTGGTGCGGTTGGGGATGGACAGAGGAGATGATGGTCATGGGTTTAATGGGATGAAGACATGGAGGATGTGGAGGTGGTTGGGGCGAATGGTGGGGGGTTTTAATGGAGGAGAAGAAATGGGGGGTTGTGGATGGGATTCGGTGAAAGCCGAATGGGTTTTTTGAAAGGGGTTTGACCTCGAAAATGGGTTTTGGGGGTGAGGGAGTTGCAGAAAGTGGGTTCGGCTTTGGGGTGGAGATGGTGGATGGGCGGCAGCTTGGGAGGATTTTCGAAGGGTTTTGGTGGCTGGTGGTGGTGTGAGTGGTGGCGGTTGCCGGGGTTTAAGGTTATAAAAGTAGAAAAAATGGTGGTGGAGGTGGGGTTTCCATGGAGGAAGGTGGAGGTAGTGGCGGCCATGGAGGAGGAGAAGGGCGACTGGGTTCCGGTGGGTTTCCTGGGATTTATGGGTTTGGGCTTTGCTAGATGTGGGTTTTGCTAGAGGTTAGAAATAGAAAAGAGTAAAAGCAGAGGAGGTTGAAGATGGCGGTGGAAGATGGTGGCTCCGGTGATGGCGGCTTGCCGGAGGAGGTGGAAATGGTTTGGATGGGGTGCGGCGGCTGTTTTTTTTTTTTTTTTTTGTTTTTGAAGTGGGTTTTGCTGGCCGGTGGTGGTGGTGGGTTTGGTGGAGGAGATGGAATGGCCGGTGGAGGAGGGTTCGATGGTGGCTGGTTGTGGTGGGTTCGGGCAGAATGGGTTTTGGGGAAGAGGCTAGGTGGTGGCTGTGGGTTCTTCTCCCTCTCTCTGTTTTTTTTTTTTTTTTGGAATGAGGCCTCCTCCTCTCTAAACCCTAGTTCGATGATATATAGGGGGAAATGGTGAATTTTCTCCCCCCCCCCATCCTCCATGGGCAACCACCATCTAATGCATTTTAACTACTCTTTTCCTCGATAAGGGAGGGGGTGCCTGGGAAGCAATGGGACTAATATTTTGAGTCTTGTTACTGCATTTGGGGTTAGTAGTGGCACACCCTTTGGTTCTATAAACCACCCCCTCCTACTTTAGATAGGGGAAATGATAACAGCACAGCGAAGATTTGATAATCACACCAATTTAGCCCATCTTATCTGCCATTTCTAGTATGATTTTCTTTTGAAAAATTGCAGGGACACTCTCGGGGATATTAACAACATGCGGGGATATTTGTACCCACAAATGTGCACAACCAGATGCCCAAAACACGAGCCTTCTTCTCATTTTGGGGCCAGCCCCTCAGGAATTTCGAGATTAATTTCGGGACATCTGGGAACTCGAAATTCGGGAATTCTATTGGATATTCAATTTTGGGGATTTTTGGGCCTTGTCAAAATGGGGTGTCTACAGATGCCCCTCTTTGGCAGAGTGTGCTTGTCGCACAGAAGCCAAAGCCGAGCAGACAACACATTTTGACTGGCCCAAGATTTCGAACGGAAGGGATGCAAGGGGGTGACGAGATGGATCGACGAGACAGATTCTCATCGAGAGGGAATGATAAGATGAATTGACGAGACAGATTCTCGAAAAGACTACTGAGATGGACTCTCAAGGGATAGTGAGACAGACTCTCACAAATTGCAGAATGGAATGATTAGACAGCATCTAATTAAGCCACTCAGAGATTTGGAGATTTTAAAGCGGAATGATTAGACAGCATCATGATCATTCCTAAATTGGGATCTGAGAAGACAGCATCTTGACAGATGAACAAAGCGGAATGATTAGACAGCATCATGATCAAACCTAAATTGGGATCTGAGAAGACAGCATCTTGACAGATGAACAGAGCGGAATGATTAAACAGCATCATGATCAAACCTAAATTGGGATCTGAGAAGACAGCATCTTGACAGATGAACAAAGCGGAATGATTAGACAGCATCATGATCAAACCTAAATTGGGATCTGAGAAGACAGCATCTTGACAGATGAACAAAGCGGAATGATTAGACAGCATCATGATCAAACCTAAATTGGGATCTGAGAAGACAGCATCTTGACAGATGAAAAAAGCGGAATGATTAGACAGCATCATGATCAAACCTAAATTGGGATCTGAGAAGACAGCATCTTGACAGATAAACAAAGCGGAATGATTAGACAGCATCATGATCAAACCTAAATTGGGATCTGAGAAGACAGCATCTTGACAGGTCGACAAAGCGGAATGATTAGACAGCGTCATGATCAAACCTGGATTAGGATCTAAGAAGACAGCATCTTGACAGATCGACAAAGCGGAATGATTAGACAGCATCATGATCAAACCTGGATTAGGATCTGAGAAGACAGCATCTTGACAGATCGACAAAGCGGAATGATTAGACAGCATCATGATCAAACCTGGATTAGGATCTGAGAAGACAGCATCTTGACAGATGAACAAAGCGGAATGATTAGACAGCATCATGATCAAACCTGAATTAGGATCTGAGAATACAGCATCTTGACAGATGAACAGAGCGGAATGATTAGACAGCATCATGATCAAACCTAAATTGGGATCTGAGAAGACAGCATCTTGACAGATGAACAAAGCGGAATGATTAGACAGCATCATGATCACTCCTAGATTGGGATATGAGAAGATAGCATCTTGACAGATGAACAAAGCGGAATGATTAGACAGCATCATGATCATTCCTAAATTGGGATCTGAGAAGACAGCATCTTGACAGATGAACAAAGCGGAATGATTAGACAATCATCATGATCAAACCACTCTAGGAATCAAGAACACGAAACTCAAGGAGGAACAATTTTGATTCAAGAAATCGAGATTTCGATCGATTCCATTACAGGATTGATTGTCTCTTGCCGAGAACTTTAGGAGTGCGCGATCTCTGTTGAGAACCAGACACATGTAACCTGCTGAGGTTTTGAGTATTGACCATTTTTTCTGAGAGAACTGAATTTTGCCAGGGATTGAAGGCCGCGCGAGCAAATTCTAGACTCCGCTAGGGAAACTGATTTTCTTGGAGAATTGGCTCTTCCGAAGAGTGGACTCAACTGAGGAGTTTAGAGGTTTGGCTTGAGATGTGCTCGTACCCTTCTTATCTTAACTTGTTGGAGACATTGTTTACTGATTGCCTTTGTGTGCTTGACATCTTTTATGACGCAAGTCATAAAAGATGCCCCTAGTATATTGTGTTTCCATGACAAGAGTTTTAAAGAGGTGGAACGATGATGGTTGAAGAAAAGATGCTTCGTTTCATGAAAGCTTGAGTTTGCACAGTTTTTTTTTTTTTGTGTATGGAGAGAGTAGGACAATCACCATGATGGCCGAGTCTGAGAATCTCTTCTTTCGCATTGCTCACTTTTGGAGGCTTAAGGTCTCTGGTAGGTTTGAACAAGATGTCTCTCGCCCCTTCTGATACCTAAACCAGGATTTACTCTGAATTTTCTTCGCATTTTGGAGGACATACTCCCATTCTTTCAGCACCCGACAGTTTGGACTTTGCAAGGAAAGAGAACACAAATATGAAAGATGAACAGATTTCCAAGGACTCAATCAAAGAAGACTCTTATTGCTCGAAGGACTCGACTCGCTTTCGACTTCGCTCTTGGATCTGATGTGTTATTTTTCAAGGGTATGGCTTAGCCACTCTTAGAGTATTTCAAAAACCATGTCAAGAGGCACTACTCTCCTCTTTCGGTGTTTATGTCATGGTTATTATCCCTTTCAGATTGCTCGGTTTCAATGCCCCTAGTTTAGAGGAATGTTAAAGTAAGCTTGCTGGCACTACTTGGACTCCGAGATTGTACGCTGGTTGAAGACTGTTTCTCCATCTCAATGATTCGCTTTTTGTTGGAAGTCACTGCCATTGACCAGATTGCCTTTTCAGGTTTTCGATCTGGCGGACCGCTTGCCCTAACTTTTGCCTGGATCGCCCTTTCGGGTTTTCAGTCCAGCGGGCTCGATACCCTAACTTTTGCCTAAGCTGACTTTTCAGTTGTCAACTTAGCGGGTGA
This sequence comes from Tasmannia lanceolata, assembly GCF_043159265.1. Taxonomy (NCBI): domain Eukaryota; kingdom Viridiplantae; phylum Streptophyta; class Magnoliopsida; order Canellales; family Winteraceae; genus Tasmannia; species Tasmannia lanceolata. The sequence continues at coordinate 31,024,439 of NW_027518689.1, forward strand.
ATGACCCTGAATTTTGCCTAGACCGCCCTCTCGGGTTTTCAGCCTAGCGGATCTTCAGACTCCGTCTCTTTTTTTCTCTTGACTTTGAACCTCTGCTTGTTCACAAGAAGGACTTTCTAGGCGGGCTTGGGTTCAAAAGGGTAGATATTTCTTTTAGATTTCAAAGTTGCGACCGAACCTGGATTGGTCAGGTTGCCTAAGTACTCCAAGAATGGAGGATCAAGTCCGCGTAGTTCGCTGGGGTTTGGAACAGAATGATTTGGCTTTTAAGCTCAAAGGTTGAAAGGGAATAATTTGACTTTTATTCCAAAGGTTGAAAGGGAATAATTTGACTTTTATTCCAAAGGTTGAAAGGGAATAATTTGACTTTTATTCCAAAGGTTGACCGAACCTGAATTGATCAGGTTGCCTACGTACCCTGTAGAAAGGGATCAGGTCAGACGTAGTTCGGACAAAATGTCCCTGGTTTGTGGGTGTTTGAAAATAATGTTTGATTTTGTTGAGGCTCGAAGGTGTTTGCAAAAGGATTTTTTTTTTAGACTTGGGATTTTGGCATTTAAAGCGCAGGTGTCCAAGGATGGCCTTCTGATGTTTTGGCATACAAGCTTCTTGAATGGCTAAGGTTCAATGGCTTTGAACTTTTTTCTCTCTCTTTTTTTTTTGAGGAGTCTGGCGGCATTTCCTGACAAGATGGAGACTTCATATGCACTGCGCAAGCTAGACTGGTTGAATTCCCATTTTGTCTTTGGGATCTTGCACTGATATTCGGGATTCTACGACTCTGGGTCTTCTCTGAATGCTGAAGATTTTGAAATCTTTATCGGCTCCGCTTCCTGCGATTCTGACGTTCTTGAGGAGTTGACGTGGGGCATGCTCCCTTCTCCTTTCTTCTCTGGATTCTATCTTTTTTTTCTTTGTTCATTCGAAATGCGGGAATGCCCTTACCCTTTGATTACTTTGAGTTGAAATTCCATCGGAACGTATGGCCCAAGTAATTTTTTTTTTTTTGGGTTCATGCTCTATGCTCATGACTTTGTTGTCCGAAAGTCTTCTCTCAATTTTTCATTAACTTCACTTGATGTCTGGAATTCTTCGTTTGAAATTTTCTCTTTTTCGACCTGATGTCTGAAGCAGAGGGCGACTTACGTTGAACAGTGCCAAGGCACACTTCCGGCTTATCCTCATAGGACCAAGCGACACTTCCTTGAATCCTTTAAATAGGTTTATCGATTCTTTGCGCTCTTCGGGAGATTTTGCCAATACTTATTTCCCGAGTTTCAGATTTGGATACCACTATCCACGGTATCGATTTCATCTTCAAGTGGCTTTGCTCGACGCCCTTCCTCTCGTTTGATCATCTTTCAAATCTCGAGGAGAATTTCATCGGCATCCTCGTCCGAGGAGGGGTCTTAATTTGTTTATTAACATTAGATCCAAGAGCGAATATATACAAGAATACTGACGACACTGGAATCAAATGTTCGTTGCATTGAATGTTTGAAGTATATACAATGGTTTTTGACGCGCCACGATAGGCTCTCCATCAAATTCAACAAAAGACTGGATATTGGCTCACAATGAGAGAGACCAATAAACACAACATACTTAGAATTGATATTGACATGGTTAGACTTACCAACTTTGACAGGAGGGTTGGTATACACACTTCAAAATAAATTTCAAAGATGAGACACTTCATCGGAGGCGACGGATTGGCGCTGAAAGTTCAAGGACAACGTGCCTTCATTAATGATGATAATGATTGGAGAGAGCAATCCTGGAGTTAGAATCTCAGAAGGGAGGGCCTCTTTGGCACCTGACAATGGCAAGGCTTTCTCTGGTATGATGTTTTCAAGGAGTTCAAGCTCTGACATTTTTCCTTTTCCTTCCCAATTATTTTCCAGCCCAGAGGTGGTACAGGTAAAGGTGGTAAGATATGTGAAGGGTTGAGTGGGTGAAATGGTTCACATGGTGGGTGAATGAGGTGCAACACGGTTAGGTGCCGAGTTCTCGGAAGCATTTGAGCTCGAGAAGAGAGGGGATCTCTGTCTATCAGGTCCTGGATTTCATCATCATCTCTCTCATTTCTGCCAAGATGAGACTTTCGGTATACTCAGCCATCTGAACAATGTGAGAGGTGCAATGGGTGAAGCAGAATTGCGGTTAAGCCTTGAAGCTGGGCGAGGCCAAATGGGTTTTGAAAAGGTGAATCTTTCGAGAGCTATGATTAACCAACCGGGCAAGATTCCTATCATGGACATCACAAACACTAGGTTCAATGAGAAGAAATCGCATGGCAATGTAATGCGCAAGTTGAGACAAAAGGTAGCACCAATACATCCTTCCGTTGGATAAAATCAGACAGTATAACGGCTGTACATGAAGATGTGGTACGGCAAGTACATGGTTCGTCAACAAGCCTAAAAGGATGATGACCACACTCAAGGGTTCTGCAAAAAAAAAAAATCGACAGCATGACAGCTACACTAGAAGGGTCTCAGCAACTAAACATGAAGAGTATGCTGTCATGGTCAAGATAAAGCAGGGCTCTCAGCAAGAACGCACACTCCGGTAATGATAATGGCAAGATAGACTCATAATCGACATGCGGAGTACATCTGACCAGGATCAATTAAATGATCAAGCTCATGGGAGATAGATCATGGCTAAAAGAGCCAAGCATCTGATGATAATCCATAGAATGGATAGAGAGGAATAATTGATTAGATTATGAAGGAAAACCTAACTAGGAAGTAAACCCTAATCTAATAACAAATATGTATACATATAAATATATATACATATACACATATATACAAATATCCTAACAAGGGGCACCATCCCTAGTCTAACCTAGCGGAGTCAAGGATGTCTTGACTCAAAAATGTGTGTGAGTGTACTAGGACCGCGCTGTAGCCACGCAAGGTGAGCCATCCTAGTCTACAAATGAGACAAGGCTCCTAACTCTAGGCTTCACATGTGTAAGCAACACATGTTCGTCCTCATATGAATGCAATATAGATGTATATAAACACGGGTACTTCCTAGTTGGGTTTCACTAAGCCAGTAAGTATATACATAATATATAAAACAAAGTAGGGCTCCGGACTCAATCTATCGGGTACTATGCGTATGAAACATACTTAACATGTATAACAAAAGTACGCCCAATGTTATACATAGTATGCTTCATTGCCCATCGGCTGCTGTAGACAAAAGTACGCCCAATGTCTACGGCTGCAGCACAGGCGCATAGCTTGGAAATAGATTCAACAGTACCATCAGGGTGTAATGACATCCCAGTCGGGCACGCATCGAATCTATCCCGTGGAGCCAATAATAATGAAAACAATGAAAGAAATAAAGAATATGATGATGCATGATGTGCAGTGTGTGAATCCCTCGTTTTAATTACGCACCTATCTGGTGCCCCTGGATTCTAACGATAAAGTTCCCATTTAGCTTGGCTTTGACCCAAATTTCTTCAAAATTAATTAAAATGGCATTTTTACAGAGTTAGGCAATGTTTCAAAATTTCCCCAGTGGAGTCGCCAATCTGTGGACCCCGATCCGAGAGAGGCGGGGGGACGTGCCCCCACGCGAGTCTCAGGATCATCCACGTGAAGGAAAGCCCCACCAAGGAACTCTCGAAAGAGTGCCCCTCACAGCATGAGCGGCGATGTAAAGTGAGATACCTCTCGATTCGGGGACTGGCCCGGATCCGAGACGCACCTTAAACAAAGAAAGAGTCGCCATCCAAGGAAGTAGGCCCTGAATCCCATGCTGTGCTCTGTCGCAACAGATAACCAGAGATATAAAAGGTACGTGCCTGATGACGAATGGGGAAGGGGTTAGGCGCCCCCAATTCGCCCAAGTGCAAGCACCTGGTCTCTTATGCCATTTATTATTAACTTTGAAGAGTTTTGGGAGAAAATCATGCGAAATGGGAACGAATGTCCCCGAGATAACGTCTAGCTAATCATGCATGACCCGGAGATGGGCAAAGAAAGTGAACATCCAAATCCTAACTCATCGCATCTAATCCTAACGCATCACATCTAAGAAAGCAATAAACAATCGCATGCATAGCTACAGCTAAGCAGATAATGACAGATATAATGAGATAAGGAAAGCAAATATCTAACTCTAGACAGATAATCAAGCTAAGACGAATGGACAAACGCTATAGCTAAGCAATCAAAACAGTAAAGTAAACAAACTAGCATGCGAGCCTATGCAAGAGATAAGACTAAGAAAATGGCAATCGACCGCACGCTAGAAGAACAAACAAACTAGAATGCATGAGAAATCTAAAATAAGCACACAGCAAGCTAAAAGGTGTAAGAAAAGAAAGAAATCGGAAAATCAACGGCGTATGAGAACCAAAAAATGCCAGGGGAAAGAAGATGGAACACACGATAGGCTCAGAGGGCGATTCAAAAGGAATCAAGCCCAGCGGTCCTAATCTGCTGAAGATCGAACAAGTCTCGCGATCGTCATGACCTATCGTTGGGCTCAGCGAGGACAATCCCTGTAAAGGGGCCACGCTACGTCATCGCCCATCCCAAAACCCGATAAAACGTCAGAAAACCGATGAAAACCGAAAAATCAAGATGAAAACCGAAAATGGAATGAAAAGAGGGCTCCGAGTGACCTGGCAATCACCATCCTTGCCCATTTTTGCTTTTGTTTTGAAGTGCTTGAAAATATTTATTAAAAAGGTTTGACTGAACTTGGGTGGACGAAAAGGTGAGAAATATTTGTAAAATGGTGATTTAAACAAATGGTGTAAAAAGATGGTGATGAAAAGGGTGTGTAAAAAAAAAGGTGATGACTGGACTCAGGATGCCAGCAGCACGCCTGAGCTGCCTACGTACCCCTCAGCTAGGGATCAAGCCATCCGTAGTTCGGACCAGATTTTCCTAACTACACTCTAATGACTCGAGATTTTTGAGATTTTTGATTTTTCAGATGTTTTTGATGTTTTTTGACTCAACAGGACATAATCCTATCATCATAAGGGTAGGTGTGGAACCAGATCCGGGACGGGCGTGAGGGGACGGGCCCCCGCGCGAGTCTCTGGATCATCCACGTGAAGGAGAGCCCCGCCAAGGAACTCTCGAAAGAGTGCCCCTCACAGCATGAGCGGCGATGTGAAGTGAGATACCTCTCGATTCGGGGACCAGCCCGGATTCGAGACGCACCTCGAATAAAGAAAGAGTCGCCATCCAAGGAAGTGGGCCCTGGATCCCATGCTGTGCTCTGTTGCAACAGATAACCAGAGATATAAAATAGGGTTCGTGCCTGATGACGAATGGGGAAGGGATTAGGCGCCCCCAATTCGCCCAAGTGCTAGCACCTGGTCTCTTATGCCATTTATTATTAATTTTGAAGAGTTTTTGGGCGAAAATCATGCGAAATGGGAACGAATATCTCCAAGATAACGTCTAGCTAATCATGCATGTCTCGGAGATGAATAAGAAGCACACACAAAAGAAATGAAAGATATGTCGCCTAAGAATAGCTAGGTTATGAGTGACATGCCTAATTGGTGTCTAAGTTCTGGTGGACAAGCACATGCATGTTACAGCTAAAGGTATAAGATCTGTACATAAAAATAAGAAAACACAGCAAAACACACAACACAACACGACTCGACAAGACAAATCCTAAAATTCTAATGCAGGACTTGACTCGGACCAGGATGGCCATCCATCCTAGCTGCACTACGTATCCCGGCCTCGGGAAGAATCAGAGCCAACGTAGTTCGGTGTCCTATGCTAAACTACAATGCCTAAACCTCTAGGACCGCTATCCTAGACTCGATCAACTAGACTCGACTAGTTTTTAAAGCTTTTTGTGCGATTGGTTAAATTCAAGTGGATTGTGATTTTTACGACTCTCTATATGTCCTAACTAATGCAGGTTGTTTAGCCTTAAGCTAATGCAGGTGGGCCCTACATCCTATGTGTATCTAGGCTGTGCAACATAAAGAAAACCATGGGCTGACTATATGCTTCCTAGTCTAGCCATCGGTTCGACTAAGTGTCTGACCGATCGACTCGAGGCCTCCTAACTCTAGGGACACTCACACGACATGACACACCACATCAATACAAATCAAGACCGACTCCTAACTCTAAAACACCCTAAATATCTAGGACAGACTCCTAACTCTAGGGGAAGATCTTTTTGAAAAGGTTTTGAAGTTTTTTGTATTTTTGGGAGGTTTTGAAGTTATGAAAAATGGTGAAAGTTGTGAGAAATATTTACAAAAATGGTGACTGAAAATGGTGAAAGGGTGTAAAAATGGTGACTGAACTCAGGGTGCCAGCAGCACGCCTGAGCTGCCTACGTACCCCTCAGCTAGGGATCAAGCCATCCGTAGTTCGGACCAGAATTCCTAACTACTCTGCACATGACTCAAGATTTTTTGAGATTTTTGATTTTGATTATGTTTTTTTGAATTTTTAAGTGTTTTTGGAATGTTTTTGTTGTTTTTAAGTGTTTTTGGAATGTTTTTGTTGTTTTTTTTGACACCAGAGAATAAAATCCTATCATCATAAGGGTAGGGAGACTTCTGGAATCCCGCAAAGGTTGGACAGCATCCTATGCTTTGCGGGGGAACGATCAGGAAAATAACTCGGCAAGGGTTGGACAGCATCCTATACCTTGCAGGAGCGGGTAAAGATCACGACTTGATGAGAGGATGGACAGAATCCTAACCCCTATGATGATAGGAAAAATTCCTGGACTGACTGAAGGACTGACTCTCAAACTGGAAATTCTAAAAAAGATATGCTAATGAGACAAGGCATGTCTCTTAAAGAGATGGAGGACAAATAAGGGTGTTAACACCATTTGCAAGAGGGTTGCACATACCAAAATGAAATGGGTTGCCATTATTAAAGTGAAGAGGGCTGTACAAACCAAAATGAAATGGGTTGCCATTATTAAAGTGAAGAGGGCTGACAATATCAAGATGAGGGGGCTGACATATATATATAAACAGAAAAATGAGGTGGCTGCAATACAGAGTCGGTATGCTTGTGTGGGACCTGCTGAGACCCGCCGCTGTGGGACCCGCTGATGTGGGACCCGCTGTGGGACCCACTGGGACCCGCTGTTGTGGGACCCGTTGTGGGACCCACTGTGGGACCCGTTGTGGGACCCGCTGGGACCCGCTGTTGTGGGACCCGCTGTGGGACCCACTGATGTGGGACCTGCTGTGGGACCTGCTGTGGGACCCGATGTGGGACCCGCTGTGGGACCTACTGATGTGGGACCCGCTGTGGGACCCGTTGCTGTGGGACCCGCTGGGACTGCTGTTGTGGGATCCGCTGTGGGACCCGCTGTTGTGGGACCCACTGCGGGACCCGCGGTTGTGGGACCCGCTGATGTGGGACCCACTGCTGTGGGACCCGTTGATGTGGGACCACTGCTGTGGGACCCGCTGTGGGACCCGCTGCGGGACCCGCTGATGTGGGACCCACTGTGGGACCCACTGTGGGACCCACTGTTGTGGGACCCACTGTTGTGGGACCCACTGTGGGACCCACTGTTGTGGGACCCCCTGTTGTGGGACCCGTTGTGGGACCCGCTGATGTGGGACCCCGCTGCGGGACCCGCTGATGTGGGACCCACTGGGCCCTGCTGTTATGGGACCCGCTGCGGACCCGCTGCGGGACCCACTGATGTGGGACACGCTGTGGGACCCGTGTAGTGCAAAGAATGAATAATTCTAAAATAAAAACTGAACTTACGCCAGCTATAGGAGGAACAAGAGATCCAGGAAGGTGTTGACAGAGTCGTGCTTGTGTGGGGCCCGCTGATGTGGGACCCGCTGATGTGGGACCCGCTGATGTGGGATCCGCTGGAGGTGGGGCCCGCTGGAGGTGGGGTGGAGGAGATGTGGATGCCGGTGGAGCTCCAGTGGTTGGTTGGGAGGATGCCGGAGAAGGTGGTGGTGATCGGTGGATGGCCGGTCGGAGATGGGTTTGGCCTCGCCGGATTCCGGCTGGATTGCCGGAGGAGAAGACTCTCTCTCTCTCTCTCTCTCTCTCTCTCCCTCTCTCTCTCTCTACAGATCTCTCCTCCCTCTCTCTCTCTTTCCCCTCTGCAGATCTCTCTCTCTCTCCCTCTCCCCTCTGGTTTTTCCCTTTTTTTCTTTCTCTCTGGTTCCCTCTTTTTCTTTTTTTTCTGGTTTTTCTTCGCGAGAGAGAAGAAAACCATCATGAGTCATCATGAGGGGGAGAGAAAAATGAGAGTGGTTGTCCCCCTCATGTCCCCCCATTTTCTTAATTTTTCAAAAAAAATAAAATAAAAAATCATTACATGCATAGGATACCAAAAGAAAACAAAAAACATAATCATTACGCCCGTTTTAAAAATCAAAAGAAAATGATGATGTCCTTATTCTCTATTTGAATACAAGCGGATCCCACATTAGCGGGCCCCACACAAACGGGTCCCACACAAGTGGGCCCCACATTCTCTTTTGCTCGGATTAATTCCATTCGAATACGCGGGTTTAGGGCCCTGTCAAAATGGGGTGTCTACAGATGCCCCTCTTTGGCAGAGTGTGCTTGTCGCACGAAAGTCAAAGCTGAACAGACAACACATTTTGACTGGCCCAAAAAAAAATAATTTTGGACTTTTGTTTTTTTTTGTTTTTTTTGTTTTTTTTTTTTTTTTTTTTGGATTTTTGAAAATGATACTCACAAAGATAACATGGTGAAATAGCCTTTCACCGGACTCTGACTCCACAAACGCTGGTGAGATAGCCTCTCTTGAACTCGTAACTCAATAATGGATATATGGATGAGATAGCCTCTCTTGCAAAACTTTAAAGGATTGATTTGGCTGCGAGAGAGCCGGGAAAGATATTGGTTTGGTAGCGATTGAACCAGAAGCCGAGAATTGACTTGACTGCGAATGAGTCGGAAGGTCAAAATTTGCTTGGTTGCGAGCGAACCGAAAAGCGAAGGGTTTGACTTGACTGCGAAAAAGCCAAAGTCAGGGATACTGGCCGAGTTGCGAATGAACTATGAGACCGAATAATTGACTTGGTTGCGAATGAACCAGAAAGTCAGGGATTGACTCGACTGCGAATGAGTCAGAGTTAGGGAGATTAGCTTGATTGCGAATGAATCAAGAAATCAGCAAGAAACTTGGCAGCGAATGAGCCGAAGAGTCTAAGATTTTAGCTTGGTTGCGAATGAACCAAAAGACTGGAATTTGATTTGAGCTGCGAATGAGTTAAGAATTGGAAGATTGACTCGACTGCGAAGGAGTCGAAGTCAGGGAGATTATCTTGATTGCGAATGAATCAAGAAATCAGCGAGAACTTGGCAGCGAATGTGCCGAAGAGTCCGAGATTTTGACCCGGTTGCGAATGAACCAAAAGGCCAGAATTATGACTTGGCTGCGAACGAACCGAAGTCAAAGAGATTAACTTGACTGCGAATGAGTCAAGAAATTAGAAAACAGGCCTGACTGCGAATGAGTCGGAAACCTAAGATTTTGACCCGGTTGCGAATGAACCAAAAGGTCGAGGATATGAGCGAGACTGCGAATGAGTCAAAACTCAAAGGATTGACCTGGTTGCGAATGAACCGAAAGGTTGAAGATATGCAAACCTGAATTTGGATCTGAGAAGATAGCATCTTGGCAGATGATCAGGGCGGAATGATTAGACGGTTATCATGATCAAACCTATGACCTGGTTGCGAATGAACCGAAAGGTCGAGGATATGAGCGAGACTGCGAATGAGTCAGAACTCAAGGATTGACCTGGTTGCGAATGAACCGAAAGGTCGAAGATATGCAAACCTGAATTTGGATCTGAGAAGATAGCATCTTGGCAGATGATCAGGGCGGAATGATTAGACAGTTATCATGATCAAACCTATAACCTGGTTGCGAATGAACCGAAAGGTGGAGGTTATGAGCGAGACTGCGAATGAGTCAAAACTCAAGGATTGACCTGGTTGTGAATGAACCGAAAGGTCGAAGATATGCAAACCTGAATTTGGATCTGAGAAGATAGCATCTTGGCAGATGATCAGGGCGGAATGATTAGACAGTTATCATGATCAAACCTATGACCTGGTTGCGAATGAACCGAAAGGTCGAGGATATGAGCGAGACTGCGAATGAGTCAAAACTCAAGGATTGACCTGGTTGCGAATGAACCGAAAGGTCGAAGATATGCAAACCTGAATTTGGATCTGAGAAGATAGCATCTTGGCAGATGATCAGGGCGGAATGATTAGACAGTTATCATGATCAAACCTATGACCTGGTTGCGAATGAACCGAAAGGCCGAGGATATGAGCGAGACTGCGAATGAGTCAAAACTCAAAGGATTGACCTGGTTGCGAATGAACCGAAAGGTCGAAGATATGCAAACCTGAATTTGGATCTGAGAAGATAGCATCTTGGCAGATGATCAGGGCGGAATGATTAGACAGTTATCATGATCAAACCTATGACCTGGTTGCGAATGAACCGAAAGGCCGAGGATATGAGCGAGACTGCGAATGAGTCAAAACTCAAAGGATTGACCTGGTTGCGAATGAACCGAAAGGTCGAAGATGTGCAAACCTGAATTTGGATCTGAGAAGATAGCATCTTGGCAGATGATCAGGGCGGAATGATTAGACAGTTATCATGATCAAACCTAAATTGGGATCTGGGAAGATAGCATCTTGACAGATCAACAGGGCGGAATGATTAGACAGCTATCATGATCAAACCTAAATTGGGATCTGGGAAGATAGCATCTTGACAGATCAACATGGTGGAATGATTAGACAGCTATCATGATCAAGCCTAAATTGAGATCTGGGAAGATAGTAGCATCTTGACAGATCAACATGGCGGAATGATTAGACAGCTATCATGATCAAACCTAAATTGGGATCTGGGAAGATAGCATCTTGACAGATCAACATGGCGGAATGATTAGACAGCTATCATGATCAAACCTAAATTGGGATCTGGGAAGATAGCATCTTGACAGATCAACACGGCGGAATGATTAGACAGCTATCATGATCAAACCTAAATTGGGATCTGGGAAGATAGCATCTTGACAGATCAACACGGCGGAATGATTAGACAGCTATCATGATCAAACCTAAATTGGGATCTGGGAAGATAGCATCTTGACAGATCAACACGGCGGAATGATTAGACAGTTATCATGATCAAACCTAAATTGGGATCTGGGAAGATAGCATCTTGACAGATCAACATGGTGGAATGATTAGACAGCTATCATGATCAAACCTAAATTGGGATCTGGGAAGATAGCATCTTGACAGATCAACATGGTGGAATGATTAGACAGCTATCATGATCAAGTCTAAATTGAGATCTGGGAAGATAGCATCTTGACAGATCAACATGGTGGAATGATTAGACAGCTATCATGATCAAGCCTAAATTGAGATCTGGGAAGATAGCATCTTGACAGATCAACAAAGCGGTATAATTAGACAATCATCATGATCAAACCACTCTAGGAACCAAGAACACGAAACTCAAGAAGGAACAATTTTGATTCAAGAAATCGAGATTGTGATCGAGTCCATTACAAGATTGATCGTCTCTTGCCGAGAACGTTAGGAGTGTGCGATCTCTGTTGAGAACCAGACACAGGTAACTTGCTGAGGTTTTGAGTATTGACCATTTTTTCTGAGAGAACTGAATTTTGCCGGGGATTGAAGGCTGCGCGAGCAAATTCTAGACTCCACTGAGGAAATTGATTTTCTGGGGAAGTTGACCTTTCAGAGAGTGCACTTGTCTGAGAAGTTTGAAGTTTGGCTCGAGATATACTCGTACATCTACCTTTTGTGCTTGATATCTTTTATGACGCAAGTCATAAAAGATGCCCCTAGTATATTGTGTTTCCATGACAGGAGTTTTAAGGAGGCAGGACAATGATGGTTGAAGAAAAGATGCTTCATTTCATGAAGGCTCAAGGATGCAAAGTTCTTTTGTATGGAGAGAATAGGACAATAACCATGATGGCTGAGTCTGAAAATCCCTTCTTTCGCATTGCTCACTTTTGGAGGCTTAAGGTCTCTGGTAGGTTTGAACAAGATGTCTCCCGCCCCTTCTGGTACCTAAACCAGGATTTACTCTGAATTTTCTTCGCATTTTGGATGACACGCTCCCATTCTTCCAGCATCTGACAGTTTGGACTTTGCAAGGAGAGGGAACACAAATATGAAGGAGGAACAGATTTCCAAGGACTCAATCAAAGAAGATTCTCATTGTTCCAAGGACTCGACTCGCTTTTGACTCACTCTTGGATCTGATGTGTCATTTTTTAAGGGTATGGCTTAGCCACTCTTAGAGTATTTCGAAGACCGTGTCAAGATGCACAACTCTCCTTTTTCGGTGTTTATGTCATGGTTATTATCCCTTTTGGATTGCTCGGTTTCGATGCCCTCAGTTTAGAGGAATGTTAAAGTAAGCTTGCTGGCACTACTTGGACTCCGAGATTTTACCCTGGTTGAAGACTGTTTCTCCACCTCAATGATTCACTTTTTACTGGAAGTCATTGCCATTGACCAGATTGCCTTTTCAGGTTTTCAATCTGACGGACCGCTTGCCCTAACTTTTGCCTGGTTCGCCCTTTCGGGTTTTCAATCCAGCGGGCTCGATACCCTAACTTTTGCCTAAGCTGACTTTTCAGTTGTCAACTTAGCGGGTGAATGACCCTAAATTTTGCCTAGACCGCCCTCCCGGGTTTTCAGCCTAGCGGGTCTTCAGATTCCATCGTTTTTTGTTCTTGACTTTGAACCTCTGCTTGTTCACCAGAAGGACTTTCTAAGTGGGCTGGGGTTCAAAACGGTTGGATATTTCTTTTGGATTTCAAAGTTTCGACTAGACTTGGATTAGCCAGGTTGCCTAAGTACCCCAACAATGGAGGATCAGGTTCGAGTGGTTCGCTGAGGTTTGGAACAGAATGATTTGGCTTTTAAGCTCAAAGGTTGAAAGGGAATAATTTGACTTTTATCCCAAAGGTTGAAAGGGAATAATTTGACTTTTATCCCAAAGGTTGAAAGGGAATAATTTGATTTTTATCCCAAAGGTTGACCGAACCTGAATTGATCAGGTTGCCTACGTACCCCCGAAGAGTTGGGGATCAGGTCAGACGTAGTTCGGGCCGAAATGCCCCTGGTTTGCGGGTGTTTGAAAAGAATGTTTGATTTTGTTGAGGCTCGAAGGTGTTCGCAAAAGGATTTTTTTTGAACTTGGGATTTTTGGCGTTTAAGGCTCAGGCGTCCAAGGATGGCCTTCTGATGTTTTGGCATACAAGCTTCTTGAATGGCTAAGGTTCAATGGCTTTGAACTTTTTTTTCTTTCTCTTTTTTTTTGAGGAGTCTGGCGGCATTTCCTTGCAAGACTTCATCTGCACTGTGCAAGCTAGACTGATTGAATTCCCACTTTTTCTTTGGGATCTCGCACTGATATTCGGGATTCTACGGCTCTGGGTCTTCTATGAATGCTGAAGATGATTTTGAAATTTTCAATCCATTTATCGACTCTGCTTCCTGCGATTCTGACGTTCTTGAGGAGTTGACGTGGGGCATGCTCCCTTCTCCTTTCTTCTCTGGATTCTATCTTATTTTTCTTTGTTCATTCTGATTTTAATTTTTTTGCTTGGATGTGGGGAATGCCCCTACACCTGGAATGCTTTAACTTGAAATTCCATCGCAATGTATAGCCCAAGTATTCTTTTTGGGGTTCATGCTCTATGCTCATGACTTTGTTGTCTGAAAGTCTTCTCTCAATTTTTCATTCATTGCATTTGATGTCTGGTATTCTTCATTTGAATTTTTTTTTTCTTTCGACCTGATGTCTGAAGCTGAGGGTGACTCACGTTGAACAGTGCCAAGGCACGCTTCTGATTTATCCTCATAGGACCAAGCAACACTTCCTTGAACCCTCTAAATAGGTTTATCGACTCTTTGCACTCTTCGGGAGATTTTGCCAATCCTTATTTCCCGAGTTTCGGATTTCAATTTCATCTTCAAGTGGCTTTGCTCGACGCTCTTCCTCTCGTTTGATTATCTTTCAAATCTCGAGGAGAATTTCATCGGCATCCTCATTCGAGGAGGGTGTCTTAATTTGTTTATTAACATTAGATCCAAGAGTGAACATATACGAGAATATTGACGACACTGGAATCAAATGTTCTTTTCATTGAATGTTTGAAGTACATACAATGATTTTTGATGCGCCACGATAGGCTCTCCATCAAATTCAGCAAAAGATTGGACATTGGCTCACAATGAGAGAGACCAATAAACACAACGTACGTAGAATTGATATTGGCATGGTTAGGCTTACCAACTTTGACAGGAGGGTTGGTATACACTCTTCCAAACAAATTTCAAAGATGAGACACTTCATCGGAGGCAACGGATTGGCGCTGAAAGTTCAAGGACAACGTGCCTTCATTAATGGCGATAATGATCGGAAAGAGTAATCCTAGAGTTAGAATCTCAGAAGGGAGGGCCTCTTCAGTTTCTGGTGACCCAGCTCAAATTGTTCTTTGGCACCTGACAATGGCAAGGCTTTCTCTGGTATGATGTTTTCAAGGAGTTCAAGCTCTGATATTTTTCTTTTCTCTTCCCAATCATTTTCCAGCCCAGAGGTGGTACAAGTAAAGGTGGTAAGATATATGAAGGGTTGATGGGTGAAATGGTTCCCATGGTGGGTGTAGGAGGTGCAACACGGTTAGGTGTAGGGTTCTCAGAAGCATTTGAGTTCAAGAAGAATGAGGGGATCCCTGCCTATCAGGTCATGGATGTCATCACCATCTCTCTCATTTCTCTCAAGACGAGACTTTCAGCATACTCAGCCATCTGGGCAATGTGAGAGGAAAAAGGTATAGTGGGCTAGACCAAGCGAGTTTAGAGATGAAAGCTTTTTTAGGGTTGATGGTAGACGAGTGACTAAGACTCCTGTCATGGACACCATAAACACTAGGCTCAATGAGAATTAATCGCATGACAATGTAATGTACAAGTTGAAGCAAAAGGTAGCACAAACACATCCTTCCCCTTGGATAAAAATCCTACAGCATAACAACTGTACATGAAGATGTAGTACGGCAAGTACATGGTTCGTCAACAAGCCTAAAAGGATGATGACCACACTCAAGGTATTTGGAAAAAATTCGGCAGCATAACGGCCATACTAGGAGGGTCTCAGCAACTAAATATGAAGAGTATGCCGTCATGGTCAAGATAAAGCAGGGCTCTCAGCAAGAACACATTCCGGTAATGATAATGGCAAGATAGACTCATAACCGACATGCGGAGTACATCTGATCAGGATCAATCAAATGATCAAGCACATGGGAGATAGATCATGGCTAAAAGAGCCAAGCATCTGATGATAATCCATAGAATGGAGAGAGAGGAATAATTGATTAGATTATGAAGGAAAACTTAACTAGGAAGTAAACCCTAATCTAATAACAAATATGTATACATATATATACATCCTAACCAGGGGCACCAACCCTAGTCTAATCTAGCGGAGCCAAGGAGGTCTCGACTCGAAAATGTCTGTGAGTGTACTAGACAACGCGGCGAGTAATCACAGTGTGACTTACCCTTCTACACTACATGGGTAGGCTGACTTCTATCCTAGGCTCACATATACTGGTCGCACATGTTCGTCCTATATGAGTACATATATATAGTGTCCTAGCAAGGGTTCCCTAATTTTGGTTATAAAGGGAGCAACTAATATATATATACATAATATAATGAAATGAAAGTAGGGCCCAGGCATTTCTGCAGGGTACTATGCCTATGACCATACCCTTGATGTATAACGCCAGCACACCCAGCATTATACAGAGTATGTTCATTGCTCATCGGCTGCTGTAGAACACCAGCACACCCAGTGTCTACGGCTGCAGCTCTGGCGCATAGCTCGGAAATAGATACAACGGCTCCCATCTGGTGCGCGTCATATCTATTCCCTGAGGCCAATAATGAAAATAATGAAAGAAATAAAGAATATGACAATGCATGATGTGCAGTGTGTGAATCCCTTGTTTTATTTACGCACCTAATTGGTGCCCCTGGATTTCTAACGATAAAGTTCCCATTTAACTTGGTTTTGACCCAAATTTCTTCAAAATTAATAAAAATGGCATTTTTACAGAGTTAGGCAATGTTTCAAAAACTCCCCAGCAGAGTCGCCAGCCTGTGGACCCCGATCCGGGACGGGCGTGAGGGGACGGGCCCCCGCGCGAGTCTCTGGATCATCCACGTGAAGGAGAGCCCCGCCAAGGAACTCTCGAAAGAGTGCCCCTCACAGCATGAGCGGCGATGTGAAGTGAGATACCTCTCGATTCGGGGACCAGCCCGGATTCGAGACGCACCTCGAATAAAGAAAGAGTCGCCATCCAAGGAAGTGGGCCCTGGATCCCATGCTGTGCTCTGTTGCAACAGATAACCAGAGATATAAAATAGGGTTCGTGCCTGATGACGAATGGGGAAGGGATTAGGCGCCCCCAATTCGCCCAAGTGCTAGCACCTGGTCTCTTATGCCATTTATTATTAATTTTGAAGAGTTTTTGGGCGAAAATCATGCGAAATGGGAACGAATATCTCCAAGATAACGTCTAGCTAATCATGCATGTCTCAGAGATGAATAAGAAGCACACACAAAAGAAATGAAAGATATGTCGCCTAAGAATAGCTAGGTTATGAGCGACATGCCTAATTGGTGTCTAAGTTCTGGTGGACAAGCACATGCATGTTACAGCTAAAGGTATAAGATCTGTACATAAAAATAAGAAAACACAGCAAAACACACAACACAACACGACTCGACAAGACAAATCCTAAAATTCTAATGCAGGACTTGACTCGGACCAGGATGGCCATCCATCCTAGCTGCACTACGTATCCCGGCCTCGGGAAGAATCAGAGCCAACGTAGTTCGGTGTCCTATGCTAAACTACAATGCCTAAACCTCTAGGACCGCTATCCTAGACTCGATCAACTAGACTCGACTAGTTTTTAAAGCTTTTTGTGCGATTGGTTAAATTCAAGTGGATTGTGATTTTTACGACTCTCTATATGTCCTAACTAATGCAGGTTGTTTAGCCTTAAGCTAATGCAGGTGGGCCCTACATCCTATGTGTATCTAGGCTGTGCAACATAAAGAAAACCATGGGCTGACTATATGCTTCCTAGTCTAGCCATCGGTTCGACTAAGTGTCTGACCGATCGACTCGAGGCCTCCTAACTCTAGGGACACTCACACGACATGACACACCACATCAATACAAATCAAGACCGACTCCTAACTCTAAAACACCCTAAATATCTAGGACAGACTCCTAACTCTAGGGGAAGATCTTTTTGAAAAGGTTTTGAAGTTTTTTGTATTTTTGGGAGGTTTTGAAGTTATGAAAAATGGTGAAAGTTGTGAGAAATATTTACAAAAATGGTGACTGAAAATGGTGAAAGGGTGTAAAAATGGTGACTGAACTCAGGGTGCCAGCAGCACGCCTGAGCTGCCTACGTACCCCTCAGCTAGGGATCAAGCCATCCGTAGTTCGGACCAGAATTCCTAACTACTCTGCACATGACTCAAGATTTTTTGAGATTTTTGATTTTGATTATGTTTTTTTGAATTTTTAAGTGTTTTTGGAATGTTTTTGTTGTTTTTAAGTGTTTTTGGAATGTTTTTGTTGTTTTTTTTGACACCAGAGAATAAAATCCTATCATCATAAGGGTAGGGAGACTTCTGGAATCCCGCAAAGGTTGGACAGCATCCTATGCTTTGCGGGGGAACGATCAGGAAAATAACTCGGCAAGGGTTGGACAGCATCCTATACCTTGCAGGAGCGGGTAAAGATCACGACTTGATGAGAGGATGGACAGAATCCTAACCCCTATGATGATAGGAAAAATTCCTGGACTGACTGAAGGACTGACTCTCAAACTGGAAATTCTAAAAAAGATATGCTAATGAGACAAGGCATGTCTCTTAAAGAGATGGAGGACAAATAAGGGTGTTAACACCATTTGCAAGAGGGTTGCACATACCAAAATGAAATGGGTTGCCATTATTAAAGTGAAGAGGGCTGTACAAACCAAAATGAAATGGGTTGCCATTATTAAAGTGAAGAGGGCTGACAATATCAAGATGAGGGGGCTGACATATATATATAAACAGAAAAATGAGGTGGCTGCAATACAGAGTCGGTATGCTTGTGTGGGACCTGCTGAGACCCGCCGCTGTGGGACCCGCTGATGTGGGACCCGCTGTGGGACCCACTGGGACCCGCTGTTGTGGGACCCGTTGTGGGACCCACTGTGGGACCCGTTGTGGGACCCGCTGGGACCCGCTGTTGTGGGACCCGCTGTGGGACCCACTGATGTGGGACCTGCTGTGGGACCTGCTGTGGGACCCGATGTGGGACCCGCTGTGGGACCCACTGATGTGGGACCTGCTGTGGGACCTGTTGTGGGACCCGCTGATGTGGGACCCACTGCTGTGGGACCCGTTGATGTGGGACCACTGCTGTGGGACCCGCTGTGGGACCCGCTGCGGGACCCGCTGATGTGGGACCCACTGTGGGACCCACTGTGGGACCCACTGTTGTGGGACCCACTGTGGGACCCACTGTTGTGGGACCCCCTGTTGTGGGACCCGTTGTGGGACCCGCTGATGTGGGACCCCGCTGCGGGACCCGCTGATGTGGGACCCACTGGGCCCTGCTGTTATGGGACCCGCTGCGGACCCGCTGCGGGACCCACTGATGTGGGACACGCTGTGGGACCCGTGTAGTGCAAAGAATGAATAATTCTAAAATAAAAACTGAACTTACGCCAGCTATAGGAGGAACAAGAGATCCAGGAAGGTGTTGACAGAGTCGTGCTTGTGTGGGGCCCGCTGATGTGGGACCCGCTGATGTGGGACCCGCTGATGTGGGATCCGCTGGAGGTGGGGCCCGCTGGAGGTGGGGTGGAGGAGATGTGGATGCCGGTGGAGCTCCAGTGGTTGGTTGGGAGGATGCCGGAGAAGGTGGTGGTGATCGGTGGATGGCCGGTCGGAGATGGGTTTGGCCTCGCCGGATTCCGGCTGGATTGCCGGAGGAGAAGACTCTCTCTCTCTCTCTCTCTCTCTCTCCCTCTCTCTCTCTCTACAGATCTCTCCTCCCTCTCTCTCTCTTTCCCCTCTGCAGATCTCTCTCTCTCTCCCTCTCCCCTCTGGTTTTTCCCTTTTTTTTCTTTCTCTCTGGTTCCCTCTTTTTCTTTTTTTTTCTGGTTTTTCTTCGCGAGAGAGAAGAAAACCATCATGAGTCATCATGAGGGGGAGAGAAAAATGAGAGTGGTTGTCCCCCTCATGTCCCCCCCATTTTCTTAATTTTTCAAAAAAAATAAAATAAAAAATCATTACATGCATAGGATACCAAAAGAAAACAAAAAACATAATCATTACGCCCGTTTTAAAAATCAAAAGAAAATGATGATGTCCTTATTCTCTATTTGAATACAAGCGGATCCCACATTAGCGGGCCCCACACAAACGGGTCCCACACAAGTGGGCCCCACATTCTCTTTTGCTCGGATTAATTCCATTCGAATACGCGGGTTTAGGGCCCTGTCAAAATGGGGTGTCTACAGTAGGATAGACTCCTGATGTCCCGCAAAGGTTAGACAGCATCCTATGCTTTGCGGGGGAATTGGACAGAATCACGACTCTGCAAGGGTTGGACAACATCCTATACCTTGCAAGAGCAGATAAAATTTACGCGACTTGATGAGAGGATGGACAGAATCCTAACCCCTATGATGATAGGACAGACTCCTGAAAGACTGAAGGACTGACTCCTATGCCTGAAGACTGACTCTGAAAGATGAAAGGACAGACTCCTAAACTCTCTATGACAGACTCTAAAAAAGAAGAAATCCCTTAACCTGCGAAAACTCTAAGGCGGGAAGGGAAGGGGTTGGCTCAAGAAACGTTCCGTCATAGCCTAAACCCAAATAAATTGCTAAGATAGTGGGCCATCGCTAAGCCAATCAAAATTAAAGACGAACCCGAAGAGAAAGGACACGACGATGAACTGGAACATCCACAATCTGACTATGACCAAAAGATGGGACAAGTTATCAATACAGAACAAATGAAGTTGAGCTTAACCAATTAAGCTAAGAGAAAATAGAAATGAACACATGGTGCGACATATTTCTAGCCTTAGAACTCATACTTACCATTATACTTCCATAGAGGCATTACCTCCAAGGTTCCAAGAGAAGCTCGCATGAGGTGCGCGTAAATGTGGCCATAAACTTCCTCCACCAGAACCCACCATCAAAATCCGCTCCATTTACATGGTCCGATTTCGAAAGAGAGAATAGAGTCGAAATTGCCCCACGACAGCTTGAATAGAGGCGAATAGAGGACCCCAAAATGCGCTTTAAATTAGGATTTCTCTTCCCTTTTTTTTTAGAGCAGCCGAGGCCATGGAAGAGGAACCCAAAAAACAACAGAAGTAACCCTAGAAAGAAAAGGGGTTTTTGCGATTTTAGGAGGTGAGGGTGGAGGTAGAAGGAGGTGGCGATGTTGGAGGTGGTCGAAGATTTTTTTTTTTTTTTTATAAAAAAAACAGGGGAAAATATTTGAATGGGTTTGGTGCGGTTGGGGATGGACAGAGGAGATGATGGTCATGGGTTTAATGGGATGAAGACATGGAGGATGTGGAGGTGGTTGGGGCGAATGGTGGGGGGTTTTAATGGAGGAGAAGAAATGGGGGGTTGTGGATGGGATTCGGTGAAAGCCGAATGGGTTTTTCGAAAGGGGTTTGACCTCGAAAATGGGTTTTGGGGGTGAGGGAGTTGCAGAAAGTGGGTTCGGCTTTGGGGTGGAGATGGTGGATGGGCGGCAGCTTGGGAGGATTTTCGAAGGGTTTTGGTGGCTGGTGGTGGTGTGAGTGGTGGCGGTTGCCGGGGTTTAAGGTTATAAAAGTAGAAAAAATGGTGGTGGAGGTGGGGTTTCCATGGAGGAAGGTGGAGGTAGTGGCGGCCATGGAGGAGGAGAAGGGCGACTGGGTTCCGGTGGGTTTCCTGGGATTTATGGGTTTGGGCTTTGCTAGATGTGGGTTTTGCTAGAGGTTAGAAATAGAAAAGAGTAAAAGCAGAGGAGGTTGAAGATGGCGGTGGAAGATGGTGGCTCCGGTGATGGCGGCTTGCCGGAGGAGGTGGAAATGGTTTGGATGGGGTGCGACGGCTGTTTTTTTGTTTTTTTTTGTTTTTGAAGTGAGTTTTGCTGGCCGGTGGTGGTGGTGGGTTTGGTGGAGGAGATGGAATGGCCGGTGGAGGAGGGTTCGATGGTGGCTGGTTGTGGTGGGTTCGGGCAGAATGGGCTTTGGGGAAGAGGCTAGGTGGTGGCTGTGGGTTCTTCTCCCTCTCTCTGTTTTTTTTTTTTTTTTTGGAATGAGGCCTCCTCCTCTCTAAACCCTAGTTCGATGATATATAGGGGGAAATGGTGAATTTTCTCCCCCCCCCCATCCTCCATGGGCAACTACCATCTAATGCATTTTAACTACTCTTTTCCTCGATAAGGGAGGGGGTGCCTGGGAAGCAATGGGACTAATATTTTGAGTCTTGTTACTGCATTTGGGGTTAGTAGTGGCACACCCTTTGGTTCTATAAACCACCCCCTCCTACTTTAGATAGGGGAAATGATAACAGCACAGCCAAGATTTGATAATCACACCAATTTAGCCCATCTTGTTTGCCATTTCTAGTATGATTTTCTTTTGAAAAATTGCAGGGACACTCTCGGGGATATTAACAACATGCGGGGATATTTGTACCCACAAATGTGCACAACCAGATGCCCAGAACACGAGCCTTCTTCTAATTTTGGGGCCAGCCCCTCAGGAATTTCGAGATTAATTTCGGGACATCTGGGGACTCGAAATTCGGGAATTCTATTGGATATTCAATTTTGGGGATTTTAGGGCCTTGTCAAAATGGGGTGTCTACAGATGGGACCCCGATCCGAGAGAGGCGGGGGGACGGGCCCCCACGCGAGTCTCAAGATCATCCACGTGAAGGAGAGCTCCGCCAAGGAACTCTCGAAAGAGTGCCCCTCACAGCATGAGCGGCGATGTGAAGTTAGATACCTCTCGATTCGGGGACTAGCCCGGATTCGAGACGCACCTTAAACAAAGAATGAGTCGCCATCCAAGGAAGTGGGCCCTGGATCCCATGCCGTGCTCTGTCGCAACAGATAACCAGAGATATAAAAGGTCCGTGCCTGATGACGAATGGGGAAGGGGTTAGGCGCCCCCAATTCGCCCAAGTGCGAGCACCTGGTCTCTCATGCCATTTATTATTAACTTTGAAGAATTTTGGGCGAAAATCATGTGAAATGGGAACGAAGATCCCCGAGATAACGTCTAACTAATCATGCATGTCTCGGAGATGAATAAGAAGCACACACACAAAAAAAGAAAAAAAGAAAAAAGATGAATGACATGCCACCTAAGAATAGCTAGGTTTATGAGTGTCATGCCTGATTGGTGTCTAAGTTCTGGTGGACAAACACATGCATGCTACATTAGAAAGACAAAAAAAAAGAATAAAAATAGATAAATAAATAAACATAAAAGTAAATAAATGAATGAGATATTTGAGTTACCTAAGCGAAGAGCAGATGGCGGACAACGAAATGGGGAGATGGGGCCTCGGTGGATGAAACGGGGTTGATCGGAGAGTGTCCAGAAAGTGGAACTCGAGCTCCCCTTTGGAAAATGCTTTTTCTTTTTTTTTATTATATATTTTTTTTTTTATATATAAATAAAAAATAAAAAAAAACGAGCCTCTCTTCTCTCCCTCTCTCTCTCTCTCTTCTTCTCTCTTCCTCTCTCTTCTCTCCCTCTCTTCCTCTCTAAGAAGATTTTTTTTTAGGGTCTGTTTGGGAGTTGCAGGGACGGAGAATCAGATGGTGGAGGTGGTTCTTCTGAGATGGGTTTAGGTAGAATGGGTGAAGGTGGAAGTGGTGGCCGACGGTGGAGGTGGGGTTGCAGAGGTGGTGGGGTGCGATGGCTGATGGGGGTGGTTCGGGTATGGTGGAGGCGCGGCGAGGTGGGAAGAGAAGGGGGTTTAATGGAGGTGGCGGCTCGGTGGAGGAGGAAACTGTGGGGGTTCGGCCGGAGGAGGAGAGAAAAGAAAAAAAAAGAAAGGGGTTTTAGAGGAGATGGAGGAGGTGGTGGTGGTGGTGGGTGGCTGGGAAGAGGCCGGAGGCTGGGGAGAGGCCGAAGGTTGGAAGGTGGCCGGAGGTTGGGTTTTTCGGAAAATGGGTTTTGGATTTGCAAGAAAAACACAAAATGGTAGAGGTGGTGGTGGTGATGGGCGGTTTTAATGGAGGTTGGGGTAGGATTTCGGGATGATGATGGGTGGCCACGGAGAGGGGTTGATGGTGGTGGCAGCGAGGGCGGTTTGCCGGAGAAGATGGAGGAGGAGGTGGGTTTTTCGAAAATGGGTTTCGGGTTTGGGAGGTGTGGTGTTGAGAAGAGGGGAAGAAGAAGGTGGGTTTCTATGGAGGAAGGTTCGATGGTGGCTCGGTGCAGAGGTGGAGGTTGCGGTCGGCGGAGGTGGGTTTTTTAAAATAAAAAAAAATGGCAGAGGAGGTGGCCGGCCGGTGGGAAGGTGGTGGCTGGCCGTGGAGAGAGGAAGAAGAAGATGGTGGACGGCCGGAGATGGAATGGGGAGATGGTGGCTTGGTTAATGGAGGTGGGGTGGAAGAGAGGGTGGAGATGGGTTTGGCCTTGCCGGATTTCGGCTGGCCGTGGTGGTGAAGCGGAGGGTTTTTTTGAGGTGTTGAGAAGAGGGGAAGAAGAAGAAGGTGGGGGAGGGATAGGCTTGCCGGATTCCGGCAAGCTTGCCGGAGAAGATGGCGGCTGTGGATTTCTCTCTTCTTTGCTTCTTTCTCTCTTTTTCTCAAACGAAAAAATCCTCCCTCCCTTTCTCTCTCTGGTTGGTTTTATAACCCAGATATTTTCATGGGTGTGATCCTAGCCATTCATTGCAAAGCTCATGTGCCTTGTGTAATTTCAACATTTGATCTCTTCCATTGTCTTTACAAACCCTAATAAAAAATCTCTTCCTCACCTCATCCTACCCACACACTTTCCTTGTTGATCCTATGGCTTAGAATTATTACTTCTCAAGCAAGCAATGTGAACATCCAAGAATACCCTTAAAGATGGGTTGATTTCCTCTTTGCCCAAACCCCTATTGTGAAGAATGATATACTTGCCCCCCCCCTTTTTGCTCTAGACAGCCCCATCTAGTGTATTTTAACTACTCTTATCTCTACAGGGGGGTGGCTCGGGTAGAAAAAGGGGGCGGAATAAATTTTCTTCTTCTTTGATTTGCCCATGGTAAGCTAGTATTGGCACACCCATGCCCTGCTAATTCATCCTCCCTTTTCATATTTCTTTAAACTACGCCCAGCTCGAGCTCGAGACACGGGTTGGGATGCGACTTGGGTTGATTCGTTAAATTCGGGTTGAGATTTTCAACTGGCAATCGGGTTAGGCTCGGATTAATTCCATTCATTTTCCGCCTGACCTCGGGATTTCATTCGAATACGCGGGTTTAGGGCCCTGTCAAAATGGGGTGTCTACACGAAGGAACTGAACAAAGATCGAATATTCAAAACTGCGGGGGAGATGGGGTTAAAGACTGTGTAGACGTGTCTTAACCTACATTCATATTATTTTGAATTTTTCAAATCTCCCTATCTTGGCTAAGATAAGCACTTGATATGTTTCAATGATGTTTACAGTTATCTTTATGTCATTCCACATTTGATGACATGTCCTTCTTGGGAAAGGTTGTTTCATTCCAAACTTGATGATACAACTTAACTCAATTTGGATATGATGCCTGTAACATTCCAAATGGAAACATGGAATGGTTCTTTGTAAAGCAACTGTTTAGGTCTTGTTCTTGAATGAAACTTGACATTGATGCTTATTGATATTGATATTTATTTTTCAGCCATTATGAAATTGTACTAAGTTCTTCTGGTAGAACTAGATACTTTTAGTAAAATACACAAATGATTGGATTCATTTTTTAATGAAATTCATATTTGATAATTTACAGGAATTGGTGAAAATGGAGGAGATTGCCTCAATTTGGATCTTGATGAGGATGACTTACTTGATGAGTGAATCCTTATAGTGCAGTGGGAACTATTATTTTCTTTTCCGTTGATTAAATAGTTCACCTACATATGAAACTGCTTATGTTTGAGTTTAGATTATTTCTAAGACTCTTGGTTATGTTTTAAAGTATTTTGTTTTCAGTTGGATTACAAATCTTTATTGATATGGTAATATGGATGATTCAATAATTTTGTTTGGACATCACATTATCTATCTATTGGATTGTGTTATATGTAGAACATAGGAGGAGATTGTTGGGTATATAATATAACCCATGTATGTTCTAATATAAGCCCAATAGGTAATGGACCAGGTGTAGTGGGCCCATTTGGGCTGGAGCCCATTAACCTCTTATAACCCTAGTGTATCTCTATATATAGGGGCTGGAGGCAACAAACTAGGTATTCCAAACTAGATACCTTGGGTGTAATGCTTTAAGCATCCTTGCTTAAACCCTAATTACACTAACAAAAGATACCTATTGTTGGGGTAAAATCCGTGCTTCCTATAAGTGCACGACACTTGGCACCCAATTAAAATAGGAAACCAAACTTGCCTCCTCAGGTACGAGTGCAAGGAGTCAAGGACTCTCCAATTCTCTGGTTTGGCAACGTCGCCCCAAATGCTCTGGTTTGGCAACGTCGCCCCAAATGCTCCAAAAGGGAAAGTCTTGGTCTAGCATGACCGCCTTCCCGACACCATGGTTCTCCATTATAGAAACCAGTTCCCATGAGGAAACCTGGTACTTCTCAAGATAAGTATGGAAACTAACTCTAAGGAAAGTTGACCAAGAAGGAAAGACTCCCACAATAGCAAGTCTCCTAAACTGCCTTGGACTCCTCTATAAGAAGAACCCCACGGTCAAAGGTATGCACCTTCAAGATCTTGAATCATCTCCTTCAATCACCGCCATAGCTTTCCACTTTCATAACTTGGTTTTCTTGTGTGCCGATTTCTGGCTTGAGCATCAGAGTGGTCTCCTGGAATCCACACTCCGGGCCCCTAACGCGTGTTCCGTGAGCACGGCTGAATCATAGATTGGAGCTCTATCTATCAACCCTAGAACCATATTTCAGCATCAACAAGTATATAATGTTCTATTCTAACCTAATTACTAATTCAATCTAGTTGCCTAGTCCAGTTTAGTCCAGATGGGCTGCCTCATTGAACTAATTAATTTGCCTTATCTATCATAAGAAAATCCAATGGTGAGACTAATCCAACAGTTGGATCTCACATATTCTAACATTAGTCATGATTCATTCAAATCCCTTATCAGTAAGATCGGATTCAGAATATTCTTCGAATCCTACTTCTCATATCTCACTCACTCTTAATTCAAATCCCTTATCTATCGATTCGGAGTATTCTTTGAATCCTACTTCTCATGCCTCGATCACGGTTCATTTTAAATTAGACTGACCATTGGAGTACCTTAGAAGGTTCTGCTTACATTTTACATAGTTTATATTCACAAAAGAGGGTGAAGGCAAGAGTGACCCGCAGCGGCAAGGTGGCCTGCAGACATTGTAGGTGAGGGACTTAGCTATCGAAATTTTTGTCTTTTTTACTAAAAATCTCCTGAAATCTTAAAGTTATAAAAAAATTGGGGGATAAGTTTGTAAGAGAAATTATATGGTGGCCGACGACAAGTCCCGTAAAGGTGGTACGTCAATCGTACCACTCTTGATATTTAATCCAACAACAGCCTCTTTAAAAGTGCGCTGCCCTTGATATTTGATCCGACGGCAGCCTCTTAAAAAGCGCGCTGCTGGTAGATCATATATCAAGGGTGATACCGCTTTCACTGTACTTGACGGTTGGGCATCGTGTAAAAACTCAGTTTGTAAAATGATAAATTGAAGGACGCAGTTGCAAAAATAGCTACAATGACACCACCATCTCCTCAAAGTGCATTTATAAGGGCATAAAAAAATAT
Organism: Tasmannia lanceolata; assembly: GCF_043159265.1. Lineage (NCBI taxonomy): Eukaryota > Viridiplantae > Streptophyta > Magnoliopsida > Canellales > Winteraceae > Tasmannia > Tasmannia lanceolata. The sequence goes on from NW_027518689.1 coordinate 31,051,621, forward strand.
GAAAAGGGCACGCTGACAAAGATAAAATTAAAGCAACAATAAATGCACTATGTGGAGAATGACCAATAGGGGCGTCCTTCTAGCAGGGTTTTTGCTAGTGCGCCCTTCAGTCTATCATTCCTAGTATAATAAAATTGGATTTAGGACTGCCCCATCTGTTTTTCGTCAGATCCGGTCAAAAATAATTTCGGATCCTATGATAGGATCGTTAGGTCTAGATCCTAGTAATCTGTCTAGGTCTTCTCCATTTAAGTTCTCATTCGGAGGGACCATCAGACCATCTTGGTCCATTGACATCCCTACGGCCCTACGCAAGTGTATGTGCACATAATCAAATCCGTTTATAGTCCGGCAGCCACAAGTCTGGCCCATTTCCGTTGGCTCCACCTCGATCAGAGGATCCTTAGCCTCTTATTCATCAAGCCTTTTTTATGGTTCTGTAGACACCCCATTTTGACAAGGCCCTAAAGTCCCCAAAATTGAATATCCAGTAAAATTCCCAAATTTTGAGTCCCAAGATGTCCCGAATTTAATCTCCGCGAATTCCTGGGGGACTGGGCCTAGAATGAGAAGAAGGTTTGAGTCTTGGACCACCTTATTACGCATATTCCTGGGTACAAATTCCCCATGAGGTTGTTAGTATTCTCGAGAATCCCTCTGCAAAATTTCAGGGCAATCGGGCGAAAAATGAAGAATAAGACAGGCGAAGCATGTGCGATAGTCAAAGCTGGGTTGTGGTAGGGTGAATTATCAAAGCATGGTTGTGTGGATACCCCCCCCCCCTTTTTCAAAAAAGACAAGATATTTTGTTTGGCAAAATGGTGATTTGCCATCCTTGGAGGGGCAATTTTGGAATTCCAACAATACTTAGGGTATAAACAATCCTTAGGGACCCTTGGATCAAATCTAAGGGTGAGGATCATTTGGAAAAAGAAGAATCTTTGCCCTGTTTTTCTACTTGGCCCCTCCCCCTTAGGTTAAAATTTCTTCACAAATACACTAGAGGGTGGTTCTCCAGGAAGTAAAAGGGGGGGAGGCAAATTTATCATTCCCCTTTTATATATTCGCTCGAGCTAGGGTTACAGGGAGCGAGTTTTTCTCATTTTTTGCAAGAAAAAAAAAACAGAGAGCAAGGAGAAGCAGAGGGAGCCCAGCCGCCGGCCACCACCCTCCCCTTCTTCCTCTTTTTCTTCGTCCACCCCCTCCTCTGCTGCCTCCACCTACCTCCCCCCATTTTTCTTTTTCCTTATCACTCAAACCCCCCACATTCCCACCGGCCACCACCATTTTCTCCACCGTTGCAGCCACCCACACCTCCATTAAACCACCACCATCAAACCGCCCAAACCCACTTCAAAAAAAAAAAAAAAAATCAATCAAGAACAGAGGAGAGCAAGAGAGAAAAAAGAAAAAAATCAAAAAAGAAGAAGAAAGAAAACCGTCTCATCTTCTCCGGCAACTTGCCGGATTTCGACCGCACCTCCACCTTGCTTTCTTCTTCCTCTTCTTCTTCTTTTCTCCACCACCAAACCCCACCCAAACCGCCACCACCGAACCCCACCCACCACCACCTCTGCGGTTTTCTTCAAAACCCACCTCCATTAAAACCACCCATCATCATCTCGAAAACCATCCAAACCATTTCCACCCTCCATTAAACCCTCTTCTCAGCCACCATTCCACCACCACCAACCACAACCACCACCAACCGCACCACCCAAACCCAAAACCCATTTTCGAAAAACTCATTAAACCCAAAACCCATTTTTTTCAAAACCCACCTCCATTAAAAAACCACCCATCACCACCACCACAACTTATTCATCTCCACCGAACCCTCTTCAATTTTTGCCCAACCACCACCTCTGCAACTCCACCTCCACCCTCAGCCACCGTACCCCACCACCTCTGCAACTCCATCCCTGACCCCTTTCCACCTCCTCCAGCCACCGAAACCCTCTCCCCCACCTCGTTGTTTTTCCCAACCCCCATTAAACCCAAATCCTCCATCCCATTTCTACCCATTTCGAAAACCCATCCCACCTCCTTTTTCTTTATTTTCCATTCCCATTTTTTTTTATTTAACAGAGAGAGAGAGAGAGAGAGAGAAAGAGAGAGAGCAGAGGAAAGAGGTCCTCCGGCAACCTTGCCGGATTCCCACCAACCTCCACCACCCCTCTCACCTCTTCATCTTCTTCAAACCCATTTCGTTTCCCCTCTTCCCATCCCCATCTTCTTCGTATCTCCATCACCACAGCAGCTACCACCTGGAACCCCTTTAAAACCCACTTCAAATCTCATTTTAAACCTCCCTGTTAAAACCCTATCTTCTCCAATCTCTCAATTCAGCCAACTGGGGTTTCAGCAAGGAAAAGAGAAAAGAGAGTCGAGAGATTTGGGAGATCAGAGGAGGGCTCTCTCATTTTCGATTGAAAATCACAGAGTTGGTCTCCTCGTTTCGGGGGGAAAATAGCAGAAAGAGGAGGGGGAGAGTCTTTGATCTTCTTCTCCGGCAGTTTGGCCGGAGCCAAGACCGCGTCCGATCCAATTTGCGCCTTCACATCACCCATTTACTGTGTGAACTTTCGATCATTTATCTTCAGCTCTGTTGACTCCGATGGAATCCGAACTCCCAACTCCCAACTCCGACGATTTCGTCAATTCCGGTACCTTTGTCAAGACCCGAGATCCGAAATTCTTTAGTCCTCGCCTGAGGATTCAGGTACCTTCTTCTTCACATTCTAATTACTATTTTCAGTTTTGGTCATGGTTTTGGTGTAGAGTAAGGATTATGGCTAATTTGTTTTGCAAGTTTTGCTCTCTTAGTGCTACGTTTCTGTGCTTGTGGAATTCGGTCTTATGCACTCAATCTAATAAGCCCTAAAACCTGTGCATATCTTTCATTTCCTTTTGCTTCACTTTCAGCCTTGACGATGAGTTACTGTGATTGTAATAATAAGATTAGTGGCCCAAAATGCAGAGATGATTTTCATATCTTTGGAAATAGATATCACTCTCGTCCTGTTTGAAAGATGTGTTGATAAGTACACCGTGTCTTACCTGTTGCACCTAATGTTCTTGTCAGTCTTCTCCTCATCAGATCTATATGTGGTTGTTGGTCTCTTTTGAGTTAAACCAATTTTCAGATATCATAAGGGGATTATGATAGTTACAGGGTTGTTTATTCTGAAATGGGTTTGGAGCACTTATCTTAATATGATGGTGTTTATGGTAGTATTTTCTTTCTGTATCAGTATAACCAGTTGTGTGGCGCATTGTTCTTAAAGTACTCAGATTTCTTGTTTTGGTCACTCGGTAACTCCTCAAGTCATTGTTTTGGATCTTATCCAATCGCGATTTGCATTAGTTCATATCTTGATGGATTCTGGGCAGGTTGATATGTATCTTCCTTCAAGCCAGTATCTCAAATGTTAACCGTCATTATGCCATATCGTTTTTACCTCGATGCTCATATAGTTTCAGGTTGTCAATTATCCTAATCTAGTACATTTCTCCTTTGCTGAGCATGGTAGTTAAGGAAGACATTTGAGAAAATCATGGTAATTTTGTTGTTTTTCCTTTCCATATGATAATAGAAAAGGAGTCCTTAGCCTAGCACTTCGAAATGGCAAAGAGACCCTGGTATATCTCACAATGGTGGAATTTACTTCTTCTGTGGAGTTTTCTTGTTTGCCTTTTCTTTGGAAATCTTGGTAGTCTCGTCTGGGCAAGTGCATTAGAAAAGATCAATGGATTTTGCGTCATTGTTAAGAGTGGGGGTACTTATATTAGCATTCTTTCCTGGTCTCCACATTGGGTTCAGGGATCTCCTTTGTTGGCCTGCTTTCCTTCGGTTTTAGAGTTCCTGTCCTCAGGGATCAGGCTATGACGGAATGCTTCTCGAGCCAACCCCTTCCCTTCCGGCCTTAGAGTCTTCGCAGGTTAACGGATTTCTTCTTCTTTAGAGTCAGTCCTAGAGAGTTTAGGAGTCAGTCCTACCATCCTAGGGTTTAGGAGTCTGTCCTACCCCTGTAGGGTTTAGGATTCTGTCCTATCCCTTCATAAAGTTTGGGGTTCCGTCCTCCCATCTTTCGGAGTCAGTTTTCAGCATAGGAGTCAGTCCTTCAGTCTATCAGGAGTTTATCCTATCATCATAGGGGTTAGGATTCTGTCCCTCCCCTCATCAAGTCATGTGATTTTGTCCGTTCCTGCAAGGTATAGGATGCTGTCCAACCCTTGCAGAGTCGTGATTCTGTTCACCCCCCCCCGCAAAGCATAGGATGCTGTCCAACCTTTGCGGGATATCAGGAGTCTATCCTCCCCTTGTGATGATAGGATTCTGTCCTCTTGTGTCAAAAACATCAAAAAACATCTGAAAAATCAAAAATCTCAAAAATCTCGAGTCATTAGAGTGTAGTTAGGAAAATCTGGTCCGAACTACGGATGGCTTGATCCCTAGCTGAGGGGTACGTAGGCAGCTCAGGCGTGCGGCTGGCATCCTGAGTCCAGTCACCCTTTCACCATTTTTACACCATTTTTCATTCACCTTTTTTTCATCACCATTTTTACACCCTTTCACCTTTTTACACCCTTTCAGCTTTTTTTCATACACCATTTTACAAATATTTCTCACCTTTTCGTCCGAACTACACTGGCTTGATCCCTCTCCGCAGGGTATGTAGGTAGCTTGGGTCCACCCAAGTTCAGTCAAAACTTTTTAATAAATATTTTCAAACATTTCAAAACAAAAGCAAAAATGGGCAAGGATGGTGATTGCCAGGTCACTCGGAGCCCTCTTTTCATTCCATTTCCGGTTTTCATCGTGATTTTCCGGTTTCCATCGGTTTTCTGACGTTTTATCGGGTTTTGGGACGGGCGATGACGTAGCGTGGCCCCTTTACAGGGATTGCCCTCGCTGAGCCCAACGATAGGTCATGACGATCGCGAGACTTTTCCGATCTTCAGCAGATTAGGATCGCCGGGCTTGATTCCTTTTGAATCGCCCTCTGAGCCTATCGTGTGTTCCATCTTCTTTCCCCTGGCATTTTTTTTTTTGGTTCTCACATGCCGTTGATTTTTCGATTTCTTACTTTTCTTACACCTTTTAGCTTGCTGTGTGCTTATCTTAGATTTCTCATGCATTCTAGTTTGTTTGTTCTTCTAGCGTGCGATCGATTGCCATTTTCTTAGTCTTATCTCTTGCATAGGCTTGCATGCTAGTGTGTTTACTTTACTGCTTTGATTGCTTAGCTATAGCGTTTATTCATTCGTCTTAGCTTGATTATCTGTCTAAACTTAGATATTTGCTTTCTATATCTCATTATATCTGTCATTATCTGCTTAGCTCTAGCTATGCATGCGATTGTTTATTGCTTTCTTAGATGTGATAAGTTAGGATTAGATGCGATGAGTTAGGACTTGGATGTTCACTTTCTTTGCCCATCCCCGGGTCATGCATGCTTAGATAGACGTTTTCTCGGGGATGATTGTTCCCATTTCACATAATTTTTGCCCAAAACTCTTCAAAGTTAATAATAAATGGCATAAGAGACCAGGTGCTTGCACTTGGGCGAATTGGGGGCGCCTAACCCCTTCCCCATTCGTCATCAGGCACGGACCCTTTGTATCTCTGGTTATCTGTTGCGACAGAGCACAGCATGGGATCCAGGGCCTACTTCCTTGGATGACGACTCTTTCTTTGTTCGAGGTGCGTCTCGAATCCGGGCTGGTCCCCGAATCGAGAGGTATCTCACTTTACATCGTCGCTCATGCTGTGAGGGGCACTCTTTCGAGAGTTCCTTGGTGGAGCTCTCCTTCACGTGGATGATCCTGAGACTCGCGTGGGGGCCCGTCCCCCCGCCTCTCTCGGATCGGGGTCCACAGGTTCCTCCAAGAAAATGCACAATGGAGGCGCCCTTTACCCCTTATTTTGCAAGGGCGCCCCTGTGAATCTAGCATCCCATTCATGAGATGTCCATTCTAATATGAGTCGAGTTTTAAAACACTACAATAAATTGTCATATATTTCTGCAGTCCTTAGCAGCAGCTTATCCAGCCTGGATTGCCTTTTGATGGCCTGTCAAAAGTTAGAAAATGCACAAAGAAATAGCTTGTTTTTGTGTAGTCCTTATCTCATTCATGAGATGTCCATTCTATAATAAATTTTGCCTGAGTAGAGTTCTAATATGAGTCGAGTTTTAAAACACTACAATAAATTGTCATATATTTCTGTAGTCCTTAGCAGCAGCTTATCCAGCCTGGATTGCCTTTTGATGGCCTGTTAAAAGTTAGAAAATGCACAAAGAAATAGTATGCAAAAGGAATAAAAAATTTCCCAAGTAAAATTGTTTCCCTATTTTTAGGGCTGCAACTCGGGTCGGGCGGGTCGGGTTTTGGAGAACCCAACCTTACCCGAGAAATATCTCGGGTCGGGTCGGGTTTTTTTTCGGAAAACCCACGATTTCCAAACCCGGCCCTACCCATGATAAATCTCGGGTCAGGTCGGGTCGGGTCGGGTCGGATTTTTTCACGTTGACGCAATTTTTTAAGGAAAACTCTTGTCTGGCAAGGCAACTCAACTCATAGAAGCAGAAATTACGCTTACATTATACTTGAATCAAACAATGATGTAATTACACTCACATTACACTTGAATCAAACAATGCTGTAATTACAATCAAACAATGCTGAATCAAACACTTGAATCAACTCAACTCATAGAAGCAGAAATTACACTCACATACTATAACAGTGCGTGCGTGGGTTTTCACTTTTAACTTTTAACTAACAATAGAAAAAAAATACATACTATAACTTATGTAACTCGGGTCGGGCCCCTTCAAACCCGGGTCGACCCGAGATTCATGCGGGCTTTTGGACGCTCAACCCGGCTAGACCCGAAACTCGAGAAACCTGAACCCAACCCAGGCTATTTTCGGGTCGGGTTGATGTGGGTCGGGTAAAACCCAGCTCGAGTTGCAACCCTACCAATTTTCAAGGAAAAGTTCAAATTTAATAGACCTTAGAATTGTTTCCATAATATCTTTATCCTAGAACCAAACAACTGCTAAATGAATAATTGTTAGTGTATTTTCAAAATAAAATAGCCTTTGAAAAGTATTTTTTTTTTAAAGTACCTTTATTTTGAAAAAGTAGTTGCTTTTTAGAATAGAGAATAAAGTAGCTTTGACTAGATAGTCCCACATCGGTGAGGCAAAAAGTAAGAGAGAGGTTTACATAGCTTTTACCACTTCTCTCTATTACTTTAATGCACAGTGGACTTTAGCCATTGGGTGGACCCGCAGGACGGTGCAACGCACCATTCGCGCACGTACGGCGTGGGCAATGGGCTATAGGGTGCTAGTGGCGCATGACCGCTTCGTCGAAAGGAGCAATTGGAGCACTTAATGTTTTCCAGTTTTGACCTGGACCGTTCATTAGATCGGCCTCGGGAGGTCGGTCGGGTTGGGATCGGTCAAGAAGCACGGCCTGAACGGCTTGAGGGCTCAAACCCGAAGGATGACCGAACCGTCGGTTTGAGGGCTCGGACCCGTGGGATGACCGAACCGTCGGCCCAGTGCACTCCAACAGCTAGTGTGGTAGCGGGTGCGATCCGAGCCGTCGGATCATGTGTAACGGCTAGTGGTGATCGGGTATGATGATGATCGTTGGATTGTGTCCCATTGTCCCAACGATCATGGGCCCAGAGGGTGCGATCCACACCATGGATGATTGATCTAGCGGTTACGGGGCTAGAGGGAGGTTTTACACAAACCAACAGTCACTCCAGGATTGATCTGGACCGTAGAGTCGCGATGGGCGCGATCTAACGGCCAGAATCGAACCCGCTCTGAACAGGTGCTCTATAAGGGTGCAAATGAAATAGAAAGGGTGCCAGAAACTCTATAGAAACTGTAGAATCGGTCCATGGAAAACACAATACGAAAATACACTTGTGAGACTTCTATTTAGACAATTTTCAAAGCAATTTTTCTCTTGAAAGCCTCCCTAAACTACTGTTCCTAAATTACATTCAACTATACTGTTTTTTGCAGAAACAGTAACTTGCATCTCAAATACTTGTTCCTTCCAAAGGTGATTCTTGGGTTTGTTTCCGTTTTGTGCAAAGCATCAACAAACATCTTGGTGGAGATTACGCGGGGCTTCATTGTATCATGGAGACAAATTCGTGGTACCCCTTGCACACTTACTGGTGGGGGTAAATATTGTCTTAAGGAAAGCGACATCGCGCCTTGAAGCATCTCTTTTCTTCTCTATTTCCCATCTTCACAATAGACATTTCCAACAATAATTTCCAACAATAATTTCCCATGGCTTAAAACAGATTACTAACTTGTAGACAGAACATCCATTTCCAGAGTTATTGCTGTTTGGGATATGAGGATTTCAAACTATACCTTTGACGAAACGATAGTGATGTAATGAATATGTAAAGTAACAGCAGTAACGAAACAAAGTAGTAAAGAGTGACTTATCGATGAGTTGGGCACAATTATCAATTTGTTGTCCTTGAGACAAGTATCGCCCCCCATACGACAAGTCGATATGCAGATTGGGTATTCTGATGTATGTCTCCAAGATTCAACAACTCCGCTCCAGGGGATGTGCACTCACACTACCTAGATGCCTAATGAACACGCATATGCAGCTTTGATCAGAGAAGAAGGGCAACCATAAATTTTGTAAACAGCGAGAAGCAGAAAAAGGAAGATGAAAAACTTAGAGAGCATGTTTCTGTTCATTTTTCTCTCAGTGCAAAAAGCATCTCTTAACAAGACTCCCAACAAACACGCTAGTAATTAAAGGACATGTAAAGGAAACATTCCAGAACGTTTCTTAACAGGAAGAAAAGATAAAGTTGCACCTGTTTGGTTATTAAAACTAAAATAATATAAAAAGAAAAAAGAAAAATAAAAAACGGAAAAGAAAATTTTACTCACACAGACAAGCACGCCATGTCCACTAACCGGCCCGATGGTGCGCACACGCTCGTGGTAAGGATTTCCCATCAAACTCAATGGTTTTTTCTCTAAGGATTCCCAATCTTTAGAAATTCAACTCCACATTCCCTTTTCCCTTGAGTTCCGCAGTTAAAGAGTTTCCATATAGAGAACACTCTCATCTTCGACCGGTACATATGTCGAGAATGTGCCTTTGTCTTTGCAAACATGCCTTGTAACACCTGAGTCAATCCACCATGCATCTTTACCTTCGAGGAAATTATTCTCGGATAACATGGCAACAAATTTCTCCTCGTTTCCTTGACTGTTCGACTTTTTATTATAATATCGACATTTTCTTTTGTAGTGGCTCGGTTTGCCACAATGGAAATAAGCGCATTTACGTTTCTTGTTCTTTTCAGAACCCTTTTCTTGATGTATCTTTCTTTTCCAATTACCTTTTTAAGATGAGAAGGGGGATTCAATCCCTTGACATTTTCCACCATATGGATTTTAGAGGATAGAGGTGCAAGCTCTTCTTTGTTGTCTCAAAGCCTAGATTCTTCCTCAACTTAGAAAAAAGTCTAACGTCTTTCAAGTTGGTGGTAATTTGTCAATTATCGAAAGAATGATGGCAGTATCATCAAGGTTAACCCTTTATTGATGCACTTGACTAATGATATGTTGGATCTCATGGATTTGATCTACTACCAACTTATCATCAATCATTTAATTTTAAAAATGGCTCATAACAAATTTTTTGGCCCCACCATTTTTCGAAAGATACTTCGCCTCCAAAGCCCTCCAAAGCCCACCCGCCGATTCCATGCCTTGATAAATATTGAAAAGTTCATCCGTCATTTTATTGAGGATGTGGCCTTTGCATAGGTAACCATCTTGATCTCACCTCCTTCTCCTACAGGCTTGTTGAAGCGTCTCATTTTCAACATCCGCCGGTTTTGGTGTAGTAAGAACATACACCACTTTGAGAGTAGTGAGAATGAAGTGGGCTTTCCTTTACCATTAGTTGAAGTTGCCTTTGTAGAAGCACTTCAATTTGACGAAGTCTTGGGTCATTTGCTGGACAAATTGCGCCCAGAAGATCTACAAACAAATATCATCTTAAGATTTTTGAAGAAAATACATTGGATATGGTGGGAAATGGAATGGGATGGGAAGCTTCAAGGCTCGTATTCCCTTTCCTTAAGACAATATTCACCCCCAGCAGTAAGTATACAAGGGGAACCACGAATTCGCCTCCAAGATACAACAAAGCCCAATTTTTTCTACACCAATCATTTGTCGACGTTTGTACTAAACGGAGGCAACCCCCGAATCACCTTTGGAATAACAAATATGTCAGACACTAGTGTATATTTTTGTAGAAAACAATACACTAGAATGAAGTTTGCACCCGATCGGCTCTTGATCATTAGGACACAACGGAATGCAATCCGACGATCCACATAGCATCCGATCATCCACTAGCCGTTACATCATGATCTGGCTCTTTAGATCGCACCCGCTTAATCGTTCCTCACGATGATACGTCGTGCGAAGTGCACAGTGCGCCAAAAAGTGCCACTAGTGCCCTACAGCCCACGACGCGCCTGTGCGTAAACGTGTGCGGACGGTGCATCGCACCGTCACCCTTTGCCAAAACCCATTTTGCTACAAAGCAAGAGCGAGAAGTGGGTAAAGCCTTATATACCTCTCTTCAACTTTTTAAACTTCCAACGTGAGACTATTTTCCTAAAGCACTTTTACTCTCTCTTTTCAAAAGCAACCACTTTTTTTACAAACAAAAGCATTTTTCTTTTAAAATCTTTTTGAAAACACTTTTATTTTGAAAATACACTAACAGTTTCTAAATTCTATCTCTATCTTTTATCATCGTGTGTATCTATTCGTGAGTGTGAAACTAACAGACCTTGTAACTATACATATAAGGCATGATTCTTCTGTTGGACTAATTATCAAGCAACCAACCACAACTAGTTGGAGTTGTCATCTTCTAATTGGGGTGGGAGTAGGATTTTTAGGTTGTGATGGGGTATGTATAAAAAAGCAACGACCAATTGGCTGTCGACACGTGGCCCTTATAGGGCCCACCACGAATTCGGCACCTGCCCAGGGGTAATCCGGTAATTACCTGAGAGTAGGTAAACCTAAACCCACAAATGGGCCGACACCTGTCCTGGGGTAGGTAATCCAACCACGCCAGGCCTCCCTCTATAAAAGACCTCTCAAGGCTCAAAGCAGGGGGTCATAAATTCTAAGGGACCACTCTTAAAGCTTTTTGGCTCTGCACTCCTGCTCATACTGACTTGACTGTCGAAGGGCCCGTCCGGAGCAACGACTCCAGGTTGGTCGTCTGACCTCGTGCGCTCTTGTGCAGGACTCAATTCCTTCACCTCAGCTCCTCGGGTCTGCCAGCTCAGCTCACACGTCACTATCGTATCTGTTACCGATTTTAGGCCAACATCTGATCCAAGCGCCTCCCCAGCATCCCCCAAAGGCCCCACGACCTGTACAGGAAAGGTCGAGTGCCCACAGGGGAGAGCCAGCGCGCCCTAGTGGAAACCGGGCCCACCACTACACAAGGCGAGTCCATCATTCCAGAACTAGGCATGCCCACACAGAGCCTCGCCACCGCCAGAGGTCACGATCTCGTTCCGCGTAAAAGCACCAAGCCAAGGAAGACCGTGCGCTGCGGGAAAGATCCCGGCATCATCGAAGGAGTCCGGAAAGTCATTCCGGCTCTGCTGCGAGCCCGTCAGTAGAGAAAAACAAATCATTGGGCCGAGCAGACCATATGGCTGATCCAATGCTACGGAGGATAGAAGAGATAGACCACCGTATAGAAGAGCTGGCAAAGGATCAAGGCCGGCCCGCTGCAAAGACGTTCTCAAGCAGACCGCCGTTCACCGACAATGTTATGAACGCGCCGGCACCCAGAGGGTTCAAAATACCGACAGTTCCTCAATATGCCGGAACCATCGACCGTGTAGACCACCTGGACACGTTCAGGACTATGATGCTCCTCCACGGCGCCTCTAACTGGTTCCTCTGCAGAGCATTCTCGACCACGCTGACCGATGCAGCCCGGGACTGGTATTCGAGGATCAAGCCGAACTCCATCAGCAACTTTGAGGACTTTGGGGACGATCTAGTCCGCCATTTTATGAGCAGCCTGAGGCAGAGGAAAACAACAGCATCCCTAATGGCCTTGCGGTAGGAGGATAATGAACGTCTGAGAACATTCGTCAGCCGTTTCAACAGGGAGACTCTCCAAGTGCCAAATTTGGATCCCTCAGCTGCCATGAATGCGCTCCTCGCAGGCGTCAAATTCAACAATTTTTGCCGATCAGTTGCTCGCCAGAACCCGCACTCACTGGCGGATCTAATGGCCAGTGCCGAGGAATATATATAGCCGTGGAGGAAACTCTGGCGGCCTTAGACTCAAACAGGAGGAGAACCTCTGAAGAAAAGAACCCTGCCAAGCAGCGTGGGGATGATAAGGCCCCCAGAAGAGAGAGGTCCCCCCAGAGGAAGGAGGAGAACTTTACCCCTCTCAACACCTCCCGGAGACACATACTGGCTGCGATCAGAGGAGAAGAATTCGTAAGATGGCCGACCAGGATGATCTCCAAAGGAAACAAGAGAGACAAGTCGAAGTACTGTCGGTTCCACAGGGACCACGGGCATGACACAGATGAGTGCTGGCAGCTCAAGGAGGAAATCGAGCTACTGATCAGTCGGGAATACTTGAAAAAATATGTCAAAGATGATGGCCGTAGAAGCGAACGCAGGGAGAAGAGCCTTTAGGGCCAGAGCCCTCAGCGGTCACAGCCGCCTACTGCGCGAGATCAATCTCCCCCACCATTAAGTCCATAGCCAGAGATGCGCCGATCCCAGCCTAAGGGGGTCATCAGCACAATTATGGGAGAACCGGCCACTAGGGGCACATCATCTGCTGCTCGAAAAGCCTACGCACACCGAGTGAATGCCGTGCACACATGCAGCAAAAAGATGAAGACGGAGAACAAAATCGCCTTTTCATATGCGGACCTTGACAACTTGATACTACCCCACGACGACGCACTGGTCCTAACCATGCTCGTCACGAACTGGGAGTTGAAGAAAATCCTTGTCGACAACGGGAGTTCGGCCGATATCCTGTACTATCATGCTTTTAAGCAAATGATGATAGGAGACGACCGCTTGAAGCCAGCAAACTCCGACCTGTTCGGTTTCTCGGGAGAGATCGTGAAAGTAGAAGGACAGATTGAACTCCCAGTCCTCGTCAGGGAGCCGCCCTGTCAAGCCTTCACGATGGTCAACTTTCTGGTAGTGAGGGCCACCTCAGTCTATAACGCTATCTTGGGACGACCCGGCCAGAACCTCCATCTGCGCCGTTGCCTCAGCATATTACCAGAAAATGAAGTTTATAACACGAAACGGTGTGGGTGAAGTCAGAGGAGATCAACCACAGTCCAGGGAGTACTATGCCATGGTGTGGTACCCGGATCCCGCGAGAGGGGTGTGGGGCGCGAGCCGCCGCTCTCTCTCTCTTGGTCTCTCGTATCCACGCGATTGGCGTGTGCATTTTATTATTGATTTGAATTAATCTTTCCTGTGAACTTGGGATCACTAAGGCAATCCGAATTCCACACGAAAGAGACTGACAGAGTCGCCACCTAGATGTGGGATCTAGGACCCGTAATTAACCAGAAATCTAGACTCGCTACCTGGTTACGAGAATGGAAGGTATGGGGAGTTATCCACCACATGCACCATTCTTGCCCGATAATCGGTCTTCGATTCCAAAAGCTAACTCTTTTAAATTTATTTTAAATGGCTCATTCAACTCTATGTTAATGTGCGAACTAAGTGACATGCATCCTATGATCTAATTTCAATGTGAATCCTAAATGTGTATCTTGATTTATTAATTTGTCTGGATTCAATCTAAGTGAAAGTTCTCCTAAAATTCTAATTTCATGGAAAGTCCTAAGTGATTTGATTAAGCATTTACAAGAAAATTAATATACAAAACACCACAATTTGTTTGTGGTGCCGACTCGCGGGTGGTATGCCATCAGACATCCAAGCTGCCTACGTACCCAAGCCTCACTGGGATCAGAGTCGACGTAGTTCGGTGCACCTAAGCTAAGTTACATATGCCTAACTCAACTAAGACACCGACCTAGACGGGATTGACTGTTTCAACAGTTTTAAGAGAAGTTATTTAATTCAAGTTGAGGATTTTATTATCTTAGGATTTCATCGAAGATGCTATATGATTCTTATCTAAATGCAAGTTGTCCCTTAGACTAATGCAGGTTAGCCTACATCCTAGTTTACTAGGCTTGTCCTATGGAAAAGATCGGGTGACTAGTGTAACTAAACCTATGGCACGGTTGCTATACATAGCAAACGTCCGTGATGAGGCTGGACTCCTGACTCTAGGACTCCCTAAAACCTAGGACTCCCTAAAACTTAGGACACGACACGACACGACACCAGTGTTCCTAAATTGGGCTCTAAGGGTTCCTAAAGGAATTTTGAATCCACCGGCTCTTGGGAATCTCGAATTCTTTTGGGTTTGTGGAAACTTTTAGAGTTTTCTTGAAGCTTTTATTATCTGAAGGTATTTAGTGTGTTTGGTAGCTTTTAAAGTTGTTTATTTAGAAGGTTTTAGTTTCATTTGAAATTTTTAGTGGTCTTTTGGTTAATGGCTTTTAACGGATTTTTATCAGTGGATTTTAAATGGGTGAATTTTAGTTTTGTTAATTTTAGGTTGGATATACTTTAGATTAATGTCTTTCGATTTTGGTTTGGAAAATGACGTTAACACAACCAAGTTTTGACAATTGCACAAATTCGACAAACCATTGACCATTAAAAGATCTGACAAATGCAGCCCACTAAAACTGTCGTAACTCTTTAACCGCTTGGCCAAATTCAACGTACGAACATGCGTTGGAAAGATCTTTTATAGGGCTACAACTTTTTAGTTCTCCATTGTTTGTAAATCTGTGATTTAGAGGTTCGAATTTGTGTTGCAAACAAAAGGACAGCAACATTAAACTGGAAATGCCTAAAGGTGTGCCGCAACCATTTTGGACTTAACTTTTTAACCACTCGCCGTCTGATCTAGCACGAATACTCGTTGGAAACGGCACGAAAATATCTACGACTTTGTAGTTAACCATTTCCCACGATTCTGTTGTTTAGAGGTCGAAAAATCTGTTTAAAGTCTAACAGCTAGCACTATGACGGGAATGATATTGGCACCCCCATGTTTTCTTTTGATAGTTCTTATTTTTTTTAGTGATTAAAAGACGGTGAATATGAAAAATGGCTTGAATGGGCCTGAGATTAGATTCAAATGGGATGTTTGAAAAAGGGGTTGTTTTTATCTACTTGGCAAGGTGGGGTATGGATATTGGGTTCTTGAGATTGAGTGGGGGCTGTTGTTATCAAATTGGAGTGGGGGCTGTTGTTATCAATTGAAAGATGGAGATTTTGTAAGCCAAATTAAATGGGTTTTGATAATTCACGTAAAATTCAAGTTTTCTTTCTTGTAAATGTTCAAAATTTTTAATGAATTGTTTTCCCAAAAGAAATCTAAATTCCCTAACAAGCCAATGATTTCAAAATCCCATCACAAATAGGTTCTAATGACCCTATCACATTAATTATATTTAGCATAAGTGAGAACATGACCAAGGCCAAACTAGTACGAAATTAAACATGACATCAACCAAAATATACGCAAAACAACACTCAATCCTACAAATATAGAAAAGAAAATAAAATTCCAAAAGGCATACCTTTTTGTAGACGATATTCCATGCAAACTTATGGAGAAGAGGGATTTGGTCTAGAGAGAGGGCTTGAATTTTCTAAGAGAGGGGTTCTCTCCTCTTTTCTTCTCTTCTTTTTTTTTTTTTGATGGTGGGATGAGAGGGTATTTATAGGAGAATGGGATAGGAGGTTAGGTGAGGTTAGGTGAGGTTAGGTAAGGTTAGGTGAGGTTAGGTAAGGTTAGGTGAGGTTAGGTGAGGTTAGGTGAGGTTTGGTGAGGTTTGGATGGTTATGATGAGAGGAGAGGTTAGGTGAGGTTAGGTGAGGTTTGGATGGTTAGGATGAGAGGAGAGGTTAGGTGGTTTTGGATGGTTAGACCCAGGTCATGATCTGCCACTGATCTAACGATTTACGGAAATCGGGTCTCGGAATAGAATCAGGGTCCGGGCTATGAAGTGACCCTAGCTTATTTTGTCCCGATTGATGATCCGTAAAGTCAGATCAAGATATTAATGACCTAAAACATATAAATCAATGATAGAGGGGGTTCTCACATGGATTTAACACACTAATTTATTTGTCGATTAAAACAAAACAAAATGGGGTGTCTACAGATGCCCCTCTTTGGTAGAGATGACGTAGTCATTGAATACCAAAGTTAAAAATGACAGAACCATTTTGCGTAGCTTTAATCGACAAAGGACTCTCTAGACACAACGCACCTTAACATAATGCAAAACCTTAGATGAAACCCTAGAACTTGAATAATAAAAAAAAAACTCGATGCGGCGCCGTTCACAAACGGGCAATTAGAGAATGAGATATCATTTTCGAATGGATTCTGAAGGAAAAGGACAAAGATCGCTCTCAAACAGTTTTTAGAAGGAGATGAGACGCCGCTCACAAGCGGGTTCAACGAGGATAAGAAGCATTCCCAAATGGACTTGGATAATGAGGCACCGTTCACAAACGGCCTCTAGGAGGATAGAGAACCATTCACAAATGGACTCGAGAAAAGAGGCACCGTTCACAAACGGGCTCAAGGAGAAGACAAGACCATTCACAAATGGACTCGAGAAATGAGGCACCGTTCACAAACGGGCTCAAGGAGGACGATACCATTCACAAATGGATTCGAGAAAAGAGGCACCGTTCACAAACGGGCTCAAGGAGAAGACAAGACCATTCACAAATGGACTCGAGAAATGAGGCACCGTTCACAAACGGGCTCAAGGAGGACGATACCATTCACAAATGGATTCGAGAAAAGAGGCACCATTCACAAACGGGCTCAAGGATAAGACAAGACCATTCACAAATGGACTCGAGAAATGAGGCACCATTCACAAACAGGCTCAAGGAGAAGACGAGACCATTCACAAATGGACTCGAGAAATGAGGCACCGTTCACAAACGGGCTCAAGGAGAAGACGAGACCATTCACAAATGGATTCGAGAAATGAGGCATCGTTCACAAACGGGCTCAAGGAGAAGACAAGACCATTCACAAATGGATTCGAGAAATGAGGCACCGTTCACAAACGGGCTCAAGGAGAAGACAAGACCATTCACAAATGGACTCGAGAAATGAGGCACCGTTCACAAACGGGCTCAAGGAGAAGACAAGACCATTCACAAATGGACTCGAGAAATGAGGCACCGTTCACAAACGGGCTCAAAGAGGACACGAGACCATTCACAAATGGACTCAGAAAATGAGGCACCGTTCACAAACGGGCTCAAGGAGAAGATGAGACCATTCACAAATGGACTCAGAGAATGAGACACCTGTTCACAAACGGGTTCGAAGAGAAGACGAGACCATTCACAAATGGACTCGAGAAATGAGGCACCGTTCACAAACGGGCTCGAAGAATTTAGGGATTTTTTTATGAACTTGAATTTGACGTAGGAATGGATTTTTATTTTTATTTTTTAATTAAGGATTTGGATTTGATAAATTTTTTTATTTTTGGAAAATGAGGTACCGTCCGCAAACGGGCTCAAGGAGAAGATGAGACCATTCACAAATGGCCTCGAGAAAAGAGGCACCGTTCACAAACGGGCTCAAAGAGGACATGAGACCATTCACAAATGGACTCAGAGAATGAGAAACCTGTTCACAAACGGGTTCAAGGAGAAGACGAGACCATCCCCAAATGGCCTCGAGAAAAGAGGCACCGTTCACAAACGGGCTCAAAGAGGGCATGAGATTTTTCATGAACTTGAATTTGACGTAAGATTGGATTTGTTTGAATCGGGGATTGGTTTTGATGAATTTTTTATTTTTGGGAAATGAGGTACCGTCCGCAAACGGGCTCAAGGAGAAGACGAGACCATTCACAAACGGCCTCGAGAAATGAGGCACCTTTCACAGAAGGGCTCAAAGAGGACATGAGATTTTTCATGAACTTGAATTTGACGTAAGATTGGATTTGTTTGAATCGGGGATTGGATTTGATGAATTTTTATTTTTGGGAAATGAGGTACCGTCCGCAAACGGGCTCAAGGAGAAGACGAGACCATTCACAAATGGGCTCGAGAAATGAGGCACCGTTCACAAACGGGCTCGACGACTCAAGATAGCTTTGATTGATGAATTCAACAATGAAAAATTTAGAGATTTTTATGAATTTGAATTTGACGTAGGATTGGATTTTTTGAATTGGGGATTGGATTTGATGAATTTTTGATTTTTTGAGAAATGAGGCACCGTCCACAAACGGGCTCAAGGAGGACATGAGACCATTCATAAATGAACTCAGAAAATGAGGCACCGTTCACAAATGGGCTCAAGGAGAAGACGAAACCATTCACAAATGGACTCGAGAGATGAGGCACCGTTCACAAACGGGCTCAAGGAGAAGACGAGGCCATTTGCAAATGGGCTCGAGAAAAGAGGTACCGTTCACAAACGGGCTCGAAGAATTTAGAGATTTTCCATGAACTTGAATTTGACGTAAGATTGGATTTGATGAATTTTTTATTTTTTTGAACTCAATGAAATCGGGGATATTATGGATCGTGCCCGACAAAGATGTTGGAAACTAGGACTTTGACGAATGATGAAACGGCAAACCTTTGGAACGAAGAACCATTACTAGCAAGAATGGATTAGGAACATTTTTATGAAACTTCAACAAGATTTTTCTCAAAGAGACTGCTGGTCTTGTCTTCTGGGGATTTTGATAACTGAAACCTTGAACAAGACATTTGAGATTGGTAATTTAGAACAACGACTCTCTTGGATATTAACATGGAAAAGCGGGATCTGCTTCTTGACAGGTGTTTAGATAAACATTTCTTGACCAGGATAACTAACCGGAAGGGAATTATGAATTTGAATGGTTCATCTTTCTGAGAAATTGGCTCAACCACCATTGCATCTGAGGTTCTTCCAAGCTTAAGGTGCCTTCCTGGGGTATGATCTTTTTACGGAAGCTGGGCTTTCTGATGTTTCTACTTCTGAATTTTTCTGAGCTGATCTTCTTTGAAATGAAGTTGTTTGACTAAATTCTCGAGCTCTTTCAGGTATAATTGCAGGGAGCTGCCTAGGCCTGGCCTCCTTCACCAAGACAGTTACATCATTTGGACATAGGAACGACAATTGACTCTTTCTAAAGAGAAAACTTAGATGAAAGGCACTACTCAAAGGATTGAGCAGCCCTGAAGGAGTGAACTTAGAATAATAAAGATTGACTGACTATACTGACAAACATAGTGATGCTTCTGACTTAGTTAATGTTTTGTTTGGTAAGTCTATCCTTTCAAGGAATAGTTTTTCAATTGGTAAACACCGGACTTCTTCCTCGAAACAGTAATGCCTCAAGAATTTAATTACGACCCCTAAGATTGCTTAGCTTCAATGCCCCCAGTTTTGAGGATATCACTTGAATTTGCTTGAACTTCAGTTGATCTTCAGTCTTGATACCGGCTGTTGCCTTCTTATACTGATTCTCTTACCGTGACCAAGTCACCTCTTCAGGGTTTTTAACTTGGCGGACCGCGCTAGCCTTAACTTTTGCCTGAACCACCTTTCTAGGTTTTCGATCCAGCAGGCTATCCCCTTAGCTTTTGCCTAAGCCGCCCTTTCGGGTTTTTAACTTAGCAGGGAAATGATCTTAAATTTTGCCTAGACCGCCCTTTCAGGTTTTCAGTCTAGCAGATCTTCAAACTCCGTTCTTTTTTTTTTCTTTTTGTGTTTCGGGACCTAGATCATTAAATCTGAACACCGGAGGGACTTTATAGGTAGGATAGGGCCTTACAAAGAATGGCTTAAGGCTCAACAAAGATTTCGACCAAACCTGTGAACAGGTTGCCTCCATATCCTCATGTAGGAATTAGGACGTGTGTAGTTCAGGGCAAATGCCCCTAGTTTGAAAATAAATTGTTTGAAGGTTAATTGATTTTTCTTTTTTCTTTTCTTTCTGGAATAATTGGTTTCTCTTCTTTTGGAACTTGTCCTTCTTTTTTTTTCTTTTTTTTTGAATCGACCGAACTCGGTTTAACCGAGCTGCCTACGTACCCCAGTGTAGGGATCAGGTCTTGCGTAGTTCGGGGCGGATGCCCCTAGTTTGATGGGTTTTCAAGAGAATTTGATTCAGGCTCGAAGGGTTTGCAAACCGGTATTCTTTTGACGTTGGGTTCTGATTTTGGGATTTATTCGGCCAAAGGAGGCCTTCCGATGTTCAAATTGGGAATCGATCTAGGTTACTAGGGTCCCTCTGGTACTGATTATTTATTTATTTTTTCTTTTGTTTTTTTTTTTCGCGGAGTTTGACGGCATTTCCAGGTAAGAGATAATGGATCTTCTTCTTTCAAGATTCTAATACGTGCTTTTGACTTTCATAGAGCAAAACTTGTTCTTTGACATCCTCCATCTATGGATTCGTACTCTCGATATCTGATGATCACTTTTCATTGTTTGCTCTTGAACTTTTCATCTTGAATTTGTTGGCTTTATGAATTTGAGAACCAAGGTCATTGATTGGAAATATGAAAGTTGTTTCCACTCTATGCCCCTTGTATAGCATATATCTTCTCACTTTCTTCATTTTCTTTGAGCTTTCCATCTATGTCTTGCCCCTGGTATCGGTTGTAGCTTTTCTAGACAATCTTCTTATTCTTGAAATAATTTTATCAATTCTTCACACTCTTTAGAGGGTAATGTATTTTCAATCGGCATTCACTGAATCAAAGTTTCAGTGCCAGTGTTTATCATTTCAATTTCATCTTTGAAAGGTTGGGATTGGCGCTCCTCCTCTCGTTCAAGTAATTGCTGTGACTCAAGTGGAGTTTCGTCAATTTTGTCCTCATTTGAAGAGGGAGTCTTATTTTAAGATCAGAAGCACACTTAAGAACAGACACAAGTGAACTTTTTGGAACTGACTGAAATTTTATTTAAACAAAAGCTATTACATCAGACGACCTATCCTGAACATGCTCAGGATTCACAACTCTAAATAAGAAAGGGAAACAGAAGATAACTTGCCTGGACTAGGCATTGACCTTTAACTGTAAGACCGGACTCAACAATTATACTGACCATGATGACTGACTCAACATAAAATAGTAAGTGACTAAAACTTTAACTGCTGCAACTGTTTGGCGTTGAAGGCTCGGCGAAGGCTGGTTCGTTCTGAACATCATCATGGCTGATACTTTCAATTTTGGACAATGATGACTGATTCGCATAGGGAAATGCCCCTAGCTCAAGGATTCTGAGAGTGAACTCTGAAGGACTTAGCAAAATAATCTTGAAAAAGGTAGCCCCTAGAGGAGGAACAGACCAGGGGTACAAGCAAGATTGGATTATCTGGACCAGGCATGATCAGATCATGAGAACGCATAATCGAAAGATTGTGAGATTCTGCATCTGCCAGTTAGGGGATGACATGAAGATACGATCGAATCGTATGACAGAAGAACGAAAGACGCACGATCAAAAGATTAGATGAGATAGCATAAGATTGCTTTCAACGGATAGATCATGAATGACTAATCCTATGAGATCTTTGGAAATGATGGGATTTATATCCTAACTCAAAGGGAATTTTTTTTTTTCACATTTTATCAGTGTTACCTGAAGGCATCAACCTTAATCCTAATCTATCGGAGTGGAGAGAGAATCTCGACTCATGACTTTGTTCGTGTATATAAGGACCGATCGTGACCATTGGAAGATGGACCACGGCCTAATCTAGACACCAATGGGTAGGATATCCTAAACTAGGCTCACACACGTGATGCACATGTGTTCGTATACTACATGCATGTGTGGGTTAATCTAGGGGTAAGGCCAAGAGTTCCCTTAGCGCGAACCCCTGCTCGATATACTGTACCAGTGTCCGGCGTATCAGTACGTGAACAAGAGATCCGTTTACGTACCATAAAGGTACCAGGCTAAGGGTGGAATGCTTCTCTAGCACAGAGGCACCAGGTGATGAAATCCCAGTCAACCATGCTAGATAACACTCCGGGTTCCTAAAATAGGACGTGTGTGCACGTGAGATGCAAGGGTTTAGATGCAAGTGATGTAAGTGTGTGCAATAAGTTCGCGCGATCTATGATGCCTTCAGGTTTTGTTAGATTAAGTTTGAGTAAAATGTGATGAGAAAATAAAACAAGACAAACTTATCTGACAAGTATACAAGAGATAAAGTTCTTATGAGCCAGTTAAATTAAATTCAAATGAATTATCTTTTGGAATTTTAATGAAGTTAGGTGATCCCCAGCAGAGTCGCCAGACTGTGGTACCCGGATCCCGCGAGAGGGGTGTGGGGCGCGAGCCGCCGCTCTCTCTCTCTTGGTCTCTCGTATCCACGCGATTGGCGTGTGCATTTTATTATTGATTTGAATTAATCTTTCCTGTGAACTTGGGATCACTAAGGCAATCCGAATTCCACACGAAAGAGACTGACAGAGTCGCCACCTAGATGTGGGATCTAGGACCCGTAATTAACCAGAAATCTAGACTCGCTACCTGGTTACGAGAATGGAAGGTATGGGGAGTTATCCACCACATGCACCATTCTTGCCCGATAATCGGTCTTCGATTCCAAAAGCTAACTCTTTTAAATTTATTTTAAATGGCTCATTCAACTCTATGTTAATGTGCGAACTAAGTGACATGCATCCTATGATCTAATTTCAATGTGAATCCTAAATGTGTATCTTGATTTATTAATTTGTCTGGATTCAATCTAAGTGAAAGTTCTCCTAAAATTCTAATTTCATGGAAAGTCCTAAGTGATTTGATTAAGCATTTACAAGAAAATTAATATACAAAACACCACAATTTGTTTGTGGTGCCGACTCGCGGGTGGTATGCCATCAGACATCCAAGCTGCCTACGTACCCAAGCCTCACTGGGATCAGAGTCGACGTAGTTCGGTGCACCTAAGCTAAGTTACATATGCCTAACTCAACTAAGACACCGACCTAGACGGGATTGACTGTTTCAACAGTTTTAAGAGAAGTTATTTAATTCAAGTTGAGGATTTTATTATCTTAGGATTTCATCGAAGATGCTATATGATTCTTATCTAAATGCAAGTTGTCCCTTAGACTAATGCAGGTTAGCCTACATCCTAGTTTACTAGGCTTGTCCTATGGAAAAGATCGGGTGACTAGTGTAACTAAACCTATGGCACGGTTGCTATACATAGCAAACGTCCGTGATGAGGCTGGACTCCTGACTCTAGGACTCCCTAAAACCTAGGACTCCCTAAAACTTAGGACACGACACGACACGACACCAGTGTTCCTAAATTGGGCTCTAAGGGTTCCTAAAGGAATTTTGAATCCACCGGCTCTTGGGAATCTCGAATTCTTTTGGGTTTGTGGAAACTTTTAGAGTTTTCTTGAAGCTTTTATTATCTGAAGGTATTTAGTGTGTTTGGTAGCTTTTAAAGTTGTTTATTTAGAAGGTTTTAGTTTCATTTGAAATTTTTAGTGGTCTTTTGGTTAATGGCTTTTAACGGATTTTTATCAGTGGATTTTAAATGGGTGAATTTTAGTTTTGTTAATTTTAGGTTGGATATACTTTAGATTAATGTCTTTCGATTTTGGTTTGGAAAATGACGTTAACACAACCAAGTTTTGACAATTGCACAAATTCGACAAACCATTGACCATTAAAAGATCTGACAAATGCAGCCCACTAAAACTGTCGTAACTCTTTAACCGCTTGGCCAAATTCAACGTACGAACATGCGTTGGAAAGATCTTTTATAGGGCTACAACTTTTTAGTTCTCCATTGTTTGTAAATCTGTGATTTAGAGGTTCGAATTTGTGTTGCAAACAAAAGGACAGCAACATTAAACTGGAAATGCCTAAAGGTGTGCCGCAACCATTTTGGACTTAACTTTTTAACCACTCGCCGTCTGATCTAGCACGAATACTCGTTGGAAACGGCACGAAAATATCTACGACTTTGTAGTTAACCATTTCCCACGATTCTGTTGTTTAGAGGTCGAAAAATCTGTTTAAAGTCTAACAGCTAGCACTATGACGGGAATGATATTGGCATCCCCATGTTTTCTTTTGATAGTTCTTATTTTTTTTAGTGATTAAAAGACGGTGAATATGAAAAATGGCTTGAATGGGCCTGAGATTAGATTCAAATGGGATGTTTGAAAAAGGGGTTGTTTTTATCTACTTGGCAAGGTGGGGTATGGATATTGGGTTCTTGAGATTGAGTGGGGGCTGTTGTTATCAAATTGGAGTGGGGGCTGTTGTTATCAATTGAAAGATGGAGATTTTGTAAGCCAAATTAAATGGGTTTTGATAATTCACGTAAAATTCAAGTTTTCTTTCTTGTAAATGTTCAAAATTTTTAATGAATTGTTTTCCCAAAAGAAATCTAAATTCCCTAACAAGCCAATGATTTCAAAATCCCATCACAAATAGGTTCTAATGACCCTATCACATTAATTATATTTAGCATAAGTGAGAACATGACCAAGGCCAAACTAGTACGAAATTAAACATGACATCAACCAAAATATACGCAAAACAACACTCAATCCTACAAATATAGAAAAGAAAATAAAATTCCAAAAGGCATACCTTTTTGTAGACGATATTCCATGCAAACTTATGGAGAAGAGGGATTTGGTCTAGAGAGAGGGCTTGAATTTTCTAAGAGAGGGGTTCTCTCCTCTTTTCTTCTCTTCTTTTTTTTTTTTTGATGGTGGGATGAGAGGGTATTTATAGGAGAATGGGATAGGAGGTTAGGTGAGGTTAGGTGAGGTTAGGTAAGGTTAGGTGAGGTTAGGTAAGGTTAGGTGAGGTTAGGTGAGGTTAGGTGAGGTTTGGTGAGGTTTGGATGGTTATGATGAGAGGAGAGGTTAGGTGAGGTTAGGTGAGGTTTGGATGGTTAGGATGAGAGGAGAGGTTAGGTGGTTTTGGATGGTTAGACCCAGGTCATGATCTGCCACTGATCTAACGATTTACGGAAATCGGGTCTCGGAATAGAATCAGGGTCCGGGCTATGAAGTGACCCTAGCTTATTTTGTCCCGATTGATGATCCGTAAAGTCAGATCAAGATATTAATGACCTAAAACATATAAATCAATGATAGAGGGGGTTCTCACATGGATTTAACACACTAATTTATTTGTCGATTAAAACAAAACAAAATGGGGTGTCTACACATGGCACTCAAAGGTAAAAACGCATCAGAATCGCTGTCAATTGAGCTACTTGATCTGAGAGATGAAGCACAGGTGAATCACCCCGCCGAAGACCTCATCTCCATCCCTATGTGCGAAGGCAATAGTGAGAAGGTTGTCCAAATCGGCTCCTCTCTGGACAGTAGCACCCGGCAGAACCTCACCCAGTTTCTTCAAGACAATGCAGACGTCTTTGCATGGGCTCCCGCAGACATGCCCGGCATAGATCCGGAGGTCAGCACACACAGACTCGGTGTTGATCTCACTTGCAGACCGGTGAAACAAAAAAGGAGACATTTTGCCCTGGAAAGGCGGCAGGCGATCAAAGAAGAAGTGGATAGGCTCCTGAGGGCTGACTTCATTCAAGAAATCCAGTATCCGGACTGGCTGGCGAGCGTGGTCCTAGTAAAGAAAGCTAATGGGAAGTGGAGGATCTGCGTTGATTTCACCGATCTGAACAAAGCTTGTCCCAAGGACAGCTACCCGCTCCAAAAAATCGACCAGCTCATTGATGCCACCGCAGGTCACAAACTGCTGAGCTTCATGGACGCCTTCTCCGGGTAAAATCAAATCAAAATGTATAAATCAGATATACCAAAGACCTCCTTCATAACAGATCAAGGGACGTATTGTTACCGCGTCATGCCTTTCGGCCTAAAAAATGCCGGGGCCACATATCAGAGGCTCGTGAACAAGCTCTTCGAGAAACAGATCGGCCGTAACATGGAAGTCTATGTAGATGATATGTTGGTAAAAAGCCAAAGTGCACAAGATCATGTCTCCGACCTGAAAGAGACATTCCAAGTCCTAAGGGAGCATAACATGAAGCTCAACCCCACCAAGTGCACATTCGGTGTCAGTTCGGGAAAATTCTTAGGATTCATGGTCAGCCGAAGAGGGATAGAGGCCAATCCGAAAAAGATCAAAGTCGTGGTGGAGCTCACTCCACCGAGGACCATTAGAGAAGTACAGCGGCTAACTGGAATGATAGCTGCACTGGGGCACTTCATCTCAAAGTCTGCAGAGAGATGCATGCCTTTCTTCAACCCTGTCAAAGGAATTAAAACGACACCATGGACACAGGAATGCCAAGTCGCATTCGAAGAGTTAAAACAATATTTTTCCACTCCACCGCTGTTGACAAAGCCAGAGCCGGGGGAGGAGCTGCTTTTGTACTTATCCGTAAGCCCCTAGGCACTGGCAACTGTGCTAATCCGAGAAGAGCACAACCAGCAGAAACTGATCTACTACGTCAGCAAGGTCCTACACGACGCTGAGATCAGGTACCAGCGGGTTGAGAAATTGGCATACGCCCTGGTCATGGCGGCCAGAAAATTGAGGCCGTATTTTCAAGCCCACGTAATAAAGGTCCTGACCGATCACCCGCTCAGACAGGTTCTCCACACACCAGACACCTC
Organism: Tasmannia lanceolata; assembly: GCF_043159265.1. Classification (NCBI taxonomy): domain Eukaryota; kingdom Viridiplantae; phylum Streptophyta; class Magnoliopsida; order Canellales; family Winteraceae; genus Tasmannia; species Tasmannia lanceolata. Next base: position 31,078,488 of record NW_027518689.1, read on the forward strand.
AGGGCGACTTGTGAAATCGGCCGTGCAGCTGAGCGAATTTGACATACAGTACCTGCCCAGGCCGGCGATAAAAGCTCAAGTGCTGGCAGACTTCGTGGCCGAGTGCACCATCCACCAGCAAAGCATCGAATCTGAGGCTGCCCAGAACCCGGTTGTAGAGAAGGTAACTACAACTGGGGAACGAACAGAAGCAGAGACTGAACTAGTGAGAACAGAAACCATCCCCATACCGGTAGGACAGAATCTGTCGTCCAACCAACCGCTCTGGGAAGTGTATGTGGACGAATCTTCAAACAAGGCTGGTTGTGGAGCGGGTTTGATTCTCACTGGGCCCGACAACTTTGTTCTGGATTACGCGCTAAAGTTCGGATTCCGTGCATCCAATAATGAGGCAGAATATGAGGCTCTCATCGCCAGGATGAACCTAGCAGCCCAGACCAGCGCCCGAATGCTGAAGGCGTATTGCGACTCCCAGCTGGTCGCAAACCAGATCCAAGGAATCTATGAGGCCCGCGACGAGCACATGATCAAGTATCTCTCTAAGGTCCGCCAGCTGTCCAGTAAGTTCAAAAGCTTCTAGGTCATCAGAATCCCTAGAACTGAAAATGCAAAAGCGGATGTGCTGTCTAAGCTGGCAGCATCTTGTTACACCTGTAGACACCCCATTTTGACCGTCCCCTAACCCCTCCATTTTTGTGCAAAAACCTATCAAATCATTGAGGTGAGACCCCAAATTTCATCCTAGGCTAGGTTAGGGTCCCAACTAGGTCCCTGCATAATTTCGTCAAAATCCGAGTGCGTTTGCCTAGCGAACGACCCGAAGAAGTGTCTGTAGTGTAAACCAGAAAGGGGGGTGAGTTTATCCTGAGAGGGGGGCGAATTTATCCTGGAACGGTGCGATTTTCATCCGAATGGGACACGATTCCTCGGCGCACTTCATCAAAAATCGCGCAACCGCACGCTCATCAACTTAGAGTGCCAATATCAATATCCCAAGTCACCTATAAATATAAACTAAACCTTCATTTGTTTTTTTAATTAAGTTTTTCCCCAAATTTTTAGAGAGAGAGAAAGAGTGAGAGAAAGCGAGAGTTTAAGAGAGAGAAAGTAGATCTCAAACCCCAATCCATCTTCTCCGACGAGATTTCCGGCAAATCCGAGCAAATTCCGACCAATTTCCGGTCACTCCCTGTCTTGTACTTGTCTCTTTCATTTTTGTTTCCTTTTTTAGCTTTAAAACCCTATTTTTAGCTTTCTAATTTTTTATTCCAACCTGCGATCTCCATTTTCTGATCAATAAATCATCTTCTCCAGCAGATTCTGCCAGATCCGGCAAATTTTCCGGCCAAGTTCTTCTATTACTACATTCCTTGACTGATTTTTGCCTCTTTCGGTTAAAATCCTTTCACTTCTACTTAGCAGATCTTGATTTTCTCGAAACCTTAGTCCAAACCCTAGCCTTTACTCCTTTTCCAATTGAAACCTTAGCACCTTTTTCTTCTTCTTCTTCAATCAAATCGCTAGATTCCGATCAAATTCCTTATTCAATTAAAGCAACAGATCTGTTATTTCATCATTTTCGAAACCCTAACTCCAAGGTACCGCTCCATCTTCTCGGGCCAAAGCTGCTGGAATGCAACCATAACTCTGGCCTGGCTCTCGCCACTTTTTCTTTCGATCTGTGAGAAAAAAGGAAGTATAACATAGAGAGAAGTATTATTTGGGCTGCAAATCTACTAATTCAGGTTAGTTCATAAATTTTCTTGGATTTCTACATGCTTAATGGTATGGAGACATCATCTGTCTAGATCTGAGATAATATATGTTTTGATGTGGTTTATTCAATGGTACATAATTATTATTTTGCTCAAATCTGAGACGATTTCCTTTTGATCTTTGGATTCTTTATCATTTGAAGCTTCTATAATAATGTTGTATCATCATCTTGTTTAATTAATTATTTTTTTTTACTAATATTTGTAGTTTAGGACAATTTCTCTTTGATGTGGATTTATATATGTGATGTATAATTTCACTTGATTGATGAATAAACTAGTTTATAAGCCTCAAAATTCTCTTACAATTTATTTTCAATAAAATTTCAGAGGTTTTACTTAGTGAGAGTATAATTAGTTGTAGAAAGAATGTGGCTATTATGTTTATCTAATTTGTGCTTCTTTGAATTATACTCCATTTCCTTGGATATATCTTCTAGCCTATGCCAAATTGACTTTAAACATTTCATAATTTAATTCAGAGCAGGTTTCTTTGTGCTTGTCTATAAAGTGCAGGGTAGGTTTCTTTACATTTGCTTATAAAAATCAGGACAGGTTCAGTTGTATTTGTCTATAGAAATTCTGAGTATGCTTTGATACATTTGCTCGTGATATTAGTAGTACTTACATAAAATCTACTTAGCCTTCTTTCAAGAAAAATCATTGGGAGAGGACATGTCGTGTGTTTATGCTATGAAAGTTCAGGTGTTATAAGAATTTTTGCTTATGTTCTGTTAAGATTGAAAGGATAAGTTTTAGTAGTAAAAATTATCCTTACAAAGACAGCATCCAACATGAAATGTGTCAGTTAATATGATTTTTTTTATTCTAGCTGGTTAATTGTGAAAATTTGAATTATGTTACCAGTTCAAAATTTTTATAGAGTATATCTGTCATTCAGTGATCAATTTAAATTTGTAGGAATATGGAATTTATGATGTAATCATTTTAATTTTGTGTGGTTACAATTGAATTACCTGAGTGGTCTTGGATATTTTCTTTAGTCTTATTGATATAATGTAGGCCTAAGGGCTGATGTAGTTATTTTTTTTAACCATAAATCTTCATGTGTGAACCTTGTCACATTTCGTAGATCATTATACTTCATTTACCTTTCAAAAAAAAAAAATTCCATTTGCTAGCTGCACAAAGTCTGTTTTTATTGTATTATTAGATTCAGGTAGTTGTACAAAACTTGTTTCATCTCTATTATCTACTTCAATCAATGCTTCATCATATTTGAGGGGTCATAATAGTTTTTAGTGTATAAACTGGGTAGCAAAAATGAAGGTTTTATTGTTGGTTACAACCCTTGTTCGTTACAGCTCAACTTATTTATTCATGTTCAAGGTTTCTGTACTAAAGGGTTTAAGATTCAGAATTATTTTTCTTATTTAAGTACTCTAATTCAATTTATAAGAAACACACAAATCTTTATCATATAGTATAGATTGGTTTTCTCTTCTGAATACTTGCTATTCTCTTTGTTATTTGCTGCTACACATCTAATTTTCATACTGTGTGATTATTAAAACAAGGAATGCCCAAGTTAATATGTCAAGGGGTGGGTTTAGTGATAATGTTCACAAGTTTTAAAATCATTAGGAAGTAACTTATCCTTATATTTTGTTCCCTTGTTGCTGTTGATAAAGAAAGCACTTGTACTAATTTATTTTGTATTTTTGTTTCATTTCCATTGCTTAGGGTATACACTATGTTATTTTGTAATGAAAATGATCTTTGGAAAATTTGATCAAAAGTGTTAATACCTCCAGTTTAGAAAGATTCCCTCTTGGTGACTCATGTTGTTCCTGGCTGCATGTGATTGATTTATTTTTTTAGTCTCTTTGTTGTTCCATTGTAATGTAAGGTTGTGAATACTTTCCTAGTTGCGATAACTTGAAAGTTGAACCTCACTTTGATTTCAATTATCAGCTGAGCATAGATACTTCTTGGTTAAATTTGCATAGCAGGTGAACATGTTTGAGGTTGTTGTTTTAAAATATCATCCCATGTCCGTGCACATATCTTATTTTTATTCTTACATTTTGGTATTATTACATATTATGCTTTGATGTTTAATCATAATTTATTCATAACCATAGTCTTATTTTAGATCAAGTTATGATAATATAATTACTAAAGCTTATGAATGTGTATAACAGCAGATTAGTCATGGTATTTATTTTGATCTGTTGATCTATCTCACCAAATATAATGTTTGTTAGTTTCATGATGTTTCTCATGGTCATCTAACATAATTGTGTAGATAGTCATTAAATGGTTACCTTAATCTTGACTTTAGTCGTAGCATGGTTTGACTTACCTTAATAATTTCTTTTTTTCTTTTTTCTTTTTTTTAAAAAAAAAAGAAGAAGAAGAGAGTTTTCAGAGTAAATGAGAACTGCATTCCTATAAAGTCATCATAGAGATGTTATTTTGAGTGTTAGAGGCTGAGTTAGATATGTATATAATTTCCATCGCGTTTTGTGAGTAATTCGGATAGAATTATGATAAAAAAAAATTAATCTTTTTCTTCACCCTTTAGTTGAGTCTTGATAATTTTTATTAAAGTTTTAAATACTATTCATTCTTGTAGAGCTAGGGCGATGAAGGCGTTAGCCCAAGCCCATCATTAGGGAACTTGCGCAGTCTAAGTAACACTTCCCTCTTTTATTAAAAGACTTGCCTAGTCTTTTAGATGTACATTCCTTGAAACCATTAGCCCTCTCATTACAAGGGCAATGAAAGAGTCATCTAGAGCCCAACTCTTTTAGGAGACAGGCTATGTCTCATGTAGGAAAAGTTGTATCCTTTAGAGACAAAATTTGTCTCATTAGTGAGTCCATCCTTAAGAGACATGCCATGTCTCATTAGCACCTCTCTTAGAGTCACTAGTCTGAAAGTCTTTTCCATTAGTATAGGAGTCTGTCCTTAGCTAGAGAGTCAGTCCTTCTTTCAGAAGTCCTTCCTATTATCATAGGGGTTAAGATTTTGTCAAACTTCTCATCAAGTCATGTGATTTTATCTAATCTTGCAAGGCATAGGATGTTGTCCAACCCTTGCATTTTTGTGATTCTGTTCAATTTCCCCCGCAAAGCATAGGATGTTGTCCAACCTTTGCGGGATATCAGGAGTATATCCTACCCTTATGATGATAGGAGTTTGTCCTCTTGTGTCAAAAATAACAAAAAACACTTGAAAAACATCTTAAAAAACTAAAATTTCTCAAAAATCTTGAGTCACTAGGAGTAGTTAGGAAAGTCTGTTCCGAACTACGTCGGCTTGATCCCTTTCCCCAGGGTACGTAGTGCAGCTTGGGATCTATATTCCAAGTCCAGCCAAACCTTTAAAAATAAACATTTCAAACCTTCTAAAAATACAAAACTTCTTCAAAACCTTTTCAAAAAGATCTTCCCCTAGAGTTAGGAGTCTGTCCTAGATATTTGGGGTGTTTTAGAGTTAAGAGGCTGTCCTGATTTGTATTGATATGGTGTGTCCTGTCGTGTGAGTGTCCCTAGAGTTAGGAGGCCTCAAGTTGATCGGTTAGACATTTAGTCGAACTGATGGCTAGACTAGGAAGCATATAGTCAGCCCATGGTTTTCATTAGGATGCACAGCCTAGATACACATAGGATATAGGGCCCACATGCATTAGCTTAAGGCTAATCAACTTGCATTAGTTAAGGCATATAGAGAGTCTTAAAAATTACAATTCACTTGAATTTAAGCAATCGCACAAAAAGCTTTAAAAATCAGTCGAGTCTAGTGAAACGAGTCTAGGATAGTGGTTCTAGATGGTTAGACATGGTAGTTTAGAATAGATCATCGAACTACATTGATTCTGATTCTTCCCGGGGCCGGGATACGTAGAGCAGCCAGGGTGGATGGCCATTCTGGTCCGAGTCAAGTATTGCATTAGAGTTTTAGGATTCGTTTTGTCGAGTCGTGTTTAGAAATGAATTGTGTCGTGTGTTTTGCTGGGTTTTCTTACTTTCATGTACAGACCATATACCTTTAGCTGTAGCATGTATGTGTTTGCACACCAGAACTTAAACACCAATTAGGTATGACACTCATAACCTAGCTATTCTTAGGTGACACTACTTTCATCTATTTTGTGTGCGCTTATTATTCCTCCGAGACATGCATGATTAGATAGATGTCTTTTCGGAGATATCTGTTCCCATTTCACATGACTTTCGCCCAAAACTCTTCAAAATCAATAAGTAAATGGCATAAGAGACCAGGTGTTTGCACTTGGGCGGATGAGGTGCTCTTCGGACCTTCCAAATTCGTAACTAGGCACGAACCTTCTTTTATATCTCTGGTTATCCGTTGCAACAGAGCATAGTATGGGATCCAGGGCCCACTTCCTTGGATGGCGACTCTTCTTTGTTTAAGGTACACCTCGAATCTGGGCTAGTCCCCGAATCGAGAGGTATCTCACCTTATATCGCCACTCATGCTGTGAGAGGTACTTTTTTCTAGAGTTCCTTGGTAGAGCTCTCCATTCACGTGGATGATCTAGAGAGAGACCTTCTCATGGGGGCTCGTCCCCGCCTCTCTCGGATCGGGGTCCACAACACCACTCTTGGGAGTATATGTATGGAATTTATGAAGAAATCCAGTATCGAAAGTGAGGTCGTGGAAGTGATACAGGTCGAACACGAGCCGTGTTGGATGGACAAAATCATTGATGACCTGCATAGCGGGAAGCTTCCCGAAGCAAAGAAGGAAGCCCGCAAAGTGATACAGAGAGCAGCCAGGTTTTCCCTAGATGGTGATAGCCTGTACAAAAGGTCGTACACCCTTCCGTACCTCAAATGCCTCCGGCCAAGCAACGCCGCATACACCCTGCAAGAGACGCACGTAGGGATTTGCGGAGAACACCTGGGGGGCAAGACCTTAGCTATCAAAGTATTGCTGAGAGACCTGTACTGGCCAACCTTGAGGCAAGACGCTCTAGACCTGGTCAAAAGGTGCGAGAGATGCCAAAAGTTCTCTCCCACCATTTATCAACCGGCTGTATCCATGGCCCCAATCATCAGTCCACTTCCTTTCGTAGTATGGGGGATGGACATCTTACGCCCTTTTCCCCCGCCCTCCGGAAGACGTGAGTTCGTCGTGGTGGCCATTGACTATTTTACCAAGTGGGTAGAGGTCGAACCCCTAGCTCAGATCACGAAGCAAAATGTGCAGACCTTCTTCTGGAAGTCGGTCGTTTGCAGATTCGGGATACCCCGCATCTTGATAACGGACAACGGCAGACAGTTCGACTGCTGGAACTTTCGTAGATTCTGCTCTGACCTAAAGATCGAACAAAGATTTACTTCTGTGGCGCACCCTCAGACGAATGGACAAACTGAAGTAACGAACATAATCTTACTCAAGGGGATCAAAAAGAGGCTGGACGAGAAGGCAGACCGATGGGCAGACGAACTTTATCACGTCCTATGGGCAGACGAACTTTATCACGTCCTATGGGCGTATTGTACCACCCCGCGCACCGCGATGGGGGAATCGCCATTCAACTTGTCCTTCGAAACTGAGGCCGTAATACCGGTCGATGTTGGCGTCCTGTCTCCCAGAGTCATCAACTTCAATGAGCAGATCAATGGAGATGGGCTCCGCACAAACCTCGACTTGCTAGAGGAAGCCCGAGAAGAATCCCGAATCAGGGTCGCGGCCTACAAACAGAAAGTATCCAACTATCATGACATGAAAATACGCCCAAGAGAATTCCGAGCAGGGGACCTAGTCCTGAGAAAGGCTGCTATCTCCCAACCGAAGAAGGTAGGCAAACTCTCCCCGACCTGGGAGGGGCCGTACCGAGTGAAAGAGATAATTCGCCTGGGGAGTTAAAAGTTGGAGACACTTGGGAAGCACCTACTACTCCACGCCTAGAATTCAAAGAACCTCCGAAAATACTATCAATAGCTGGCCACTTGGCGCGAAAGCCAACGCCGTTGTAAGTACGCTCGAATGTGAATGATAAAGAGGATATTGTTTCTTTGTAAATATTCGATCACTCCGTCTCGGAAATCCAATTTACTAAAACTTGGGTACTCGCTGCTTGGTTCGCCCCGGCTCGTCTCCACAAAGACCATGAGCGCACTCCTGGTCAGGAACGGGCCCGGGTAGAAAAACCAAACCGTCTCAGAAATCCAGTTCACTAAAACTTGGGTACTCGCTGCTTGGTTTGCCCCAGCTCGTCTCCACAAAGACCGGGAGCGCACTCCTGGTCAGGAAAGGGCCCGGGCAGAAAAATCAAACCGTCTCAGAAATCCAGTTCACTAAAACTTGGGTACTCGCTGCTTGGTTCGCCCCGGCTCGTCTCCACAAAGACCGGGAGCGCACTCCTGGTCAGGAACGGGCCCGGGCAGAAAAATCAAACCGTCTCAGAAACCCAGTTCACTAAAACTTGGGTACTCGCTGCTTGGTTCGCCCCCTCGTCTCCACAAAGACCGGGAGCGCACTCCTGGTCAAGAACGGGCCCGGGCAGAAAAACCAAACCGTCTCAGAAACTCAGTTCACTAAAACTTGGGTACTCGCTACTTGGTTCGCCCCGGCTCGTCTCCACAAAGACCGGGAGCGCACTCCTGGTCAGGAACGGGCCCGGGCAGAAAAACCAAACCGTCTCAGAAACCCAATTCACTAAAACTTGGGTACTCGCTGCTTGGTTCGCCCCGGCTCGTCTCCACAAAGACCGGGAGCGCACTCCTGGTCAGGAACGGGCCCGGGCAAAGGCACAGTGTTGAGTTAATCGATACTGGTCAAAGGCACACAAGCGGAAACAGTAGACAGCAAAATGTAACTTCTATTCATAAAAAGTTGGGCCTCTAGGGCCATTACAAAAAGTGGGGCCTCCAAGGGCCATTACAAAGAATTTTGAAACGGTGCCAAAAAGGAAAAGTGGTAAGCTCAAGACACCCCGTGACCCCCATCCCCCGAGGCGTCAGTTGCTTCAGGGGCGTCCTGCTCGTCATTATCCCTGGCCACCGGCGGATCAGGCAGGACGATGCCCGTCAGAATGACGTTCTGGTTGGATCCCTTGACTTGTTCAAGGCAATCCATGAATCCCAGTTTGTAAGATTCAGTGGATAAACTGATGAGTTCGTCCTCCTTCTGTACGGCCTCTACCACGGCCCCTATCTGTCTCTCCCTCTGTGCATTGAGAGCTTCGGTGGCCTTCTGCTTCTGGGCGGCCATCTCGGCCTTGAGCCTGCTTATCTCCTGGTCCCTCTCCTTAATGGACATATGGAGCTCGACAGCCTCCCGCATCAACTTGCCGTTCTCCTCCTCGGACTGAGTGATCACGGCAGAGAACTTCTGACTCTTCTCGCGGAAATCATGATAATACAATCTGATCTGATAAAGCGAGGAGAAAATGGCCTCATCGGCAGCATCTGGAGGCCCATTTAGAACCTGAAGCTGATCCTGGTTCAATTGACCTTTAGTGATGATCTCCCTAGCCACCCGGCTGTCACCCAAGCCGGTGTCGCTCTTCTGAACGGCCCAGTCAAGCCGGAAAACTTTATCCCCGGACCTCGTAGCTGCGTCCCCTGGCTTAGAAGTACCCACTCCCTGGCCGTAGGAGCCGACCAACTTTACTGTGGGCTTGCCCTTAGAGGGTGGTGCGTCCTTAGTTGGTGCAGGACTTGAAACCTCGGGGGCTTTCCTTTTCTGGCCCTGATGGTCCTGGCCCCTGCCAAAGGCCCCTTGCCTCACCTTCTCCAGCTGGGACTGCATCTACATTTCTAAAATTCAACAGGACAAACAAAAACTGGTCAGGGACAGAGAAGAGAAAAGAAGAGCTCAAAAGCAAGACTAGCCACATACGTGCTGGGGTCGCAGTACTAATGCCGAGCTCGACCAGGACCTCTTCGCTAGAAAAGTCCGCACAATGAATCAAGCCCTCTCGATGCAACTCCTCACAGACTAGAACAAACGTTCTCATATCCTCGCCCTCCAAGAGCGGCTTGCGGCTCAGCGCAAGTGTATCTGGGGTGTCCCACTTCAAAGGAACCGGCCGGGGCTCAGTGGGCTCGCCGTCCTCGACATAGAAGAACCTGTTCTTCCATAGATGTATGAAGGATGCAATGCCAGTAATCATTTTCACCTCAAGCCGTTGGCTGATGTAAATCCAGCCTCCGTCCTTATGCCTCTTCAGGTGTGCACACATCCCAAACAGCGGTACCGACAAGCTCCTTTGGAGCCGGCCCTGGACGAGGTATATGAACCCGATCAGCGTCCTCCATGAGTTCGGCGCGACCTGAGTCAGAGCCAGGCCGTAATATCGAAGGACTGCGACGAAGAACGGATGCAAGGGGAACCTGAGCCCGGCTCTTAACAACTCATCATATATACAGATGTCGGTACTGTCGTTGCAAGCCCTATCTCCCTCTATCGCAGCCCTTAGCCTGAACCTTTAGGGAATACAATACCTATCTCTAATGTCCCCTAATCTGGACTCATCAAGGATATCTCTAATGTCCCCTAGCCTGAATATTATATTTGGGATCGGCATCCATCCGAGCCCTAGCAGTGACCTCGACGGCCCGGCCCGGAAGGAATGTGGTGGACGCCTCGGCGGCGTCACTACCTGCACTCACCTCTGCCCGGAAGTAACTATCCGTTGGGGGCGGGGCGGTATTCAGATCCAAAATCACCTCGTCCCCACTATCTACGACCTCTACGCTAACATCAGGACTCGCCATATACGGGCTTGGAATCCTGGTCGGATTAGTATGGGTCCTCTCCAACGAACTAGACCCTGAGCTACTAGAAGATGCGGACTCCCCCGAAGAGGACCTAGAACCGGACTCAGAACTTGAAGCACTACCGGACATAAAGAACGGTGAAAGAGAAATCAAATAGATACGCGCTAAAAAGAAGATTACCGGCCTGAGGAGAAAGGCTCCTAATCTTGCGGACGACCACAACCACGGGCTAGCAGAGCCGAACAGGCAGAGAAGGCATAGTGAAGTGAAAGTAAAAGTGAAAATATGAAAGGTGAAAACCTCATTTTATAGCCTTGAGACTGAAGGCGGTTCGCATTCGTGAACCAGATGATGCCACGTGGCCCTCATGAATGAAGGGCACACACGTCGAAGCAAGGGCATGAGTAAATGCGCGCGTATAGACTACGCGCGTACGATATGGATGCGAGAAAAATCTCCAAGGGGTTAAGAGTTGTCAAATGAAGTGCTTGAGTACGGGATACCTTCTAAGTGATTGTGCCCGTCTAGAAAATGTGTACGTCCTAAGCCGGCCAGAATATGACGCATTCGCTCAAAGACAAAAATATGTCCGTCCCAAGCCGGACAGAATATGACGCATTCGCTAGACGACAAAAATGTGTTCGTCTCAAGCCGGCCAAAATATGACGCATTCGCTAAAAGACAAAAATGTGTCCATCCCAACCCGAACAGAATATGACGCATTCGCTAGATGACAAAAATGTGTCTGTCCCAAGCAGGCCAGAATATGACGCATTCGCTAAAAGACAAAAATGTGTCCGTCCCAAGCCGGACAGATTTCACAACTTCAGCTTCTGGCCGTTCCAGGCCGGACATGCGGCTTGGCCGGACAGATTTTACAACCTCAGCTTCTGGCCGTCCCAGGCCGGATAGGCGGCTTGGCCGGACAGATTTTACAACTTCAGCTTCTGGCCGTCCCAGGCCGGACAGATTTTACAACTTCAGCTTATGGCCGTCCCAGGCCGGACATGTGGCTTGGCCGTACAGATTTTACAACCTCAGCTTCTGGCCATCCCAGGACGGACAGATTTTACAACTTCAGCTTCTGGCCGTCCCAGGACAGATTTTACAACTTCAGCTTATGGCCGTCCTAGGCTGGACTTGCGGCTTGGTCGGACAGATTTTACAACTTCAGCTTCTGGCCGTCCCAGGCCGGACGGACGGATTAGCCGGACAGATTTCACTCTGTTTATCCCGGTCAGCCCCAGCCGAACCTCTCCATTTTATCAAGCCATCCCGAACATTGACTGGCTCGCTCTACCGTTCAGGGGCATAACCTCGCACTTCTCCAAATCACTACAATGACTTGGAGAACTGGGGGGCAACTGATGGGGTATGAAAAGCAACGACCAATTGGCTGTCGACACGTGGCCCTTAAAGGGTCCACCACGAATTCGGCACCTGCCAAGGGGTAATCCGATAATTACCTGAGAGTAGGTAAACCTAAACCCACAAATGGGCCGACACCTGTCCTGGGGTAGGTAATCCAACCACCCCAGGCCTCCCTCTATAAAAGACCTCTCAAGGCTCAAAGCAGGGGGTAATAACTTCTAAGGGACCACACTTAAAGAATTTTGGCTCTGCACTCCTGCTCATACTAACTTGAGTGTCGAAGGGCCCGTCCGGAGCAACGACTCCGGGTTGGTCTTCTGACCTCGTGCGCTCTTGTGCAGGACTCAATTCCTTCACCTCAGCTCCTCCGGTCCACCAGCTCAGCTCACACGTCACTGTCGTATCTGTTACCGATTTTAGGCCTAACAGGTTGTATAGGAAGCTTATTGGATAGAATGGGAAGGGATAAGATTTCAGGAGTTTGGAGTTATATAGAGCTCCGAATTTCAAGGTAGAAAACGTCCAGGGGCGACACTATTCCTTCGAAACTAAGATTTTAGGAGTTTGGAGTATATATAGAGCTCCTAATTCCAAGGTAGAAAACGTCCAGGGGCAACATTGTTTCCTTTTTGAATTTCAAACCCAATTTGTAAAGAAGCCATCTTCTACATTGCAAGATCGATAATAAGCCATCCAAGGAATGAAAGGGGCACCCTTTTTATTTATGGAATGAAAGGAGTTGGTATTGAAGAACTGTCGATGAACAAAATCCAACAATCCCATATAAGATATCTTGGGGAAAACGGCCAAAAACTTCTTTCTTGTGGAAAACCGTAATCAGCCTACAACTTTCTCTTTTTGGTTGCTATTAGATTATATTGTTATTGATTCTACGTTCAAACCAAAATCATTAGGGGCTGTCAAATATCAGACCAAAGAGGAACTGAATTCGCCATGTTTCCATCTTGCTTGTTGTACGCAAGCCCACCCTATCAAGGTATTAGTCTCCTCTTCGACCAACTCCAGCATTATGTATTTGCTACACAAATAACCACACCAAGTTTACGTTAACAATCTGAGATTAGTTTTAATTGGTCGCAGTGTAGCCCTACTTGCTCATTTTAGACTTGCTTGGAAAGGGAAGAAAACCCCATCTCGTACTTTGGAGGAACCCTTTTCGTTATCCCCAACCTTGATTTTTGAGGATTTTGTCTTAAGTGAGTAACTTTGTTTTCCTGTATCAGTGCTTTCTAATGTTTTAAACTTGCTTGATGTATATTTCAGTATGTTTTTATTTTATTGTGGAAAATTGTAGATCAAGTATTTGTATGAGCACGGTGGTGAAAATTTATTTTCCCTTGTTATATTGCATTCTTCCATGAAAATGTGTGACCCTGTTGGGTTTTTGTGCAATGATTTAATGATAGTTGATCTTGCATGCCCTGAGTCTAGCTATGTAAGTTGTGTTTCCCTATCTACCTGCGGAGTTGGACACAAGAACTAAACGGGATACCCACACCTTGCAGTTGGGGCTGCACACTGGCACTTGGTCTCGTTATATTGATCGTGCACCTACCCATGGGGATGTGACACACTTGTATTGTTGTTATGCGCGCTTGTTTTAGTTGGTCTTCCTACCTACAAGTTGGGCAAGTTATTGGAAACTGACACACCTGCCAGTTGGGGCTGGACACTAGCATGTGACCACGTTTGGACCTACTACATTCACCTGTCAGTTGGGGTTGGTCACTGATTGTAGTTTTGGTCTTAGAGGCACAAGTTGTTGTTTACATGTGTTGCATGGAAGCTCAAAATGAACTCTTTATGGAATTTATTTCCCTATGCATGTTCTTAAATGTTAAAAATTGGGAACTGATATTCCCAATTTATCCTTAAGCAGCGAACCATTCTCCACTGAAATCGTTAAAGGGGGGATTTTATCCTTAAGTTTCAAAGGCAGAGAAAAACGTTTCAGGGGGTAAATTTATCCTTAAGCAGTGAACCATTCTCACAAAAACCGTTAAAAGGGGAGGGGGGGAGATTTTATCTGTTTAAGGTGGGGGGATATCATTTCCCTAAAAATTGTTTTGTCATATTGTTGTGAATACTTGATCCACCTGCTATAGGAAACTGGTTTACTCCCTGAGCCTACGCTCACTCCGTTGCCATCTTATGTTTTCTAGATAGTGAGGGATGAATTAATATGTGCATTACGGGATTCAGAGGGTGAGTGAGGACTTAGTCGATGGGGTTGCCGTCAGATTTAGTTAATTTAATTTGAGACTATTGACAGGCTCCTTCTGTTAGCTTTAATCATCCTTAGCGAACTGTTATGAATGGTGACTTATGGATATTGACTTTGTAGAATTCAGTGATGATATAATTAATGGTGGCATTAGTATCTCTGCCTATAATTGCTACAGGTGATAGTTGTTGGATAGCCTTGCATGCCAGTGTGATTGAGGCACCGATGAGTGCGGCGCTGTCGCACCGATGAGTGCGGCATTGTCGCGTGCAGGGTCGTAACCCCTGTTCTGGGCGTGACAACACCCTAATATGTTTTAGCATAAACGAAGATAAGTTTGCCATCTAATTTGTAGGGGCAAAAGGGAAGCTCGTGGCTTCAAATTTACCCAATAATTGAGCGCCTTTGAGCCGTTCATATTTACTCGAGAAAATTAAAGGCTACGCCTAGCCAATTGCCATGCTTTCTAATGACTGAAGGGGTACAAGTTGTAGTAAAATTGAGTACGGCCGTGGTAAATTTGTCTATTAATTAATAAATTATAGAAAAAATAAAAAAGATAAAAAGGAAAAATGAGAATCTTTAAAAAGAAATCCTAAATGAAGAAAATTCCTAGAATAGCCCTATGCATAAGAAATGACCAAAGTACCCTTGTCTCATAGAAAATGACAAAAATACCCGTAGCATTTTGAAAATAACAAAAACCCCTTATTTTATTAAAAATAACAAAAACACTCCTATCTCATAGAAAATAACAAAAATTCCCTTATCTCATGAAAAATCGATCAAGACCCAAATCTCATAAATTGACCAAAATAGATATCTCATTAAATGCCCAAACCACTCCTATTTTGTTAAAATAACCAAAATACCCCTCTAAAATGACCGAAATACCCTTTTCCCATGCAAAACTGACCAAAATACTCCTAACTTATTAAATAAACAGAATACCCTTCTTATATAAAATGACTATAATACCCTTATCTCATACAAGTTTGACCAAAATACTCCTATCACATGAAAAATAGACCAAAATACTATCACATTAAATGATCAAAATACCCCTTATCGAAAATAACTAAAGAGAATTTATGTGGTGGCTGACCGTCAGATTTACAAGGGCAGGGTGGCAAAACCTTGCCCTTTGATTTTCTATCTGGTCAAACCACCTTTTTTTATTTCTCTTTTGGATCAAAAATCAAATGGGCAGGGTTTTGCCACCTTGCCCTTGTAAATTTGACGGTCGGGCATCATATAAAAACTCATAACTAAAATACTCAAATCTCACAAAAACATCCAAAATAACCCTCATAAAAATAACCAAATTACGTATATCTCATAGAAAATATCTAAGTTACCAATCATATTAAATGACCAAAATACCCTTATCACATGAAAAATTGACCAAAAATGACCATACTACCTTTCTCGTAGAAAATGACCGAAATAGCTTCATTTTTTCCATTCACTCCTGTCTCATAAGGATTAGTGCCATTTTTGTTATTTTCCAAGAGGCGGCAAAAGAGATTAGTGTATTTTTGTTATTTTCTATGAGACAGGAGTACTTTGGTCATTTTCTATGAGGTATGAGTATTTTGGTTATTGTACGGGATGCGATAATTAATTTGTTTATTTTCTTTAAGAGGAGCATTTTAACTATTTTTTATGACAAAGTATTTGGTCTTTTTCGATGAGGTGGGATTGCCCCGGTTGCGGTGAATGATGTGGATTCATTTTATCATTTTTAATAATTTTTCATGAAAATGCAAGACTAACATCAACCAAACAGTAGAATTTAAAATTTAAGAAAATTGAAAGATGGGAACCAAATAGTTAAAAAATATCCATAAAAATTCTATACAAAATTTTTTATGGCGTGTTTGGTTGCGAAAAAAGTTGGGCTCTCTCTGGGATTTAAAACGCCGTGGGACGTTTGGTTGTTGTTTGTTTGCTTTTTGGCATTTTGACCACCTGGGATGTCAGGAGCCGGTCGGCTTACGTGGCTATTGAAAGAGAGCCGAATGGCAAACCATGAAATCAACGAAATTTTGGTGGAATCCTCAAGGCATGGAATTTTGAAACGAAAGGGCGTCATTTCCAAGCAAAATTTCAAACATTGACAGGCAACCAAACAACAAATTTTAATATGCCAACTTATCTCCTCTTTGGCTTCCATTCATCCCAACTCTTTGACTTCTTCAAAACTTTCGCCCCAACATCCAAACAGAGCCTGTAACGACCCAGATTTTTGGACTATATTAATTTTTTAAAGACAGCCAAAAGTCTGAATCACTATCACAAGATAAGAGAAAAAATATAACTGAATTGGGCGATCTCATTCTAATAAAAGTTTATTACATTGATTAATAGAACTAGTATTCAGAAATAAAATAAACAAAGGAGGCCTTTTGCCAAGGCTAACTGGCCACACCAAGGACTCTCATTTGACTATTCACTCTTCCAAGTCATCCATTATTGGAAATCTTGAAATGTTTAAGCAACATTAGATACAACGACCTAGAAGGGTCATTCAGTTACCCAAATTAAGTATAGAGGTCAATAAAGAGTAAGCATTAACATAGTCTACTAAATAAAATTGTAATCTAAAATAAGTACGAATAAAACTTAAGAGGATAATTAGAATAATAGAAATATGAGTAATGAGGAGAATAACTAAATAATGCAATATGCATGAAATATGGGATTACTACCCAAGGTACTCCAGCTCCCCATAGTCTGTTACCTTTGCCTGCACGATCGGTTCTGTGAGGGTTTGTTACGACAGATCCTACCGCCTCGGGACTATTATTCTCCAGAGGATTCCGCATCGACAAGGATTAGCGCTTATCACCCTTGAAGTCTAAATGTCCAGGGATAGCTCGTTGGCCTCCCATCACCCACACATTAACAATGTTCATGTAATGGTTCATTTTTCCTTTTTGGATCCAATGCTTGATAATAATTTCTTTTTATGCAATAGAATCTACTATCACATGACAGCTGTAACATTACATCCCTGTCAGAAAACTAACCGTTTTCCAATTTTATTGCATGCTATAAGCACAACAAATATGGTGTAACACCTTATCAGGTCTAAGCATATATCATGTTATCATTCAATAAACGATATTATTGCATCTACTTCCATTATTGAAAATTATACAAAGTTTTTAGGTTAGGAAAAAATAATATTTTCAGGAAATTAAAAAAACTTTTTGTACATCCAAAGATGCCCTTAGGGTTTTAAAAAAATCATTTTCAAACCATTGGGGGTGATGAGATACTTGAAATCCATGATTCATGTAGTGATCCAAACTCTCACAACCGTTTAAGTAGGTCAAAGGTCGTGCCCGGCCAAGATCTCTCCGTGCAACCAATGCCCATGTTATCAAGCCATGAGGCCTATTGTCATGGTGAAGATTTTTGCAATGAACACAAGACACGTTTGACTGCTCAGAATTGTTTTTCATGATAAATTGGGTGTCTCCAAGTTTGGATGAGGGTGAAGTCGGCTAAAAATCCAGAATCAAAATCCCGTAACTAGTGGAGAAGTTGCTAAAATACTGGAAAAGGTTGATCCGGTTTTGAGTAGAGTTTTGGGTTTCCCGATTTTTAGCAACTTCTCCTCACCGGAGACACTAGTTCCGGGATTTTTAGCTGACTTCATCCTCATCTCCACTTGGAGACTCCCAATTTATCATGAAAAACAATTCCTAGAAACAAACGTGCCCATAGTGCTACATTTTAACCATCAATTTATGAGAAATTATATGATGAAATGGCATACAAACACGTACTTACCATCTCATCCTTGATATTTAATCCAACAGAAGCTCTCATTTTGAGAAACTGCTGTTGGATCAAATATCAAGGGTAGTACTTCTGATGTACCACCTTTATATTTTTGTACACCATTTCATCATAGAAGTTCTCTCAATCTATCTATAATATAGAGTTTTTATATGGTGCCCCAGCGTTGAAGTACCATTATGGTGGTGCCGCCCTTGATATTTGATCCTATAGCTGCCCGCGTTTTAAGAGGCTGCTGTTGGATCAAATATCAAGGGACGTAGAGCCTGCATGGGACTTCATCCATAGGATTTTTACTATAAATTTTTCTATGATGGATTTTTTACCGTACATTCTAACATGGGGCTCATCATTTTACAACATGCTAGGTTTTGATAAGGTAAGACCCATTATTTTATAACATGCATAGAATGGGTGAGGCACGCCACTTTACACCTCATGTTTTGATGCGATAAGGACCCATCATTTAACACCCATGAGTTGGCCCACATCTCCATCCAAATCCAATGCATAGGGTGGGCGCACCATTTTACACCAATAGGGTGGGTCCCACTAATTCCACTTAAACCCATGCAACAACTGGGGCCACCATTTTATCTGAAGCTTTGATGGGATGTGTCCCACGATCCCCACCCAAGCTCATGTATAGGGGTTGTGCACACCATTTTACACTGCATGTTTTGACTGGGTGGGACCCATTATTTTACACCCATGTTACTGCATTAGGCCAGGGATGCTAGTTCCATTATACACGTTGAAGTAGTGTTAGCAAACCTCCACTGAGAAGAGGTTTATGATATCTAAAACAAGAATAATGATATGGTAACTGAGTAGGGGACAGAGTTGAACCGATCAAACAGCATATACGCACGTTAGCAATCTCTCTTTCTTGATTTTTGGCTTTTTATCCTTTCAAATGCCAAAACTACGCCTCCCATGCCATGTGGCATGTAGGGATTTGTTCAGTTCTACTCGGGAAATTCGAGGCGACAATGGCAAGCAGCAGTGGCTTGCATGAGAAAGCGCCAACTAAAATTTTATTCATCGAAAGCTTCTTCTTTTGCACTAACTTTTCATATTTATAAGGTTTTCAGGTGGCCCAAACCAACTCAAAGAAGGACAGTAAAAATACGAAATTGCAGAAACGATTTAGACTTCTCCAACTTTCCTAAAATTTCTCAACATTCACACGTTCAAAAGATTTGAGAAAACAACCAACTTTTATGCAAAACTTATCCTAAAAGACTCTTAAAAATCTCTAGGTGTGGATGGCCAACTCTAAATAAAAATAAAATAAAACAAAGCAACTCAAAAAGGACTCTTAAAATGTAGTATTCAACGTGGACTGTTGATCTAAACGCTGTCCGATATCGTCCAATCTGACCATTGATCAAGGTTCTAACGATCTTAACCCTTGATCTCGTGATAGTGCGAGATGCACATGCATCACCACCCAATTAGTATATATACTTTTTTCCCTGCTTTCCTATTGCTGGAATAAGTGGCTAGAATGGTAACCCGATTCCAATCCCGCTCAATTCTGTCATTTGGTTGAGAAAGAGAATGGAATCAAGGGGGCAGAATTGACACCAGCGCGGTAATAGAGGGTGAAATTTGTAGGTATCTGTTTCCCGATCTAGGTGATGGTTTTCTGATTCCAACATGGAATTCTTATTAGAATTTTTTTGAATTAAAATTTTTATATTTTTCTCACTATGTTTAAGAGAGAATTGGAATGGGCATCAGAATATGATGTAAATTCTGATTAATTCCGCGCAATCCAAATTTGCCCTCATTTTCTTAAGATAAAAAACCACTTCCTTGTTTGATGATCCAAACCATTCATCATGCCCAAATATCTCCTATACCAAACAATCCTAACCGTCAACTTTTAGTTGAATATTTTTTAAAAAATAAACATGGACTGCTGCTTTTTTCCAACCGTCTGATTTTTGTTATATATCTTGTCCAAGTGGGGCCCGGCTAGTTAATGGTTTAAAGATACACTTTCCCTAGCTAATACTAGTTAAGAAGTGTACCTAACTATCATTAAAGATGGAAGGCCAATGACATTGGCACTACTATCATTTAAATGCTGAAAGATGAACGCATGTTTTGATAATTGTACTAACTCATCTTGTCTTTTATTATTTAACGAGCTATCAAAAGTTATCACACTTCCCAAACGCTAATAATAATGTCACTAGTATGTATTGATAATTGCACTAAATCATCTTGTCTTTTACTATTTAACCAGCTGTCAGAGCTTAGTACAGTTCCCATAAAGCTCTCAAAAGCCAATTTGCAGTTATTAATACATGATCGTGCCAACATTACTAGCCTTCCCATAATGCCCTTGAAATCCAATTAAAAAAGAAAAGACAAGGAAAGCTCGTACATTTAACAAAACATGCTAGTGCTAACATCGGTCAACAAAGCAACTGCTGAGGGGTGCAACTCGGGTGGATTTTCGAAAATTCGGGTTGAGCTTTTACCTTAAAATTTGGGTTGGGTTCGGGTTGATTCTTATTCAGTTTTTAAGCAAAACCTCAACCCCACCCGACCCAAGTTGACCAGTACCACCCAAACTAGAGTCCTTATAACTTGTAGGTCAAGGAAAAAAAAACTGTTTAGACGAGTTGTCAAAGGCTGGTACAATTCCCAAGGCTAATGATATTGGCACCAACTCATCTTGTCTTTTACTATTTAACCAGCTGCCAAAGCTTATCACAGTTCCGGAAAATGCCAATTAAAAAAGAAAAGACAAGTGAATTTTGTGCAATCATTAATACATGGTAGTGCAACCATTCGTAGCCTCCTCAAATTGCTCTTGAAAGCCAAGTAAAAAAGAAAAGACAAGGAAAGTTCGTGCAAATATCAAAACATGCAAGTGCCAACCCAGCATCGGTTGGAAACTGCAAATACCTCCACCCTAAATAGAGTCGATATAAGCCTATAAGGCAAGGAAAAAAAACGGTCATATTTCTTCTCCCTTCGGATCACAAGCAAAAAATTTGTCACAAAAATTTGTTTCTTAAACCAGAAACCACTGCTAGAAGAAGAAAAAGAAGAAACTAACAGAGTTTCTAAAAACAGGTGAGCTTTTATAATCTCTTCAATGGAGAATCAAAGTAATTCTCAAAGACCCTTTTCGTCCCAACTCAATCTCCCTCCTACAATGTCAATTCCCAACCTCCAAACACCATCCTATCCCACACCCTCTTCTTATCCTTCACCCTCCTCCACAACCATCTATAGTGACCGTTTTATTCCCATCAGATCAGCTTCAAATTTTGCCTTATTCGATATTTCCCCTTCTTCAAATCCTTCTTCATTAGAGGATGGTTCAAGCCCTTATTCAACCCTTCTTAAGTCTGTTCTTTTTGGGCCTGATTCTGGTGTTGTTTCGCCCTTAACACCCAATAAATCTTCTGGGTTTTGGCCTAATGGTATGAATTCACCTTCTCCTTCTTCATCTATTAGTACTCCTAGTAGAAATATATTTAGATACAAGACCGAGATTCGGCGTTGTTCGTCTTATTCCTTTTCTCCGGTGGGCTTTGATGGGGCATTGCCTGGAGTTATTCATAGCCCGCCAAAGACACCTAGGAAGGTAGCTCGGTCCCCTTACAAGGTAAGATTTTATTTTTATTTTTTGAGTTTTTTTTAAGAGGCTGTAGTTTGGATTGGAGTTTTATGCATTTTAGTTTGTTTTGGTTTGGGGGTTTGATTTTTATGTATGGGTGTTGTTGAAGGTGCTGGATGCCCCTGCATTGCAAGACGATTTTTATCTGAATCTTGTCGATTGGTCTTCGCATAATGTGTTGGCTGTGGGTTTGGGTAATTGTGTTTATCTCTGGAATGCTTGCAGTAGTAAGGTGAGGAATTTTGTCTCAAAGCTAGTTTTTTTCTTTTATCCACTAAAAGGGATCAGTTTTCCTTTTCAATTGGAGGTAGAATCATAATTTTACCTTTTTTTTTCTGTGAAACAACCAATTACTCCAAGAGCTTAAGCTGTTAAGAGTTCGTGTTATCTAATCATTTATACTTCAACACTCCCCTTCAGTTGTGGCCCCTCTTTTTTGGGTTGGCCTTACACATGGCACATGTGGCCCCTCTTTTGGGTTGGCCGTACATGTGGATTTTTAATATCAAGGAGTTGTTGGGTTTTGAACCCAGGATGTGCTGTGAGGCAATAGCTCTTATATCATGTGAAAAAACCAATTAAACTTTTGGAGTAATTGGTTGTTTCACATTTCCACTGATTGTTTTAGTCACTCAACTGTTGTCATTGTAATTGCAAAGCTGTCCTCTATTGTTCCCTTTTCTGTGTTGTCATTGTAATTGCAAAGCTGTCTGCTCTATTGTTTGACACATCTATTTGTGTTTCGGCTCAGTTTTCCTTTTCAATTCGAGGTTGAATCAGAAATGTACATTTTTTTTAATTTCCCTATGATTGTTTTGCTCACTCAACTGTTGTCATTGTAATTGCAAAGCTGTCCTTTGTATCTGTGTTTTGGCGTCGACATGGGGCCTTCTGTTGTTGAATGGCTTGTTTCTTGGTGTGACAATTCAGGTGACCAAGTTGTGCGACTTAGGAGTGGATGATAGCGTTTGTTCAGTGGGTTGGGCACAGCGGGGCACACATTTGGCTGTTGGAACTAATCTCGGCAAAGTCCAGGTGAGTTATGTTGAAAACCAGCATATAGTCATTCTAAACATGGAATTTTTATGGCACTTGCAAAGAGCATTTTATTGCATTGGGCAGTTGTTTCAACCCACATATTATAGGACAGTGGTGTGGTATCATTGGAGTTATAGCAAGTGGTTAATGCCCCAGCTCAGTGCTTGGGAACTAAAGCTCTGTATTTTGGGTTGCAACTTATGCTCCTAGACAGTTCTTATCCCTACAATTTTGTATGCCACATGATTTTGAGAAGAGTGGTTTTGTGCTATTCCAGTCTTTCTCTAAGAGAACCATGTAACTGATGCAAGGAAAAAATGTCACTGCTCTAGATTATTCTCATTTTCAAGGGTTTCTTATGGAAATACCCTAGGAACTAAATTATATATCTCTGAATTTCTTCAACTCTAAGCTTTTCTGATTACACAAAACATTTATCGAGAAAAGTCCCAAACGCTAAACTTTAACTAAAAATTAAGAAGCAACAAATAGTGATCCCAAACTCATCATTGAAGGCAACTCATCATCAAACGCCATTGCTTGGGCTAATGGTGAATCGGAGGGACCTTTGAAGCTGCAGTCCTACATTGCAGAAATTAGGGATCTAATCCATATCATTCATCCAGAAATCCAGCACCGTAGGAGGTCGGCAAACGTATTGGCTGACAGGCTGGCCAAAGAGGGTGTATTGTGGGACTCTCTCTGTCAATGAGTTCGCAATTGGGGCAGACACTCGGGCAGGATAATCTTTTCAGCTCTTATTTCTGTTTTTCTTTGTTTTGTATGCATATTTAGCGGACCTTTATGGCCCTATCTTTGGGTACTCCTTGTCCCCCATGTAATCTCTTTATGCAGTAATTAATTCATCATCTTTTGAAAAAGAAGAAGAAGAAGCAACAAATAGGAAGCTATGAAGATAGGGAAAGCATTGTAGCCAATAAATTGACAATTAAAGGGAAACTACCATGAAATCCTAACTATTTATGGAACAACCCTAAAATCTTTGCAAAATTATCTTACCTAGACTACTTACGGGAAAATGAAGGAAAAAGTAATTAACAACCCTGCTATTAAAAAAAAAGTAATATACAACCGTTTGCCCCTTGTTCTCCATCATCTTTCTAGTTGAAAAGAATGAATCCTCTGCAAGTTCATCGAGTGGACACTTTCTCAAGTTGCTTTTGAATTTTGTTTGAAGGATATGAATATTGAATGTTGAAATTCATTTGCATGGGTCCTTTTTGTCATGCCACTTTGGTACTATTTTATTCTTCAAAGACTGAGGCTCCGATAAGATGGCTTCGATTGTTGACACTTACTAGTGGGTAGACGTTAAGGTAGAATTGTCTTGGTGTTTCGGAAGACATTCCAAAGATATTAGGGAGACTTCTTGTTGAGTCTGCGGAAAAGGTTGAGCAGGTTTATATCGCCCGTTTGTTGGATAGGCGATATTAAAACCTGCACAACTCATTTTAAGTCTCAAATAAAGCTTATATAGTTTATTATTTTCTATAGTTTAACATCATATCCATATGAATAAAATTTCAAGCTTGTAAACTTTAAATCCCTAAAATGTGTATCCTCTTTAACTACTTACAACCCTAATCTACAGTAACCTTTCCTCCCTAACTTACTGTAATCCTATGTCTTTTCACGAGCTCTCCGATGAGGTGTATTATAACCTTCATACCCACTTCCCCTGACGCTTCCCACATTGTTTCTTCTTTACCTTCCCCATCGCTTTCTTAGTATTTTCCGCTTCACACGCTCCTCGTTGGAATTTTCCTCTACACACATTTTCTCTCTTTTTTTAGACCCCTCACTTCCCTCTTCCACTTCCTACATCGCTTCTCGCGTTTGTTTTCCATTCTTGCAACTATGGTTAAAAGCTTTAGGGTGCCGTGGCTATTTCTAACTCATTCCCAAGGTCTTTAGGAGAATTGGTGACAAGTTGCCACATTGTTTCACTTGTTGAAAAGTACTTGGCACATTACCCTATTTTCTATTACATGCGATATATGGAACGAGCGTAATTCTAGTGCTTTCGATGAAAATGATTCCCATTTGTGAGTGGTGATTTCCATAATCAAAGTTTAAATTATCCTTCAGCCTTTTTCTATGATGCTTTGAGGAAGTGGAAAGAAATATCTTGGTGTAGAGAAGCTAAGGACAAACGGCTAGCAATGTTTGTCCCGGGTACCCCCGCACCCCACACCAACAACAACAACAACAACAACACACACACACACACACACACACACACACACACACACACACACACACACACACACACACATCCCCCGTCTTGCCAACCAGATGGCTGATGAGCTTTCCTAAAGAGGAATTAGTAGGGAATTTCTTGCTGGTTGTAACGTTGTTCCCACTGATTAAGCGTGGATGTCCTCTTCTCTAATAGATTTATCTTTCATTTTAATAAAATTCAGATTTTCTTTAAAAAAAACTCTCTTTCAGAAAAATATTGGCAAAGCTCCAAATCGCTTATGAAATCAGGACGCAGTCCCTCTTCTTGAAGAGTACTGATATCTGGACCATGCATTTTCCTTTTCCTTAGCTACTTTATTCAGCTTCGGTGCATAGCCTTTCATGCATACTTCATCACTTGACACTTCAAAAATCAAGCTCCATTCGTAACATCAATGGTGTCCAATGTTGGATTTTTTTGCATTTCTTACAAATATTACTATCACTTTTACAGTTGAAAGTTGAAACTTCCCTGTCTTATGATTTTGTCTTTTCAACTACGCTTTGCAAAATTGTCAGTTCCAGAATGTTCATCTGTTTAGTGATTCTTGATGTATCCTTCGGTTGGGGAGTCTTCTCTTCAATATTTTTCAATTTCTTTGAATGATGAGAAATTTTTAAAACATTATCGACATCGTTCAATAAATGGGTGGTTTTCAATCTTTTTTTCCTCTCTTGGTTCTCATTGTTTTCTTTGCTTTTTGAAATGAGAGGACTGGAGAAATTGAAAGTCCCATGATCTTTATTGCAGTCTTTCTCATCAACAAACCTCGAAAGGTTGGGTAATATGATGATCCTAGATGGATCCTTTAGTTTGGGTGACTTCTCGTCAACATTGTTTGATAATGAGGCGGTTTTCATGGTTTTCTTTTCTCTTGGTATTCGTTGTTTTCTTTGCTTGTTGGAATGCGAGGGCTGGAGAAATAGAAAGTCCAACGATCTTTATTGTAGGCTTTCTCATCAACGATTGTTGAAAGGTTGGGCGATAAGATGATAGGACAATTGGGCACATGGACATTCGGATGGATGGATGAGAGAGCTGATCTGTTGAAGGGATTTTGAGCTTTTTGTATATGCTGTTTGATCTCACTTTGCTCATTATCTTCTCTTTTTGTTGTTGAAAAAGGGGCCTTCCTTTGAGTATTATTTTTGAGAGCATGTTTTAATGAGTCCTGACTTCAATTGGTGACCTTCCTCTGATTCCTATGACACAAGAACAAATATCAGGGTCTAGATTATCTTTCTTGCAATGATTTCCCAAAGGACCACCCTTAAAAGTCAATTCCCTCAAATCCTTCAACTCTAATTTTCTTTGATTACGTAAAACATATATTGATAGAAAACATTCCAAAACCCTAACCCAGAATAAAATTTGAAAAACCGGATGCAGGCATCTAGAATTGAAAACTAAAAATAACTAGGAAATTGATTATTAATGGAAAATACCAGTAATTCCCCAACTATCTGTGGAACTAACCCCTAAATTTATAAATAGTACTCACCTGAGATATCCATGAGAAAACAAGAAACCTGTTCTACTCTGTTCATCTTATACACTGTCTTTAGTTCCTGTTAGTTGTGATTTGTTCATAATATTTAAGCTTCATGTGAGGAATTGAATATATTGCATTTTATCTAATGCTTAGTTTCTTAAACCTAAAGTTTAGTTGTTTGATTACCTTGAACTTTTATTCTGCGTAGATATGGGATGCATCTCGCTGTAGAAGGGTAAGGACCATGGAGGGACATCGTATGCGAGTTGGAGCTCTAGCCTGGAGTTCGTCTCTATTGTCTTCAGCTAGTCGGGACAAGACCATTCTTCAACGTGATATTCGTGCTGAGGAAGATTCTGTTAGCAAACTCACAGGGCACAAGTCAGAGGTTAGTTTTGCATTTGTTTGAAACTCATCTCTTTACATGTTCATGATATCTTAGCATGCTTGGGTTTGAGCATTGAATTTATCTTATCTGATCAAATCCTCTAACTATCAAGGTTTTAAATTTCAGTTTCGGTTTCGGTTTTGGCTGAAATCGAAATTTCGGCCGAGATTCAAGGAAAAAAAAACAAATTTCATTACTATGCCAAAATTTCGGAAAATATTAAATTTTCCCGAAATTTTGGCCGAAATTACGAAAATTTTTGCCAAATTTTCTGAAATTTCGGCAGAAATTTGGGATTCTGGATATCTTGGCATGCTTAGGTTTGAGTATCGAATTTATCTCTCTCCATCTGATCAAATTCTCTAATTATCAAGGTTTTAAATTTTGGTTTCGGTTTCGGCTTTGGCCGAAATTGAAATTTTGGCCAACATTCCGGGGGAGAGGGGGGATTTCATTACTATGCCAAATTTTCGGAAAAAAAGAAAATTTCTGGAAAAAAATTATGTTTTCCTGAAATTTCAGCCAAAATTTTGGCTGAGATTACCGAAAGTTCGGTTTCATTCCCAATCGAAATATGAAAGTTCGGTATTTCGGCCAATATTTAAAACCTTACTAATTATATAAACCTGTGGGCATGTCCTTGTTCACTTTAGATGCAATAATCTGGTTCTTATTATTGATTAACAATCTTCTAAAATAATTATCAGTTCTATTCTAGTTTTTTCTGCTGCATTGAGTATTACAGCTATGTATTGGCCTTGACGGGCAATGGTCTGTTGATTTAGGTTTGTGGACTGAAGTGGTCTTATGATAACCGTGAACTAGCATCTGGTGGTAATGATAATCGGGTGAGTTGGTTTCACTTCCTCGTTATGCACACTGGTTCATGATATGTTATTTTCATGAGGAACGATAGAATGAAGGGCGCCCTTCCAAGAACCAGTTACAAGGGTGCCCCCATTGGTCCATCTCAAGAAAGTGGCATAGAAAAATACCGAAAAGACGTTGACAAATATAAAATTAAATGACCAATAAAGGCACTTTCTTGACAATTACCAACAGGTGTGCCCTTGTAAGTGCTTGTTCGCAAGGGAGCCCTTCAGTCTATCATTCTTCTATTTTCATTTGGTTATTTATTTATTTATTCTCTTTTTCTCAATGGCAAACATTTTACTTTTTCCTTAGCATTGCCCCTGTGCAGCTTTTTGTTTGGAACCAACATTCAACACAGCCTGTTCTCAAGTACTGTGAGCACACGGCAGCTGTAAAAGCTATCTCCTGGTCCCCACATATGCATGGGCTTCTTGCTTCTGGTGGTGGGACTGCCGACCGATGCATTCGTTTTTGGAATACAACTTCAAACTCTCATCTGAGCTGCATGGACACTGGCAGTCAGGTATCATTTATGAGAACTGTTAATTTGGTGTCACCACTGGAAACTATGCATTGCATAAACCAAAATATGATGCCATCAAACTTTGAGTGCAATGGCCCCTGTGCTTGCATGAGGTCAATTTTTTTGGCTTGTCTTCGTAAGAGCTTCAAATGTTTATGCAAACAATAGAAAGATCTAAAGAACCGTAAAAAAGGGAAAAGGGCATTAGTAGTGTGGGATAAAATGAAAATGCGCATAAAACTGAACTCAGGAGAAATTTGTGAAATCTACTGCTCTATTGTTAACAACTTGGACAGCTTTACTATGGATGCACTTGATCAATACAAATACAACGAAATGTTAGAGATCGAAAGAATCTAAATATCAAAATGCATAGAAGTGAGATTTTTCTTGTAATCGTTCTGGGTTGTCCCATCTTGGCTGCTCAGGTCTTGTACCTACTTAAATTTTTACAAGATAAAACTCTTAAACGCTAGTGGTAGGAGATGCATCTCCATTCGTTTGATTGGTATGCTTTCTAGAATACACATATAACACGGTCTTAAGATTCTACTCCCCATGTTATCCCTTTTTCCCCAACTTATACAAGAATAAATGCAAAACTGCATGTGTTGTTTCAGTGTTTAACTATACAAGTAAATAAGTTTTAATATATATTGTTTTCAACAAAAGTTACAAAAACTAGGATTAGAATGAGTCAATTAAGGAAACACACAGCGAGTCAGCCCTTCATTTGAGCTTTCCTCCGTTCAGCGACACAATGGCTTCAGACAGTACAAACAAAAATTCTAATTTCTTCTATTTTGTATTTTGACATTTTGGCCTAGTAAGTCCTTCCACCCAAGTGTGGTAGGTTCTTGTTAGGGAATTCAAGTCAGATCAAGTCATCTGCACACTTTCATTTTTGAAAAACTTCTCTTAAACCTTTTCCAGAAATAACCAACACACAAAAGATGGCTTTTTTTGGCGCGCCCTAGCCGAGCGGTCCTCGCCTGCACAAGCAAGCAGATTAGCTCCCTCATTCTCTTATTGTGCCGGCAGGCCTGGGCGAGCGAGGTAGGGTTAGATTAGAGGGAGGGGGGCTGCGAACGTTTGTCCCATGAAGCGCCAGGGAACCATTCATTCCTCCCGGGCTGGGCTCTCGCGTGTCCGGGGTCCCCACAAAAGATGACTTTTTTCCCCTACCAAAAAAAGCCATCTTTTTTGTGTTGGTTTTTTCTGGAAAAAGGTTTAAGAGAAGTTCTTCAAATATGAAAGTGTTTCAGAAAGACTTGTTGGAGGTGTTTAGTTACTGCTTGAATGCGAGAATGCGGTGGGGAAATTTTCCAGGATAAAATCAGCGATGTGGAGTT
Source organism: Tasmannia lanceolata (assembly GCF_043159265.1). NCBI lineage: Eukaryota > Viridiplantae > Streptophyta > Magnoliopsida > Canellales > Winteraceae > Tasmannia > Tasmannia lanceolata. The sequence continues at coordinate 31,107,987 of NW_027518689.1, forward strand.
GGAATTGGAGCATTAGTTAGAAATTACAAAGATAAATATTGAAAAGGCTCTTGCTTCAAATTTGAGAGAACTTATTGGTTGGGCCTTCTTAGCTAACTGGTTGTGTGGGTACATTTCAATCTGTTAATTTTGAAGCAGATGTTGTTCGTTGGACCCCTTTGAGGGACTGCTTAGCATATCTTTCTTTGTGTGTGTGTGTGTGGGGGGGGGGGGGGGGGGGGGGGGTTGAGATAAAGGAGTGGAGAAGAAAAAAAAAGGCATATGTCTTCTAAGCTAGGGTTCTTTGAAGTTGGGTTGCTTGGGAAAAAGAACGTGTTATTCTCATGAGTGCAAGAGTATTTTTATGGCTGCAAGAAAGCAATATTTCAAGGGGCCTCTGTAGAAAGGATACAAATTTTGGATGGATCCCTTTGAGGGACTGCTTGGTACATCATTTTGGGGACAAAAATAAAGGTATGGAGAAAAGCAGAAGGCATTAGTTTCTATCCTAGGCACCATTCAAAAAAGAAGTTTCTAATTTAGGCTTCATTGAAGTTGTGTTGCTAAGAAAAAAGGCAAAAAAAGGTGTTATTAGTTCAAGAGTATTTCTCTGTCTGCAAGAAAGCAACAATTCAAGGCGTCTCTGTAGGAGACAAATTTTGGATGGAGTCCTTTGGCATTATTGTTAATATCAATAAGGAAAAGCCCTGCAACATATAAATTATGGATCTTCTCTGTTACTGGGAAGATTGGGCTTTATCTTGAAGTGGAGGAACTGGATGATGATGTGTCAATATGCATATTACTTACATATACATGGGGAATGGTCATGCTTACTTGAATGAGTAATGTGTTAAGTTTATCCATTGTCATAGCCTTTCTGATAACCCAACACTGTTCATTCAATGTGATTCGAAGGTTATCCGGCTCTCATATTTTCCCTTAGCATTTTGCTGACTTCTTTAATGAGCTAAAGGACATTGTGGATATCTCTAGTATTTCCTTCCGTCATATGAGGAGATCGGCCAATGGAGTGACGGATAATTTAGCAAGGAGCGGGGTTTTTTTGGAGGCTTTGGAGCAATATGACTTTCTTCCTTCTTGACTTTTTTGTAGTGCTTTCTTTATTTGCTTGTATATAGCGATTTGCTTCTTCCCCTTGTTTTTTCTCTTTGAATTTTTTGACCATCTCGGTCCTTTCAATGAAATCTTTGACCATTCAAAAAAAAAAAAAACATTGCTCATTCAATAGTTCCCCACATTAGGTGAGGTCGTGACAAGAGGGTTTTCTGCTTGCAGCAACGAACATTATTAGAGTTGGAGACATTAGATTACTAACATGATGGTGGGGTTATGCATTTGCGGGCATTATCTTCAGCTCGTAGTTATTGGCTTTGCAATTATCCTTCTTCACATCTTACTATTGTTAGCCAATTTTCACAGTTGAATATTGTCAATAATGAATTATTCCATGTTGCATACTATATTTATTTCTATATGAGTTATACTATGAAGAAACATTGCATCTCCATTAGGGGCAACACTAGTTGTCAGTTGTACACGTGTAACAATTATATGGGTTATTGGATCCATTCATGTGGTAGGCCATTACGTGGCCATCTACTATTGCTGGCCGCATCTCGATAGACTGATCTTAAGTCCATGATCAACATCTTGATGGAAGAGACGCCTTTTTAGATCTTATAAATCCTAAATCAACCTTTTTTTCAAGTGACGATGATCAAAAGGATACAATCATCCAATCATAGTGGACCAATGCAGTTGGTGGTTGTAGTGGTGGCCCACCTGATCAATAGAGATGATCACCATGCGTATGTGCCACACATGTGGTCGAACTGTGACATGGTGTCTTTATGTCAATATTCTTTCCATATTAACCCCCTTTGCAGACGACTTAAATATCAGCCACACAAGGTTAGATAGAATTAAAAATGAAGACATCCGTAAAAAGGTGGGAGTGGCACCAATTGAAGAGAAGATGAGAGAGCACCGCTTGAGATGGTTTGGGCATATCCAACGCAGGCCTTTGGATGCTCCAGTGAGAAGAAGTGACTCATGCCAAGTTGATGGAGTAAAAAGATGAAGGGGCAGACCGAAAACAACTTGAGTAGAAACAGTGAGGAAAGATTTGATAGCTAGGAACATAATAGAGAACATGACCTTGGATAGGAGAGAATGGAAGAAAATGATCCATGTAGACGAACCCAACTAGTGTCAGGATTAGACTTAGTCAATTTGAGCCGGGTAGATTCTTTCACCTTCTTCATGAAAATTTTCTAAAGTATTCATTAGCCGACCCCAACTAGTTTGGGACAAAGGCTTAGTTGAGTCGAGTTGAGTTGAGTTGAGGTTATGTCGATCTGCTTTATTTCAATATTTTTTTTCCATCCCTGCTATGTCAGATCCAGGTCTTCTTAAATTATTTATGGTACATGTGTTTCAGCCTATGTCATGCATGTGTTTGTGGCATCTTGCATCTACGCTTTCTTGTGGATGATTTTTTAACATTTGCTTCTAACCAATGGACTTGGGCTAAATTCAGAAATTCCTGGATGATTTTTTAACATTTGCTTCTAACCAATGGACTTGGGCTAAATTCAGAAATTCTGGTTTTGTATATAACCATTTCAATTTATGTTCGAGTTGATTTCTGTAAATTAAAATTTGCCTTTGCTCTCTAAATGAAACAACCAGCCTTGTCATGTTTTTAAAGACACACCTAACCAGAATGCATTAGTGGAAGCATGTAAGTTGAAGTAATGAACAAACAAATAATGTTAATCGTGATCAAGCTTATGCATTTAAATAATCCGCAGGACCATTCACCATAGATATCCCCATGCATGGAATGCCATTGTAGGCACTTGTTTTCGTCTAAGGTATTTTGTAAACAACCTATCCTTGGCTTGGGCTTATGGTGTGGTTTGAAACTATGTCCATTGTTCTTTCTTGGGTGAAGTGACAGGGCTTGGCATTGGAGGAAGAGGGTGCAGGGCAGTGCTTGAACTAGAAATTAAATCATTTAAGGACTGAAGTAGTATGCTTCTTTTAGCCTTTTTGCAGGCAATATGATCCTGAAAATTCTTTGAAAAGAAAATGGAATGGTCAAAGTCCTTACCTTTTTTTTATAAGTTGGTTCAGCTTAACAGAGACTGAAACTTGAAAACGGGATAAGAGACCATTTTACCCCCTCACTAAAGGAATTCTCTTTACTACTCAGACATGAGAGCATTTGCGAATGTCAAAAGTTTTTCTACTCTCTGAGTAGAAAAAGTTTTTCTATTCGATAACTCAGGAGAAGTGTATCAGAATTCTTAGAAAAGTTGCTTCAACAGGTATTATAAGATACTCACCAACACTATCACTTGTGGTGCAGGTATGTAATCTTGTGTGGTCCAAGAATGTCAATGAACTCGTCAGCACCCATGGCTACTCCCAAAATCAAATAATTGTGTGGAGATATCCAGCAATGTCAAAGGTACACATGCTATCATGCATCTATAACTTCTCTCAAATAATCAATACCTCCATTTACTAATCAGTTTATATAAATTATTTCTTACTGTAGTTAGCCACTCTTACTGGCCATACCTATAGAGTTCTTTATCTTGCCATCTCACCTGATGGGCAGGTGATGTAGTCCTTGTTCTGCCATTCCTTATGTTGCCTTTTTTGTTTATCTGAGGGTTCTGCAATGCATTCCTTTACTCTCCACTTGTAGGTGCCTTTTTCATTAATGATTTTAATAGTTGTTCCTTTTCTCAGACAATTGTCACAGGAGCAGGAGACGAGACACTACGGTTTTGGAATGTGTTCCCTTGTCCAAAGTCTCAGGTAAGTAGTGTATTAATGAGAACAGAGAAATTCATTGTAGTGCATCTCACCTTTTTTTTATCTAACCAGAATTTCTCAACAAATGGAAAATCTCTTTTAGGAGGGGTTCTCTCAAAATAAAATATTTGTAACCCATCTGAAGTTTCTACTGAATGAAATTGTCTTTGCCTCCTTGCCTAGTCTGAAACCTTCTGAATTTCACAACTGATATTTTTTTGCCTTGTCTAGTCTGAAATCTACTTATTTATACTTGACATTTTTTCTTTAGTGCACCATTTCTACCTTAACACATATAAAAATCTAAATGAGAGATACATTGCTGTTGTGCAGAACACCGACAGCGATATAGGAGCCTCATCTCTTGGAAGAACTCAAATCCGGTGACCTCTGTCAGAACTTGGAATCTAAAATTTCTCGAACACTGAACTCAAGAGGGTAATCCAAGAACCAGTGGAGGTCAAATATTTTGTTGCAGGCTCAGCCATTCTTAAGAAGATTCACGTCATTTGGGTCGGTGAACCCATGCATACCATAAGGAAAATATTTTTTATTTTATTTTATTTTTAAAGAAAGAAAATTTTATGTTTTGGTTTCCTTACAGATGTAGATATATGATGGTGGGGGTTGTAGGTCAGTTGTGTAGGCTGCTCCCTTGTTGTATTATGGAGAGATTGAGTAGTGAATGTCATGAAAGAAACACTTGGGCTGCTCCCTTCTTTTATTATGGAGAGACTGAGTACTGAATGTCATGAAAGAAACATTTGGGTTTAATAGGTTACCCATAGTTTTGTATAAAGGAAGCTCTTTGTTCTTATCATTTTTATTAGTTTGGGGTTCTTATCCATATTTAATTCACTTTTGCTTGGTGTTCTAAGGGATGCAAATTTCAACCTTGGTAGGAAAATTTGGGAAGTTAAGTGTGTAAATAGGGGATAGTGGTATAGGCATTCTTAACACTAGGCATGAGACTCATGTCAGTTTGTCCAGTGTGAAAGAGTAAAAGCAAATGTAATAGAGCAAACAGATGGAAATGCCTAAATTTGGGGGTTTCAATACCAATTTCCTATAAATACTTGATTGACATAGGTAATTCAATTGATATTTGAACCAATTGAAGAATTGATGTGCATAGGTTCCTGCAAATTTGCCTCCATGATGCAATGAAGTCCAGTAGTATATCTCCTGATACATCTTCGTTGTACACAAATGGAAACAGACCCAAGACACCTTTGGATTTGATAACTCTGAAGACACTGGTTTTGTGAAGACAATGGTTTCAGTTTCTGCAGAATAACAGATTACAAGAGAGAACCAAAAATAAAAATAGAGTGTACAAAGGCTTTGGAAAATTAAATTTGATAGTTGCTACTAGAACTGTGTATTGCATTACAAACGATGGATTCCTTGTCCTTTTATGGACTTATTGGTGCCTTTCAATTTGAATTGCACCATTTAATTGCATTTGTTCAATGCGAGCTGAAATTTGACCGTTAGATCGCATCCGATCGCAATTCTACAGTCAATATCGACTCCAGATCGTGACAGTTGGCTAGCTCGACTCCAGATCGTGACAGTTGGCTAGAGTAAAACACTCTCGCCCCATAGTGATCATTTGACCCTTGGATCACGACTGATCGCTAACCTGTGATCCAGATTGCTCCTGTTCGAGTGTCAATTGTTGGTGCACATTGGGTCACAATCTTGCCGATCAAGTTTCGATCTTTGGTACACCTATGGTTGTCATCATGCGGTCTAGATCACACTTAATCAAGTTCGATCATTGATATGCAATTGGGCGCAACCCTGTGATCCAAATTGCACTCATTCATGATTGATCTCATCCAATCATTGTACGATCTCACATGATGATACCAACCGATTAAGATCAACACGTCCATGCTCTGCGCAGGCACGCATGTGGACATGCTACAAAAGACATGTGCTTTAAAAGAACTCTTGTCACTTTCCTACGTGAGGCTAAACTTTTACTCTTCCCACAAGCCTTTCTACCGTACTTTCAAAAGCACCTGTTTTCAAATTAGCTCATTATTTTAAAAACTATTTTCTAAAACACTATTATTTTGAAAATTTCCAACAATCACTCACCATTTTCAAAATCAAAGAAAACATATATCTCATTAGACTTGGAATTCTTATGCAGGTATATCACGATTTGAAATTTCACTTGGTGAGAATATATCAAAATTGACCATGTTGGTATGATAGACATATCATTGAACTAGCAATTATATATGGCCAATCCGATACATTTCACAAATAAGATTTCATCTCTTTAGGTAATTTCAAGAAGCTGTGTGTGAGTCTTATGTCTATATCTTGGTTTCAGAAGCACTCTAGAGACTAGCTAGGCCTCATAGGAAGTGACATCATTTCCACACTCATATAGGTACACTTATCAAAAGTGTCCCTTCAACTAAAGCACTTTAACACACACACACATATATATATATATATATATATATAACCTATTAAGAATTACTATTCCATTATTGGCTAACTATTTAATAGAATAATGTCAAAGTCCTATATGTCCAAACTTACCATTATAGACATAATTATACACCCATGATAGAGTGGCCTTTATATTGTAATGCAAATATATTGACAGTATAGGTTTATGCTAAATTAGAATTTCTAATAATATATGTTTAGCCACTTTGATTCTTGATAATAGGAACCTATTACAATAAATTTTGTTGTCATAGTAGAACTAATAATTCATGTTTGCTTATTAAAGGCCCATGACATAGCTCCCCCACCAACAGTGAATATCAAACCACTCATTGATGTATGTTCATCATGCTTGATTTGTGAAACTACCAGTTACTCCAAAAGCTTAAGCTGTCGGAGAAGGCGTCATTTAGTTTTTTATACTTTAACACTCCCCCTCACGTGTGGCCCTTCTTTTTTAGGGTTGACCTACAATGTGGCACATGTGGCCCCTCTTTTTGGGTTGGTCATTCCATGTTGATTTTTCATATCGAGGAGGTTTGAGCCCAGGACCTTTGCTATGACACCATTTGAAACAACCAATTACAACCAACTTTGGAGTAATTGGTAGTGGTGGAAATGCCTAAATTAACATATAAGGAAAATGGAATTTGACCAACGATTTGGTTATTTCCAGTTTGTTTGTTTTTGTTTTTGTTTTTATTATTATTATGGGGATTCGAGCTCACTTGTTTTCCTCGTTATGTGTTACAACTTACAAGTCACAACATGTAATTTAGTCTTTATTTTCCAATCGAAATCCCATTTTGCTAGTGGCCCTATCTTTTCTAACCAGTGGCATTTAGGGGTGTTCATTATTTGGTTAAAACCGAATAACCGAACCAAACCGAATTGGTTCGGTCGGTTCGGTTCGGTTTTTTTCCATTTCGGTTCGGTTTCTGTTTCGGTTATCTCCAAAAAAAATTCGGTTAACTGAAATAACCGAATTAATGATAAAAATCATTATTTTTTTCAAAAAAAGATGTGATATGGGCACTCCAAAGGATGATCGAAACCGTCCATTTGATTGATCACAACTTAATTAGGTTATGCTCAAAAAATCATTTCGATTGGATCATCCTAGCCCTCCGATCGAAACAAAGATTTTGCTTTTTTCCCTTTTTTTCTCTCACTATTCGGTTATCCGAATTTTTAATTAGTTCGGTTTCGGTTCGGTTTTTTAAAATTTTGGTTCGGTTTTGGTTACCGAAATTTGATAACCGAAATAATTTTGGTTATCAAATTTCGGTTATTTCGGTTCGGTTATAACCGAATAACCACCCTTAGTGGCATTGTCATACTACTCCACCACCAATCTTATTCGCACATTTGGTCCCACTCTGATAAAAAAAAAAGTGAGCCATTGTTAGACATCCATATAAAACCATAGGAATTTACCAGGGACATCGCAGAAGGCAATCTGCTCTTGGGATGTTGCATCCAATTCATATGAATTAAATCAATAAGACAAAATCAGAACATATGTGGCTGCTCTTACATGCAACAGCCCAGGCGCGAAACGCCTTCTTTGCTGGTCGCTAGCAAATCTCGAAAAACATATGTTAAAAAGGTTTTTCACAAGAACCGTCCGATTACTGATTTTCGTTGGCCGTTATAAAAGCGAATTAAAGCGTCCCCATCACCATACATGTATAATGGGCCAGCCCAGGGGGGTTCTTGAGACCGCTTCAAAGGTCCGATTGGGCGAAACCCCTCTTTTGTGTTTGAAAAATAAGGATGACGTTGATATGACCGTTAGCTACTTTCTATATTCGTCAGGCTTTTGGGATCCTCAATATAAACCCTGAAACGACATTTCTAAAATAACTCTCTCTCTCTCTCTCTCTCTCTCGATCACGAACCCTAAAAGCTCTCGCTCACTGATCTAAATACTCGCGATTCTGCATTTCGAAGAGAAAAGCTCTCATAAAGATTCATTTAATTGCATCATATTTCTGCATTCTTGCCTGTTTATGCCATTGATTTTTTCTTCTCTTCTCTTCTAGGGTTTTTTTCTGGGTTCTTATTATTATCATTTGGTATTCCGCAGGTTTATCCCTATTTTTTTCTTCTTGTTTGATATGATGGATTTTCCATCTTTCAACCCTAATGACAGGAGACCCAGATCAGGAGAAGGTGATCTCACACGCAGAAGGCTTTTTACAAGAAAACCCTCAAGAAATTTGGTATTTTAATGAAACCCATCTCTTTTTTCTCTCTCTGTAGATGCTGTTTTATGATTTTTCTAAATTGGGTTTGTTGCGGATTTCTTGTTATTATCTTGTAGGGAGATCGCTTTATTCCGGTTAGGTCTGCTATGGATTTTGATGTTGCGCAGTTTTTGCTGAGATCGAAGAATAAGGAGCCTGAGGGACTGGTTTCCCCTAATACGGTTAGTCTATATTTTATGCCTTTGTAATTTCAGCCTTTGTTATCATTTTGAATTCATCAGTTTTGCTCTCTTTCTCCGTTTTGTTAGAAATTTAGGAATGAAGACACTGATTCCAGCTTTTTTCGCCTCATTTTGGCTTGTTCTTCTTAAATTCTTCCTTTAAAAAGCTGCTAAAGCTTCCCCAAAATTTGGAATATTGAATGAAATGCTACATGCATGAAGTGCATAAAAAGAGTAATAAACTGCGTTGTTATCTATTTCAAAATAAGAACCTTCCATGATTTTTCCATGATTAATAAAAAAACAAGAACTGGAAACCATGTATGCACTTGTAACATGAATGAAAATCGCAAGTTAATACTATTGAGAGGAAAACTTGTATCTTCTGTAGATTATAGTCCAAGCTCTCCAATGGCACATGGAAATCATTTATAAAATTCAATGACTCTCTAAAGGCAACCCAAGACTAGAAAATACTTAAAATGTACCACAGAATATGCCCATCCTGGCTTTTTTAGAAGGTTATACGAAAGAATACATGTACATGGCCTAACTCTTTGGAACGAAACTGTGATTACAGTGGGGATCGAGGCTCTTCTTAGTTCATGATAGGATTCGAGTTAGGAAGAAGGATTTGGAGGAACAACACCCGAGTGATTTTTTTAGAATTGCATTAAATTCATCAACTATGGCACGTGGATTGTGGGTCTTTAGATGCCTTGGTATACGAGGATGGTTCAATGGGGTCAATGGTAGAGGTAAGACACACCCGTAATTGGTGGCAGTTGGAAAGGTAAACTTTTGCTTTGGAGTGATGTCTAGGGTTCGTGTGGCCATTGGATATATAGAGGTTGATGTTGTAGGGAGGGTTACTCATGCAATGGAATAGGGAAAACCACAATATAAAATATATAAGGATACAAATGTCTCTATTTTGGGAAAACCACAATATACAAAAAAAATCCATTAAAAATGTCTTAAAAAAAAGCCACAATATACAAATGTCTCAACTATGGCACGTGGATTGTGGGTCGTTAGATGCCTTGGTATAGGAGGATGGTTCAATGGGGTCAATGGTAGAGGTAAGACACACCCATAATTGGTGGCAGTTGAAAAGGTAAACTTTTGCTTTGGAGTGCTGTCTAGGGTTTGTGTGGCCAATCGGATGAATAGAGATTGATGTTGCAGGAGGGTTACTCATGCAATGGAATAGGGAAAACCACAATATAAAATATATAAGGATACAAATGTCTTTATTTTGGGGAATTCACAATATACAAAAAAAACCCATTAAAAAACAAATAAATTTTTTTTTTACAAGGATTTGGATTTTCCATTGCACCATTTTATCCATGATGCCACCCATGGCATCCATGATGTTTGTACATGTCTTTCTGCTCTAAGAAATATCATATGTTTCTTTTTTGTTTTTGTTTTTTTTGCAGGAAGAGTACAGGAAACAACTGGCAAATATTGTTCTAAAGGATCACAATGTTTCAGAAAAAGATAGTCGCATATTCATTTTCAAGGCAAAGCCGGTGAAGTGCGAATTCGATTCTATTTTGAGTAGCACTGAAGATTGGCTTCCAATTCCTAAGAAGCAACGGAGAGTTCCTCGTCATATTTCTCAGGTATATCCTTACCCTTTAAAATGCATACTCATCAAGCTGAGCTTCCAACCAATTTTCTTAGTTGCCATTCCAAACCAACATTGCTTTTGTAACTGCAGACTGCTGAGCGAACCCTAGATGCTCCTGATATAGTTGATGATTATTATCTGAACCTGCTTGACTGGAGTTCAACCAATGTTGTGGCAATTGGCCTTGGTAATACTCTATACCTATGGAATGCTGCCAATTCCGCCACAGAAGAATTGCCAGAAGTTAGAGAAGATGATGGGCCTATTACAAGTGTTTCTTGGGCTTTGGATGGTACACATATTGCAGTTGGTCTGAATAACTCTGAAGTTCAAATTTGGGATTCTTTGTCATTAAAGAAGGTAAGCAAACCAATTTTTGCTCTCATTTTCCACCCAATAATCTCATTTCCAGGCTTGTTATACTTTATAATGACAATATATAATTTTGATTATTCAGATAAGGTCCTTGAGGGGTCATTCTGACCGAGTTGGAAGTTTATCGTGGAATGGTTCCATTCTAAGCTCTGGTGGTCGAGATAGTAAAATATTTAACCATGATGGTCAGTGCCTGATCCAACTCTTTTCACTTCTAAGGTTTAAAAATCATGTTTCTTCTAATTGACATGCTAATTATCACCCTGATGCAGTGAGAATAAACAATCATATCATATCCAGATTGGATGCTCATGAACAAGAAGTGTGTGGGTTAAGGTGGTCGCCATCTGGTAAACAACTGGCTAGTGGAGGTAACGACAACCTTTTATACATATGGGATGTGGGTAATTATCATTCGGGTCGATATCTCCATCGCTTGGATGCTCATGAAGCCGCAGTTAAGGCCCTGGCATGGTGCCCGTACCAAAGTTATCTGTTAGCATCTGGTGGGGGGACGGCAGATAAATGTATCAAGTTTTGGAATACTCGCACCGGTGCCCTTATGAACAGTGTGGATACAGAGTCACAAGTATGTTCCTTGCAATGGAATCGTCATGAAAAAGAACTCCTGAGCTCTCATGGGTTTAGTGAGAATCAGCTCATTTTGTGGAAGTTTCCATCCATGAAAAAGATAACAGAAATTAAAGGGCATACTGCTCGGGTTTTACATCTTGCGCAGGTTTGTTTTAGTTGCACTAATTTCATCGCTTGATATTTTTAGTCATATCAAGGCAAAAACTTTGAATAAATGTAATTTCCTTCTGTTCTGCAGAGTCCTGATGGTTTCACTGTGGCATCAGCTGCGGCAGATGAAACACTTAGATTTTGGAAGGTCTTTGGCTCCCCAAAATCCACTACTTCTGTCTCTGGAAAAAGTGTAAAAAAAGAGACCAGCTGTCTCCAGAGTAGCTACATGGCTATAAGATAAACTGAAGTGAAGTTGCTCAGAAGTAAATGGAGGTGATATCTGCACTCCCCAAAATCTGCACTCCCTGATGGTTTCACTGTGGCATCAGCTGCGGCAGATGAAACACTTAGATTTTGGAAGGTCTTTGGCTCCCCAAAATCCACTAGAAAAAGTGTAAAAAAAGCGACCAGCTGTCTACAGAGTAGCTACATGGCTATAAGATAAACTGAAGTGAAGTTGCTCAGAAGTAAATGGAGGTGATATCTGCACTCCTTGTTTTGATAATCACACTGGTTTTTTTTTATAAATATTTTTCCGATTGGTTGTTGATGGCTTTTTGTGAATTTGTAATAGCATCTAGCTGACATTAGGGAAGTTTAAACTAAATGGATTACCATTCAGAAAAAAAAAAAAAAAACAATAGGTGAGCTTTTTGTGATTCAATCACAAAATCAAAATGAAGTTTAAGGCCTAGACTGGTTCATGACTCCCTAAGTCTCTGCGACACTATTCATTCTGTATATCACCAGATTTAGGTGAGGTGGTGGTAAAGTGTTTTCTTGCTTGCAGCAATGAACATAATTGGATATATTAGATTGCTGACATGATAGTTGGGTTATGCATCTGTGGGCATTGTCTTCTGTTAGTAGCTATTTTTGAAGTTATTCTTCTTTACATCTTACTGTTGTAGACTATTTTCACCATTTTTTGTCTCAAGATATTGTGGTTAATTATTATCACTAACGAATAATTCTAGGGTCGTGTACTATATTTTTTTTTCATATGAGTTTTACTAGGAAGAAACGGAATGTCTGTGTTATTGGTGATGACACAAGTTGTCATCTGTGTACCCATAGAAGTTATATGGGTTACAGGATCTGTTCATCTGATAGAGACCATATGCTATTGCTGCCCTATCTTGATCTAATGATCTTAAGTCTGTTATAAGCACCTTGGTGAAGAAGCCATCTTTTTAGAATTTTAAAAATCCAAAATTACACCATTTTTATTGAGGTGATGATGATCAAAGGGTTAAGATAATCCAATTAATAGTGTACTGATAGAGAATGCCCCCTTTCTAATAGGGCCTGCGAAGAATTGAAAAGGGGTTTCTTTCATGAAGGAATTTGCCTTTGGAGAACCGGGTGATCAAGCCTCAGCAATTTGCTAGGGTATAATGATCCTGTAGATTCTGTCCCTTCAATTGGCTGCAAACCTCACCTGATAGCCATGGGATTTCAATATCTTCTACCGAATTTCGACCGAAATTTCGGTTTCAGTGAGGACCGAAATTTAAAACCTTGCTTAGGAGAAATGGGGAGTTAACTATAGAACATTAGAAGAGTTGTTTAACATTGCCAATGAGTGAAGGAGAGCATTTGACTGCAATATATCCGTCAGTATGCTGGAAGGATACAATGGACAGATAAGATATTTGCTGGCCACATCTCTCTTCCTTCCAAAAAATTAGAGATGAGACAGGTGGCAGAAAGGAGCTCATCTACCGGCAATTGTCGAAGCCAAAGTTGTGAGCATAAGGTCTGGGATATACTGCTGGCTGGAAGCAATGCCTGTAGTGCCTGTGTTTTTGACAATGTTAATGGGCATAGTAGTTGATCTCAGTCCATGCTCTGTATGATAGTAAGAGGAAAGAATGGTTGGGAATGGTTGTTTTGGGAACCCATTTTCTAGAAGAAATCACTCTTTTGCAAAATAAATCCCAACAAAATTTAGCCAAACATTTTATATTTCTGTATTTGTGGAGGAAGAAAATGAAACCTAGACCCCATAAAATAAAGTCCTTAGTAAATCTATTCATAAATGCTGATGATAATGTTTTAATTTTCACAGGTGTTTATGCGTAAGTTGTAGTTAATTTACTGAGTGTTTTTGATCAGAACTCTTCTTCTGATAGTTACCGAGACTTTCTTGGCACGATTATCAAGCGGACTGTACACAAAAATTTAATTGTCATTGTATTTTAGTGATAAGCAAGTTATGTCTTTGATGAATTATCTGATTATTGTTTGTGGCATGTGGTTCCTTGCTGGCATTTTTGTTTCATCCAAGGAAATATACTTTGGATAGTGATGTCTTTGTTTATAAAAGTTTTCTTTTTATGTGACAAGAGTGGCATATTTTTAGAAACTTTCCATGCTACAGAACCATCTTGGTCACTCGTGCATTTAGGATGTTTGTCTTCTTGTTTCAGGTATTTCTTATATCTGTTTGTAAATTTAACATATATTTATGTATCTAGATACATTTCTTTATACTTTATGCTTTTTTTACTCTCACCCATTATAATAATTTTCACCTTCCAATAATTCTATATAAAATCCTCCATCAAGGTCATGTCTAAAACAGATTTGAGTTTATTTGTACGACAATTTGGACTTTAATTGAATTTGTAAGCAGTTCAATGGCCTGATTCTATGTTGTCGCATGAGTGTTTCACATAAAATATGCTATCGCGTTAGAGCCATTTCTTACCTGATAGTCTTTTTAGCTAGCATAGCTACCTAGTCTTTTAAAATGTCTAATAATGCCAGATTTCTTTTGTATTTAAAGTCGCTAAAATGATTTCTTTTTTCTTTTTATTGCTTCTTTGGTATTTAAAGCCGATTACTCGAGGGAGCGCTCTTTGTTGTTGAATGACTTCATTAAGGTATTGTTCCTTCATTTGGAGATTTTAACTTAGCTTTCCATTTAGCATCATATATGGGAAATATCGGGTTGAATTTTTATTGCTAATCTAAAAGATGCCTTCTAGAAAAAATGAAGCAATGAAGATTGCATGCTTTTTTCTTTCTTTGAAGCATTATGAGATTCCAAATTATCATCTAATGTAGAAAGTTGATAATAGTTCCTTGGATTTTAATTCACGCCTCGTTTTCATCTACAGATAGCAACAATTCATTTCTAACATGAAACACATAACTAAAATGAACCCAACAGAATTAATGACAAAATAACAAAAATACCCACCTCAACATTCATCAATTCATTCATTCCATTCCCATTTTAGCCTTCCACCTACTTTTTACAAGAACACATTGTTTGTTTATAATATTTTAGTCCTTTTGCAAAACATTCTGAACTGACAACTGAAACCACAATCAACCATGCAAATAAAATCCTGATGCCCAAACATCCCAAAGCCAACACAAATGCATTCCCAATAAGTACCATCTCGTTCCTTGTGTCCACTACGAATTGGAGGCATACCCTTCTCTCCTTTATAAATCCTAATGTCTTGTTTCCACCAAAACAGAACAAGTGTAGTTTGCACAGAGAAAGAAGTCAATTAAATAAGTTGCTGTGTTGTGATTTCTCACGGGATTGTTTTGTTTTTTAGCAACACATGGTTGACACAGTTGGCCCCAATAGGTTGCCCGAACGATGCATACATTCTAAGAAGGGACTATTTCAAGATGATGTCTGAACTCTGAAGGTTCAATTGCGATTAGCCAAAGCTTAACCACCCACAACCATTGGATTTCTCTGTGCATCTCCATTGTAGAGGGTAATAAAAACTACAAAATATAGGAAGGTGTTAAGAATTATTAGAATCAATTGTATTTTTTTTAGATTCATTGGACTGGGTGGATTAAATTTTATTTCCATGTCTGTTTCTTTGGTGCAATTTCTGTTGCTCAACTCAACTCAACTAAGCCTTTGTCCCAAACTAGTTGGGGTCGGCTAATGAATCCTTTAGAAAATTTTCATGAAGAAGGTGAAAGAGTCTACCCGGATCAAATTGACTGAGTCTAATCCTGATACTAGTTGGGTTCTATCTACATGGATCATTTTCTTCCATTCTCTCCTATCCAAGGTCATGTTCTCTGTTATGTTCCTAGCCATCATGTTCTCTTTTATATTCCATGTCTGTTTCTTCGGTGCAATTTCTGTTGATTTGGATTTATTTCTCACCCGCTCTCCCCTCTGTTTTTTTCTGCTGAAATTTGTTTCATTATGGAAATTGTGCTAGCCTATACTTTTGCACATTCTGATTTATATTTATTAAAGTACGGTGTCTTCATCTACTATATTTAATTTCAATATAGCAAACACACTTATTTCTATAAGATTTGAAAATGAGTTAGTCCTCATTTTAATCTGTCCATGAATGGTAGTTTTGAAGAAATCAGATTAAAGATACAGAGACACAGTTTTTTGGTTGCGCTTACCTTCACCCTCTATAGAGGCAAATCTATAGAACAATATGTTTGGAACACTTTCTATCAAGGGTGTATTCTTGTTCACCTCCTTCCAAGTGCCATTTTTGACTTCCTAGCACTCGGGTGCTTCACTAATTGGTAGAATTTCATCCATTGTACTTTGAAGCTTTGATGTGTGAGATGTGTGCAACTTTCTTAAAATGTGGTATTTATCCATAAATAGAGATGATAAAGAAAATCTGAGTTAACTTGATCTCTTAATCTTCCTATGATCAGTTTGTACAAAATGTAAATATCATTAATAGTCCCCATTTTCTTTTGATTTACTAACTGTGGATACAGTCTGAGCTTGCAATTTTTATATCCACATTCTCCTGAAAATGATGGATACTGGGCTATGCGAATTATAGGGGTTGCTCCTAAAATTTCAGATTTCTCAGCTGATTTTCATATTTTAAACAGGGATCTGGTTTAGGTACTTGTTTAATTTTGAGTGATTAGAAAATAGTAACACAGCAGGTGTATTACATTGATTCAGTACTAAGAGACCAGATATAATTCTGTTTTGCATTTCCATTAAAATAAACTGCTCTTTTGTATTTAGTTAATAGGTTTTATTGGCTGTTGTTGATGTCTATTTTTATTTTGAATCTGCTCCGTTTATTCAACAAGTTTTTGTGATTTCTCTTAGATTCAATCTGCCAAACCCTTCATCAAATATACCAACACTGTGATTCAAACTTCATATATATTTTTTAAAGCAAGATCGTGTTCATCTTCAATGTTACATGCTTCAGCCAAATTTGGTTATACTAACTAGACTAGAAGAAGAAAGAGAATTTTTTTTTTTTAAAAGAGGAATAAGAGAAAAAATTGATAGGGCAAGGTTGGAGTAAGCCCTTTACAGAGGAAACTTTTGTCATATTATGTGTGAGGGAGTTGCAAACCTCCTTCCCACTTAGAAGAGATTCCAGATTTTATCCCTTGGTGAATAATTGGAACCATAGTTAGCAAAACACAGTTTTAAACAAACAGAAATGTGTTTTTTATTGGTTTGCCGTTTAATACTCCATTTAAAAGTTTTTTTTTTAAAAAAAAAAACAAAAAAAAAACTGACCACAATTTGTGTAAAACAGCGCCTGACCCAGAGATGTGGATCATCCAAGGCACATTAGCATGGCGTACTCTTCTTGTTCGAACCGGAGTTTGAAACCAAACTTCTCCTCAGGAGGATAGATGGGGCGATTCAGGTGAGATCCAATGTAGATCTAACTTTCTATTCACTCGTGGGTTCCGGGCAGTCCGCAGGGGGGGGGGACCACCACGGCTCCTCTCTTCTCGAGAATCCATACACCCCTTATCAGTGTATGGACAGCTATCTCTCGAGCACAGGTTTAGGTTCGGCCTCAATGGGAAAATGGCGTCCTCACCCATAACCACTAGATTGTCAATCCACGGCTTGGATTGCACGCAATCGGCTTCTGATTGTTGGGATGCGACTAGATGTGATCCAATGATTCACATTGCACCTAATTGATCACTATCACTCTTTTTGGCCAACTTTCCAACTTTATACCCGCTGTATTTTGGGAATGACAAAAGTTTGAATCATTTTTTGTGTTTCTGTTATTTTTACTATGTTTTTTTTTTTTGGAACCAATATCATATTAAACTCTGAATTTTTCTGTCCTTTTTTTTTTTTTGCTGAATCGCGTTTTGCAAACTATGATTGGTGAAGAACCAATGTGAGAAAGAGAAAACATATAAAAGGATGAGGAGAGATGGTTCTGAATATGAGATGGGGGCAATGGTGACCCTTTCTCAAACTCAAACACTGGATCAGTGATCAAACCCGAAGCTGCGCCTTCTCGATGATCTCTTCAGATCGATGAAGGCCTAAGGGTGCAATATTAAGAAGTCGGGTTCAGGTTGAGCCCAACCCAAGTTGCACCCCTACGAAGGACCACCATGAGATCGACCAAATCTTCATAACTACTTCATCTTTATGATTTTGAACCTAAAGAGAAGGATAGAAGGGAGGCCGAGGGTTATGGAGTGGATAATTTAAGGCTTAAAACCACATAAAGGTGATTTATTTGATATGTTTACTTTTTTACCTTACTGGTTTGCAATATTAAGAAGTCGTATTGAGTTATAATCTGAACCGTCAAAGAAATAAGCGACCTCAAACAAAAAATGGGTACCAATATCAAAACAGAACCTTGGTACTTATATAATAAGACATGCATGTATATGGCAATATCAAAACTATAAAATTGCATGCCAAAACTTGTAGCCGTGATTAGCTATAAAAGAAGAATTATCAGATTCTTGATTAGCATAACTTTTGGGGCATAGGAGATCCAAGACAAGACCTGTCAAATGGGCGGTTCAGATTACTCTCGAGGATGGGACCCAGTATGGTGTATTTGGCTTGACAAATGAACGGCGTGGATAATTCAGAACATGGTCTCCACCTGTACCTTCTGCTGCCATTATCATCAAGTGTAACCAATGAAGTTCTAGAGAAAAGTCAAATAAAATGAAAAATATGTTTGTTGATGACAACTCCCACTTAAAAAAGGGAAATGATATCAGCACAACCATGTTTTAAAAATTGCACGTACTCAGCTTGTCTTTTCTTTCCTAGGTGGCTTGTGAGAGCTTTTTGAGAGCTGTAATAATCATTTAAATAATAAAAGACAAGATGGGTTTGTGAAATTATTAAAACATGGTCGTGCTGATATCATTTCTCACAAAAAACTATTTTCGGAGTGTGGATATTAAAACATTCAAGGAGATGTTTAGTCTATTTCTTGCATTGCATGCACGATCTCTATACTTTGAAGAATTCTTCTAAATAAAACTTGCAAGCACGTCTCCCACCCACTATTACATATTTCCAGATTTGTCCTCGACATTATACCTAAAACGTTGGCTTCTCACAAATGATTCTAATCTAACATATGAGATCCAAGCCGTTCGTTTCATGGTGGACTCACCACACTTGTGGGCCATAGACCAAAAATCACATTAAGGGGACGATCTTAACTGATCAAATGAGCACGTGCCGATGGACGAGACAATCGGTGGCATCATGTTTGAAGGGTTAGGATTGCTCAATGCTCCATCTGTTGTAAGCCGGACCAAAATGGACGGTCAGGATCTAGAAAACAGAAGATAAAATATTGGATACAGTCCCATCATACTAACCTTGGAGGGCTATTTGGGTCTTTTCATAAACTTTAGTCAAATGTATTTGATTAAAAACATGTACAACCAATGATTCTTTTTCAAAAAATAGTAGCATATAAATAGAACTTGACTTGGCTACACAGAACATTGCACGTACATCGTTATCCTTTAGCTAAGCTAGAGCATGGCTTATTCTTCTTCTTCTTTTTCTTCTTCTTCTTATGGTTCATGGAACTTCGGTCTCTTCCTCGTCTGCTGGATGATGGCCATCACATCCATAGAGGCACTCGCTCCACGGTTCCGACCTAGTGCTTGGTCCCTCGCCCATGCCACATTCTATGGTGACGACACCGCGTCCGAAACCATGGGTCTGTCACTTATCTAGGCTATTTCGCTACCATTTCATCTATGAGGTTGTTTCACCTTCGTCAAGACTAGTGAAAAGTTTTAACAATTTCACTAAAAAAAACTAGGGGTGCAACTCGGGTCATTTTTTTTTGAATTCGGGTTATTTTTTTACCATAAAATCGAACTGGATTTGGGTTGGCAACTCACTTAGTCATGACGAAGGTGAAATGATCTCTTCATCTATAGCCGATTATTTATTTATTTATTTATTCAGGAGGGGCTTGTGGGTACGGAAACTTGTTCACTACAGGTTATGGGACTAATACTGCGGCTTTGAGCTCGACCTTGTTCAACAACGGATACGGGTGCGGAACATGTTACCAAATCAGATGTACATCATCTAGCGCGTGCTTCGCAGGGTCCCCGGTCGCCACTGTGACAGCGACAAACCTTTGTCCGCCCAATTGGGCCGAGAACTCTAATGCAGGTGGCTGGTGCAACCCACCGCGCACTCACTTTGACATGTCGATGCCCGCTTTCAAGAAGATTGCTTATTGGAAGGCCGGGATTGTACCGGTCATGTATCGCCGGTATAGTTCTTCTCTCTTCTCTGTAACAACTCATTTGAATTATACTCTCTTATCTGGTAATGCACCTTTGCTTTGCATGTACAAAATTCTTGGAAAACTTTCAAATTTTTGATGCCCTGATATATAAACTTGAAAAAGTCCAGAATGATTCAAAAAGTTTTACATTTTTTAGAATTAAATGTGAGTTTTCTTAACTATATGTGAACACGCGGTAAAAGTTGTCATACGCTATTAATTTACTGATCTTGTAATAAAAGATTGAAAAGACAATGTAGTGAAAATCAAACTCACGTCTTAATGTAGCAAACACATACACTTCGGACGTGGAGTAAAAGTTTTCTTTGAAAAGAATTTCCCTGGAAAAGAGTTTTCCAACATTTGACCATCTCATTTTCCATAGAACTTTTTTCCAAAATAAAAAGATTTTCCCTTTTTTTTCCTATGAAAGATTTCAACACTACTGGACCATGGATTTTTTGAATAAAAGAAAAAGAAAAGTATATTATAGATAGTAGATATAAAATGATACTTCCACTGCCTTTTTAGCATTTCCATCCTCTTATATTGTTAATGACACCCCTACTGCCCCTTATTTTGGTAATGACACTCCACATGAGGAAACTACTTAAGTAGATAACCAACTACTCACCACTGATATACCAGGAGACTACTTCACTGCTATTACACCTATCAACTACTACACTTTTAATTCACCACTACACTACAAGGCAACTGAGTGCAACCAAACAGGCCTTAAACTCTGCTCGATATTTTCGAATTTTCAAATTTATTCCCCAACATAGAAGAAGGCGGACAGCCAATGAGATGGCCGATGGGTTGGCTAAGAGTGGCGTTAATTGACCCGCTGTTAGCATCGCTATGGGAGAGCTGGTGGTGTGAACTGTAATTTTTGGGTTTTGGAATTACATGTGTGTCTGGGGTTTCTTAGTAGGGCTGGCAACGGGGCGGGTCGGCGCCGGATGTTGGGGTCCCCTACCCCTTCCCCTTTGAGGGGAATTTCCCCCCTCCCCTTCCCCTCCCCTCTGCGGGGATGGTGGGGAATCCCCTTTCCCTCCCCGCGGGGAATATCTAATCCCCTTCCCCTCCCCGCATCCTTCGGGGACAAAATCCCCGCCCCACTCCAACATCACCCCCTCTTTAGTCATTGATACACCGATGATGGGTGTCCCTAATCAACTTGATGCAATTTCAATATATAAAAATGTTATAAACTAACATACTTGTAGACGAAGGAGATATATTTCTTACTCTTCAGAAGATAGCAAAATCCCTTGAAGTACTGACTTGACTCTTGAGTGCCCTCGCAGCAGTCGCACCAACAGGCGTTATAAACCCAAATAGATGCCTGAGCAATGTTTAGAGGCTTGGGAATCAGCAAAATGCAAAAAGTGAACTGTGTCCCTAACCTGAGCAATGTTTCTTTCGTGGGAAGGAATTAAGGAAACCCTAAGTCCCTAACCAAAATAAAAATGCAATTTATTATTTTATTATTTTATTTTCGCCACCGATGTTGGCATTACGATTTTTTGATAATGGCATACACTCAGCTTGTCTTTATTATTTCAACATCTGTCAAAAGGTTATTATAGTTCCCAAAATGCTCTCAGAAACTAATTAAAAGGAAAAGACAAGCTAAGTTTATGTTTGGGGACATCTTGTAGCCGATCCACAGAGTTTCTAGTAGTTTTCCTTAAAAAAAAACACTTAAAAATATACAAAAAAATGGCATTGATTAACGGGGCGAGCGGGGAGGGGCAGGGTGGGGCGGGGCGGGGAGGGGACAACTACATCCCCTTCCCCTTCCCCTCCCCGCACCGGGGAATTTTTAAATTCCCCTTCCCCTTCCCCTTCCCCTATCAAATTGGGGAATCCCCGCCCCAAACGGGGCGGGGCGGGGAAGATCCCCTCTTTTTCTGGTGAAATTGCCAGCCCTATTTCTTAGCCTCTGACTGGGGACATCTTGTCCCTCCCATGTAATGATTATATATTAATAAAGTTATCGTTACCTGTTCCAAAAAAAAAAAAATTTATTCTCCAATCCCAACTTTGTAACTATATTTTGAATGGGTTTGTTGCAGAGTCCCATGTGTAAAAAGAGGAGGGCTTGAATTCACTTTCCAAGGAAATGGGTATTGGTTGTTGGTTTATGTGATGAACGTGGGAGGAGGAGGAGATATAGCGAGCATGTGGGTGAAAGGAAGCCAAAGTGATTGGATTAGTATGAGTCATAACTGGGGAGTCTCGTATCAGGCATTTGCTACACTCCAAGGCCAGTCTCTTTCCTTCAAGGTCACTTCTTACACTACAATGCAGACTCTCTTAGCGTGGAACGTTGCTCCTTCTAACTGGCAAGTGGGCTTGACGTATCAAGCTTCTGTAAACTTTCGTTAATTTTATCTCAAAGTGCTACTGTGGCCTTTCTATTTATCTGTTTTTAGCCATGAGTTTTTTTTTTTCTTTTTTTTTTGTGCGCGCGCTTCTATTAGAAATATTACCAAAAGTTGATCATAAGAATATGGAGAGAGAAGGCCTCAATGACTATCATTTTCTTTTGTTCAAGCTCACCTAATTTACCTGTATGTGCCCTATCAGCCTTTACGTGGCTAGGGCTAACAAGGGCGCTATAGGGACTTCTTAGAGTAATTTTAGAGTAAATCAAGATCTATTATGATGATATTAGTCTAACCATGCAAATTACTAGAATACAAAAGAAGACAAGAAACTTAACTTGATCAGCCACAGCGGCACAGCAGAGATCGAAGCAGTGGACCGAACTGGGCTGGATCTTCTACTGCCTCTCTGGGTGACTTGATCTCCGATGGGGAAGATCTCCTTATAGTTGTAGAGACCAACCCCTCATATTTAGAGAAAAAGATCTCTTAGAATTTCACCAATAACATAACTCTAATTAGTTAAATTAATTTAATTAACCACTAATCTTGATGCAGTTATTTTAAGATAAGACGCATTGATACCTAGGGGTGCAACTCGGGCGGGTTGGGTTCGGGCCGAGCAACCATTTACTCAACTCGAATCCGACCCGAGCAGCCCTTTTTGCCAGCCCGAACCCGACCCAACCCGAGATTTTAAGCTTAAAAACTAAAAAAATTATTAAAAATTTCAGGTTGAACTCGGGCCAGGTTGCCCAAGCCCTCAACCCGAACTAAACCCGGGTTGAGAAAACCCAACCCGAACCCGACTTGAACTCAACCCAACCCGAGTTTTTTTCCGGGTTGAGCCCGCCCGAGTTGCACCCCTATTGATACCTAAACATCCATATATTAATAAGATAAGACACATTAATACCTTTATTTCCCTTATTGATCACTTGGTCAAATGGGTAAATCCAGTAATTTCACACTTAATTTTATTCAACAGTCTAGACCGTTAATCTAAAATCAATGACTGACCACGTAAGGTTCTACACTTCTACTTGAACTTAGGTTATAGGGGAATTAAGTGCATAATAGAGGCTCTTGCTATGAGAGCTCCTTACTACTTGAGCTTTCATGAGCGACCACCGTTTCTATTTCACAGCAAGGAGTGAGAGGAGAGAAGGAAAGGGAATAAACCATATTCTAAGGATTGCCATTTTCTGGCAGGCGGTTCTAAGGATTGCAGGTACAATATATCCACCTCCCATAAATATTGTCCTCTGAGATAATATTCACATTTATTTGTATATAAAAAAAAACTAGTAGTTGTTGCTGATCAACAATTTCTAAATTTAAAACACCAACCACTGAATTTGGGTTAGCATGTTTCTGCTTGCTGAAAAGTTAGTGATGTGAACAACATCGACATATTTTTGAGGAGTTAATCGTAACACAATTACCATCTTATCATCTTCAAATCATGTTAAATTTCAACAATGCAAACTCAAACATTTCCTGAGTCTGCCTTTTACGTCCATGCTTTATGCCTTCCCTAGATTATGTCAATGCATTCTTTAATCAGAAGTCTTCGTAGAAAGTTTACCCAAATCTGCAAATTTTGGGTTTAGTCATTCATCAATTTTTTGTAGAAAGTTTCCCTAGTCCACTTTCTGCGTTTAGTCCTTCATCAATTGTTTATATAAAGTTACCCAATTCTGCATTCTTTCTTTAGTCCTTTAATAGTTTGAAGAAAGTTACCCAAGTCTCCTATCAATATAAAGGGAGCTTCGACTCTCTTTTATTCAGTGAAAGATGCCACGTCTTGTGTATCTGAGAGCTCTAATATTAATAGTGTATCTTAGATGTCTATTCATTAAGGGAAACATCCCTTCAAGACATCTCTTGGATTGATTTGCATAATGACCATTCGATCACAACTCTTTGTGATTTAAGTGTTTTAGATCATCCACAAAGTGACCATTGTGTTTGAAAATCATCCATGACTGTTGGGAAGCAAAAGGACATGAAAATGTTTGAAAACGGAAGTGAAAAACCATGTCCATTTTCTCCCAACGAATAGATTTTCGAACATCTGCGGTCGACCGCGCTATCGCGGTCGCCCGCCGACATGCTTCTGGACATTTTATTTTTTACTATTCAAAGATCCGCGGTCGACTAGGCCACCCCCAGTCGTCCGGCCTCACCTCTCTGGAAATTATTTATACTTCCATAAACCAATCCGCGGTCGCCCGGGAACCCCTGGTCGACCGGCCCTGTTTGAAAATTGTTTTTCTAATTAAAATATAATTTGTGAAAAACCCTTTAATTTTCCAATAACATTTTGAAAAATCTTTAACAATCCCCCATCATTTTCAAAATGAAAATACTTTCCTCATCAGGCTTGGAAACCTTAATGCATAAATGAAGATATCTTTCGATTTGAACTTTCACTTAATGAAAACACATCAAAGTTAGCCAGAATTGCATAGTAGATGTATATTTGAACTAGCTATTCTATTCGACTAACCGGACACATTTACACACATAAAATTTCATCTTTATAGGTAGTTTCTAAGAGCCAACACATGTATTGGCCTTGTGTCTATATCTTGGTTTCATGAGCGCTCTAGAGACTGCAAAATCTCATAGAAAGCGGCATCACTCCTACACTCACATAGGTAGACTTATTAAGAGTGTCCCTGTAACTAAAACACTAAAACACTATGTTATAAGTCTATTAAGAGCCCATTTGCTCATCCTTACCCTTGTAAACATTACAGGTACCAAGCACTTTACCTTGGGATGAAAATGATGTATATTATAGTGCTTGCAATCACTCCATATGATGTACTTGGACTCATTGAACTCAAGACTTAATGTTTATGCAAGTATTGAGTCGAGGTTCCATCATTGGTGACTATTGGTTAATGGCTTTAACCCCATCCTTACAGATGTTTTACACATCAAATCTCTTGCAAGAGCTTTAGTCAAAGGATCAGCAAAATTTTGGCTTGATCTCACATAATCAATAGTCACAACACCATTGGTTAGTAACTCTCTTATAGTACTATGTCTAAGTCCTATATGTCTGGGCTTACCATTATAAATATGATTATATGCCATTGATAGTGTAGCCTGACTATCACAATGAACATAAATCGATGGCACTGGTTTAGGCCATAATGAAATTTCCAATAATGAATTCCTAAGCTATTCTGCCTCTTTACAACATGTAGCCAAGGCTATAAATTCTGCTTCAAGAGTAGAAGTAGTAATGTATGTTTGCTTTTTAGAGGCTCAGGAGACACCTCTCCCATCAAGAGTGAAAATCCACCCACTGGTTGATGTATGGTCTATCCGCTCAGTTATCCAACTGGCATCAGTGTATCCTTCTATCACTGTTGGATACCCACTATAACATAAACCATATTACATAGTCCTCTTCAAGTATTTAAATACTCTAAATATTGCATTCCAATGTGCAAAACCAGGACTACTAGTAAACCTACTAAGTTTACCTACTGCAAATGCTATGTCTGGTCTAGTATATGTCATAGCATACATGAGACTACCAATAGTACTAGCATAATCTAGTTGAGAAATGATCCTACCATGATTATGATATAACCTCTCATTAGGATCAATAGGTGTTGGAATAGGTGAACACTCAAAATGATTAAATCTTTTGAGCATCTTTTCTATGTAATGAGATTGGGTTAGAATCAAACCATTGTCATTCATTATGATTCTTATTCCCAAGATTATATCTGCTTTACCCATGTCTTTCATATCAAAGTTTTGAGACAAAAAAGATTTATTACTTTGAATGTATTCAATATCTGTACTAAATATTAACATGTCATCTACATAAAGACATATAATAACACCTTTATTACCTTTAAAATTACTATAAATATATTTATCTGACTCATGTATTTTATATCCATTTGACACTAAAACTTTATCAAATCTTTCATGCCACTGCTTAGGGGCTTGCTTAAGTCCATACAAAGATTTGATTAGTTTACAAACCTTATGCTCTTGTCCTGATAATATGAAACCCTTTTGTTGTTCCATGTATACTTTTTCATCCAATTCACCATTTAAGAATGCAGTTTTGACATCCATTTGGTGAATATAAAGTTTGTATATGAAAGCAAGAGCTATTAAGACTCTAATGGTGGTAATCCTAACAACTGATGCATAAGTGTCAAAGTAATCATTATCGAGTTTTTGTGTAAACCCTTTGGCACCTGGTCTTGCCTTAAACTTCTCTATTGATCCATCTACTCTCATCTTCTTCTTGAAGATCCATTTACAACCTATTGGTTTTGACCCAGGTGGTAGGTCAACCAAAATCCAAGTCTTATTTCCCATGATATAATCCATTTCATCATTAATTGCTTCCTTCCAAAATGCAGCATCTTGTAACTTTATAGCTTCTTCATATGTTTTAGGATCACTTTCTATGTTCAAGTCTAACATTATAGAAGTTTTGAGTTTTTTTCTTGTTCCTTCTACTATATAGGTAACAAAACCAGGACCAAAACTCTTCTCTTTTCTATTTCTTTTACTTCTTCTTATTTCACTAGGTTTACCAACTTCTGTTTGAGATTCTAAAGGAGGTTCTACAAAAATACTAGGTTGAACTTCTTTTGAAATTGAAGTGAACCTATTCTCATAGAAAAAAGGCATCTCTAGATTCAATTATTGTATTAATTTCTAGAAATTCATTAGGTTCTATAACTAGAAACCTATAGGCCTTACTATAATTAGCATATCCTAAAAAGATACATTCTATACCATTCGCACCTAATTTCCTTAATTTAGGTTTAGGAACTTTAACTATGGCCCTACAACCCCAAACTTTAAGATAACTTAAGTTTCGTTTTCTTTTCTTCCATAGCTCATAAGGTGTTACATTTGACTTTTTACTTGGTACACTATTTAATATGTAACAAGCAGTAAGTAATGCTTCACCCCAAAAACTTTTATTTAAACCAGAATTAACAAGCATAGCGTTAATCATTTCAGTTAGAGTCATATTCTTCCTTTCTGCTACACCATTTTGTTGTAGTATATAAGGGGCAGAAGTTTCATGAACTATGCATACTGACTCATAGAAAAGAGGAAAGTGGTATTCACCATCCCTATCTGATCTTAGACACTTAATGCTTGTCTCACATTGGTTTTCTACTTCTATTTTATAAATCTTAAATTTTTCTAACACTTCATCTATATGACTAAGTAAATATACATACCAAAACTTAGAATAATCATCTATAAAAGTAACAAAATACTTTTTACCTCCCCTTGTAGGAATACTATGTATATCAAATGCATCGCTATGTATTAAATCTAACATATTAGAAGTTCTATCAACTTTAGGAAATGATTTAGTTATTAATTTAGTTTGTACACATATATTGCACTTATCTACTAAATCAATTTCACATTTTGGAATTAAATATAACTTAACCATATCATTCATTTTCCTAGTATTAACATGTCCTAAATGATTATGCCATAAAGATAAAAAGTCAACAATATAAGCAAAGACATTCACTTTATTAATATTGAGTTTAAACATCCCTTCATACACGTATCATTTTCCAACAAAAGTACCCCCTTTAGAAAGTACGAACTTGTCAGATTCAAAAACAAGTTTGAAGCCATTCTTGTTAAGAATGCTTCCAGAAACTAAATTCTTTCTCACTTCAGGTACATGGAAGACATCGGTAAGAGTGAGGCGCTTGCCGTATGTAAATTCCAGTTCTACTTCATCTTTTTCTTTGACTTCTGCCGTTGACGAATTGCCCATGTAAAGGACACTTTCATTTTCAACTGTTTCATAGGTTGAAAACAGATTCATGTCCTTACAGACATGCCTCGTCGCCCCTGAGTCAATCCACCAATCACTGCCATCTTCAAGGATATTCGTCTCAGAAATCATGGCAACAAACTTGTTGTTATCTGTTGGTGTTCCCGACTTCTTATCTTTAAGAAGTCGACATTCACTCTTGTAGTGGCTTGGTTTGCCACAATTGAAACAAGCACCCTTCATTTTCTTATTCTTATTATTATTCTTTTCAGGGTGTTTGTTTTTTTCCGATTGCCTTTCCCTTGTTAGTTCGACTTATTGTCATTTTCCACCAAGTGTATTTTAGAGGAAGAATTCTCATAATCTTCTTTATGATCTCTTGACTCTTCATCAATCCTAAGGCATTGAGCCAAGTCATCAAGAGATATTTCATCTGTCTTGTGTTTGAGACTTTTTCTAAAGTCTTTTCAACTTGGCGGAAGTTTGTCAATAATCGACGGTACAATAAAGAAATCACCAAGTAAAATGCCTTACAAATGAATTTGACTCACCATGTGTTGAATTTCATGCAGTTGATCAATAACAGGTCTATCATCTACCATGCGATAATTCAAGAAATGACTCACTGAGAACTTTTTGCTACTTGCATCCTTTGCCATGTATTTTGCTTCGAGTGCATTCCAAATCTTGCTCGCTGATCCCATTCCTTGATATATGTTGAATACAGTATCCGACATAGCATTGAGGATGTGTTCTTTGTAAATGTAGTCACCTTGTTCCCATTTCAGTCTTGTACGAGCCTATGCTAAAGTTTCATTTTCAACCGCCAACAGTTTTGGGCTTGTGAGAACTCGAACAACTTTTAGCGATATAAGGATGAAGTGCACTTTCTTTTGCCATCGCTTGAAATTCCCTTTGTCAAATCTTTCAAGTTTGACAAAGTCTTGGGTCATTTGACGAACCGAAAACAACACCATTGAAGCAAGACGAAAAATATGAAAAGAAAATTTTATCTTAAGATTGTTGGTGGGGATTTCTAGAAGATAGAAATTTGTAGAGTTGCTTCAAGGCGTGTAATTGCTTTCCTTAAGACAAATTTCGCCCCCACCAGTTGTGTGCAAAGGGGACCTACGAATTGCCTCCAAGATATAATGAAGCCTTGTAGGAAGATCCTACAAATGCTTGATGACACTTTGCACAAGTGAAAGCAAATCCAAAACGCCTCTTTAAGAACTTCAAGCCTTTGAGAAATCACTAAAAGTGTTTCTGCAGTAAACAGTCTTTAGTGCACTGTTTTATGAATAATAAAAATGAAAATAAGAGAGAAGGGAATTGCAAGAGAAAACTACAGCAATAATTGTTTTCTATATATTGAAAAGACAGATTTCTGCTCTTTTTATAGAGCATTAGATGTCTATTCATTAAGGGAAACATCCCTTCAAGACATCTCTTGGATTGATTTGCATAATGATCATTCGATCACAACTCTTTGTGATTTAAGTGTTTTAGATCATCCACAAAGTGTCCCTTGTGTTTGAAAATCATCCATGACTGTTGGGAAGCAAAATGATATGAAAAGGTTTGAAAACGGAAGTGAAAAACCATGTCCATTTTCTCCCAACGGATAGATTTTCGAACATCCGCGGTCGACCGGGCTACCGCGGTTGCCCGCCAACATGCTTCTGGACATTTTACTTTTTACGATCCAAAGATCCGCGATCGTCCGCCCACACCTTTCTGGAAATCATTTATACTTCCAGAAACCAATCCGCGGTCACCTGGGAACCCCCGGTCGACCGGTCCTGTGTGAAAATTGTTTTTCTAATTAAAATATAATTTGTGAAAGACCCTTTAATTTAACAATACCATTTTGAAAAATCTCGACATTTATAGCCTTCGCCATAAGTCGTTGGTCGTCACAAGCTCCCATTAAAGATCATCATGATGCAACACCAGCGTTGCAAGCTCGGTCCGATGTGTGGAGCCTTTTGGACCATGGCCTTCAAAATCTGAAGAAACCTTCAAAATCTGAAGAAATGGGAAAAAGAAAAGAACTAAATAATTAGAGACATTCCTTGGCCCTTTTCCATGGTGAAAATAGCTCAAACACAAAACCAGAGGAATCCATGTCTACTCAGATCCCATGGTGGGCACGTCAAGATACAAAACATACTGGTATTTATAGACAAAGTTTTCGATCCAAACATAAATTCAGTTCAAGTTGAATTAGGAAGGATAATAGTTAGCATAGCATGAAAATGAAGAAAATTCTGGTGAAAAGTGCTTTAAATAGTTCAAAGTTAAATCAAAATGCTGATCATGAGAGGCAAATCTTCATCATACTGGAGGTTAAACCGCCCTTAGAATTCCATGAAAAAGGTAGCATCACTAGTACCAAATGCTCAACTGCTAACTTTCAATTAAATTGTAGAGAGGTCTTGTGCAGAAAATAACACAGACTAAACTCCAAACAATAAACGTGAACACACTAAACAGAGTATAATCTTTTCACCATCTCTAAGTACTACTGCACACATTTCATCTCATTCTCAGTATCTACAGAACCATAATTTGCTGAAGTAACAATAAACCTACATGTGGGATATATCTGAAAAATCTTGACTGCAATAAGGATTGTCACGAGAAACCCAAGGTTCATTTTGAAGAACGAAAAACAAACTTCATGGTGATTGGTGTATAGTGTCCTTTCTTGATTAACATCATCGGGAATAGCCAGATGTAGGATAACCGGCTGGAGGGTAACCGGCTGGTGGGTAACCGGCCGGAGGGTAACCCTGAGCCTGAGGAGGTGGTGGATAATTGTAGGGCTGCCCATATGCCGGTTGAGGTGGATATCCAACTGGAGGTGGAATAGGCTGATCTATGCGCGACATCTGCTGAATTGGGGGCACTGCCATCGCAGACGGTGGCCCAAACTTACCGTCTCTTTTATCCATTTCAACCTTGTGTTGGGTCTGGAATAACCCACAATAAAATCAATCAGCTAATTATAGTCGAAAATAAGAGAAAACTAATAGAGATAGATATAAATATTGTGGATTTTACATACCTGCATGCATGCACAAACCCTGCAAAGCAAATGAACGTGGAAGAATTAATAATGGATTTAAAAGTTATTGAATATGGTGGTTGGGGAAGGAAAGGACTTACGAACAATAAACGCAATCAGCCACACATGAAAGTATCTGAGAAGCCTCCTGAAGTGCATCATTTCCAGTAATACATGCGACTAGGGAAAATATGCATGCAAGTTGTTGGAGGCAGAACATGAATCCCTACAGCACCATAACCATAGTAAAAGTTAACTACGTTAAACAGATGAAGAGTAATTAATTTCCTTTCAAATGTTGACCATGAGATTGAGTGTGAGAGAGTACAATAATGCAGTTGTCGCATTGTGTTGTCTGTATGTTGAACTCATCTTGCAGCAGGAAGCGGGTTGAGGCAACTGAATTTGGAAAGCAAAGAAAAACCTGAAGGAATGTAAAAAACCATATGTAAATGTAGGAAAGAATAATGAACAGAAAAGCAGGGAATGTAGAAATCAGCATGCAGATGGTAAGTTCTAATTAGATTCACTAAAAGAAGCAGATAAATAATTTACTTTCGAACATATACCAAACACAAAAGCTCAGACCTTAGACAGCTTACTACTTTTTTTCCTTTATAAATACCATATTTACAGTAGGTTTGCTTGGATAGAATGATCAGAATTTTTTTTTACCTGGTAAAAGTAGCACCCCAAAAAATCAATCAGCAAGGTTGAAAATAGTAGATATAGAATATGAGTTTGTCCACAGTTGACATGAATTTTAGTTTAAATAAAGTATTCTAATAAAACAGTGCTACACTAGCTTACATGAGCCACAGTACCATGTCTGCCTGCCCTCACCATCTCCATTGCACATCTAGCGTACTTATATAGTGATTGGCTGTGTTGATATGTGGGCCACCACGGGGATGGACTATAGATAAAAAACCATTGCAACCAGGTATCTAAAGTGTACACGGACTGTGAACGGAGTTTTAAGAAATGTGAAGCAGAAATGAGGCCATGATCCATGCTCAACGGCCAATTCCTAGTACTTCATGGTCTACTTGTGGCACTTCATTTTGTAGTGGTCAGTCCATTGATCAATGTCCTTGTTCACAGACTAAATACAATTATCTATAGTTATTTGTCGAGGCACACCAAGAGACATAAAGGCACCCTAATAACATCGCACCACAGAACACAACATTCAATAAACCTGCCAATATTAAAATAGAAACGAAATTTTCTTCCTTCAACTCATTGTGACCTGGTGGCCACAGGTTCGAGTCACGAAAACAGCCTTTTTGCAAAGCGGGGATAAGGCTGCGTACATCTAGCCCTCCCCAGACCCCGCAATGGAAGGAGCCTCGTGCACTGGGCCGCCCTTTTTTTAAACTCATTGGATCAAAATGAATGTACCCTAAGAAAATTGGCTTGATATATAAAATATAAACATCTTCATATTCATCCATATGTTAGAGTGAAATTAGGAGGCTTTCTCAATTTTAGTGTCGAACCTAGGTTAGATCTAAAGGTTCAAGAATCAAATTTATGACTTGGTCATAAGGTGAAAATAAATGGGATAGGAAATCTTTAAAACTCGAAATCTCTAGGAATGGAAAAACACATGAAATCCATTTGGTCCAGCTTGACCATTTCCTACTAGAACTTTACTCTTTAATTTTAATTAAGTTAGGCTGTATTGCTAAGAAATAAACTAATTAGCAAGAATCAAGCACAATGCATCAATCTACAATCATATCTTTGGTATGGCCTGCAATCAGGCCATTCAATCAATAAGCAGAAAGAATACAATGTAAATTGGTGATTACCTGATAGAACACCGTTCTATCAGAAAAGAAAATAGGGAAGAAGATGATAGAGAAAAGGGAAAGATTGAGTTAATTCGAGGAAACTCGGCCTCTGATATGCTAACTACACTAAATGTGATTATTCCTTGCTGAATAGCCATACGGCATCTACATTATATAGAAATTAGGGGAAGCAAACAAAATAAGGAAATAGAAATCAGCAGAAAAGGAAAAAGAAAATAAGGAAACCTAATATAAGAAAGCAATAACAAAAATAAGGAAAGCATCTAGATAAGAAAATTCCACCATTTATGGGCCAATGATCGTCACCACTTCTTTCTCCGCTCCCTTTTTCACCAATTTATCTGCTTGTTCACTTGTTGACGGCTTCATATGAAGAAACTCTAGGCCTATAATCAAAGCATGGATCTCTAATTTCTGATATAATGTTTGCTAACTTCCATGTACCAGATGCTTTATTCCTTACCGAAGCCAAAACATTTGCAAAATCTCCTTCTATAATTAAAGGACCAGTCATGAGTGTGCCGTGTACATACCATCTCAATCCCCAAAGAGGGGCTCTCGCTTCCACCACATTAGAATCACACACCCCCGCCGTCCCAAAGAAAGAAAGTAATGTGTCCATCGTTATCACGAAATAATCCTATAATACCAGCTCATTCTGGATTTCCTTTAGAGATTTCATCAAAATTAAACTTCACCCACACTGATGGGGAGGTCGCCACCTTGTTGAAATATTAGTCTTCACCCCTTTTCATTAATAAGCGTTCTCCAATTTCTAAGAAAGTTGCACATGCTGTAAATAAAGAGTCACTTTTCCTTTATCATGATATGAGGTAAATTTGGATTTCATTTACTATCCTTCCAATCCACCTGTTTTCTCTTTGAACATGTAATTATTCCTCTCTCTTAGGACTGGCAATTTCACCTGTGAAAACGAGGATCCGCCCCACCCCGCCCCGCACGGGGCGGGGGATTCCCCGACTAGGAGAGGGGGCGGGGATTGGGACTTAAAAAATTCCCTGAAGCGGGGACGGGCGGGGATGGGGATCGAGATGGACCCATCCCGGCCCCGTTTTAATATGCAAGCCATTATCAATATCCTCTTATTGTAGTAATGTCTTTGTTAACAGTAAATATTTCTTTTAGGCTAATGATATTGGCACTACCATATTTTGATAAGTGCACAAACACGGCTTGTCTTTGTCTTTTTTATGGGCGTTAAAAAGCTTTTTTGAGGTGAGGATTTTTTGTGCGGGACGGGGTTGAGGATTAGATATTCCCCGCAGTGCGGGGACGGGGATTTCCCGCCACCCCTAGGCGGGGACGGGGACAGGGACATGGAATGCAACATCCGGCCCTGCCCCGTCCCGTTGCCAGCCCTACTCTCTTTCCACAAATGCAAAATCGTTGCATAAGGTACTAACCTCCAAAGAATCTGTCCAGCTTTTCCAAACGGACCTCTACTCCAATGAAGGATAATTTTCTTGATAAATATTTAGAAAACCCAATAAATTCCAAAGTTGCTTATGGTAGACTACCAAATCTGATGAGTGAAGGGACAATTCACAGTCAATGATCCAATGACTCTCCCTCTTTGCATAAAATACACTAGCTGGTCTTTGAGTAGTTTTGGGGTTGTTTCATGATCTAAAAGACTTGTGTTAGATTATGTGAAATCTGACATTGTTTGGATCTGTTACAACAATCATCATGGACTGATTTAGCGTATGAAACCCTCTCAGGACTGCATCAAGATGTTCAAAGGAAGAAAGAGAATAAGTAATGGTAGGCCTCTATACGCTTCATTTGAAGCTACCGAAACAGTACAGTTTTAAGCCATCAACATACAGAGGCACCAACGAAGCAACGTCAATGTCTTGTGCCCTTTAACCAAAAGTTATCCAAAAAAGGAATTGTTCATTTTAAGGAATTTGATAATGAAAGTTATGACTTTTTATTTATTTTCTGGATTGGATGAAGGGCATAATTTATTTTAATATGTACTTTACCATCCACAATAACAAACACTCTTACAATAAAACCATATATGCATCTTCTTTATCCACCTATTATGCATATTGTGACAATATGGAAAATTAGAAAATCACTTTTTCTTTTGGATGAAGTATAACTGATATGCATTGCAGAAAATGATAAAATAAAACAATTACATACCTCAGTGCAGAGACACAATTCAGGACAACGACTTTCCCCACACCTGCCACTGCATGGCATGTATCCAGCACAGCACACATACCTATAACA
Source organism: Tasmannia lanceolata (assembly GCF_043159265.1). Classification (NCBI taxonomy): domain Eukaryota; kingdom Viridiplantae; phylum Streptophyta; class Magnoliopsida; order Canellales; family Winteraceae; genus Tasmannia; species Tasmannia lanceolata. Next base: position 31,143,391 of record NW_027518689.1, read on the forward strand.
AACAATAAACAGAAGTTATCCCCCAAAAAAACAACTTACAGAATTTTCAAGAGCTGGACTTGAAGAAAAAAGAATAAAAATTACCTTGACAAATCATTGTAAAGTGCCCGTTTGCGGAGCAAGTATGATACACATGGTCCACTACAATGAAATAACAAGTGCATAAGAAAAGTTACATTGAAGAAAGAGCTTTTATAACTGAATGAAACACATGTACACATATTTATAAACAGGGATGAAATAAAACAAAGTTTGTCTGGAAATTTTCCATTTGTCTGCAAGAAATACCAACATATGGTACTAGATGCACATGTTAAGAAATTAAAATAGTGAGAACTAGTGCGAGAATAATACAAATGTCGCATCTAGCAAGCTTGGCAAGTTTTGACCTATGTAATCAAAATCAACCTTTTCTACATATATCATCTGATTAATTTTAGAAAGAACAATGAAAAATAAAAAATAAAAAATTTTGGACCATAAAAAGAGACTTCTTTTTTATGGGAGTTTTTTAAAAAATAAATAAGAGAGAATATGAACATCACTTGATTGGTTTACATCATAAGTTTTTGTTGAATAAAAAGAATTCTTTTAGGGTAATAACTATGCGCTGTAAAACTCCAACTCTTCTGCATGCTAGTGCATCTGAGACATGAAATTGATGAAAACTTAGCCTTATGCAGGACAAATGTGTTAAGGAGAAGGAAGGAGAAGCTACAATTCTCATGGAACTCTTGAAGGAAAAACCTAAGAGAACGAATATAAAACCAATTTTATATTAATAAGAATATGCACTTATGATCAATAAAGTACTGAGTTAATTGTTATGCTTATAAGAACTTAAATCATCAACAATATTTATGTTCCACAAATGTCTAAAACTGGAAATACATATCATATGAGTATACCCTTGCATCTATCATTCCTCTCTCTCCTCTCTCTCTCTCTCTCTCTATATATATATATATATATATATATTCAGAAACAGTTTTCCCATATATATGTTTAAATATGCCTCAACTACTAGATTCTCACAAAATATGATACATGGAAGCCTACATAGGAATGTACCATGGTCGACATAAAAAATAGTGATACTTGGACTAGTTACTGAATGGATACTTAATGTTTGTCATGTTAATTATAATGTTCAAATGCATGACACTCCATAAAAATATTTGGGCAGTGATAAATCGACTCCCAAATATCTTAAATCGACTCTCCATGTGTCTATCTCTCTCCTCTTTCTCTCTCTAACCCAGAGGAGAGAAAAAGACACTTGGGGAGTCGATTTAAGATATATGGGAGTCGATTTATCTCTCCCCAAATATTTTCATGCTTCTTTTTCGCTAATATTGCATATTCGAAACATAATTTTTTTCGAATCAGACCCGCCCTTTCCCAATTCACAAACAGTTCAGATCCTTATACGATCAGATCTTAAACAAATCCTCCTTGGATCCTATCTAAGTTGTTTGAATCAAAGCACACTCGGAGTCGGACACACCATCCAAGATTCAACAAATTGATATGAATCCAAACAAAAAAAAAGATCCCATTTCAAATCTGAGAATGTCATTTCCAACTATGAACGTGTTCATTAACCTTTATACAAGAAACATTGTTTTAATAAATATATTTTAAATTGCTTGCGCAAAAAATTTATATAAAAGTTAAAAACAATGTTGTAATGAATACATCGTAGTTCATACATGTTTTATATAAGTATATAAGAATATATTGCCTACAACATCAATCCATCACTGCTTCAAAACAATACCTGCAAACATAACTTTTAAAAACAAGATTTTCCGCATAAAAGAGAAGCACACAATACGGATGGGAAGGTTCCATTTGCAACATGAATAAAATATCCATACCAGTGATAAAACCAAAACCTAAAGAAGAAAATCATTGCATCAAGGGAAGAGAAGGAATAGTTTAGGTTGTTGTACTTTTCTTACTTTTTACATCTTCGAGTTGGTCTCGGGTATGCCTGTGCTTTTATCCTTTAATATTCTGTAAAGCAGGATGGGACTCCTGGTCCCGATTGCTATCTTAATATTAATGAAACTTTGTCATTTTTCAAGAAAAATCAAGGGAAGAGAAGGAGATGATGTTATAGGATCGAGAGATTTAGGGTTTGAAGGTCTGGAAAATAATATGTAGTCAAACTAAATAAATGTTCGCATGCAAATTATGTAATATATGAAAATATTAAGTGAAATTTCTGAAATACTATTGGAGTACTTTCCAATGGATCCTATGCATGGACACTAATTCAGCCCAATTGTTGATCGACTCCTATATTTGGATCCAAGCATAATCTATCAGCCTGGTAGAAATGTACAGAGTACAGACCCATGTGTTTTCGAGATGGATCCAATGGATTTTGACATGCCATCTCAGCCTATTGATAGCCCTAAGATTTTTATTTTTATTTTTTTTGTCACATCTCATGGAATGGGATACTGCTTCCTAAATTTCAGAAAATGCTGAGTTATATCTCAATTCCCTGTATCTGTATACGTACCAGCAACAAAATAAAGTTAAGCAACATAGCCCACAAAAGAAGGAAACATACATCTTCCTAGCTTGAGGAAGAGAAATTGAAAATCAGAACTCATGTTCCACTAAGATAGACTATGTAAAACCAGCTTAGTCATCAATTGTTAACTCTACTATGAGTGACGAGCGCTAGCAGCTTAAGCAAGTTTGAAGCATGGATTCATTTCTGGTTCAAGGCTAGCAGGCCAAGCATGAAAGAGTTTCAGGTTGACCAGAAGCCTATTTATTTTTCGTGCAAGAATTTCATGTTAGCATATGAAAGGACCCAACTTAATCATCAATAAAAAGGAGTAGCGACTCAAAAATTTGATCAATTTAATCTTCAACATCTAGGCATAGTGGCTCAAAGCTTGTGTAAGCCTACACTCAAGATAAAATTTTGGAAGGTTCATTTTCGGAGTGAAGATGAGGATTGCATTCTGGAATATAAGGGGCTTGGATTCCATTGAAAAATGGGTTTCGTGAGGGATAGATATTCTAGTCTTAATGGAATCAAAGGTGGAGGGGGTAACAAATTTTATCATTGACAGTCTATGGGCAGGAGGAATCGAGAGTGGGCATGTCAAGATGCTAAGGGGATTGCACGAGGTATTATTATCATTTGGAGGGAAGATACAATTTCAATAGAAGTGATCGAGAAAAGGGAATTTTCTTTATCTATTTTGGTTTGAAAAATGGGCAGCAATGTTAAATGGAAGCTAATGATGGCATATGGACCTTCAGTATGTAAGCAGTTCTGACTAGAACTTTTAGAGATTCATAACTGGTGGATGGGTCCATGGATTGCAGGAGGAGACTTTAACACCGTTAGATTCCCTCATGAAAAGTGTGAATATGGGAGATCACAATGGGTACAAAGAATCTATCAAAACGCATCCAGCACTGTGAACTAGTTGACTTGCTTTTAGAAGGTGCCAGATCTACTTGGTCGAACAAGTCAAGCCTTATTCTAAGCAGGCGGAATAGAGTTCTGATCTCTAAAGATTGGGACAATAGTTTTCCTCTCAATATTCAAAGAGCATTGCTCTGCCAAATTTTCGGCCATTGCGCAATTCTCAAGGTTTTAAATTTCGGTTTCGGCTTCGATCATAAGCGAAATGGAAATATTTCGATTTTTGTGCAAAATTTCAGCCGAAATCTTGTAAAATCATGAAAACATTTCATTACGAAATCACGGCCGAAATCTAGGTAAGATTATTCGCCGGTAGTTTTTCTTTTCAGTTTTGGTCATTTTTTTAGAAATATCTTAAAGGCATCTCCTTGTTCTTCTCTTTTCTGTGAGTGGAGTTGATTTTTGTTAGGATTTCTTTCCAAATGTCAACATTTCGACAAAAAATTTGCTCTTCTTATACGAAAAGTTGCATGTTTCGCATATTTTAACTGAAACATTAACAAATTAGGGAAGAAGTTCCGGGTGAAATTCCAAAATTTCGAGTGAAATCTTGTAATTTTCTGAATCCAAGTGGATTTCGTTTTGACAGCAGCCAAAATCAAGATATTTCGGCCATGTTGTTTTGTTTCATCCGACATTTAAAACCATGCCAATCCTATTAGATTTGAAAGATCGGGAGGAAGAGCCAAGACCTCTCAAGTATGATCTGGCACTAGTGAGATCCTTGGTTTTGATGAGAATATAAAAGAATGGTGGAAGGAAATTAAAGTGGAGGGATGGAAAGACTTCATTCTATGTTAAAAAATGAAAAAAAACTAAAGATCAAAGTCAAGGAACGGAAGAAAACCCTTGAAGAGAAGAATAAATTTAGAAAAAAAAAATAAGTTTTGAAAAAGATAGAATCTCTAGATAGAAAGAAAGAGGATATTCTATTGGTGGAGAAAGAAAAGATGGAAAGAAGAACCCTACATGTGGAATATGAAGAGATTTATATGAAAGTGCAAATAAGTTGGTGATAACAGTCTAGCACTATATGGCTTAAAGAAGGGGATAAGAACTCAAAGTTTGTCCATCGGATGGTGAATGCTAGAAGAAGGAATAATGTTATCAACTGCCTAGTAGATGGGGAGGACTTGGTGGAAGATAAAGATCACATAAAGAACCTAATTGCTCATTACTTGTGAAAGCTATATTTGAAGGAATATGATCGGAGACCTAAACTAGGAGGATTAGATTCTAAGCAGCTCTTGTAGGATCAAAGTCGCTGGTCGAAAAGGGAGTTTGGGGAAGAAGTGAGATCTACAATTTTCAGCTCAACTCAACTCAACAGAGCCTTTGTCCCAAACTAGTTGGGGTCGGCTAAATGAATCCTTTAGAAAAATTTCATGAAGAAAGTGAAAGAAATCTATCCGGCTCTAATCCTGGCTCTAGCTGGGTTCTTCTACGTGGATCATTTTCTTTCATTCTATCCTATCCAAGGTCATGTTCTCTGTTATGTTCCTAGCTATCAAGTCTTTCCTCGCTGTTTCTACCCAAGTAGTTGTTGGACTGCCCCTACCTCTTTTCACTCAATCAATTTGGGACGAGTCGCCTCTTCTCACGGAATCATCCAAAGGCCTACATTGGATATGTCCAAACGCAAATACGAGAGTGTCATCTATAAATTGAAGATGAGAAATAGGCCAAGCATTTCTGTTGGGTTCCAATCCTTTGATAATACCTCTTTCTTCCTCCTTAGATATGAGAACACTTAGAGCTTCCGCTACTAGAATGAATAAATAAGGTGATAGGGGATCACCTTGTCGTGTGCCTCTTGAATACATGAAAAAACAAACCGGGGCCCCATTCACTATGAATGAAAATGTTGTGATGAAAATGAATGAAGCATTATTATTCTGTTATGTTATGGCTGAAATGGTTTTCTAAATAGGCCCACTTTGGGAAAAAAAAGGAGTCTTGTGATCGCACACAGTCCATAATAGCCTTTATCTCTCTATTACTGTATGACTTTATTCAGTGAAACCTTTAGTTCAAGCTTGATGCTTTGAGGTAGTAGAATTGACCAGTATCTCTTAAAAATTAAACATTCAGAGCTGAATGAAACCATCTCTCAATAATGCCATCAATTCCCCAACTATATTCTTTCTGCACTAGGCTGCTATGAGTAAATCAACATAGAATGGCATATCAGATCAAATCAAACCTACTGAATATTTTGAAAAAATAAAAAATAAACCCATCGAGAAAAAAAGGTAAGCACGTTTTGAAAATCCAATCCAGCAATCAATTCAAACTGATATGATTAACCATCATCCGGATCCAAGATATGGGAATTCATATCATCAACATGCACTCATCAATGTCACTGAAACACACAAGAACTTTAATCTTCTCAAAGGTCAACATGAATTTGACCGAGTCAGCAACCCATAATTCTTTTAAACCATCTAATCAAGAACCCTAGATATCAAAAACTAGATTTTTCGACAATAAGTTCAAAATCTGAGAGAAATTCTCATACAATTTCGCTAAGAATCCATTCACTCACTCATCATGATTTTGAATCATAGATATAACAGCACTAGGGGATTTTTACATTGGTTTAGCAAATTCAGCCAACACAAGGGGAAAATTCCATTCCAAAAGGTAATTAGCTAGATCCAATCTAGCCACAAAATTCACTTTCAAATTTCAATTCAAATGAACAACTAACAACAATTTTGTGGGAAATGACCATTTTATAAGCAATTATAACGTAAAATGACCTACGAATTAAAAACAAACATCACAGATTAGCCAGCAGAAAATGGAAACAGAGTAATAAAAGAAACAGGTCAAAGTTCCAAATCGAAATGATAAGAACTCGAATAGATCGGAGTACTCACCACCAAAGGGAGAAACAGCAATCTGCACAAAAGCAAACAAAAAGATGATTCAGATCACAGATCCAAATCAAAAGAAAACGATAAGAGAAAGAAGAAAGGGAAATACAAGCATCAAGAGAGTTAGAAATAGAAAAAAAAGGAAAATCCTTCAAGATCTAGAAAAAAAAAAAAATAAAAATCCTCCGAGATCTTACATGGAAAATCTGCTGCTATGCTGCTCATGAGATCGGTGTGCCAGACATTCCGGTAGCTCTGCCGGAGCTGCATCTTGTTCAGATGATCTTGAGACCCCATGGCCGGAGCTCTGGCGTGAGATCAGAGAATAGAAGTTTTTGAAGATCGAAACCCTAACTTGAAGAAGAAGAAGAAAAAGGGATTGAGAAGAGTTTTGAAGTTTTGTTTTTGGTGAGAAAACGAGCAACAGAACAAAACCGTCTTCAGGACTATCTCGTCTTTGGAAAGTAAATAGAAAATGTTGAGGAAAAAGCCAGGTCAGCATATAAAATGTGGACCCACACAGTTTCAATTTGACGGAGGGAAATGATATATCCGGTCCCTTTTCTTTCCCAAGACACCCCCTACTTTAACTAGATGTTGTCATGTTGGGGTGGGCTCTGGAATAAAGGGGAGGTATATATATTCCCTTTTTTAAATCTCAGCCCTTCACAGCAAATTGAAAGGCAGATTTGTAGGCGACGTACTTCAGTTGCGTTGGAGTATAAACTATCTAATTGCCTTGATGATAGACGACCGATCGCTTTCTCTAGATAAATCCTTGTCTTCGTATCAAAGGCGTACTTTTCTAAATGCCAGCTCAGATAATCCCACATGGACGCAGACTTTCTTTCTAGAGAAAAACGCAAAACATGTGACGTTGAATGATGACCCAATACTAAGTTCTTAGGGCTGGCAATTTCACCCGAAAAAGAGGGGATCCGCCCCGCCCCGCCCCGTTTGGGGAGGGGATTCCCCGATTTGAAAGGGGAAGGGGAAGGGGAAGGGGAATATAAAAATTCCCCGGTGCGGGGAGGGGAAGGGGAAGGGGATGGAGTTGTCCCCGACCCGCCCCGACCCGCCCCGCCTCGCCCCGCTACGCCCCGCTAATCAATGCCATTTTTTTGTAAATTTTTAAGTGTTTTTTTTAAGGAAAACGACTAGAAACTCTGTGGATCGGCTACAAGATTCCCCCAAACATAAACTTAGCTTGTCTTTTCCTTTTAATTAGCTTCTGAGAGCATTTTGGGAACTATAATAACCTTTTCACAGATGTTGAAATAATAAAGACAAGCTGAGAGCCTGAGACGCTGAGTGTATGCAATTATCAAAAAATCGTAGTGCCAACAGAATTTTAGGGTTGGATTGCAGGTTTTAATTTTCAACAAGAAAAATTTAGCTACTAGAAATTTGTTTCATGTCAGCACTAGACTGAATTGCAATTAAAGAAATAAGTCATTTGTTGATTTTGTTCTCTTCTCCAATCTCATTTCTCATGCTCATCTGGGGGTTAACATGCTATACAGAATGAACTAATGAACATTATTTTGCGTGTGTGAGCGCCCACTTATGGACTTTTAAAGTTCATTGTGACTACTGAAATAGTTACTTTTTGCACATTGGCTGCCTGTTAATGAAGGTAATCCTGGTGCTCATTTCCTATTTATCATTCCATAATTTATGCAGAAAATTGCTGAAAGATGAGGTCCTGTTGTTATTTATGTTTGTTGTCTCATCCATGCATTTCTGATTTTGTCCATCTGTTTGTTGATCACATGAATAGAATCATAGCATTCATCACAATATTGTCTGTAATGGACGTAGAAGAAAGAAGCTCTGTTTGCTGGTTTGGTTGGGTTCCAAAGAGGGGGCGGGGCGGGGATTTTGTCCCCGAAGGATGCGTGGAGGGGAAGGGGAAGGGGAAGGGGAAGGGGAAGGGGATTAGATATTCCCCGCGGGGAGGGGAGGGGGATTCCCCACCATCCCCGCAGAGGGGAAGGGGAAGGGGAGGGGGAAAATTCCCCGCAAAGGGGAAGGGTAAGGGGACCCCAACATCCGGCCCCGACCCGCCCCGTTGCCACCCCTATAAGTTCTAGAAAAGGCTTTTCGGTCGATAATCAGTCTATACTCTATATATGGTCCCATCATAATAGGATCCTGTCCGTCCGATCAACAGACTTATTTGGACGGAACGTTGATTTATTGGGTAGCTTTATTTGGAAACTTGGATTGTGAGATCATCCGTTTAGTTGGGCCCGCTTTCAATTTCCAATAGCTAACTACTCTGTTTCGAATCCAGGTTTTTAGTTTGAAAACAGTGTAAAATAAGGTTCATGATCAAGCAGCTGTATGCTGTCCTCACAGCGTTTCTTGAATTTTTAGTGAGAAATTCAGGTTTTAAAAATCTCTCCTGCATCATGAGATTTCTAAAACTTAGAAATATGAGAGGATTTGCTACTCACTTGTTGTCGGAAAGAAGGGCGAGGAGTAAAAAACGACTGCCGGTCTGCTTCTTCTCTTGTCTCTTAGCTACAATTTTGAAGAAATCCCAGATTCTAAAATCAGCGTATCCAAACTGCCCTAAATGTAAACTAACTATATTGTTGCATTTTATTTTAGAAAAATAACACGCATTCTTAGCACCTCTGCATTATAATTTTTGTTTAGAAACTCACAAACAAACAAATGATGAAGATGTTTGAGTATTTGGAAAGTAGGTGAATAACGTGATGGGATGCGTCTAGAAGAAGAGAAATCAAGTGGCGCACACCACATGGTTGGCAATATTATTTTAGCCAGACGAAAAAATAATACTTTTCAAAAGTGGACCCTTAAATTTAGTTACTTCCACCCATTTTAGTTTGTTCTTACTTTAATCGAATATCAAATTATTAAAATATTTAAAATTAAAGCTCACATAATTGGGTCCAGTTCTCAATTAGATCGGGCGATTTTTGTGATCCCCGATCGGAGTTGATCGAGTTGATGACCACTCGCGGTGCGAGTGGTGTGTGATTTACGGTGAATGAGCAGGCGTGCCAATTTCTAAAGTAATTGTGCCAATTTGTTAAGTAATTGCCCTAAATACAATTTTAGAGAACAATGATCTTCATCCAGTGGGATTATATTTGAGGCGAATGAGAAGAAGAGAACACACCACTTTTTTAGAGGACTTTTAAATGACGCGGTGTAAATTGGTGGATGTTAATGTTGATACTCGCATAATGTGAACGACTCGTTTTAATGTCGATGCATGCGGAATCCAAACGACAAGAGATCAATGGAAATAAAGATTAAGTTTTAAATAAAATAACACAAACAAATGCCGGCGCAATGAATAAAGAATTCAAAAGAAATGGTCATTGGAAGCGATGAATCCATTTTTGCCCAATCTTCAATTTTTGAATTGAAACTACAATAATAAAAAATAAGTACAAAGCGGAAATGTAAATGCAAAGATAAATTAGAGCAATGATAGATGCAGGAGAGCCCTTGCATAAAGAGCCGTAGAAGGGCCCCTGACTGGTTCCACGTCAATAAGTGTAAACGAATTTACTTTTTCAACTGATTTTAAACGGTTACGCTCAATGATGTGGAACCAATCAAGGGTCCTTTTTAGCTCTTTATGCAAGGGCTCCCTTGCATCTATCATTCTTCGATAAATTAAGATATGTTTGTTTGATTGTGGTTTTGGGACCTCTTCCTATGATTCACCCGCCCCTTTCTCATAGATTTCTATTGTAACCACTTGCAGTTGCTCCATTTCTTTGAGAGGGAATTGGCTACAATCGCCAACTTCTATTTTGAATTTTAAACTTTGAAAATAACTGTTGCCTCCATCTTTTGGAAGAATTGACCGTTATTATGGAACTATTTAGATTCCAACTAACAAGTTGTCAACCAATGACTCGGTCGACTTGGTCATACATGACTGATCTCAAATTCGAAAAACGGGTGTAAATATTGTCCCCACATTCGTTCGAATGACAGAAGGAAATTGATGGAATGTCTTTCTTTGATCGAATTAACATATCGGTCGGGGAGATGTGTCAATGATAAAAATATTAATCTTCACCTTAGAACGAATTGATATTATTTTAACATTTGTCTCGGTCTTCTTGGTCTTTTGAAATTCAAAATTTATGAGATTCAAACAACTATGTTGTTTCGCATTTTAATTTTTGTGGTATGATTGAAATACGTGTATCCACTGGATTCAAAGCGTCTCTACAAAACCTGCTAGATGAATTTGGAAGACGAGAAATACGGCCGCAATCATCTACACATTTTCGGAACTCTTTACATCCTTCTATTATGGGAAGTGATATATGCGCCCCTTTTGATTACTTGGGACACCCAGGCCAGTGTACGTGGCAATCATCCCCATTGAATCCTTCTGACGTGAAGTACATCAGCCCCTCTGCGGTCATTGATACACTAGTGCTGGGTGTCCCGAGTAATCAAAAGGGGCAGATATATCACTTCCGTCCTGTTATTGTCTTCCTCTTTCTCCAGCTTCTTCGACTTCCACATTCACCGAACCAAATATAGGGTTTTTCTGATCCAAATCTTTTATTGCCTCAAATTGCTAGACATTCTACTTATCGTCTTCTTTCTTTAGTTTCTCTAGGTTTTCTTCTTCTTTTTTAGATCATGGCATCCTCTTCTACAACAAAGTCTTCCAAATCGAAATCCTAGAAGCCAAGGGAGTCATTGAGTCTTCTGTATCTGACCCTACTGATAGCTTGGGTAAGCTCAGGCCATTACAAGAAAGCGATTCAGCACTGTTTAACACAGGTTTTATCTATTATTCCATGTACAATCTCCCCCACTTTAGGGCCTCATTGCTAAGAGAGTCTCTCTCGAAATGTTTCAAGGAATCTTCCCACAGAATATAGAAGAGAAACTATTAATCCAAAATCGTTCGGATGACACTCTTAGTTGGATTGGAATTAGACCTATACGTTCTAGGCGGCCTCTTGCTGGTAAGTCTTGGAGGAGATGGGTCAGTAGTTTGACCAAAGAGAGAGGTAATTCTTGGAAAGATATTGGCATTTATGAGCCATCCAAGCTGTCTAGAATTCGCAACTCTATGAATAAATCTGTTGTGTACTTGTGTGCAGCCTTGCACTTTTGGTCTTCAACAACAAATTCTTTTCATTTCAAAGTTGGCCCAATGAGCCTACTCTTTTGGATGGAGCCGGTTTAGTTGGTCTTCCTCCTCATGGTGAGGAATTTTCTGCGGGATTTAACATTGTTGAAGACATATTACCTTAAGTTTAACAAACAATCCACTTGTTCCCGATTCTCTATCAGCAGTCGGTAGGTACCATCACAGATGAAGAATACATTGCTTTTCTTTTAACCTGTGTTTGTAAGAAATCTACTATGCACCAAGTCCGCTTGCAATGTTGTGGCACTCTTCTGAAGCAGGCAGTATAAGGACGCAGTTTCAGTCAGATGAAACAGAGTGAATTGAACTAGTCAGTGTCATTTAACTGGATTAATGTGACATGCCATGGAGAATTGGTCATGTTCCTATCAATATCGATTAGAGGATATTGAAAGCAAACTTTGCATGCATCCCAACGGATATGCACTAAAGTCCACTGCCAATGTTGTGGTGCTCTTATTGAGCAGGCAGTATAAGGAGCCAGTTTCAGTCGATGAAACAGAGTGAATTGAATTAGTCTGTATTATTTAACTGGATCAACGTGACGACGCCATGAAGAATTGGCTGTGTTTCTATCAATATCGATTAGAGTATATTGAAAGCCTCGGATACCAACAAGTGGAGTAAATGCTCGAAGTCCAATCTCCTGCTCGATGACTTGAAGCCCATCATGGAACGAGGCATTGAAATTATCACAATCCCGATCACTCAAAATCAAAGGCTTAGTCATCAAAGGAGCAAGCATGCACCATAGACTAATCTGCAAGACTTGCTCCCAAGACACACGGTGGTGTTGAGGCATAGTGGTGGTTCATCCTCAGTATCGATCCGTACTCGCAATGCAAATGGGAACCCAACCCAAGATGTACTGTCTTTGGCCTTAGTACCGGTCCCGATGTGTCTCACATACGACCAAAGCCCCCATACAACGCTTCATCGCACAACTAAGATTCCGGGCACAGCTTGCTGGGCCTAGGTGTTATCATTTCACAAGATGTCAACCCCTTATGGAACGGATGCAACAAATGTCTTGTGGTGACATACTTTTGACGATGCAATAAAAATGAGTACACTTAGGGCCCGTTTGGATACCTCAGATTTTGTATTTGGATTTGGAATTGAGTTTTGAATACAAAATGAATAGATCCGCCAGCTAATGTTGAGGGAGACAGAGAGGGAAGGGGGGTAATTCCTACTGGAGGGGAGAGGCTGAGGAGCAAAGAGGGTGAAGAAACGGCCAGATTTATGGATTTCCAATTACTTATTCCCACAGCATATTTGGAAATCTGATTTTTTTTCATTGTCAGTCGCTAATTTGGAAATCAAAGAATTTGATCCGGATCCAAATCACAACGCAAAAAGGGCTGCAAATGTGAGAATTCCAAATCAAAATCTTCTCGGCATCCAAACGGGCCCTTGGAATTCTCACATTTGCAGCCCTTTTTGAAAATTGACATTTGGATCCCCTTGAATTTCCAATTCACCGAGTGACAGTGAAAAAAATTAGATTTCCAAATAAGCTGAATTGGAGCTCCACAGATCTGGCAGTTTCCTTCACCCTCTTGGCTCCTCAACCTCTCCCTGCAGCAGGAACTACCCCCTTCCCTCTCTCATTCTCCCTCAACATGAGCTGGCAGATAGATTTATTCATTTTGTACTGAAAACTCAATTCCAAATCCAAATACAAAATCTGAGGGTATCCAAACAGGCCCTTAGTTAATTCCAACTATCTCTGTGACACCAGTATGTCAACTTCACAGGCATATTTCAAAGAAAAGTTGTTGCAGAGAAATGATATATTCACCCCTTCTCGCCCCTTCTTATTTTGTGGACACCTGTTTCTACACCATGTGACCTGCTAAAATCCCCTAACCATCATCTCTCGCTCTCACAATTATTTTCCTCTATCAGCATCCCCAAACCCCTTTCAAAGAAAACCAGTCTGGCATGTGGTTTTTTATTCTTTAGATGAATTATCACCCTCACCCACCTTAAAATGCATCACCTCTTCTTCTCTACCCTCCCCTGATCTTCCCCTCGCGGACCCATGTTTCCTTTTCTCGGTGAGGTTTTTTTGAAGGGTTTTGGTCTTGTAGAAATGAATTTTGGGGTGGTGGGTTTTTTTTATCGCTTGGTGGGTTTTCATTCCTGGTTTTGTAGGGTGAAATCAGGCGTAAAGGATTTGGATTTGGTTTTCTTAAGCTGGGAGATCCGATTTGGTGGAAGATGATTGAGGGAGCTTCGAAATGCAAAGACTGATGATTTTGCAGTATCTAAGACAATGCTGCTGTAACCAAAGACTCCCCTGCTTAGATCTAATTCTATCTTTCCCAGCTTCTTATCATCCAAACCAGAAGCTACATTACTCTCTAATGACGGATCAGCTTGCATTCATTGTTGGAAAATCATGCAGACTTTAACTAAGAAGCTGCTTCCGGATTTCGGTGCACGATAGCGGTGGAATAAGGGTTTTCATAAGAGTGTATTTTCATCATTTTAAGTACTCTTTAATTGTAACTAGCAACCAAATTTAGCCTGTTAAATGGGTGTCTGCGGAATAGAAAGGGGAGAATATATCAGCTCCCTAAATAAAATGGAGAAGATCAATCTTCTTGGATTCCAAAAGAGTAGACACAAGCACTCAAATTGCAGTGGTATTGAAGTTACGAACTGTAAATGCTGAATAAAACATCAAATGAATTTCAATACTCTACTTTTTTTCCTTTTACTCCTCTAATGAAGTCATTACTTAAACATGAAACTGCCTTTTCAATCACCCAGTTCTAGATTCCAATTCTAACACGCACAACGCCCAGTCTGTCAGAATTACCAATGGAGTCTCTTTTTAAATGTCATGACTCATATTATTAGCACAATCAACAATCCAATAGTTCCAACCTAACCAACTCTTAAACAAAGGGCTGGATTGAGTTATTTTAGATCATGATGCAAAAATGCTCCGATCCCCATAGAGACATTCATTAATTCTTGGAAGATCCAGCAAACGATCTCGATCACAGCATATATGAAGTTTTAGCTGGCCATGGCAAATTCAGAAATCTATGGTACCTCAATTCCCATTCTTCAATGTCACTTCCAGTTCTAGTTTCAAGTTGGTCCCCATTCCCGTCTCCTGAAAGAAAGGGAAAAAGACCCAACTTAGTTGTTCTTATAAAAAAGTTAAGAAAAAGGGATTTGCTAGCGTCCATCGCAGAAGGCAGTACGTGGATGGCCTGTTGCATCTGAGAGCAGCCACATCATGAATGAAGACAAAGTCTGCTGAAAAGTGAGCCAGCATGGCTGTTTCACATGCATAAGGCCATCCGCAAAATGCCTTCTGCGATGGAAGCTAGCAAATCTCTAATAAAAATAATAAAAGTTTACTCAAGTTTTTCTTTATTATTGATAGCACGTTTGCACCATTATCTTAATTGCATTGACCACTCCAGCATCATTATTTAATTAGTGTTCAAGATTTTTGGTTGTTTTCAGTTTCGGTTTCAAATTCAATTCACATTTCTATTTCAACATCTATTCCTACTTTAGTTTCAATTTCTATTTGAACTTTATTTTCAATTTTAATTCAATTTCCATTGCAATCTTCACTTCAATTCCCATTTCTAATTCACTTTCAAATCTTAACAACTTCAATTGCAGTTCCTATTCCAACTTCAATGCCAATTTCAGTTTCCCATTCAATTTCAATCTGAATTCCATATTCTAGGTTCAATTCTAGTGGCACAGTCACTATAATCTCCCAAATTCTATAATTGAATTCCAATAATGCAAATATCTATCCTTGAGCAAACTTTTTAGTTTCAGTTTCAATTCCTAGTTTGCAAAGATCTATCCTTATCTACACATTCTAGTTCCAAGTTCGAGTCCAATTCCAGCTTCAATTACTAGTTTCCAAAGATCTATCCTATCAGTGGATGACAAGAATATCACGGTTCCTTGAGAACTAACAATTAGAAAACTTCCCCTCGAATTAACAGGAAAATGTCGTACTGGAAGAACAATCTAATAATGCTTTAAAAAAAAAGAAGAAAAAATATCTAACAAACATGGAGCAATTCAATGATTTTCCTAGGATTAAAGTTGCTCACGGTAAAAGTGAGTTGATTAGCGAGTCAAAGGAAGTTTAAAAGGTGGTTGAAACATTCCTCCAATAATCCATGCCAGAAGGAATTTGGTTTTCAGCAAATTAAACAATCATAAAATTGACTGACAGATCTATCGCATTGAACCGAAAACATAACAGTAGAATGACCACTCAAATAAAAAGTAAGCACATTCATAGCCATTGCTTTTATTGAGAGAGAGAGAGAGATGGCGGTAATTTCTCAATGCTTTGGTTCCGTTCAGTCAACAATCCCTAGGTTTTTTTGTTTTTTTTTTTTTTGAAAATTTAATTTTGTGCTTAAATGTTTTATCATTGATCAATCCCTAGGTTTAGCCTCTGCGAATAGGGCTGAACTCTGGTGTGTAAAAGATTGAATCGCTGTCATCCATGATTTCGTGCCTACTTTACAATTTTAGCAGCTACCAAGGGAGTTTTCCAAACACACAATGTAAAGATCTGATTTCATGTCGTGGCTTTAGAAAATCAAGTGATAACCAAACCTTTAAGAGAAAAAGAAATGTAATGGACTTGAAGTTTTAGAATTCACATTTACCGGGTGAAGGAAATATAAAATCAAGTTGCTCTTACTCCAAAATTTCTGCTCTCTAAAGAAATCCTGAAACTCATGATTTTGTACTTGTATGATTTTAAAACCAATCATGTGAGTGCCCTAACACATAAAATCTAAATCTTTGTTTCTATTCTCACGGATTTAGAAAAGTAAGTGGATTCACAATTTTGGAATACACTGAGTAAAGGAATTCTAATGGCCTTGAAGTATCAGAGACATTCTACAAAGAAATGAGGGAAGAATTAGAAAAGCTTGAATTTGCAATATCTGACAGAAAAACTTGCAATTGTGGTGGATGAAAGAAAAAGCTTCACCAAAAGAATACCACTGCTGCCATGTGTAAGGAAGGAAACACTGGCATGTCTATATCTTTGGAACACCGAAATGATTCTGCAAGCTACAGATGCCAATCAGTCCAAATTCTTACACATGCAAATTAAAAGATGCAAAAAAGTAAAAAGAACTCCATTGTCACCTTAAAACTTGAGTAATTGATCTTGAAGGAGGCGGCATCGCCTGGCAGACGGCTAACCATTCCAGCAGAAACCTCACCACCTCATGTTAAAAGCACGAGGCACAAAGTTAACAAAAAACTTGGAAAGAGATTGCAAACCCCATCTCCTTCATCAGTGAAAAACAAAATAAGAGAAGGAAAACCACCCTGAGAGGTTAAAAGGATCATCACAGGAGGGAGCCAACAAATTGTATAACACACTTTTAAAATTTCAATAAATATATGCACAACACTGATACGTTTTAATACAATACACACCTTACAATCTCCAGAGGTTGTCTGGCATTGGGGCACAATCATTTCGAGAAACTCCCCAACACCCGCCAACCAGAAACCTGAAACAATTAAAGAGTACAATAATTTCACCTTCACTAGAACCATCAAACAACCAGCTCTTCTACATTATTCTCTTGCTTTAGGTTAGATAATCTAAGATTACAAAGCAAAGCATCACGCCCTGACAAAACAATCTGGAAGAAGCACTCCACTTGCTTTGAAAGAAGATCTAGACCTTGAGTAAACCCCTCTGCGCTTTCAGCCAAACTCAAAATAGACTTTTGCAAATTTTCTTCCCCGTCACAGCCGACACCATCACTTGTAGCATATAACTGCTCAACACATATATTGACTGCTTCCAACTCTTTCACTACTGTGACACTTCCATGCACAAACTGCCTCTTAATCTCTCCATTCACATAAAATTGCAAATCATTAAAGGCCTCAGACCACAAGAACTTCTCAGAAACATGCAAGTCCATCAGATGCTTATTGGAGCCGGAGAAGGCTGACATGAAGACACTACAGACAAATATAGTCTTGACCTCAACTCCGTACATGGCTTGCATCAGAACCCTTCCTTTTGCTGAATTCTTAACCTTTGCGAAATGACAAGTTCCAGTGAGGGCATGTAAGGCATCAGAAAAGCTATCAAGCTTCCGATTCCTTGACTTGATTTGCAGCATCCAATCATGAAGAGAAGAACGAGCTCGCACAAGATTTTCCAAGGATGGGAAATCTTTTGAGAAATCCAAAATGTGTAGGACACACTGCAGCAGGAGCTGGCCTTGATTGAGTTGGGAGAGCTCAGAACTAAAAGAAATGCAAATATCAAGCAACTTCACGCTGTTGTCCAAGTACATGTCAATCCATTTCTCATCCCAATCAGATACAGGGAACTGGAGATCGGTAATTAGAGATTTGATATCTTTATGGGTTTCACAGAGAGATTCCACTGCTAATCTCATCCATGATAAGCTAAGGACATCCATCTTATCCTTCGGCTTGAGCTTTCTAAGACTTTCTGCAAGGGTCTCCTCGAAGGAATTTAACAAGGCAAGAAGCTTCGGGGATAGATAAGACCCCTTGGGAAGGATCATCCGGAAGGGATTACCGAAAGGGAAGAAAGATCGGTGCCCATCATGGGGAAGACTCATTTTGATAGAACTGTTCAGAGACAAGAAATTTGCATTTAGCACAAAGAAAACTCCAAATTTAAACACAAAGAAAACAATTCCATTGATCATATCTCACATTTCATACACATTCATGCATATCAAATAAAAATAAATAAACACCATCAGCTGAAAATGGAAGAAGAAAATGACGAATGAAAGAGAGAGCGTCTTGGGTGCATTACAACAAACCAGTTATGGGTTTAGCCAAGCTAACTGATTCAAAGAAAAGTCAAGCGTAGAACAAGAGTTAACCGGTAAAAGATTGGGATTGGGCGATGATCTTATAGCGGGTTTTTTTTTTGAAAGATGGCTGCAATTTCATTCATAGAAAAAGGAGAGGACCGAGTTGGTCAACTCCAAGGAACAAGATATAGATACAATGATAGAAACAAAAATAGAGAAAAATTACAATAAGTCAAGGAGGAAGATAATCAAAGCACTCTAAAACTGTCCTAAAAACGCCTCCCCTGGCTAGAGAATCTGCTTCAGCATTGGCTGATCGCCGAACATGGCCAAACACAATAGAAGAGCCCTGAACCAGATCCTCAATCTCCTCGGAAAAAAGGCAAAAATTTCCAGGGAGGAGACGCCTCACCCGAAAGCCATCTAATTACATTTAAGGAATCTCCTTCCACTATAAATGTGTCAAAGCCTGACTATCCAGAAATTTAATCCCGCTATGAACGGCTCTGACCTCTGCTTCATTCGAGTCCGCTACTTCGATAGGTCCTGAGTAAGCCCAAAGAACTTCCCCCTTGTCATTTCTACATAGACCCCCAATTCCTGCTTCCCCAGGGTTACCAAGAGACGAGCCATTGAAGTTAAGCTTCATTAGCCCCTGTGAGGGAGGAATCCAAGACTGTATGATTTTCGCTTTGCTGACCCCTTCCTTACAGATGATTGCCCATCCTTCCCAAAGGTCAAAAGCTGAAACAAAACGAAACAAAGGGAGACTCCGAGCCCAAGATATAACAGCTGCTATCAGCTTTACATAAATCCAATAGGGAGACCTAGCCTCTCCTTCAAAGACTCGCGCATTACTTTCTTTCCACAAGAACCACCACGAAGCCAGAAGGCACATCTTCCAGAGAATCCTGCCTTTCTTTCTCCAAGGATTCCACTCCCAACTCCTAATGAAGTCGGCCATAGTTTTGGATGGAACCCAACAGACTCCAAAGCGAGTGAAAATGAGACCCCAAATGACTCGAGGTACCTTGCAATGAATGAAAAGGTGATCTATTGATTCGCCAGCAGATAAGCAAAGAGGACAATAATCTACCAACCACATTCCTCGCTTCCTCAAAAAGTCCATTGTCTGAATACGACCACTGCAAACTGACCACCCAAAGAAAGCAACTCGAGGCGGACAAAAGAACTTCCATACTGAGGAAGATAAAGGCTCCGCTATACTAAAAATCATGTGACAGTAAAAAGATTTAACTGAAAATAAGCCAGAAGGACTCCAACTCCAAACTCGTTTATCTGCGCCCGATTTCTTGATGTAGCAAGCTTCTAATAGAGAAAGGAATCCTTAAAGATAATTTAATTCTCTATCAAAAAAGGCTCTTCTAAACTTAGAAGACCAAACCACTTTCGCATTCACTCTTTCAAAGCAGTCCTTGACCCATGCCCCTTTCTGAGACGACACCATAAATAACTCAGAAAAAGCTCCTTGAGAGACACAGCCGAGCACCAAGGGTCCAGCCAAAACCGAATTCTGTCCCCCACATAGACCTTGAAACGAACGCCTTTCTGAAAAAGAACCTTCACCTTCAAAATGTCCCTCCACACCGAGACACCTTTAAATTTATAGTTATCAGCAGAGCACCAGTGACCATTCGAGAACCCATACTTACTTCCAATAACTCTAACCCACAAAGAAGACTGTTCTTCGCCAAACCTCCAGAGCCACTTTCCCAATAGAGCCTTGTTAAAACCTTGAACCCTCCTAAGACCCAATCCTCCATTTTTTATGGGGAGACAAACCTCACTCCATTTTACCAAGGAAATCCCTTTTGAAGAGCCCGATCCTCCCCACAAAAATCTTCTCTGGATTTGCTCAATTCTCTGAGCAACACTCACGGGACATTTAAAAATAGAGAGAAAATATATCGGAATATTTGATAAAACTGCCTTTATGAGTACCAACCTACCACCTTTGGATACCAAGCAACGCTTCCAGGTGTCCAATCTCCGCTCAATTCTTTGAATAATGGGGATACATAAATTTTTGTTTGGTCTTCTCACTCCCAGTGGAGGGCCAAGATAAGAGGCTGGTAGAGAATCGAAGGCACAACCCAGAATACCAGCAAAAGAGGAAGCGTCACACGCGGGAACGTTGATCGCATACAGCCTGGATTTCGCAAAATTAGATCTTTGACCCGAGACCATCTCGTAACATCTTAATATTGCTTTAAGATTTAGAATCTGGGAGACAACCGGAGGGCAAAACAGGAGAGTATCATCCGCGAATTGAAGAATCGATACTTCTACCCTATTATTGCCAATTAGAAACCCTTCAAAGAGACCCAGCACGCTTCCTTTTTTCATCAATCTGCAAAGGGATTCTGCTACAATCACAAAAAGAAAAGGAGACAAAGGGTACCCTTGCCTCAAACCTCTAGTCGATTTGAAGAAACCTTTGGCAGAGCCGTTGATCAGAACAGAGAACCAAGCAGACGCTAAACAATTTTGGATCCACCATCTCCAACGGCCACCAAAGCCCATTCGACCCATCAGATAATCTAGAGCTCCCCAATCCACTCTGTCATAGGCCTTCTCCATATCAAGCTTGCAGAGAATTCCTCCTTCCTTAGTCCTTCGGTAATAATCTATAGCTTCATTAGCTATCAAAGAGCAGTTAAGAATTTGTCTGTTACTTATGAAAGCGCTTTGACAGTCCGAAATAATTGATGGTAAAACCACTTTGAGACGATCCGCCAAAACTTTGGCAAGGACTTTGTATAAGCTACCCACCAAACTAATCGGACGAAAACCCAAAACTTTTGACGCCCCTTCGATCTTTGGAATTAGGGAAATAAAAGTAGCACCTGTTCCTTTGTCAAGAACTGCTCCCTCAAAAAATTCATGAAATTTTTTTAGTAAGTCCGATTTAACAGCTTCCCAACATAGTTGAAAAAAGGCCAAACAGAAACCATCTGGACCAGGAGCTTTATCTTTTGCTAAAGAGAACAATGCTTTCCTAATTTCCTCCTTAGAGAAAGGGGTTTCCAGCCTAGCCGATTCCTCCAAGCTTAAACTATCAAACGGTATCTCTTGAGGAATTGGACGAAGCCTCCCGTCGGCTAAGTACAACGACCTGTAAAAGTCAATAATTTCTGCAACAATCATCTTCTTGTCCGACACACATACCCCCTCCACCACTAAGGATTCAATTCAGTTTCTTCTCCTGCGGGCACTGGCCATGGCATGGAAGTAGGCTGTATTTTTATCGCCCTCAGACAACCACTTGACTCGGGATTTTTTACGCCAAGAAATTTCTTCGAGCAGCAGCAGCCCTTTATGCTCTTGGCTTAACCTTCCTCGATCCTCATAGTCTTCGTCCGACGCCAGACCACACTCTTCTAGGGCATTTAGCTCCAGC
The DNA here is from genome assembly GCF_043159265.1 of Tasmannia lanceolata. Lineage (NCBI taxonomy): Eukaryota > Viridiplantae > Streptophyta > Magnoliopsida > Canellales > Winteraceae > Tasmannia > Tasmannia lanceolata. The sequence continues at coordinate 31,165,169 of NW_027518689.1, forward strand.
ATTCTGTCCTCAAGGATCCGCTTCCTGCCGTGGTCAAGCTCTTTCTTCTCCTTAGCCCACTCTTTCAATTTTGACTTAAGGAATCGTAATTTTTTGCCAATGATTACATCAGCTGGACCTTCAAAGACGCAATCAGTCCACCAACTTGCTAGACGGCCCTCCATAAAGGAGTCTTCCAACCATGCTAACTCAAATCTAAAAGGAGCCGGACCCCACGACTCCATTTTAGGATTTAAGAGAATAGGGCAGTGATCAGAAACTGAATGAGCTAGGGCTTTCTGATGGACCTCCGGAATTATTGCCAACCATTCTCCCGAAAGTAAAAATCAGTCCAGCCTACTCTTGTTCGAACCTCTGGCCCAAGTGAAAGATGGACCGCCCAACGGTAGATCCACCAGCTCATTGATCGCGATGAAGTCAGAAAAATCTCTCATGCCAGAATTGACTCGCTGACACCCTAAACGATCCCCTATTTCTAAAATTTCATTGAAGTCTCCCCCAATGCACCAAGGGTAAGAGCAGAGATTTCTCATCTTTGCCAATTCTTCCCAAAAAAGGCTCTTCTCAGCTGATAATGTAGGACCGTAGACTCCAGAGAATAACCAAACAGAATTGTCATTCGACTTTCGGAAAGCTACTGACAGAGAATAAACTCCACGCCATACATCCTTAATGACCCATTTAACCTTGTCCCAAGCCACCAGAATGCCCCCCGAAGCTCCTTTAGAAGCTAAGAACGCAAAATCTCACTCATTTTTGAACCCCATGCTTCTCATGTCTATTCTACTAATATGCGCCAACTTTGTTTCCTGAAGGCACACAACTTCAGGTTTCCATATTTTAACGAATTCTTTAATTTGGATTCTTTTCTCCTGTAACTCCAAACCATTAATATTCCAGGATAAGATCTTCATTAACAACCTTAAACAGAAGAAATATTCCCCGTCCTGGCACCGAAAGCTCTTCCTTTTTTCTTAGACTTAGGGCCTTTACTTTGCAACCCTGAGTCATAATTGATATTAGATTTTAATCTTACCAGCTCTCTTTCCTTCCTTTTCAAATTTGCTTCAGAAAGGGTATTTGAACTTATAACACCCCCAACCTCCCTGAGTTCGGCCTCCTTGATACTAGATCTGTATTCCTCTTCAGGACCCATAAAAATTAAGCCCAGGTGAGCACTAATTTGCAAAGTATGATCCACCATCAAATCAACCACATCCTGATGAGAACCAGACCCAAAATCATTCTCCGATAAAACAGGAGAAAGCACTGAAACGAAAGGCAGTAACAAAGGCACCGCCTTGCTACACCATCTCAGAGACGAGAGATGAGAGAAATTTCCAAGCGATACCCTTACGAGCAGACGAAGAGGATGCTCCCTAGCACCACCAGAGAAACAATTCACCAGCCCTCCAAAACCACTAAAATCAATCATCACCTTTTTGTAACCCAAAAAGCAAAGAAGGAACGAACTGCCAACAGGAGAAATAGAATTTGGATTCCTAAGCTTGCAACGATTCTCCACCAGACTACTCCCCCTCAGGCCTTCCTCATCAAGCTCCTCCTCTATCTAGAAGTTCAGACTGTTTCGTGAACCACCCACTAGAATTAAGTCATGAAAACACCTCTAAGCTATGGAACCCGACAAGGAAGAAGAAGGAGAAGCATATGAAAAAACCTCCCCATATACGGGTGACTGGAAATGATCTGCTGGATAGTCATAGGTTTCATCCCAGGGACTATCGAGAATAAGAGGTTGGGATAGGTTCGAGCCTTTTGCTAAGGTAAAAGGATAGAGAAAATTAGGCCCATTTGCGCACGCCGGTTGACACCGAACAGAAGGCCCATAAAAAATGAGAGGATAAACAGAGGCCCAAGACTCCTCTTGACTTTTAGGGCCCACAGGTAAAGAAACTAGAGGGCCTGTTGTTGAAAAAGCTTCTGGTCCAGAAAAATCTAAAGGGCCCACTTCTGACACCTCGAACAACGAGACTCGAGATGCGTCTCGATTAGAGGGAGGAGATAATGCTGAAATAATATCATTGAAACTGTTGACCAGAAAAGAGGACTCTTCCCCTGATAAGACGTCCCTGACAGGACCACACAGACTCCTCCATCTGTAGCCTTCTGGGGAACCGGATTTTTGAAATTCAAAATTTCCGCCAGCTGTTGCAACGCTATCCTGTGCCCCATGAAGCGCACAATAGTCTGTATTCGAAAAAACCTCCGGATCCGCCTCCCCTTCTTCCCTAACATTAATCTCCGGCTCAACCGCCGAGGGAGAATCTTCTTTAGTGGCATTGAATACTTCCTTATCTACATTAATGGGATTTTCATCTACTTCATCTTCAAAAATCCCTTCATTATCGGAATTAAAAGAGACCCGCCTCTCGTCATTCCTGTCCAACCGATCAACCACAGAAGTTGCAGAGATTTTTACTGTATGCTCTTCTTCTTCATCTCTTTCTCTTGAAGCTAGAATCCATCTAAGAGCTCCATCAATAGAGCTTTGTATGGATAGCTCTCTACCAGGAATGCCTTCTGACAAAATCAGCAACCGTCCCTCTTCATAACCGTACCCCGCGAAGCAAGACGAGTCAACATCCACCACCTTACCTATTTTTCCCCCTATTCGACGAAAATTGTCTGCGCACCAGGCTTCAGGCGGTACTCCTTCTATCTTCCACCAGTATGGATTCCCAGCCTTAGGAAATTTTGAATCCCACAATTTCAGATCCTCAAGAGGAGAGTTATTTGCAAGGTACCAATCCCTAATTAATTGAGATCTGTTAGCGCCCGCGGGAATCGAGATTTGAATTTCTAGATTTGCAATTTTATAAACCACTACCTCTACCTCAAGATTACTGTTTCGAGAGAGCCAGGCCTCCATCACCTCTAAATCACCATCCCATCCCTCCCTCATCTTCCCCCAAAAGCCTAGATCTGCATTGCTAATAGACTTCAAAGGAACCACTTCGAGACTAAAAGCTATACCTTCCGAAGTAGCAGGAAGTAATTTTTCCACTCTAGATTTCCCTTCTTCAGGCTCTTTTGGAATAGAGACAGGCATCCTTCTCACCGCCCGTCTCGCCATCACTTCTTATAGCACTCGGAAATTGAAATCCAAAGTAGACCAAAACTTGTTACATTTCCAGCATCTGACTCTCTTTCTGAAATTTCTGAAAGCACATTTGCAACACCTCCAATCTCCCAGGTCCCTATCCTTTCTTCCTTTGGATACACTTTCGACTCTTCTCCCAAATTTGCTTTTTACAGGAAACCATTCCGCCCCCTCATCTTTGTGGGACCGATTTCCCAACAAAGAATCAGATACAGGGCCAAGCAGTATCGTATTGGCTCCAGAAGCTATAGAGATCCCTTCTGCTGTAATACTCTTCCGATCCCCAAGAGGAGTCAAATTTGCCCCATTGGCCCATCTAGGACGAGCACCCACTGCTCCTTTTGCAACAACGGAGGCCCACAGAGGGGCTCTATTGGCTCCACTCATAGGGAACAAACTGCACTAAAGCCGCCTCTTTTCAGAAAAATGTGCCGGCCACTAGACAGGTTTAATCCTCAAGACTCCGATTCCGATACCCACGAAGACACTGAAATGGAAAATGACACCGAACCGGAGGAGACAGAAGTGGAAGACGCAGAAGATACAGAAGAGGGAAATGGTACGATTATGGTTAATTTGGAATGATATCATCATAAATTGGAGGTCCCTCTAAATAAAAATTGAACAGGGTTGGTTCAAGTTATCTTTTTTCGTGTCCTAAAGTTTCGAAAGTTAGATATTCTCAAATTCTCCCAATAGTAATCGTATTATAAATCCTGTCTGAATGGACTAAATTTCTAACCATCTATCATACAAAAAACAAAACAAGAGGATAGGGTTTTATTCTCATAAAAATTATCATAGAAATCCAAGATCTACTAAACTATAGAGAACAGATCTCAACCAAATCACACCGATTGCAAACATAAAACAAAGATTACATGATAAAATTAAAACTAAAAAAACAGATCGAGATCGAACCCTAATCTTAGGTGGAAACCCTAATTCATTCAAGAGGGTTTTTTATTCATTTTTTTAGGGATTCAATAACGTAAATGAGAGGACAAATAGAGAAGATTAGCACAGAGATTCTCGTACCTGAATCGAACGGTAGAACCTGATTGAAGAAATAGAAGACGCGGAAACGTACTTTTCTTTTCTTTCACCCAAACCCTAATCCTTGTAGATGAAGAAGCTATGATGAACTACCGTTGAACGCGTCTTTACCATACACAGATGCCAATACGAACATGACAGGTGGAATGACCAAAATGTCCTTGAGAATATTAGAATATTATTTTTAAATTTAGGGGCAATCAGGGTAACAAATATAAAAAAAGTCAAAGAAATGGTCCACTACATAGAAAAGTTGCTTCTAGAGAAATGTGAAAGCATCCTGTATCACATTACACATCGGAATTGAATAATCGGTGTTTGATTTTATCCCTACGATTCTTGCGTTTGGGTGATTTTACTCGGTGCAAAGGGAATGCCTAGCCAGAATTTTAGGTGGAATCTTGGGTGGATTTTGATACCGCCCTAGGTAGGTGGTATTCTGATTCCCAACACAAAATAACTCGATTTGGTTGATAAAATTAGGGAGAAAAAATCTCCATGATTTAATGAAGAAAATCTCTCTCTCTAGCAAATGCTAAGTGAAACCCTAAACCTGCTATTTTTTCTTAAAATGCTTCGTAATAACGATTCTTCATTATAATGGGTAACCAAACACAAGAATTGGAATCCAAATTCCCTTTATATTGGGAAATGGAATCGGAATGGAATTTGATTTCCATATCCATTCTTGATTCTTGGTATCCAAACGCACCCATAGGGATGAGAAATAAAAAATAAGGATAGTGCTAAGAAAACAATGTCACCCCATATGATGTGCATGTGATCGGATCCGTTGATTCGTCCATCAATGGTTGACATATCATTGTATGGAGTGATTGAGACGTGCCACCCTCCCTCAAGAGGATCATTGGAAGAGTTTTCTCAAAAAAAATTTCTTTCTTCAATTCGTGGGGCCCAGGGGGCAGCCGATTTGACCATCAGATCTCCCCCAAAATTTTCGACAATCAGGGCCATATTGTCTGATTGCCAATACTGATCGTCAATCACCAAATCAACCCAAAATCTGGTATTTGTGGAGAACAGCACCAGAAATCAAATCAAACCAAAAATTTTGATTTCCACATCCTTTGCCGAGGCTCTCATAGCTTATCTAAGCTTACTATGCAGTGATTAGGGCTGCAACTCGGGTCGGGCGGGTCGGGTTTTGGAGAACCCAACCCTACCCGAGAAATATCTCGGGTCGGGTCGGGTCGGGTCGAGTTGGGTTTTTTTTTCGGAAAACTCACGATTTCCAAACCCGGCCCTACCCATGATAAATCTCGGGTCGGGTTTTTCAACGTTGACGCAATTTTTTAAGGAAAATTCTTGTTTGGCAAGGCAACTCAACTCATAGAAGTAGAAATTACACTCACAGTTCACTTGAATCAAACAATGATGTAATTACACTCAAATTATACTTGAATCAAACAATGTTGTAATTACAATCAAACACTTGAATCAACTCAACTCATAGAAGCAGAAATTACACTCACATACAATAACAGTGGGTGAGTGGGTTTTCACTTTTAACTTTTAACTAACAATAGAAAAAAATGTACATACTATAACTTATGTAACTCGGGTCGGGTCGGGTCGGGTTGGGCCCCTTCAAACCCGGATCGACCCGAGATTCATGCGGGCTTTTGAATGCTCAACCCGGCTCGACCCGAAACCCATGAAACCTGAACCCAACCCAGGCTATTTTCGGGTCGGGTCGATGCAGGTCGGGTAAAACCCGGCTCTAGTTGCAGCCCTAGCAGTGATCGTTTCACCTCTGTCGCGCCTAAGTGCATAGCCCGGACCTCAGGTCGGGTAAAACCCGGACCTCCACGTTTTCTTGGATTACTGAGATTTAAAAATGAGTTTTCAGTGAGATTAATCTCAGCACTTAATAAAGTCTTAAGGTTGATTTCTAGGGGATGCACTTGGTAGCAACAGAGGCAAAACAACCTCATGCATCATTGAAGCTTTAAAATAGATCTTGGACCATTATGGATAAAAAAAATTATGAGATAAGCATTGCCTAAATTGGGTTTTTGTAGATTAGGAAATAATTTCAACGCTCCCATGTTTTGATAAATATGCGGTCCCATGTTTGTCCTATAGTGTTTAAAGGGCTTTAAGAGCTTTTTGAGAACAGTAATACTCGTCTGACAGCCCTATAAATACTACATGACAAACATGGGAGCACATGTTTATCAAAAAATTGGAGCGCTGAAATCATTTCCCTATTGATGAGATAAGCATGGTGTAAATACCCAATTTTGCCTTCCCTTTAAAATTCGTCCCCTCTTGTGAACTAAGGGTATTTTTGTCATCAAGAGTTAAATTAGAATTAGGGCTTCTTTAGAAAAGTCTATAAATAGTCTCTTAAGGAGAATTGTACATCCATTAAGAAACTCTAAACTGTTTATTCTAGCCCTAAGAGGAGATTTGCGTGGAGAAGGAGAAGAAGAGCGCGATTTGAAAAGACAGATCATTGATTGAGATAAGACTTATGATCTTTATTGGTTAGATGAATAAAAAGAACCCTAAAACTAGGATCTAATAAGACTTGTTATTATGATTTAGATGACTATGTTTGGTGTAAAGAATTATATAAGAATTTAGGGATAATTTATGGATCCCTAAAAAACTAAGAATTTATTTTTGAAACTCTAAGAATCTAGGTTTGGATTATGCCCTAAAAGCATATATTACATTTGGTAATTAAATCTGAGAACTTCAGAGTGTGAAATTGGGTTCTATGGATTCCTCTTGTCGATACGAGTCCAACGAATCCGACATACACACGATTTGAAGTTCAAACGAATGAGTTATGGCCGTTTTAGTGTAAAAGGGGGTGAACAATCGCGTTTTGAGAATAACTGGGTCCGTACAGGGGCGAACTTCCGATAAAAAATGGCAATCGTCCGACTGTGTGTAGTTGGGCAAACTGAAAGGTTTCCGAACGTCCGGCAAAGTTCCCGGACGTCCTCCACGACAATTTTTCCCCCGGCAGTTTAAACATTGGAAATTATTAACTTCTTTGTTTCTCGTTCGTTTTTGAAGCTCTTGTACTCTACGGACATGCCAGAAACGCGTTCTTTCTGTTAAAAATAATTTTAAAAAGTTTTGAAAACTTTATAATGATGATAATTCCAAAATACTAAAAAGAACCATAGGACGGTTTACCGATTCTTTTCCGAATGGGCACCGAAGCGTGTCTTGTGTCACTACGAGTGAAATTATGATGAAACTCATGGAGAATATTCATACTTTTGATTGTAGGTAACTAAGGTGATTATGAAAAGGAAAAATTTTTGTCATTAAGGAACGTAATTTCGTACTACCTTAGTGCTGCGATTGAACACTATGTCATTGTTGATTGTGAATTCAGAACTTTCTGAATCTATGTAGCCATTGATAAACTTTAGATCTTATTTAGGTTTGCATGTTTAACTATTTTCATTGATTAAACTCTATGAAATCTTGCTATTTGATGTCCTCATTGGATGTATCTCTCCTAACTTAGAACTTTTGTGAAAACCTTCGCAATCTCCTCAGAACCATGGTTTTAAGTTTCGACCGAATTTCGGATTTCGGTGGAGACTGACAACGAAATCACCAAAAACCGAAACGGTATTTTATTTCGGTCAAAATTTTGATTTTTCCGAAATTTCACCCAAAAAACCTGTTTTTTCTAAATTAATATAATATTCCACTGAAATTTCAACCGAAATTTCATATTGAATAAAATATTATTTTCTTTGTTGTACCAGATTTCAACTGTTAGGGTCCGAAACCGGTACCGAAACCGAAATTTTAAACCATGCTTAGAACTATGAACCTTTGGACTGACATCCTCTACTATATGAATCCATTGTAGAACTCATGTGAAACACTCACTTCGAAGTTTGAACACCTCCTTTTGGCCTATTAGAATTTTGGACACCTTTTGAGAGGCATAGGTATACGTGAACTTTTGGGCCTACACCAAAAGGGATAGTATGTTGGCTTTTGGGGCCCGTAGGTAGGTCTATATGCTAACCCCGTCGACAGATATGTGAACCTAGGAACTAGTTCCGACACCATGGGTGGTTGGTGCAAGCAATAACACGCTTTTTTGACCCGTTGACAATCGAGGTAAAAATAACTTGATTTTTGGACAAAGTCGATGATCTCGGGGTGGTATCTTACCTATATGAATTCCCTTCTGTGACCTCAGAACCTGTGACTCTATTCGTTGTGAGATTATGAGATATCGTTTACAGATTTTACTTGTAGCTATTGCTCTTATGATTAGCCATGCGTTGGGTAGCTTGCACCCATGTTGTTCATAAATTGGCCTTCCTTATTGAAGCATGTTTGATCACACTTTTGTAGTGCGTTATTATGTACTGAGCTTTTCAGCTGACTGTGATTATAATAATATTTTTGAAGTTTGATCCTCGTGAGGTGGACGAGGAAGAAGAAGCTTAGTTTCGAAACCATAGGAGCTTGGAGATTTTATTTAGCTTATTGCTTTTATTTCAGACAGTAAGTATTGGTAAACAAATGTATAAGACTACGTCTGTATTTATTTATTTTGATTCATGGGAGAGTTGAGATTTGATTTGACTATGTTGGGTACACATTATTTGAGAGTTTGATATTTTAGTTATGGAATGCCAGATTTATTTCTGTTATTGTTTTATAGCCTTGTATGCTTGTGGGATTTATCTTACGTGTACGGCGTTGCCTCGTCCTACGCCCTAGGGTGGAGTTTGGGGCGTGGCATGACACATGGCCTAAAATGGGTGTTTTTGTGAATAAGAACTTCATGAGAAAAGCATGGCCTAAAATGTTAATGCCGAGGAGAACAGAGGACACCATGCCTAAATTGGGTTTTTCTAGATAAAAAATTTATGAGATAAGCATGGCCTAAAATGTCAATGCCGAGGAGAACAGAGGACACAATGCCATTAACATTGCAGCAGGGTTTTGAAAAGAACAGAATGCTTGCAATTGGTGTGAAGCCCTTGGTTGGAGAAGGTTCAAAGAAAGGGGTTTTGAGAATGAGAATGCTTTACCTATAAAGCAGCTCCAAATCTTATAGGAGGGTTGTTAAAATAGAGTAAGAGTAGTCTATGTCGGTGTTTCTAGTGGTTCTTGAAACGAAACAAGAATAATATGTAGATTGTTTGCGCTACAATGTATTTTGTTGTGAGATATCCAAGTTTCTGTTTTCTTATGCTTTTTTATTTGACCATGAGACAGAGATAGTTGTAAGTTGTAACTAGAATTTTGATTTTTGGCCTTCCCCTCAAATTTATGCTTGATGTTTAGCTCAGAACATGATAGGAAGCAGCCCTAGGCCTTCTCTCCCCTTGCACTAATAGTTTCATTGCACTATGACCTATAAACAACTATAGTTTTAGAGTGATCCAGCATGAATACAAGAAGAGAAACCTAGGGTATGAAGTTATAGATGGGCTCTCTCATTTAGCAAGTTATTAAGTTTAATCCAGTGTTAAGAACCCGGGTCGGTTTGCAATGGATTTGATATCCTTAGAGGGAAGATCAGCCTCTGATCCACTTCGAGGGAAGGATCAATCTTCGTTTGTGTACAAAAACACAATTTCTGAAAACAAATTCTGGGGACTGATATTCCCCCCTCTGACGGATAAAATCCCTGCTTTAACGTTATTTGTTAAGTTTTAAAGGCAAAGAAAAACATTAACGGGGTGAATTTATCCTCAAGCAGTGAACCATTCTCACAGAAACCGTTAAAGGGGCAGATTTTAAACCAAATAAAACTACTTGATAACTAAGAGACCTAATCCTATAAAACTCCTAAAAGACCAACTAATAGTTCAAAGTACTCCTTAAACACCAAATAATCAGTTCCTAATCAACTACAATATAGGCTCCATTTCTCTAGGCGTAAAAACGGACGTAAAACAAATTTTACATACATTTTTGCTCAACAAATTTTACGTCCATTTAGAACCACCAAAGTAGTCAAGTTTTACAAAAATAAAGGAATAAAAATACTAAATTGTGCACCAAACAATCAGATTACTAACATAATGATAACCATGCTCATGGCAGTAGGTCCATATGTATGTTGATTATTTTCCCTAAAATTAACCAAAATTAACTCTTCAGTAGCTAATTGCATTCTAAAGAATTCATTGTCAAATTACAAGATTCAAAAGTTTCAATCACCAATACTGCTTAATTTAAAAGCCAATCTTTACAAATATGAACATTTTCATGTTAATTCTTAAGTAATTAATTAGTCAAACTAATTGGAATATGCAAAACAAAAGTTAAAAAAAAAAAATTTTAATTCACTTAACATTAAATCAAAACTTCTGCTCAGAAAATGAAATTGTCTTCTCATAGATTTTGTGAAAAAATCTCTGAAGTCTAACATGTGAAAATATTTCAGAATTCATCCCAGCAGATCACAAAATAAAACACATCAACATAAGGCAAAAATCATTAACAAGAAAAGTTGGATAAAAATAAAATAAAAGAAGAACTAGAACTAGCTCTCATATTCATCTTCTCTGCTTTCATCCCTTATCTTCTTCAAAATAGCGTATATTGCCTTCAAAGGCTTTCAATCATCGAGCCAAAACAAAACCCTAAAAATAACCCTATTTTCCATGGCAGCTAAAAGTTTTTTTTTCTTTGCTATTCTGAAAAACACTTAAAAAAACCCAAAATGTTGCTATTCTGAAAAACCCTAAAAACCCTAACATCTTGGTATTCTGAAAAAACCCTAAAAAATCCTTAAAACCCTAAAATCTTGCGATTCTGAAAAACCCTAAAAAACCCTAAAATCTTGCGCTTCTGAAAAACCCTTAAAAAAACTAAAAATTACGGAAATTAAAGGGTGTGTGGGATCAGAAGTAGGTAAAATGTATCAGTCAAGATTTATTCAGAAACACAGACCAAAAAGATTCACCATCATCTCCCACAGACCCATCAAATTGATTTCATAAATAAGAGATCTAATAAAGATTGAAAAGAAGAAGAACAAATTAAAAATTGAAATATGAAGAAAGCCTAAGAAGGGATCATCAGAGACTTAAATACAAAGAATCACGGAAAGAGATAGGATCATATTGTTGCAGTATTTTTCTCATCACTTGACTCTCCTTCCTTTAAATTTGAAAACAAAGTAAGAAGAAGAATAAAAAGTTAGAAATTTGAAAACAAAAGATGAAAAAGTGAAGCAAAAAGTGAAGGAAAACGAAGAGGTAGACATATGGAGAAGACAATGGCCTCGACCCATCATGAAGAATAGATTGTAGAGTCTGAAAATGCCGTATTTATAGAACAATGAAGATGAAACCCTAGAATGCGAGAACATGGGCAAAACCCTAATCCTAAAATGACTGGGCCGGGCCTTAAGTTGAGTAACTAAATGAGGCCCATCTGTTTTGGAGAAATGGGGTCATTGATCAAAATAAAAAGAGGTCTTCATCCAGCCTAGAGTGGCCTGGGCCTTCTTAGGTCTTAGTTTAATTTTTTATGATCCTTCTTAGAAGAGATTTTATGGGATAAGATCAGTTGATCTCAACGTCCAACATAAGGCCCATCCAAAGCGATTGAGAACGCCTTAAAAGTAGACCCATGATCCATCAAGCCTCAATGAAGCCCTTTATCTTGAGGGTTGGATGCCCCCCGCCCAATTATAGTGGATATCTTTTTATTTGCTAGGGTCCATCGCAAAAGGCATTTTGCGGAACGTCTAGTGCATGAGAGAGCAGCTACACAAGGCTCACTTTCCAACAGATTTTGTAATTATTTTGATGTTCCGCGAAGTGCCTTTTGTGAGGACCCCAGCAAATTCCTTACGAAGGACAATGCTAGGAATTGTTAAGTTATTCTAAAAGACATAGTGGGCCCCACTTCTACCTCGTATATGTGAGTGGATTTCCCATTTGATTTTTTGGCCGTTGGGCCATGTTGGGCTTTCATAGTTGGGTTGGGCCACATTGGGCTTTCCTCGTTGGGTCCTTTATAGCCTCAAGGTGGCAACTGGGCACAGCACGCCATGGGCCGTGCTGGCACGGCACGATTGCTACAGTGACATGGGCCGTGCCGGCACGGCACGAAGACGTGGGCCCTGCCGGGCTGAGGGTTTAGGCACGCAACACGACTGACACGGCACAAGAAGCGGCACGGCACACCCGGCAAGACAAAAATCAGTGTAAAAGGGAGTTTATGTGATTGTTTTCTCGTGCCGGCATGGCACGACACGGGACCATGGGCCATGCCGTGCCTAACCTCGTGCTTATTTGTGCCGGCACGGCACGGCCCGTTACCAAATTGTGTCATGCCTGGCCCGTGGGCCGTGTGGACTGTTAATTTTCGTGCCGTGCGGGCACAGCACGGCACGTTTGCCACTTTGACATAGCCTACTAATAGATCATTAATGGATATAGAAGGGTGGATCATGTTCTCTTAGTTTTTTTTTTTTTTTTTTTTTTTTTATGGGTAAGCTGGGGTTAGGCAGGACCCCTACCAGATATATTAATTGAAATCGAAAGATATACAAGGAGCAAGAGAGCAATCCCTAACATAAAGGGGAAAACAAAGAAGCAACAAGCCAAACAAAAGCAACAAAACATGGCGAAACCCCAAGATACAAGACAAGCCCGAAACATGGGCAAAGCTCCCACACTGCAGGGGGGACAATAGCAACCCACCAAGCAAGGACCGGAGAAAAGTAGCTACAGCCCACTGAGGATCAGAACCTTCCAGGGATAAGGCCTTTGAAAGCTGGTGGAGTTCGAAACCCAGGTAGGGGAGGAACAAAAGGTAAAACCTTCCCTTTCTTTTTTGAGACTAAATTCCAGGGTTCTCCATTGGAAGAAGAGGGAATAGAAGCTGAATTAGATAATGGGCTATCTAATGGGGGCTTACTACTATTAATCACATTTGTTATCACAGTTGCTTTGCCTTTGTCAATTGCGTCAGGGGGAATCGGGGTGATGGTTTCTCCCTTGGATACCATATTTCCTTGATCACAGAGGGCATCAAATCTGTTATAGAGAAGTTTCTGATTATGAGGCAAGCTCCTACAGGTAGGAAGAAGATTTTCGGGAGAAGACTTAGCTTGCTCAGGGACTACACTCTTTTGGACAGGTTTCCAAACCTTTTTGGGGACCACATGAGAAGAAATTAAGGTACAATTCTCCAAAGAATGGCTGAAATCTTTGCACCTAGAACATGCCTTGGGCTTCCAATCATAAACAATTTCTTGAATGATCTCCCCAGAGGAAGTTTTAAGCTTTATAGAATCAGGGAGGTCTTGCTCAGCTGAAATTTGGATGCAAATTCTTGCATAGTGGAGTCTTGAAGTTTCAGCTGTGTGGGTATCCATGTAAAGTGGCTTTCCGATCATGCTTCCAATTCTACTCAAGCAGTGAGGGTTCCAGAATTTGAGGTGAAGCCCAGGAAGACGAACCCAAATTGGGATTTCTGGCAATTTTTTCTTTTCAAGTAAGGAATCAGAATCCCACCTCTGCAATATAAGAGGTTTTCCTCCATAATGGAGGTTGTTGCCTTCCAGGACTCTAGTACATTCTTCAGAGCAAGAGAACTTTAGCAAAAGGAATCCATTTTGCAGAGAAACAACTTGGAGAGGGCCAGTAAGGTTCCATTTCCTAGAAAGGGTATCTTTAAGAGTGGAGAAGAATGGCCGTCTCCCAAGGAAATACCCCACCAGACAATTTGCCCACTGATTTTCATACCTTTGGATCTCTTCATCTTGAAAAAGAATTTCCAGATTTGATTTTTCTTCCTCAGCTGGTGAAATTTCTGTGAGTTTAGTTGGGATAGGATGCCTTGCAGTGCAAGGAGTGGAATTCTGATCATTGAACAGATTTTTCCAAGGGAGATTTACAGCTGGTAGTAGATCAACTATATTTGCTGAAGAAATCTCCTTCCCTATTGCCTTTGCATCAGAAAGACCACCATTGTTCTTGAGAGGGCCAACACCAGCTGAATTTGGAGCAGTAATGCAAATAACAGGAGAAACTAGAGGGTCTCTGCTTGAACCGAAGTTGGAAGAGATCACTGGATAATCATTACCAGGGGCGAGGATGGTAGTGGCTGGATTGGGAACAAAGCCATCCACAGGAGATCCATGATTAGCAATGGTAGGAAGACCATGGAGGTCCTTTTCAATGGGATATGAAGAATGCGGGTAAAGAGCGGCAGTGCTATCACTGATTTCAAAACTGGAAGAAAGATGGGTTGATTCCCCTCCCTTTCCAGCACAGCCTTGAGAATCATGAGCTAGACTAGCTTTGGTGGATTTCACCAAGGGTCCACCTAACAAGCAAGTCTTTGAATTCAAAGCTGAACCAGTAATGACCGCACTAGTACTCTGCACTGTGTAGGATTTCATTTGACCAGCAGACATGGCAGTTATGGCAACATCAGTACCTCCTGCTGAATTTAATGCTCCAGTACTAGGTTGTAAGCTAGCAGCCTTAGGATCAGTGCAAGGGTGTAAGGGGAGAGTACTAGCTGTCAACAAAAGTGTCTTCTCATCACCCAAAACGAAGTTTGAAGTTGGATCCACAGGACAAAGCCAAGAAGAAGAGCTAGGAGAGTCCTTTTCATTTAAGAGGGTAGTACAAGAGCTGTCTTTGCCATTTAATGCCTGAAGCTTCTCAATTATTGTTGGGTCATTCTTTGACTGATGGAGCTCTGATTGAAGAAGAACACCAACAGGATCTTGGGCAATAACCAAAGGGTAATGCATGAAACTGGATTTGGTTTTGTCCAAACCATTGGAGTGGATTGTGAAGTTGGATTCCTGGTTTGGACTGGAGGTTTTTTCCACAGCAATGGCAGAATCCTCAACAAATGGAGGGTTTCCAGTTTGAGAAGCAGCCAGACTGATTTTCAATCTATCTTCATAGCTAGAGAAGATTTCTTCCTCATCTTCAATTTGCTGCTGAAAAAGAGCTTTGGCCTTCTTTCTACTCTTCTTGTTCTTACTCTTCTTTTTTGATGAGGAACTGGACTCAGTAGAAAGGATAGAATGTGCTGGAGAGTGAAAAATCTCGGCATCAATCTCTTTTAGGATGTCCAATTTGGCTTTCAAGGTCAAGGAGTTATCTATATTTTCATTGTCAACAAGGGCTTTGATTTTGAGAAGTCTTTCACTTAGGGATTCTACTTTACTTAACTTGTATTGGATGAACTGAGTGAAGGTCAATGGCTGTTGCTCTTCGTCCAGCAGCTCAGGTAAGCTGGAATCCAGAGTTTCCAACAATCCAGAAGATGCCTGAACGAGAAATTCTTTGGAGTTTCTCAGAATGCCCGGGGACCAGTTTATCTTCAAGTTACCAAAATTCTTTTGTGCAGGTTCATCATCCGAATCCTCAAGGGGTCCCAGAACTGATGCTTCATGTTCTTCTCTCATGGTGAGACCCAACTATAGAAGAAGAACGCTTGTGAGCCTTACCGAGTTCGTCAACAAACTCCACTCCTTCACTAGATCTTAAGGAAAATGGGATTTCCCTCCTCCTCCAAGCTCTCTTTCACACTCAGAAAATACCACCCACCCTCTCTGCTCAGATTTTTGGCTGAGAAGAAGATGGGGTGAGGTCGGATCTGGGTGGGTGGGTTAGGGTTTTGAGATGGGTTTAATGGAGGAAAGGGTGGAGAAGAGGGTTTGAGATGGGTTTAATGGAGGTAAAGGTGTAGAAGAGGGTTTGCGATGGGTTTATGGAGGAAAGGGTGGAGAAGATGGTGGTGGGATGCCAAGATCCGATTGGACGGGCGGTGGAAGAGGCGGCACGGCCGGAATCCGGCCGGAAATGTGGCCGGAGAAGGGGCTCTCAGCCCTACCCTAACGGTGGTACCCCTCTACTGACTTATCCAAAAGAGAAGGGGCTCTCAGCCCTACCCTAACCGTGTTTGTTATCTCTCAACATCTCCAACATCAGTTTGTCTGCATTACTCCTGCGATTTGCTGCCCCTGGATCTTCGTCGATCGGATGTCCGAGCGATGGGTTTACAGGTATTACAGTTCCCAAAAGGCTTTAGGAAAGCCAATTAAAATGCAAACAAGCCGAGTTTATGCAGGTAGCTTTCTGTTTTGATCATATTGAAGGTGCCAGGATTGTTCATCTGCACATTCCTAAGCGGCACGAAGAAGGCATGAAAGAAGAAGAGGGGGCGAGATCATGTTCTCTTAGTTGTTAGGCCTTCTATGAACTTGTGATATGATGTCTGCAGATATTTTTCAAAGGACAAATAAAGGGGGCTTTTGCAAAAGAAGTCTTCTTCTTCTTCTTCGCTTTATTTGCAAAAAGAGTCTTCTATTTTTGACAATTTGCAAAACAAGACTTCTACCCTCACGAGTTACATATGAGTGAATTTCCCAAATTAGGTGATGCCATCAATTTGTGACCAAAACACGCCCGGGAATTTCTTTTTGGGCAGTGATATATCCGCACTTTTTGGTTACTTGGGACACCCAACAGCAGTGTATCAATGGCTGCAAAGGGGCTCATGTACTTCACGCAAGAAGGATTCAATGGGGCTGATTGCCACGTACACTAGGTGTCCCAAGTATCACTTTCTCTTTCTTGTCATAATAGACCAAAATGTTCTTATACGTGAAAAAGAGAAAAATTACCTCGTAAAAGACCAAAATACCCATGACGGTCAATGATATGTTTTGAATTAAGGTTGCGGGAATATCATATCTATATACATGCTAGTATTATTGGCCCATGCTATGCCTAGATGTACAAAAATGGGCCCACCCAATCAAAACAAGAGGTGTAAACCGGTGGGTCCCACCTTATACATGGGCTCAGGTGGAGATCGTGGGACCTGCCCCATCAAAACATGGGGCAAACGGTGGGCCCCACCCGGAGCATGGGATTGAGTTGAGTTGATGGCACCTGCCGTATCAAAATATATCACAGGCATCTTAGTTTTTTATATGGTCATTTTTGTCTTCTCAGATAGAAGGTAATTTTGGTCTTTTTATTAGTTTAGAAAATCCACCATGGGTATTTTGGTCACAACCTGATTTGCAAAATTCATTCAAATGTAATGGTTCTATTTGCAAATTGTCAATATAGCAGACTGTTTTTGCAAATAAAGCAAAGTAAAAGACTTCTTTTGCAAAAGCCCCAAAAATAAAAGCTAGCAAAAGGATAAGCAAGCCCTGCTACTTATGTTTTAGAGGTTGTTAAGGATTAGCTAGGGCTGCAACAGGGTCGGGTTTTTCAAAACCCTAGCCCAACCCTGGATCCCATTATCTCGGTCCTGACCCTGAGTCAGGGTCGAAAAACCTCAACCCATTGCACGCCCTACAGGGCTCAACTCGGCCCCAGCCCGCCCTAATTGGCTCTGATTGGGTCGGGCCAAGCTGGGCTTGATTGACCGTAGTGCAAATACATGTTAAGAGTGCCAAAAATAAAGCAATCACATGTCATATAGAACAAAATGATCAATAAACAAAGAAAGGGAACATCAATCCAAGATAATAGAAAACAATAGCAAAAGAAACATGAACAGATGGTTCAATTATATAATAGAAAACTTAGGGTCGGGCCGGGTCAGGCTGACCCGAGGTATTAACCCTGAACCCGACCCGACCCTAAGTCAGGGCCTAAAAAATGAACCCTCACCCGCCCTCAGGGTTGCAAAATCCAACCTAGACCCTGTTCGGGCACAGGGCGGGTCAAGGCTAACAGGGCCAAACTTGCACCTCTAGGATTAGCCACTCTATGTAAGGTTGTGTATAGATGGGTCATGCATCGAAATCTAATTCAATCAAGGTCTTGCCTAGGGGTGCAACTCAGGTCGGGTTGGATCGGGTTGACGCCAACCCAGCCCTACTCGATTTCCAACATGATGAGGTTCAACCCGATCCAACCCGAGGAACTCTCTTTTCCAACCCGGACCATACCCGGCCCAAGTTCAACCCAACCCAAGTTTTTAAGCATACAAAAAACAAATTGCTAAAAAAAAGTCAGGTTTCACTCGGGCCGGGTTGTCCAAACCCTCAACCCGAACCGAACTCAATCCAACCTGATCCGACTTTTTTTCGGGTTGAACCCGACCTGAGTTGCACCCCTAGTCTTGCCCCATATGGATCAATGCAAGACCTTGAGAAGAATTACGGATATTCATATATAGAAACCCTCCAAATTGGTTTTTCACTTAGGATCGTTTATAAACAAATATTGTTGCTAAAATAAACTCTTTGAAAAATCTAAATTTTTGCAAATTCCTAGATTTGATTCCCATCCATTCAAACTGACTAAAAACAAAGTATGTTTGCCTAAAACTCATCCCCTCCATTCAAAACTTTGCAAACTTCACTCAAACTAGCACATGCGCGAATTTTAGTATTACATTGCCTAGAAACAAAATTTTTCCAAACTCTAGACTCTAAAAGAGGTGCTAAGGACCTATTCAGTATACAACAAGAACTTCTTACGAAGATACATGAGTTTTCTCCTTGAGAGAGTAGAAAAGCTTTGAAAGGACTTCTCTAAGTTCATGTTCATATGCGAAGCCTCTCCAAACAGTAGAATGTTGGGCAAAAGCATGGCATGAACCTCTTCTTCTTTATTATTGTAAGTATTATAAGATTTTCTAGTTTTAGTCTTTCTCTATAGATCTAGTTTATATGATTTTTACATGCTTTAGATGGTGTTTGTTTCTTTGCATTTGTTTAGAGTCTTTATTCCATCTTAGATTAGTTTATTTCAATATATGCATGCTATAACATAGTTTAGTTTCAATTTGATTTCTCAAAATTTAATTCAGTTTACATTTTAGTTTTAATATTCCATAGCCTTTGATTAGTAGAATATGGTGACTTTATCCACCATTAATTTCCAAGTAAAAATATTGTGTCTTCTTCCTCCAGTTCCTAACCCCGTCATTCTTTGAGTTCAACCAGCAGCATCAACCCTCCAACCACCATATCTCTCGAGTCTTGTGTAGTCTCAACATGTCGGGTGTTCATTATTCGGTTAAAACCGAATAACTGAATTGGTTTGGTCGGTTCGGTTCGATTTTTTTCCTTTTCGGTTTGGTTTTGGAAATTCGGTAATTCGGTTTCGGTTATCTCAAAAAAAAAATCGGTTAACCGAAATAATGATAAAAACCATTATTTTTTCAAAAAAGTGCTATATGGGCACTCTGTAGGATGATCAAAACCATAATTTGATTGATCACAACTTAATTAGGCTGTGCTCAAAAAATCATTTCGATTGGATGATCCTATCCCTCCGATCGAAACCAATATTTTGCTTTTTTCCCTCTTTTTCTCCCACTATTCGGTTATAACCGAATAACCAAATTTTTAATCGGTTCGGTTACCGAAATTTGATAACTGAAATTATTTCGGTTATCAAATTTCGGTTATTTCGGTTCGGTTATAACCGAATAACCACCTCTACCCAGGAGTACTGTGCGTATCACCAAGGCCGTGGTCATCTAAGGGCTGATAAGTTCTTCACCCTGAGGCACACCATCCAGGACCTGCTGGACCCAGAGAAATTAGCCCTTCTCAACTAGCCTAATGTGTACCTCCTCTCACAGTATGCCACCGCCCACCAATATGCACATCATTATTCTTATCGGTCCTTTCTCAAATCCATCCATGTTTTTTCAGTTGTTTCCATGCCATATTTACGGGTGGGAGTGGTCGATGTGACCCCGACTGCTTTTATTCTTTCTCCGAAAGGGATAGTATGTAATATCACTACCCTCCGGCCTTGAAAGTTCTCCCAGACAACCCTATTATATGTCTCTTGAGCCTTACCCTTTGACCCCGCAAATATGCACCATTCCCCCGAACCTCTAGGCAAGCAAGGGGCATCATTCACTACCCTCCGGCCTTGAAAGTTCTCCCAGACAACCCTATTATATGTCTCTTGAGCCTTACCCTTTGACCCCGCAAATGTGCACCATTCCCCCGAATCTCTAGGCAAGCAAGGGGCATCATTCATTGCCATTGCCAAAGAATCTCTGATCTCTGATCCTTACGCACCATGATGGAGTATGATGAAGTTGCCATGTCACAGTGAGGGGAGACATTTCAATTTGGTAGACATTAGGGGAGATAATCCATCATAAACAATTAGCAAGAAACTAAAGCTGGTGGTTCTAAAAGAAGATTTGATCATCAAATAGCTGATAAAGATATAGGTCCAAGTATCTATTTGGAGTCTACTCATGGAATCCAAGAAGCATGGGGAAGCCATTTTAAGGGAATTTAAAAGCACCCAGGTTTTAGTGGAGTCGACTCCCGATCAGTTCACGAGTCACAACCATCGTTGGGCCGTTACGTGCCTCTATGACATTAACCGCCTCCAAAAAAGAGATCGCGCCGGAAGCAAACACGCACAACATTCGATCATTGTACATGACTATGGAGTGTCACGGGAAAAGCGTATCCTCAGTCATGGTCAACAATGGGTGATGGGTCGACACTTAAGGTGTTCTCTCTTCATACAGTTGTGCCGCTAGGATTCGAACCTACTAAGTTTGAGCCAACTGCCCAACAATAGATAGAGCATGATTGTGGTTTTAGCACATAGATTACCATAGGTCCGATCCACTACCCAATGAGCTTCCAAGTATTGAATATCCTTTGCTTCAATTAATAGAGGTCATGCGTTCAACCAGTATCAAGCGTTAGCAGTTGAAGCCCCCCTCCCTCCCAGAAAGGACAGGAGGTCCATTCAGAGCGTGCACTCATCAGAATTTCCTTTGAGGCGGTCCATTAGATCACCTTGCTAACTCCATGAGAGAGGAGATTTCTTTGATAGAGTGTTGAAACATTTAAGGTGTCTCATATGTATAGAGCGTTCGACTATTTTCCTAGAATGGGCCTAGGATTAAGAGGTCAGGGTATCATAGAATGTTGCATCAGATGTGATGTGTACTAAGGTCCCCAGAAATGGCATGTAAGTCAAAGGTGACAACTGACGAGTACAATACCACCTGATGGGACATAAATACGGCGCTACTCCCAAATCTCGCCACGTGTCGTCCATGCACCAATGAAGCCTAAACCATCATGAGGAAAGGTGCTGATAAACGACAAGACCATGCGATTGCGACACGTGTTACCTCCTCGCCGTCCAGACCTCATCATCACAAATTATGGAAGGGATTATCCAGCAAAAACACGCGCGCCGTCAAAATAGGAGAACGGCCCAATCCCGCAAAGGAAGGTTTTCTCTCCATAATGATGAAAAGGTCCGCACGCCACCCCTTAAAAGGGGGAGAAGGGAAGAAGAGAGGAGGATTCTTTTGGATCTCCTACAAGACAACCAAAAAAGAAAGAGGCAAGGCAACAACAGAGGAGGCCGGGAACTTAATCCCACTCTCCCTATTAGTCCCCTCGACCCATCCACCCACACACCAAGAAAAGAATCTGTGCCTTGGCCTTGGTAAACCTGATCGAATCCTCTCATCTTCTCGCTGTTCTTTATATTGATTGGTCGAAGAATCTGAATTGGGTGTCGAAGTGGTCGTCCGGGACCCACCCCGGACCCCCCCTGACCCCATTTGTTTGTGATTGCAGACCCCGCAGATGCTCTCTACCGACCGCGCGATCGCAGACCTGGATTCCGACGACATCATATTGGCGCCATCCGTGGGACTCGTCGAGTATTGAACGCCTTACGGCGATGAGAAACCACACCCAACAACAAGAAATAGGGGTAATGACCAGGAGCCAGGCCCAACACGCGCAAACCCATTCCTCAAGTTCCCGAGAGCCAAATTCGCAGCTCTCGGGCCGACACCAGCCCGCCTCCAACACACCGCAAATGGTCCCCACCATGGAAATGTTTAACGAACTCCGCCAAGAGCTACTCCAACGTTTGCCTCCGCCGGAACCTCCGGCCCCGAGGAGGCCCCTGACAACACACGACAGGACGGAAGCCTATGACGAAGGTGACGAGGAACAGCCGGGGGAGTGTCATCCCCGACAAAGACGAGTACCGGCCTGCCGGACGCCCTCCCCTTCGACAAATAGCCCTTTGCATCCCACAGCTGGGGAGCACCAGTGAAACGACGGAAAGCAAGCTACGCTAAGCCGCGCCCCCTGTCCGGACGGCTCGCTTCCAGGAACCGCCCCCAGCCCGGACAGAGGAGGTAGCAACCTCGGCGAAGCCCCCCGGACTGGACCCACTAGCCGACCTGCAGAGGCAAATCCGAGAGGTAAAACTGGAAGTGAAAAAGCCTTATGCCCACGACATCCTCGACGAATGCGAGAGGGAAACGGCATCCCCGTTCACCTCGGAGGTCTTAAAGACCCCAGTGGAAGCAGGAATAGACCTCTCCCGTTTCGTTCTGTACGATGGGAGCACAAACCCTCTTGAGTTCCTTCAAACTTTCAAAAGGGCAATGACGCTCCGAGGCCCGTCGGACGGATTTATGTGCAGAGCCTTCGCCTCCCTGTTAAGAAAAACCGCTAACGACTGGTACATGAGACTGGAGCCCGACTCCATCGCATCCTTCCACGAATTCGGAAGGAAGTTCAGCGCAAGGTTTGCCAACAACCGCCTCCTACACGATCCGGCGGATGCCCTCTTAGCCCTCCGACAAGGAAGAAACGAAACCCTAAGAGACTTCATGTTGAAATTCAACGCTGAGCTGGCCCAACTTTCCAACATCGACGTCCAAATAGCGGTCGCAACACTGAAGCATGCCACCACCGACCCGAATCTCAAACTGCACCCTACCCTGAAGCCACCACAGGACCTGCAGGAACTTGAATCCAAAGCTGACAAGTTCGTACGAGTGGAAGAAGCCTGTGCATGAGAGCGGAGCCGACCCGGCCCCGAGGAAAGAAAAAGCGACGATGGCCGAAGGGTCATGAGGCCACGGGCCAGGGAAGTAGAAGCAAGCCGGAACCCTGTTCCCGTCTTCGAAAGGCTGGGAAGCGCCCCCCTGAAGGTTCCCCTCTCCCATGTCTTGCTCGCTATCAGAGATTAGGGTCTCTTGACCCCCCCAAGAGAATGGCCATGGACCCAAAGAAGCGGTCTACCAGAAAGTTCTGTGATTTCCACGGGGACCACGGCCACGAAACCGACCATTGTTTCCACCTCAGGCTCCAGTTAGAAAAACTGGCCGAGGAAGGGCATCTAAATCAATATCTCAGGAGCCCTGCCAAAAACTCGCACGAGGCCTGTCACCCCTCCGACGAACCCAGAAGCAGGCGTCAGTCACGTAGCAGGCGCCGGTCCAGTAGCCGACGCCGATCCAGTAGCCGATGCCGATCCCCGAGCAGGCATAGCTCCCGGAGCAGACACCAATCCCACATCAGGCATGACACACACCGCCACCAGCGCCCCAAGAAAGAAGAGCCGCTTGAGCGGCCGCAGGCCCATGACCAGCCGCCTAACATTATCGGAAAAATCAACATCATCGCGGGTGGAACCGCGGCGGGAGGACTAACAACAGCTGGCCGACGAGCGTACGCGGAGCGGGTGTTCTCCCTAGAAATGCCTTCCAAAAAGGCCCGGACGGATCCTCCTCATGAGGATCAGGTCATCACTGTCTCCTCCGAAGACCTCAACGGACTACAAGTTCCACACGACGACGCACTGGTTGTCAGGCTAGTCGTCGCCAACTTTGACATAGGAAAAATTCTGGTTGACACGGGGAGCTCCGTCAATGTGCCGCACCTTGGAACCTTTGAAAAGATGAAACCGGGCGAAGGGAGACTAGGACCCACGAAGTACTCCATCTACAGGTTCTCCGGGGCGTCGGTACGGGTCAGTGGCAAAATCGACTTACCCGTAACCTTTGGGACGTACCCCCTCCAAAAGACTATCTTGACCACCTTCATGGTCGTAGACATACCTTTCACCTACAGCGCCATCATAGGGCGTCTCGTTCTGAGAGACTTGGGAGCGGTAGTCTCCACCCCCCAACTCAAAATGAAGTTCCCCACTCAAACCGGGATAGGAGAAGTTCGGGGGCAGCAGATGATAGCACGCCAATGCTACGCGGCAAGCCTAAGAGGAAGCAACGCCCCGGCCGAAAACTTCACGATCAGGAGTGAAGACCCCCGGGAGTGGGCCCGCACGATCAGAGGAGAGCCCGCCGAGGAGCTAGACTCCATCCCCATAGCCCAAGATCAACCAGAGAAACAAGTCCGGATTAGTTCCCTGCTGAAAGGCACCTTACGAGACCAAATGATCAGTTTCCTCATAACCAACAAAGACGTGTTCGCATGGTCCGCTCAGGACACGCCCGGGATACCCAAGGAATTGGCCGTTCACAGGTTAAACGTAAATCCGACCCTCAAACCCGTCTGATAAAAAAAGAGGAACTTCGCAGTAGAGCGCCAAATTCACATAAAAGCCGAAGTGGAGAAACTGCTACAAGCCGGATTTATCAGAGAGATCCGGTACCTCGAGTGGCTGTCAAATGTGGTCATGGTCAAGAAAGCCAGTGGGGGCTGGCGGGCCTGTATAGACTTTACAGACCTAAACCGAGCCTGCCCAAAGGACCCTTACCCTCTCCCGCGTATAGACCAGCTCATCGACGCCACATCCGGGCACGAGCTCCTCACCTTCCTGGATGCCTTCTCTGGTTACAATCAGGTAAAAATGCACGAACCAGACATCCTAAAAACTGCCTTCATCACCGATCAAGGCGTCTACTATTATACCGTCATGCCTTTCGAGTTGAAAAACGAGGGGGCCACGTACCAGCGGCTCGTAAACAAGCTATTCTGGGAGCAGATCGGAAGAAACGTGGAGGTGTATGTCGATGACATGCTGGTAAAAAGCTTGGAAGCCTCCAAACACATCTCCGACCTTCAAGAAACCTTTAACACCTTGCGGCGAGCCCGGATGAAGCTGAACCTCGCAAAATGCGCCTTTGGGGTGACTTCCGGGAAGTTCTTAGGGTTCATGGTTAGCCAGAGAGGCATCGAGGCCAACCCCGAAAAAATCCAGGCCATCATGGACATGGAGCCCCCGGCAACAACGGTATAAGTGCAGCGGCTCGCTGGACGAATCACCGCCCTCGGCCGTTTCATGCCCAAGTCGGCAGAGAAATGTCAGCCCTTCTTCAAACAGCTAAAAAACATACGAGAATTCGAATGGACCCGGCCTGTCAAGAAGCCTTCAACGCCTTGAAACAGTACCTCCAAACACCGCCCGTACTAGCCAAACCTGAGCCTAGGGAAGAATTATTTTTGTATCTGGCCATCAGCCCTACGGCGGTAAGTGCGGTGTTGGCCAAACAGAGCGACAAGAAGGAACACCCGGTGTACTATGTAAGTAAGACCCTCCACGGTGCGGAAGTCCGGTACTTGAACATAGAGAAATTCGCCCTCGCAGTTATCAGCGCCGCCCGGAAACTCTGCCCCTACTTCCAGGCCCATCCCATAATACTTTTAATTGACCAACCCCTCAGGAGAATTCTCCAAAAATCGGAGACCTCAGGCAGGATGGTAAGCTGGGCTGTCGAGTTAGGAGAGTTCGACATACAAGTCCGACCGAGGCCGGCCATTAAATCCCAGGCCCTTGCCGACTTTATAGTGGAATCCACAGCCCCTGCCACGGAACCGACAACAATGGAAAAGACCAGGGGCCCCACCGAACAAACGGCTTGCGAAGACATGGGGCCCGACTCGACGGGACAGAGCGGCGAGACTCACTGGACTCTGCACGTGGATGGCTCAGCAAGTAAAACGGGGCGCGGGGCAGGAGTGGTCCTCCACGGCCCCGACAGATTCACAGCAGAGTACGCCCTCCGGCTGGATTTCAAAGCCTCCAACAACGAGGCTGAATACGAGGCCTTATTGGCAGGGCTAAGCCTAGCCGCGGAGCTCAGCGCAGGAAAGTTAAAAGTCTATAGCGATTCCCAGCTCGTCGTCAATCAAGTAAACGGGACATACGAGGCTAGGGGCCTCAGAATGAAGAGATACCTCCAGAAGGTAAAAGAAAAGCTGCAGAGAATGGGGGAAGTTGAGATTCTCCATGTATCGCGAGACATAAACAATCGAGCGGATGCTCTGTCGAAAATGGCCACTGAAGAAACCCATGACTTCAGTACCATGCTCACAGAAATACTGCTCCACCCCAGCATCAATGAGGTACAAGTCTTGGAAATTCCACCATGACCAAACTGGATGGATCCCATCATGCGGTATCTAAAAGACGGGATACTACCCGAAGACAAGCTGGAAGCCCGACGCTTAACCGCAAAGGCCTCCCACTACGTGGTCCACGGACACAGGCTGTACAAACGGTCATACACATGGCCATACCTCCGATGCCTGGTACCCTCCGAATTAGAATACGCACTACGGGAGGTACACGAGGGAATCTGCGGAGACCACGGAGGGGGCATGATCCTAGCCCAGAAGATCGTAAGGCATGGCTACTTTTGGCCTACAATCCTCAGAGACGCCAAGGAATTCGTCAAAAAATGTAGCCCGTGCCAGAGGTTCGCCACCACCCCCCATACACCGCGGTGGCAGGACTCCTGCCTTTCTCCATGTGGGGCATGGACCTGCTCGGGCCGTTCCCAAAGGCCCCGGGAGGGCACACGATGTTGTACGTCACCATCGATTACTTCACCAAGTGGGTCGAAGTTAAAGCCGTGGCAAGGCCAAATTCAAAAGCAACAGAGAAGTTTTTTTTATCATGACGAGGTCTGCCGTTTTGGCATTCCGAGAATACTCGTAACAGACAACAGACCCCAGTTCGCAAGCGCTGAATTCGGCAGATTCTGTGATAATCTGAGCATCGAACACCGTTTCGCCTCCGTAGCACACCCGCAGGCCAACGGACAAGTAGAGGTAACTAACAGAATCTTGCTCCCAAGCCTCAAGAAGCGATTGGGAGAAGCCGGAAAGAGCTGGGTAGAAGCACTCCCTAGCGTCCTCTGGGCCTACCGGACGACGCCCTGGACAGCAACCGGGGAATCTCCTTATAGTTTGACTTTCGGGGCCGAAGCGGTCATTCCGTTGGAAATCGGCCTCTCCAGCTTCCGCACGGAGAACTACAACGAACAGGGAAATTCTGAGCTCCTCCGGAATGCTCTCGATCTCGTGCTCGAAAAAAGAGAGCAAGGCCTCCTCCGAACCGCATCCTACCAACAAAGGGTGGCACGGTACTACAACGCCCGAGTGAAAAAACGCATGGTAATGCCCAGAGACCTAGTACTACGGCGGGCGGAGGTATCCGACCCACGAAACATCAGAAAACTCGCACCAAAATGGGAAGGACCCTACAGGGTCGTTCGAGCGCTCCGCCCCGGGGCCTACCAGCTTGAGCACCTCGACGGGGCCCCAGTCACTCGCAGTTGGAGCATGGATAACCTCCGAGAGTTTTACCAGTAAAAAGGAAGGGTAAGGTCCGCGTTTTTCTTTTAAGTTATGACGGATGTTTTGTTGTTTTCTTTTTGTTATTTCCAGAAGCAAAGCCATGTTTTCCCCTTTACAAATTAATGGAATAGCGTTCCTACCTGAGCCATGTGCATCTCCACTTTCCGGCCTGTGATGAATGAAGGGCCGGAAAAAGACAGGGAGTGGGACAGAGGTAGCATCTGGGCTGATCCCCCCCGAAAATACCCAAAAACGCTCCCCATGAAAAAAAAGATCTCCCCTTTTTAAAAGGGTAGGCAGGACCCATTAACTTCGAGCTGATCACTCGAGAGGAAGATGGTCCTTCCAGGAACAAGACGCCCTACAGGGGCGCATTAGAAGTATTCTCGCCAACCAAATTTGAATTTAATAAACCGCGGCGAAGAAAAATACTGAAAAGCTCAAATGGCCCACGGCGCATTGTATATATAAAAAAAAGAGTTCAAATAGCAATTACAGACCCAGCACATCGATAGAACTATAAAAAGAAGCAAAAAATCCCAAGGCATCTGAGCCTCACCGAGCACCCGCAGAGGTCTCAGTAACTGTAGGAGCTTCCGGGGCAACCGCCGGATCCTCGACCGGTCTCGTGGTATCCACTGGCTCCGGCAAAAGATCCTCCGAAACGGCTTCCTCGGCCTCGTGCACCAACTTCTCAAAAGGGAAGGAATGATCAACCTCGCGAATGCGCCGCCGACATTCGACGAAAGCATCTATCTCGATATCCACGCTAACCGAGGCTGCGTCCTTAAAAAATTCCTCGGAATCTCACCATTCCTCCCGCGCTTTCACCAGCTCCTCAGCGAAGGTTTGTCGGGCCACCACTAAGTTATTTTCTGCACGGTTCCTCCCATCCTCGGCCAGCTGGAGTTCCTCCCGGAGTTGGGAAACGGTGTCGTCAAGCGCCGCCTTTTCGGCATGGGCCTTCTCCAGGTCCTCACTCAGCTTGCGAACTTGGTCCTCAAAAGCACCGATTTCGGACTCGTCCTCAACCATGTACTGCAGCATCTTCCTGGCATAACTTTGAACCTACAAAAGCCCCGCCACAAGCAAACCATTAGAGAATTGCCGCGTACAGTCTCAAAGGCAACAAAAAAGGGAAAACACAAGCAGAAAAGCCAGCCACTCGGTACTTACGCAGGACATCGGCTGAAGGTACCGAGCCCCCAGAGCCCTGCAGGGGAAGCTTTCTAACTCAGCCTCATCGCCAGGAAGGGCGGTCATCAACCCAAGCTCCACCCCGACCCGGGGATTCCCAAGGACACCATCCTCAACGCCGATCTTCCAGTCAGGCTTAAACATTTCTCCTTGCGCCCGGTAGCATTGTGGGGAAAACTCCATTTGCTCCAGAAGCAGCTTGGTCATAACCGACCCTTCCAACTGACTCGACATCTCCTCCGCAAAGGCGGCAGGAGGACGGGCCCCACGGCCGGCTTTCCCCTATTTAGCGCAAGTAGGGGCAACCCTCTTGGCAGGAGGCTCCAACTCCCGGGGAGGAGACCTAGCCGTACCCCTCTTTCCGACCGACTAACCGGAAGAGCTAGACGGCGCGGACGGGGGAAGCCTAGTTTGCGATCGGTCTTTCCTGGCCGCGGCCATAAAGCCGGAAGGAATCTTCTGACGGCTAGCCGGACCCTTCGCCGCCGTCGCCGCAACCCCCTTTCCCCTACCAGCATCACCAGAATAAGACATACCTGCTGCCAAAAACAGAAGAGCAACAACAACTCAGAGCAAAGAAAACGACAACTAAAAAAAAAAAAGGGGGACGGAAGGGGGGGGACAAACCCAGGGAAAAAGGCTCACCACGATGACTGGCGGAACTTTCCCCCACTTCCTCGCCCGTACAGCGGGCTCTCCTCTCCATAGCACCCAGCAGACCGAGTCTCCTCAGATCCCTCTCCCATCTAAACTCAGAAACATCAATAGCCTCCCCAGAGGTGAGCTTCTCCAAGTCAAACTTGCTACAGTCGGACTCATCGGGGAGGGATTTCCTTCGCCACTCAACAGAGCGCCTCAAAGAACGGAGGAAGCCCCAGCCAGCATCCGACGGGGGAATAATAAACACGTACTCCTCTTTCCACTTCTTAATGGAGGAGGGCAAGTTTGCCGCGATCTTCACTTGAGGACGTTGGGTCAGGTACAACCAGTTGTCCTCCCCCT
Organism: Tasmannia lanceolata; assembly: GCF_043159265.1. NCBI lineage: Eukaryota > Viridiplantae > Streptophyta > Magnoliopsida > Canellales > Winteraceae > Tasmannia > Tasmannia lanceolata. The sequence continues at coordinate 31,194,883 of NW_027518689.1, forward strand.
TCACCAATGGGCTAAGGGCAATGCAACTCCTGAGCAGAGGAAGGGTAGGCTGAATCTTGTGAAGATCCGCCTTGGCCACAAAGGCCAAGAGGCTACGCTAACTATTGGGCACCAGTTGGGAGGGGGGCACCGGTAAAACTCAAGGGCCTCTACTATGATACCCAAGAGTGGAAACCTAATCCCCGCCCGGAAAGCCTCCACGTAGAAGGCTACCTCTTCCTTCGTAACGCCCTCGCACACCCCATCCCCAAAAGAAGGAACCCTAATCCCGTAATCCTCCGGAATATGAAACTCCCTCCTAATCCTCTCTGCCGCCCCTTCTTCCAAAGTACTCCTACAGTACGCCACCCGACCAGGGCGGATAACGGCACCGGACCGAATGTCCCTAATTTCGCCTCACGAGCAGAAGAAACTCAAGTGGGAGATTCAAAGGGAGCGGCCCCCAACGACGATCCAGAAACCCCAGAGCTATCTTCCAACTCCTTAGGTAGCTGTTCATCTCGAGAGCCGCCGCCCCCGCCCTTTACCAACCGCCTCCTTTTCCTTGGCAGAGCCCTCTCCACTACTTCTACTGACTCAGTAGACGGACTCTGAGAGCCGGTCACGACAGGCATTGTAAAATAACCAAATGTCAGACGAAATAAAAAGCACAGAACTCACCGAGGCAGACAAACGAGGAAGGGCAAAAACCAGAGAGAAGTTGGTGAAGAGCAGCACCTAGACAAATCGCAGCAGAAGGAAGCCCACTTCACCCGAGGAAGACGAAGAAATAAGACAAGAATGAAATCCCCAAAAAGGCCTTAAAAAGAGCTAGGGTTTCGACACACGTCGATTAATCTTCCTCCCTGTCTAATCGGATGGGACGTGCACTCGTGGCGCCGATTGGGGAACTCGAGGGAACCACCAGAAATCGAAGCGCCATTCCCCCCCCCCCCCCCGATTGAAAAGACGTTGCTACCCCTACCGCTAAATAACTTCCCCAGCAAGCCATCCCTATAACATCCCCACCTAATGAAAGGAAGGGCTCGGATTTCGAACCACCCGTGCATGCACAGTTTCGAACCCTTCCCACCTAGTGAAAGGAAGGGGTCGGATTTCGTACCAACCGCTCGTGCCCAGCTTCAAATCCTCGCCTCCTGGCCAAAGGAAGGGCTCGGACTTCAAATCGCCCGCGCTGGCCCAGTTTCAACCCCTCCCCACCTAGTGAAAAGAAAGGATCCGGAGAGGGGAAACCAAGCAAAGGGATCCGACCTCAAAGCCACTAGAGAAAAAATGTGCGCCCGGACCCAGAGTCACGGCACGAGAGCTCGACATACGAACCCAACAGGCAGAGGAAACTAAACGCGCTAGGTAAAGGCTCGGAACCCCGCGCAAGTTCGGGCAAAGCGTCACAATTCCTCAGAACAAGGAAAATATATACCAAACACAGTGAAAAAGCAACCAAACAGATGGGAAAAGCAGCATAAGAAAAACGGCACAGACTCATAAAAACCATCCATTCACATCCTTTTGGCCCACAGGCCTACAAAAAAGGGGGGATAAGAAACCAAACATAGGGCACGCAGGCCCCAAAATCCCCGACAAGAAAGGGGAAGAAAGGAAAAATAAACAGGAAAGCAGGAGAAGCCAGAAACTAATCAGAAGAAGACTCCTCTCCCGAAGGGTCCCCCTCCTCTTCCCAGGAGCTCTCCAGCAAGGGGTCCACCTCGTATTCAAGTAGCTGCTTGTTGAGGGAGTGAACCTTTCTCTGCAATGCCTCGTTCTCCCGCTTCAAATCCTCAATCTCCTTACCCATCTTCGAAACCCGGCCACCCAGTTCCATCCCCTGGTGATAGGCCCGGGAGAAGAAGACCACTCCCTGGCGACACGGGAGCGAGACGACTTGTCCTTCCTAGGCAAGGAGGAAAGACGAAGGGGGGAAAAGCCCGAGGAAGGGCCCGAGTCCCTCCTAGCCCTTTTCCGGCGGGCCGTAAGGTCCTCCTCCGAGTCGGAGGACAGTCGGGGTCACTCGACGATTTCTGAGAAAGAGGGGCTTTGCCCCAAACCCGCGAAGGGGAACCAGATATGTAACCGAAAAAAGGGAAAAGGTGCGGAGAAACACCTATCTCAGAAAAAAGCAATGACAGAACGCCGGGATGGTCTTCCTTTTTAAGCTCGAAGGAGAAACCCTTGTGTCTCGAAACAAGGCCACCCGGCACGTGTCTCCGACCGGAAGCCACATAATGACGCCACCATTTCCCGGGGATAAATGCCAGATAAAACGGCACGTCTCCTCGTACTCCGGAGCCCCCATAAATGCCCTCACCACGACATCGCTTGACCAGACATTACTCCTTGGCCCATTCAATGGACCAGAGGAGTAAGGGGGTTTATGATGGGACATAAATATGGCGCTCCTCTCAAATCTCTCCACGTGTCATCCATGCACCAATGAAGCCTAAACCATCATGAGGAAAGGTGCTGATAAACGACAAGACCATGCAATTGCGACACGTGTCACCTCCTCGTCGTCCAGACCTCATCCTCACAAATTATGGAAGGGATTATTCAGCAAAACCCCGCGCCGTCAAAACAGGGGAACGGCCCAATCCCGCCAAGGAAGATTTTCTCTCCATAATGATGAAAAGGTCTGCACGCCACCCCTTAAAAGGGGGAGAAGGGAAGAAGAGAGGAGGATTCTTTTGGATCTCCCACAAGACAACCAAAAAAGAAAGAGGCAAGGCAACACCGGAGGAGGCCGGGAACTTAATCCCACTCTCCCTGTTAGTCCCCTCCGACCCATCCACTCACACACCAAGAAAAGAATTTGTGCCTTGGCCTTGGTAAACCTGATCGAACCCTCTCCTCTTCTCGCTGTTCTTTTTATTAATTGGTCGAAGAATCTGACTTGGGTGTCGAAGTGGTCGTCCGGGACCCACCCCGGACCCCCCTGACCCCATTTGTTTGTGATTGCAGACCCCGCGGAGGCTCTCTACCGACCGCGCTATCGCAGACCCGGATTCTGACGCCATCACAACCACATTTCATTCTTAAGTGAAAAACTGCAAATCCAGAATTATAATCATGGGAATAAGTTTATGTGGTATGCTCTTAGGACTCTACGATCATGGTATTCCTCCTTTCCTGTTTTGTTTACCTATAATTTCCTTTCCCATTTTGTTTACCTATAATTCGTCCCTAGCATTGGGTTTTAGAATGTTTATTACTTCATTTCTTGTTCGATTTTTTTTTTCTTTAATGGGGTTAAATTTATAATGATGAATGTCTAATCCCTACCAAAGGTAAGTGCTAACCGGGAGGGTTTAGCCCTTTGTGCCTAACACCATCCAACCTCGTAACCTAATGAACCATCCATATGCAATCACTGATCATCTTTTTCCGTGGTCAACATTGGGTCGTATGCCCTAACATAGGTGGCTAACCTAGTCAAACTTTTTAGAGTTAGCATTTCTCAACTTCGACCAAATGATACCCCTTTTGGAGTTTTGGCACGAGCGCCTACATGTTCAATCATTCATATATATGTTGGGTCCTACAACCGGTGTCCATATGTGGAAAATCTCATACATACGACAATGCAAATCCACTCATGTGTGAAGATTTTCACACTTCCACATTTTTATTTTCTGAACCAATTAATTTTAAGCCAATATCTAAAGGATTATAATTGTTTGAAGGAAAGATCGTTAAGATGTGACTTATCCAAAGTTAGGCCTAACAAATGAGTGATTAGTTCCTCGTAATATAACTGCCTAATATGTAATTACACCCAATAGAGAGAATATATGGCTAGAGGCCCATTTACATAAGAAATTATTCCATCTGACGTACTCCCCCCTTAGTTTTTCTAAAGAGTGCAGGTAGAGTAACTTATAAAATCACGAGGAGAGTGTTACAGTCCTAAGTGAGGCCCTACCTAGGTATGGGACTGAGTGGGACCCAACCTGGTATGGGACAGGTTTAAAGGGCCTTGTCTAACGCGTTCCATCAGCTCTGGAGCTTTTGGCATATCAGTAAAGTATCTAGCATTTGGTATCAGAGCAGCCACCACGTCCCGTGTTCGAGTTACGGAAGGGGCGACCTATGAAGAGTACTTGGAAAGGGCTACCTGGTAAAAAAAACCAGAGTGAAAGCCGCAAGAGTGAAGTTGCCACAGAGTGGGCCGCAGCGTAAGGGGCGACCAGTGGAAAGGGCTACCTGGAAAAAGGCCAGAGTAAAATCCGTCACAAAGTGGGCCGCCGAGGACGGCTGATGCTGAAGCATGGTGGTATGTTACGGTCCTAAGTGGGGGCCGCCTAGGTATGGGACTGGGTGGGACCCAGCCTAGTATGGGATAGGTTTAAGGGGCCTTGCCTACCGCATTCCATCAGCTCTGGAGCTTTTGGCGTATCGGTAAGGTACCTGAGAGAGAGAGAGAGAGAGAGAGAGAGAGAGAGAGAGAGAGAGAGAGAGAGAGAGAGATGATCCCCTTTTTGTCAAACATAGCTCTTCCCCATCATCTATTGCCTCTAGGGATTGTATAAGCAATGATTCTGAAATATCTTTCCACATGGAGAACAAAACAAGCCCCTCCAAACTCTCTTTTTCATTGAAAATTGAAGGGAAGTTGGCCTTAGCTGTACTCTTTCTCCAAGAGATCACCTAAAATTTCCCAACATGGAAAAAGCCCATCCAAAGCAAACCCATCTCTCCTTTGTTTCATTCATTCAAAACCCCTGAGCCCCCCTCAAACATATGGCCTTTTCAATAGGGTGATGGTGAAAGCAAGTTTACATAAAAAGAAACCATCACTCCCATTTGGAGAGGCAGTAGCTTAACCATCTCACACCCATTAAAGAAAAGGATAACAAACCCAAGAAAAAGGAAAAAAAATAGGGATTTTATATATTCACCCCTTTTTTTCCTTGGGACAGCCCCTGATAGTGTAAAAGTAGTCATAAATACACTAGAGGAGGCTGTCCCAGGGATGAAAAGGGGTGAGTACTTCACTCCAAGGCCTTGGTTTCTCAACTTTCTCCAGGGCTGTGAGGGCATTTAATGATGTGTGTGTGTGAGAGAGAGAGAGAGATAGAGAGAGAGTTTTAATTCCTTTCTGCATGATTTCTGATCACATCCTGCATGACCACCGTGCGTCCTTTAATCGGTGATGTCACACTTTCAGAAACCGCGAACCCACACAGATTGAATAATGCAAAAGCACCACACAACTCTCTCTCTCTCTCTCTCTCTCTCTCTCTCTCTCTCATTCAAATTCCAACCACCATTACTTAAACAAAGCAAATTAATAACAGTAGATCCCCATTACATCATGCATGGGATGATCAAATAAATAATAAAAAGCCACAACCCATGTGTTTCAGCTTCTCAGACATTTCTTTTTTATGATCTACGTATGACAAAGAAAGACAATAACAGAAATGACAAAAACCCCATAATAGAAATAAGGCCTTCATATCTTTGCATCAAGAGAGTGACAGAAAAATAAACGAGAAAGAGGAAAACCCATTCTAAGTATCATAAAGAGAGGGATTCCCTATGATAATTAAATAGAAAATAAATCCTAATTTTTTTATCTGATAAACAATAGAAAGTCAATGAAATTTCAAACTCCAAAACAAAAAAAAAGGGAACCAGCTCTTCTTGGTGGGATGAATATACAGCCATTTTATTTATCTATTTATTTATTTGTTAATTTACCTATAAAAAACCCATAAGCTCACAACACAGAAGAAAAAGGAGGCTGACCTGAATCATATGTAGAACTCCACCAGTATTGCCTTGGAATATTTCATGATTCAAGGCCAAAAAACATGGGTTTTCTTTGATACTCCTCTTTGTGCTCTCTCTCAGGAACTTGATTTTGGACATTTTCTTCATTTTCTCCTTCTCCTTCTCCTTCCTCCCCTTCATCATCTTCCTCTTCATCTTCCTCTTCTTCATTGCCGTGTTCTTCGTCGTAATTCGATCTCAAAGATTCCATTTCAGGGAATTTGAAGCCCCTTTCAATCTCAAGCTGTTCTTGAGCAAACCCAAGAGATGGGTTCGGATCCAGTGGCACAACCATGGCGTCTAAGAGCTCCGAATTATCCTTTGGCTGCTCAATTACGGCGGAGGAAACTGAAGGCTTGGCCGAAAGGCTGCTAGATTTGGAGTAGAGTTGATCCAATTGATGGAAATAAGGACAGGTTTTGGAATGCTGAGGGCGTTTTTTTGCAGTGTCTTTCGTCTTCCTAAAGTACTTATTGATGTTTTCCCACTTCTCTTTGCACCTCTTTGAGCTTCTATGATAACCCAACAATGCCATTGAAGAGCTCACTTCTTCCCAAAGAGGCCCTTTTAGCCCTGGTTCTTGGAACCTTGATTCCAATCCACTTCGAACTCGAATTAGCACTTGAACTTCGGCTTTTGGCCATCTCCTTGTGTTGGTGTTGTCCATTTTATTATCAGTTTTCCCAGCCTCGTATTCCATATCCTTTACTTCTTTTTGGGTTTCTTCGTGAAATTGCGATTCGAATTGGACTATTTGGTCCTTACTCGGAAGATTGATGGTTTCACCAGTGATTTTCTCCAAGAAAGAAACAATGGCAGCTTCTCGACTAGACGCAAGAGCGCGTTCTTGGGCTCGAAAGATGGCTTCGCGGTTCGATTTTGCTAATTCTTGCCTCCTCCATGCCTCTTCTCTATTTGTTCTCTCTTCATCTCTTCTCTCCATCACTTCTAAAAATTTCCTATGAAGACTCTCTTGATGATCCATCAATTGCTTTATGAGTTTCTCGAAGAACATTGCAATGGAACTTGATTGCTTTTCCTTTCTCTTTCTCTTATTCTTTTGAACCTTCTTTAATGAAGCTTCTTCGCCAGTTGAAGTCTCCGATCCATGGTCGATGCCGCCGCTGTTGGGATATCCGGCCGGTCTAGTCACGGCCGGAGCTGGAGGATTATTGTCACCGGTGAGAGCCGAGCCGGAACCCGCTTGATTGTTTCCACCGCCGGTGTTACTACGTGTGTAGATTGCTTCGAGCTCACTGAAAAATCCGTAATTGCTTCCACTGCTCTTACCTTCTTCATTTTCGTTTTCTTCTTCTGGTTTTTTGCTGTATTTGTTGGAGATTTCTACCTTCTCTTTGCATCTTTTGTTGTTTTTATTCATGAACTCTATGTCCAAAGGTTTCCTACAAAATAATAATTTGGAGAAAAAAGAGGAGGGTTGAGAAAAGAAGAGAAATTCATTAAACACAGTAAATTAGTAGATCCAGTACTTGAATTTCTAGTAATAAATTGAAGAGAAATGAGATATCCCCACGTTGGGAAGTAACATAAAAGCTTCTTTCACACATCCTTGGGTGAATAACACTACTCATGTTTTCTTCATTTAGTTTTAATTTTCAGTGCCAAAAAAGGCCCGTGATCTAAAAAGAGTTTGAGGAATCAGTAGCTTTTTAACATTAATTTTTTCCCTTTTCCTCAAAAGACAAATACCTTTTCTTCTCCAAGAATGACAACTAAAGAGAAAAGGCCCTTTTGATTGAGAGTCTATCAAGAGTTCCTTCAAATCTTTAATGCACTCACATTCACAAGAAATGAAAAAACCCAGATAAAAGAAAATTAGAACAAAAACAAGAAGAAAAGGGCAATAATCATTCTTATATCATTATGTTTTAGATATTTGCATAGGTTTTTCTACCTTTCAAGTTCCTAGTATCTGAAACCCAGTAACACTCTTCAGATCAAAACCATTTTAAGATCATACATAAAACACCTAAAAATGATTTTTTATAAGGAAAAACAAAAAACCCAGTTGAGAAAAAATCATCTTTTTTTTTTTTTTTTCTATTTTCTCTCTTGTTTTCTTACCAGAAAGGTTCTTTAATGGCTGAACCTTCTTCCCATGGATGAACAGCCGCGGCTCGACTATCGGATCCATCTTCACCTCTTAGCAATGTATCCTCATCATTCAAACCCTCTCTACTTCCTCTGTTCTCATTCAACCCTAACATGAAATTCATCGCGACGAACGGAGGAGGAGCACCCGCAATTCGAGAGGGCGAGTTCGAGTTTTCGGGGGCGGATTCTTGGTCTAGACCCAGATGACTGTGTAGTAGCCTTGTGTGGTTTTGAAAGGGTTGAAACTGATTGTGATGTTGAAAGAACTGTTGGGTTATTGGAATGGGTTGAACATAGTGAAATCTTTGCTCCTCATTTTGATGATGATGATGATGATTTTGTTGTTGATTTTGTTGAGCCATTGATGAGAGAGAAGAACAAGAACTATCCACCATGAATTGTTGAATCTCTGGTACTCCATACCCAGATTGCATTTTTCTTCTTCTTCTTCTTCTTTTTTTTTTTTCTTTCTAGGGGTGTTTCAATCAACCCATTTTCCCCTTTTCAAAACTACCCATCAGCTAAAAATTCTCTAAAATTTTTTTTCTCAAAACCCTAAATGAAGAAAAAGTACTACGGCTTTTTTCTTTGAAGAAGAAGAAGAAAAGCTAGGAAAGTAGTCTAGGGTTTCTTCTTTCTTCATTTTCCCACCGTCTTTTTGTAGCAGAGTGAGGTGAAAAAGTGTATGACGTCACGTTTATGTGGAGAAATCTAAAATGACAGGTCTTTTATTTCTCTTTTTTTAATATTATCTTTGTTTCTTTATTTATTTATATATTTTTAAAGGGAAATGTTATCGGCACTACCATATTTTGATGATCGCACTCCTAACTTTATTTAAAAAGTACACTAGGATGTGCCCCAAAAATCATTTCCATAGGTTGATCCTAACTCTCCGATCTATAGAAGAATTGAATCTTACTGTGTTGATCCTAACCCTCTACACATCGAAGGATTAGGATTAACATATGGAAATTATTTTTGGGGAACATCCTAGGCGTTGGCCTATCTAATGAACGGTTTGGATCATCCTATGGTGCACGCCATACTTTATATTTTAATAAAGTGAGGAGTGTGATCATCAAAATATAGTAGTGCGGATAACATTTCCTCGTTTAAATTATTACTTTTTTTTTTTAAGCCCTTCGTGAATGGCATCTATGATCTATGTGAGCTCTATGATAGTGCAATCGATTAACCTCGATAAATTACAATCCGTACTACATATCGCGAGATTGGTATATACATATATATATCGTGAGATGGAGTGAAAGTGAGAAAGCATATTTGCAGCGGGTCTCACCGAAAAACGCGCGGGGTACATGAAGATTAGTTAAAATGACACCTACTACGCCAACTGCGGCTTAATTATTTTGTTCCTTATCTTTAAATAGCAAACAGTATACAGTACATTTAAGAGGGGAACGTTACGATGAGACGTCAGGTTGGTGAGACGCCCCATGATGAGCAACCTCAGCAAGTTTCATTCACGTGGGTGGGGAGGGGTAGGGGGGTCTCCTTAAATGAACCAATAATTATGCGTCTTCTTCGCTTTCAATTGTATCATTCCTGCTGGTCTATTATTACATAGGAAGAAATGAGATTTTATAGGGTGTAAGCCCTTATAGTCCCTTATTTTTTCAAAAAGTACCGTACCGACCACATCATAGGATGATCCAAACCGTCCATGTGATGGAACATAGTGGAAATAAATTGTGCCCCAAAAATCATTTCCGTAGGATGATCCTAGCCCTCCGATCTATAGATCAGAGGGTTAAGATCATCCTATGGAAAAGATTTTTGGGGGCACAATCTATTTACGTTGTGTTCCACCACATGGATAGTTTGGATCATCCTATATGATGCGGACTATAAGGGCTTGCACCATATAAAACCTTGAAATGAGATTGGTCCAGCTAGTTTTGGATTTTTGATAATTGATTTTGAACTCGAAATGAGGCTTAATCAGTAATTTGGATTAGGATCATTTGATCAAAGTGTTCTGCAAGCCATTTGGACGACAGACTCGTAGCCACCAATCTGATCAACAGATTGGATCACATCTAAGTAGCACTTTTGGGCTAGTTTATTTTTGGATTTTGACCAAATTCACAGGCAAAATTTAGGTGTTGTTGGTTTTGGATTTTGAGAATTGATTTTCAGTCTAAAATTGATTATTGAGCTTAAAACCAGGGTCTAAGATGTCATGCTAGTAGATCTCTTACAATTATTACAAGTCTAAAGAAGAGAATTAGTGATTATAAAAACCTTTTGTTTTTGTCCAAACCATTTTCATTCTCCAAACACAACTTATTTCTAGTCGTTTAATTTCAGAACAATCAGACAAAATCGAAAAGGAGATATTTTTGGCAAGTTGGGTGTGAGAATTTAAATACAAGGGGCAGTACACTTGCCCACCACCCCTCAGTTACAGTATCCCGTTGGTTTTGATTAAATTTCACATAACAATAGGCTACTGATATTGACGCTACCATGTTTTGATAATTATACTAACTCACCTCGTCTTTATTTTTCTTTAATTAGCCTTTTGGGAGATGTAAACTTGTAATAACGTTTGACATATGGTTAAATAATAAGTAACAAGATGAGTTAGTGCAATTATAAAATCATAGTAGTGTGAATATCAGTCACCTAACTAGCTGGGAAAACTATTCAAAGAAGTGTAAACCAAAGTGAGAAGTGCCATTATCAAAAAGGGTTTTGTGGATGGGTTTTGATTTTGTCTTCATTTACGAGGTGGCTGCTGTCAGATGCAATAGAGCATCGGTGAAACGCCTTCTGGATGGATGCTAGCAGATCCCTAACAATATATAAAAAATAGTGACATGCACGTACGCTTCACGTGAGTGAAACATGGGTCCGTGACCAACATATTTCTCAAAGATTTTGGTGTTTTGTTCTATGGGTGTTGTACTATAATACAAACTGGTCCTGATTGGGCTCGCCCATGTGATGTTGGCTTGATCTCGTTCAATGGTGGGGCCTCAAGCCCTCAACACAATTCAGATTAGAAGATGTAAATGTCAGAAGATATTGAAATTTTTCGATGGTGCTTTGATGGTTAGGATCATCAGATGAGCAAGTGCAATAGTGTGTGGCATTTTAAAAGTGGGCCTCTCTACGTTATTTATGACTATTATTTTTACACTTGAAGGGTGACCCAGGGAAGAAAAGGGGGCGAATATATCATTGCCCTTCAACTTATAAAATTTAAAATGGCCTAAAACCAAACCTTGGATTTCAAATTTAGAAAGTACTCCTTGTTCTTTTCTTTAAACAAACAGTAAAAGGATAATTATACGTGCATCGATGGATGCCCTGTCCTTAAATCCTTAAAATTCAGATAAATGAGTTTGCACAAACACCCATGTTCTCTTTTGATTATTTGGCAAAGAATTCAATAACCAGAGTGCACGTGGGTTTTGGAAAATTTAAGCCTCAAATGCCCTCAAATTTCAAAAGTTTTTCAGGGATTTCTATGGATGTTTCAACTAAGATCAGGGTTTCCACAAATACCCATGTTCACTTTTTGATAATTTGGCTAAAAGAATTCTATCAAAATACATCAGTGTCCTCAAATCCCCTCAAATTTCAAAATTTTCAGGGATTTCTATGGATGTTTCAACTGAGATCAGGGTTTCCACAAATACCCATCTTCTCTTTTGATAATTTGGCCAAAAGAATTCTATCAAAACATATCAGAGTGCAGGTGGGTGTTCAAATGCCCTCAAATTTTGCAGGTGGGTCCTCAAATGCCTCAAATTTCAAAAATTTCACGGATTTCCATCGTTGTCTGAGATCAGAATTTCCACAAACACCCACGTTTCTTTTTTGGTTATTTGTGTAAAAACTCTACCAAACTACATCAGAGTGCATGTGGGATTGAAAAATTGAAATCTTAAAGACGATTTCAGTTGAAATTTCATCTGATATCTGAGCTAGTCTACACAAATACCCATGTTTTCTATTTTGATTATTTCCTTAGAATTTTATCAAAATAACAGAATAGCAATGTTTTTTCTCAGTACAAAAGAAAATAGCAAGACAGCAAATATTGCTATATAGATTGGACGACATGAAGGTTGGACTATGAGAGTACAAAGAAACAACAAAACCATCACAAAAGCAACACTTAATGCTCTCTCTCTCTCTCTCTCTCTACACTGTACACGTGGGCCTTGGCTCAAACTCCGGAAGGCTTAAAAACAAAACCAACACCTCAGCAGTTTCAACCTCATCGAAATTCATTTCATTTCATTTGTCTTATATTTCATTTTCCATGTATTGTATTTTGATTTCTGGTATTGTTCTTCCAGAGGTGCAATAAAAAGAGCCATTACTGATAGCAGGTACCACCCACATGCAACGGTCTCTGACCCCACTACATCTTTTGGCTCTTTTCACCAGTCAACCACGTCTTCCTCTTCTTCCCTTCACAAACACTTGAATTCTTTCCTCTTTTTTCCCAATTAAATCTTATTTAATACGACAACGTATAGAAATTGCAAACCTTCTAGCTTTGAGTATGTGTATATCAAAACACCTAACCAAATTTGCATAGAACATAAGGCCAATGAAGAAATAACACCTAGCCAAAATTGGAATCCAACCACTCTTTTGTGACTTTGTATGTGCATTTGAGATGGGTTTTATTTTTATTTCATTTTTTGAACGAATTGTGGTAGAGTCCGCAAAATGGACGGTCCAGATCATATGAATATGTAGTACAGTGTGCACTGTGTTGAAGGTCATGATGAGGGTTCCCAATATGAAAAAGCTCAAACAAGTTCTAAGGTAACAAAACATTCTTCTTTCATAGGCGTAGATGCGTGTGCACCATTCAAGGTGACTCCTGGATTGATTAAAAGAACACAATAGCGACTCTTTCATTGCTAGCTAATTTCATGTAGGGATGATACAGTGAGACTACTATGACCAAAATTTGAAAAGGGCAACGCAGCTATCGATCCCTTCGATGGGTCCACACCGAATAAAAGAGCCAGATCGATGGTAATGATCATTTTTGGGTCCCATTGAGGCACATGTGTATATTTTAATCGTGATCGTTGATCATGTAAAACTTGGTATTGTAACATTAAGATTAAGGGCTATGATACTCCCTCCTTAAAATAGTTTAAAACTCAATGTTGATGGCTGGTCCCTCGGCAATCCGAACAAGGTAGGAATTAGAGACGTTTTAGGAATTCTTAAGGGTAAGTTCAAGCAGAGGTCCAAGCTCTTCACTAAGGATTGACCATTTTCATCATAAGGATGGATGGAGTACTGCAATTTGGAAGTAGAAAGTGTTGAAATATAATTCATTAAATAACACCATCTCCAACAGCTTAAGCTTTTGAAGTAATTTGTTGTTTCAAATGGTATCAGAGCTATTGCCTCACAACAGGTCCAGAGTTCATAACCTAACAGCTCCTTGATATTAAAAATCCACGTGTTGAAGTATAAATGACCAGTATCTCTAATATTGTAAGATTTTGGCGGACTTGTTCACGGAGACTTGTCAATCTCATGGATGAACTTAAAGATATATGACATACTCCCTTTCTCTCTAAGTCTTACAAGTCCAAAACTCCTATTTGTCGATTGTCTTCCCAATTCATGAGTATGGTCTCATTACATATAAAACAATCTCTACTTCTAAAGTGCACTTGTGAACATTTATTCTTCAATTTCACTTTACCTTTTTCTCTTTTACTGTACGTACTAATAAGGAGGCGTCTTTTTTTATTTTTGGATAAGACGAGTCTGTAAAAATCATGAACTGTATTTATTTATTTATTTATTTACGAAACGAAAAGAGTTTAATTTTGATGAGAAGTCTTCACGAGAAGATAATTTGAGTCCGTAGCGAAGCCGAGCCGAGCCGAGTCGAATAATAGACAAAAGTAGAGGCAACCACGTGGAGAGTCTGACGTGTGCAAGAGAAGACTGGGGTGAGTTTGTTCGAGACTTAATGAGTCAAGCTGGGGCTGTCGTAGACATGTCCACACTCGGTGGGGCCCACATGGCCCCACCACCTCTCTTTTCATTTAATTTAATAATTCATTTTTCAGACCCCAGCCTTTTAAATTTTATTTAAATTTAACCGTTGCGATAAGAACAAACGGTAATCCAAGGGAAGCCCTTTTGGAACTGATTCTCACATGCACTTACTCTCAACCAAACGTGTCTTTCTTTCTCTCCCTTCCTTTTTTAAGTTTTTTTTTGGGTTTTTTAGCAGCTGAAACTAACCCTGGTGTTTTACAAAATTACAAGGGAAGCCACTGTACGTAATCCGTACACGATACCATCGTTGGGCAGATACGTGTGGGGTTTGGCATAACAAAAAGGTGGAGGTTAGGGGGTCAGTGGAATAATGGATCGACTTCGGATCCGACCCCTTCACCCATTTAGATTCCTATTACGCATCCATTCTAGAGGTGATCGGATCCATGAGAGGAGAGGGAAGAAACTGGAGCTGAAAACAAAATGAGGGAAAATGAAAAGTTGTTTGTGGTTTTGGGAAGCGAATAATTAGAGGTGCAACTCGGGTCGGGTTCGGTTTGGGTTTTCCCAAACCAGGTTGAGTTTGGGTCGGGGCCAACTTGAGGGTTTGGCAATCCGACCCAAGTGAAATATATATATAGGAAAGTGAAGCTACACCGCCGGCTTAAAATACAATGGGCCCACATTGTTTTGGTGATCCAAACCATTCATTTGATAGGCCCTCGCATTGATAGGGTGTGCCCAAAAAATCAGCTAGGTAGGATCATCCCAACCCTTCAAACTATGGAGGCAAAAATAAACAGATTTGTGAAGGTTTTTACACGTTCATTTTTGCCTCCACAAATCGTAGGGTTGGGATGATCCTACCTAGTTGATTTTTGAGGCACACCCTATCAATGTGAGGGCCTATCAAATGAATGGTTTGGATCACCAAAACAATGTGGGCCCATTGTATTTTAAGCCGGCGGTGTAGCTTCACTTTCCTCATATATATATGGGGAGACATTTTCTGAGCGATACCTCAAATAAGTTATCTGAGCAAGAGCTCAAAAAATCATGTGGGCCCACATTGTTTGGATGATCGAACGCATTCATTTGATAGGCCCTTACATAGATAGGGTGTTCCAAAAAAATCAGCTCCATAGGATCATTCTAACCCTTCGACTTTTTTAGGTTAAAAATGGACAAATTTGTGGAGGTTTATACCCATCAACTTTAACCTCCACAAATCGAAGGGTTAGGATAATCCTATGGACCAGATTTTTTGTGCACACTCTATCTATCTTTGGGCTATCCAAATGAATGCTTTGGATCATCCAAACAATGTGGGCCCATATGTTTTTTTGAGCTCTTGCTCAGATAACTTATCTGAGGTATCGTGCAGAAAACATTTCCCATATATATATATATATATATATATATAGAGGAAAGTGAAACTACACCGCCGGTGTAGCTAACTTAGCTACACTGCCGGCTTAAAATACAATGGGCCCACATTGTTTTGGTGATCTAAAGAATTCATTTGATTGGCCCTCACATAGATAGGGTGTCCACCAAAAATCAGCTCCATAGGATCATTCCAACCCTACGATTTGTGGAGGCAAAAATGAACGTGTAAAAACCTTCACAAATTTGTCTATTTTTGCCTCCACAGTTTGAAGGGTTGGGATGATCCTATGGAGCTGATTTTTGGTGGACACCCTATCTATGTGAGGGCCAATCAAATGAATTCTTTGGATCACCAAAACAATGTGGGCCCATTGTATTTTGAGCCGGCGGTGTAGCTTCACTTTCCTCATATATATGAAGCTTTAAAACTTGAGTTGGATATCAGGTCGGTCGGGTTGAACCTCATCGGGTTGGAAAAAAAGGGCTCCTCAGGTCAGGTCGGATTGGCCTCAACCTGACACAACCCGAACCGAGTTGCACCCCTAGAAGGGAATTTTTGGGGAATGATATATGGCCCCCTTTTCTTTAATGGGGACAGCCCGCTCTTGTGTAAGCGGCGATCAGGCCCCTTGATTCCTTCTCCAGTGAAGTGAATCAGCCCCTCTGCTGTCATTGATACCCTGGAGCTGGCCGTTCCTAGTGAAAAACAAAAGGGCGGATATATCACTTCCCGATTTTTAATGTTAGAAAAATACCCCTCTTAGAATAAATATAAATGAGATTTGCTAGGGACCATCCCATAAAAACATTTTGCGGCTGGCTATTTCATGTGAGAGCAGTCAAATCAGATGAATTAATTGAATAAGACAGTATGCTGGAAAGTGAACCTGTGTGGCTGCTCTCACAAGCAACAGCCAGCTACGAAATGCCTTTCTGCGATGGTCCCTAGCAAATCACAACATAAATATACCAAAAAATATATGAAAAGGTGTTTTCGTACATTGGGCCCTCTATTTGTATTAAGGACTCCGCATCAGATTTTGTAGCTATGTCTGGATCATGATCCGAAATAATTTCGAACCTATAGGATACACACGATCATGGTTTCAAATTTTGGTTGTGTTTCGGTCCTCACAGTAACCTAAATTTCTGTCGGTCCTCACAGTAACCTAAATTTCTGATCAAATCTAACGAAATCAAATAAAGTGATATTTTATCTCATACAAAATTTCGGCCAACAGTACCAAAATTTCGGTAATTTCAGGTGAAATTTTGGGAAAATATTAAATAATGAATAAAATCCACATTTTTTGGTGATATTACCGAAATTTGAAATTTCGGTCAAAATAATGTAACGTTTAACGTATTATGAATTTCGTTTTTGGTCTCCACCGAAACCGAAATTTCGGACCGAAACAGTTGGATACAACTGTTGTGCCCAAGTAATGTTCATTAACTTTCATATCCTTTCGATCCAACAAACCGTCTGGGCACATTAACACCTCCAGTTGAGCTTCTTTGTGGGGACACGTGTAGGGTGGTGATGTTTTGGCGAATGATCTACTAAGGAAATCCTAGAATACGGTGGGAATGCGAGGTAGCCCAGATAGATGTAAATCGGAGTGTACTAATGTGATTAAAGGTGATGATTGCAAAATGGACGGTTGAAAAAAAAAAGAGTTGATCAGTGGTCTTCAATTAATCACAATAGAAGGACTAGATTATTCAGGTAGTGTAGTTGTGATTATATTTCCCTCCACATTGGGCCCTATTAAATAAATAGTCAAGAAACTAGAATCCATGTCAAATGACGATTGGGAGGAATTGGATTTGAAGGCAAGGTCTTCTATGTTGCCCATTTTAGTTTTCACACCCCAAAATTCTTTTTCACATCAAACTTCTCCACGTCAAACCAAGGACTCGCCATTTTCTCAAGCTTTGTCCTCTCGAGCAATTTTACAAACACCTTGTGTGCAAAACCCAGTTGCTCTGATACCACTTGTTAGAGCAATAACCTGCCGCTAGAAATCTGATTGCCGATAACCACATAAAGAAAACAATAATAAATGGCTGTCGGTAACCCATGGAATTAGCCCAACTGAGCATGAAATCAAGTACGTAGTGAATTAAAAACAACAAAAAGAAATCTATTGACACGAGATTTACGTGTGGTTCGGCGCTTGTCCTACATCCACGGGCAATCCGACAAGTGAAATTCACTATCAATAATGGGAAAATTACAAAGAGGGTGAAAAAACCTTACCTTTCCAACAATGTTGAAAACCCTAACAACTAGGGGTGGCCAACCGGTTCGGTTCTCGGTTCTCGGTTCTTTTTTTTTCGGTTCTCGGTTCTCGGTTCCATGAACCGTAAGAACCGAACCGAACCGTAGTACACAGTAGGACCGAACCGAACATAATCGGTTCGGTCCGGTCCGGTTCTTCGGTTCTAATGGCTAATTATTAATTATTAATTATAATTTATAAAAACTTTTAATTAAAGTTATAATATAAGTTACTTTCTTATTATAAGAATAGTATTAACTATTACTTATTAATATTATAAGTAATTTATATTATTAAGTATATGTATAATAGAAATATAAAAATATTATATATATATATATATATATATATATATATATATATATATATATATATATATTCAAAGTTCGGTTCTTCGGTTCCGGAACCGAACCGAGAACATTAGACCCGGAACCGAACCGAATAAGTTCGGTTCTTCATCAGTGGAACCGAACCGGACCAAAAATATTTTTTTACAGTTCGGTTCCGGTTCGGTTCTTCGGTTCTGGTTCGGTTCTGGCCACCCCTACTAACAACACCATCTTCTTGCGATTCAAGCAAAAAATCAACTCCCTCTTTACAGTGTCTTCATAACCCAGAAAGCACCACAAAAGGAATCCAACAACCTTGGATCAAACTTTTGCAAAGGAAGAAGAAGAAAACCCTGCTCTGT
The DNA here is from genome assembly GCF_043159265.1 of Tasmannia lanceolata. Taxonomy (NCBI): domain Eukaryota; kingdom Viridiplantae; phylum Streptophyta; class Magnoliopsida; order Canellales; family Winteraceae; genus Tasmannia; species Tasmannia lanceolata. Next base: position 31,213,156 of record NW_027518689.1, read on the forward strand.
TTGGATGCCGGGTTTTTTTTTTTCCTGGGATTTATGTGGGTAAAGGTAGGAGACAAAAGAGGGGACAAGCATTAATTAGAGAAAGATATTATGATGAGTGGAGAGAGAGGGTAGAGAGAGAAAGAGAGAACACCCTTTTCAAGACAAGATTTTGCTGATGTCAGCAAGAAAAAGCTGATGTGACCACTAAACCTTTACCCACATAAATCCTGGGAACAAAAAAAACCCAGCAACCAAACAGTTAGTGAGAAATAAAGCCCTCTTACATCTACTTGAGAATCAAGTCTCACTAGAGATAATTGAGAAGTTAATCCCAGGTGATTTTAAATCACTAATTCAACACTTTGAGTCCAATAGGGAGAAGATATTTTCACTCCCCTGCATTACGCATGCGCTCCCCTGATGACACATTATCAGGGGAGCGCATGCGTAATGCAGGGGGTGAAAATATCATCATCTAATATTATGAAATTGATAAGGACAACCTAGACGGTCACTTTTGCTGACCTACAGGAGCATTGGTGGGCCTGTAAGTGAATCAAGACCATGGATCTTATGAACACCATGAGAAAACTCCATGATATTGGTCCCATTCCGAACAGACATCCCATGCCTGAGTTAAAAGTGCTATAAAAATCAACATTGTAGCCTTTTATAATCGAACCGGAAACATTTCTTAACCGATCATGGGCCCTTAGGATAATCTGACCAAGCTGTTCTCAACATAGCATTTAAAACATGAATTATAAGTTAGACAAAGGCAAAAGTCCACCCTAATAAGTGTCTTTTAGGAAGGAGCATAAAAGTGACTTTACTTTTAGCATTTCCCCATAAGTTAGTAGATGAAGCCACGTTTGATGAATCGTGGGACCACTTCAATCTCTCTGTGGTCCACATTGCAGCACAGAAAAATTATAGAAACTGTCTAAGAGGTGGGCCCCAATGTGGGGACCACAGGCCAAAATTTTCATAATAATGAACAATCCACACGATTTTGACCCGTAACTCTTACGAGCCCGACAATTTAAAGGAAAAACGTCAATGGTTCACGTCACACGTCCATGGGCCAGATGGTTAGAACCACACGATCCAAGTAAACCATGGTTCATATGGAGTGGGCCCACTTCTCCAAGTGGTCCCAACAGTGAGAGAATCAATTGGGCCCCACTACTGTCACCGTCAGATCATGATTTGACAGTGATTAGACACTCCTGCATGGACTTTTTGCATTTTGGAGTTTCATACAGTCTTAGTACTGTCCACCTAGTGTGATTCAATGTGTTTTTCAAACCTTCGGCTTTAGAAGAAGCAGAAATTTTTCAAAGAGAAGGTAAGGAGATGCTTTTGGAGAGCAAAGGAGGTGAAAATGTGAATGCATGGAGAGATTTTTCTTCAACCCAACTTGCCTCTATTTTGTACAACATCCTTTGTAAAATAATCCATCCAAATTCCATTTTAGGTGCTATTGAGTACTGTTGACAACAGGGGTTGGAAATCCTTGGATAGAAGTTTTTCCTTTGATTCTTAAATAATCATGTCCATTGTTTACTAATTTTGTTCAAGTAATATTTTATCCAAGAGCAAAGGTGGGCGCGAACGGGGAGGATAATAACTCTATCAAAGTATAAAATAAACTTTTGTTTGAGATCCCCATGGTAAAAATGTTGTGATTTTACCATCAAAATCAAACATACATGACTAAATAAAATAAGAAAAATATCAAGAACATAGTAGCATACACATTGCAAAGAACACAGAATTTACGTGGTTAGGAAACGATGCCAATGTCCATCGGGTGATAATCAATTTTCACCATAAGAGAAAATACAAAAGATATTCCACAAAAAACCCATTTGCACAGAGTAAATATTGCACTCTTTGCCACGGAAAACGTGTCTCAAATCCTTTTCTCACATCTCCACATGATCAGGTTGTTGTATATAAAACTTTTATGGTTTTAAAAGAAAGATTTTATATAAAGATTCTCCTAAAATCCTAAACACATTCCTAGTCCAGCTAGAAGAAGACCTTTCCTGCAATGGTGTGGTGTGGATGCTAGACACATCCCAATAATCTCCAACATTGGCTTGTTTTGCAGCCACCTTGAAGATTTATGTTAGTGTCTCAATCTGTTACTATCACCCCAAAAAACAATTTGCCTTAAAGGTACTAGCTACACACACCATGAAATAAAATCTGGACGGTTAATGCAAATGTGTAGATACACCAATTCAACTCTGGAAAGGGACCTCAATTTGTCCCTTACCATCACACGAACCACAATCATCTCCAACATGAAAATCTTTCACACTTATCTTTGCCCCAAATACATAAGAGAACCTACACAAGCGCCTGTCACTCAATTCATCTCATTTCCATCCACCCATCCACGTCATAGGAATGCCATCAAATATTATATTTTATACAAATTATTCAAGCTACCATACTTTTCTCCCATTACTGGGTTCATGCAACCACATGTGACTTCCATCGCTTCACCTGCAGCTCAATACTTGCAACTCATCAAGTCCGATCGTTTATGTGATATCACATTCATCTATATCTTTGGGACATATCCCACACCAACCAAATTATGAATCACTTCATGGAACATCTTAATCTCAACTATCTCAACACCTACGACATCTTAATCACTTTTCAAATGTTTTTGACTATTGCGACCTCAATCATATTTACCATGATGCAAATCACACTGCAAATTTCCTCGCCAAATATCTTTACCAGCCGAAAGGATTTGATATGGACTTTATTCCTCCTGATCTACGAAAGGAATTAGAGAAGGATAAATTATGGTTATGAAGGGTAAGCATATTTCTTCTTCTTCTTCTTCTTCTTTTTTTTTGATAGGCAACTTGGGGTTTGGTTGGACCTCCACCAGAATCAATTAAAAGAATAGGAATTATGACAAGGACACGAGTGTCGCCTATCGACACGAACATGGACTGTCGGACAGGGCAAACCCCCAAAATTTAGAAACGGGGACACAACTAAAATAAGAGTTTGTTTAGGGATTTAGTTTTATGGAAGGGGAATCAGGGATATAGCAACAAATATTAGTTAAAGAAGAGCTAAAACAAGAGTTCATATTAAAAGAAGACTTAATAATAAAAGATGTAAAGACAATATTCAGTAATAAAACTGAATGTCACATTTGACATGGTACAAAAATGTGTCACATGCCCACAATAAGTCTTGCACTACTAGCAATATCTTTAAAAGTGTCCATAGGAGTGTGGACACGGGTCACGTGTGGACATGGGTGTCGTGTCTGACACGGCAGGACACGTGTCTCGGCAATAAGTTCAGAGTGTCGGCTAAATCATAGGAATTATACATCTGTGCTGGAGGATCCATAAGCATCCTTACAATCTCTTCAAGTTGGAGAGGAATGAGGGATCTGTCAATATCTTCAATGGGGCAATCATGCTTTGAAAGGAAATCAGCAGCACAATTTGCTTCACGCCATGTATGGGTTACCTTCCATTTTCCAAAATTCTTGAGAATCTGAAATATCTTCTGGAGGGTCAGAATCTTTTTCCGCAGGCAATCATATTCCTTGATGATCTTTACAGTAACCAATGAGCCCGACTCCACCCAAATCCTCTTGAAGCCTTTCATTTTAGCAGTAATTATTCCTTGAAGGATAGCACTCATCTCAAGCTCATGTATCCGCGCAGGTTTTGCATTAATGGAAAAGAGTACCCTGACCTCTGCATCATTTCCCCTAAGAATACTCGCAATGATAGCCAAGTCATTCGAAAAATATGCATCCGTATTCACTTTCATGATTTCAGGTTCCGGGCGCACCCAATGGCATATTCTGAAGGCTATGGAGGGGCAAATGAGAGGGAACCAAAAAGCATCAGCAATGAATTTTGTCCTGGGCGTCTGTTGATCTTTCAGCTGCAAGAAGAGGACACACGGCTTGATAATGGATAGGATCAGGCTCAGCACGGATTGTTTATGTTCGCTGGATTGTCCGTGGATTCTTCCATTTCGCTCTTGCCAAATACAATAGATAGCCGCACCGAAGGCTATCCTCATAGCAATCGCACTCTGCCCCTGCCCATGAAAATGAATCCTCATCCACATTTCTTCTTCAATCAACTTCTTTTTCACCTTTCTTCTGGATTGGAATCTCCATAATATCAAATTCAAGATCCAGGGTGAATATGAGCAAGTAAACAAGAGATGATCATGGGTTTCTCTTTCCATGATGTTGGAGGCTATTGTACATATGTTTTCTTCGCTGATCAATTTAACACATTTTGATGTGTAAGCATGCATGGATTTTCACTTATCTTCTAGATAAAGTTGTAAAATTCTATGTTCTATTGCTCATATGGTAACAATTTTTTTCTTTCTATTTTTTGTACACTTCCAACAAATGCTTTTTAATCAATCACCTTTCACAAAAATGTCGAAATGCTTAGTTGACCCACAGGTTGTACAGATTTGTTTTAACAGATTGATTTTGCATATCTTGTTCTGCGCTCTTCTTGGCTAGTAATGTGTGCACAGAGTAACTATGTTGCAAGGCAAAGCATTTTTCATGCCCTGAAAAAATGTCCAATATGGTAAGGACATTTATATATCCATTTTTTCTAATGGAAAAAGATGTTGTTCTAATCTTGAAATCTCATAGTTCGCTCTCATGTTCTTAGGAAATGTGCTTTAATGAGAATGTAATTGCGAATACCACAAAACTACTGTTATGTCGTTTTTCTTGAATCCTTCCAAGTTTTATTTTGAATTCAATTTGTATCATTTTTTGTGCAGGGAGTAAAATCATACAAAGGTGATTTATGGAAACCTCCGAAAAGATGAATCATGAAATTAAACATGGATGGTTCATTAAAGAAGGTAATCATGTTTGGTAATGTTGATGTTGATGTGTGTTCTGTAAGTGGTCTTCTACGAGACCACAATGGGGAGCCTGATGGGGTTTTCTCATTTACGCAATACAGAGATACTGGAGTACATGCAACAGATCCAACTCAGTTGTTATCAAATAGTACGTTTTTGGAGCTCAAAGCACTACAATATGGCGTTTAGTTGGCATTAGAGAGGAAAGTAGAAAACCTTGAAATTGAAATTGACTGCAAGCCAGTAGTTGAAATGATATTTGAAAAACGGACAAGGCATGCTCATTTTAAAGTAATTATTGAAGAAATAAAAGCATATCTCTTTTCAGATGTTTTTTACTATTGCGACCTCAATCACATTTACCGTGATGCAAACCACTGCAAATTTCCTCGCCAAGTATCTTTACCAGCCGAAAGGATTTGATATGGACTTTATTCCTCTTGATCTACGAAAGGAATTAGAGAAAGATAAATTATGGTTATGAAGGGTAAGCATATTTCTACTTCTTTTTTTTATAGGCAAGCTGGGGTTTGGCTGGACCCCAACCAGAATCAATTAAAAGAATAGGAATTATTCTTTGATTTGTGAACAAGGACACGAGTGTCGCGTGTTGACACAGACACGGATTGTCGGACAGGGCAAATCCCCAAAATTTAAAAACGGGGACATGGCTAAATTAAGAGTTTGTTTAGAGATTTAGGTTTATGGGAGGGGAATCAGGGGATATAGCAACAAATATTAGTTAAAGAAGAGCTAAAACAAGGGTTTATATTAAAAGAAGACTTAATAATAAAAGAGGTGAAGACAATATTCAATAATAAAACTAAATGTCACATTTGACCTGGTACAAAAATGTGTCACATGCTCACAATAAGTCTTGCACTTGTAGCAATATCTTTAAAAGTGTCCAAAGGAGTGTCCACGTGGGTGGACACGAGTGTCGTGTCAGAACGTTCTGGTAAATTTCATCAATTTTTGTTTCGGAATGTTTCAGTTTCGATCTTCACTGAAATCAGAAATTTAAAACCTTGATCGTAACTAAGAAGATGTCAAGACTGATTCAATAAACTATTGCAAGTAATAAATCTGCTTAATTACATATGCATGTGTAGTCGTGCATATGTGCAGATACTATTGGATAAGTTGGCATGACTAGATGCAACAATTACAACGATCTCATCAGTATAACGGAACTTACAAATCTTTTTGCATGATCTGATAAGTTTTCCAATTTCTTCGAATAGTTGTTGTCTCTGTTGTTCCAACGTAGACCTTTGGATGCTCCAGTGAGAAGAGGGGACTCATGGCAAGTTGATGGAGTAAAAAGAGGTAGGGGTAGACCGAAAACAACTTGGGTTGAAATAGTGAGGAAAGACTTGATAGCTAGGAACATAACAGAGAACATCACCTTGGATAGGATAGATGGAAGAAAATGATCCACATAGAAGAACCCAACTAGAGCCAGAATTAGAGCCGAGTAGATTCCTTTCACCTTATTCATGAAATTTTTCTAAAGGATTCATTTAGCCGACCCGAACTAGTTTGGGAAAAAGGCTTTGTTGAGTTGAGTTGAGTTGAGTTGTTGTCTCTGTTGCTCCAATTTGCCTCCAAATGAGATCTTTTTCACACATATTATTTGATATTTTTCTTCCTCATACCCTGCAATATATGATTCAAGTCCGTTTGAGTCGGCCAGCTCTGGTTGGATATTGCTACATTCCAATGGTACTATGCAGTTAAATGGAGAAGCTATCCATGCATGAATGATGTCATAGCATAGTTTCTGCAGTGGATAGACTCATGGCTATAAAATTCTCATACATATATGCGTGTAGTTTTGCTAGGATTACCAAAACTATTACTAGATAATAGTTTATCTAAAGGCACAAACTGTAGTTGCAACTCGGGTCTGGTCAAGTAAAACCCGACCCAAGTTGCAACCATACTTTCTCGTATTCTTTTCTTTCTTTTAGACTTGTATTGTACAAGTTTTTTGGGTTTTTCCCTAATTTGAAAGCCTTTGCAAGTTTCTTTTCATTTGGGTAAATTGTTCGGCATCGATCTTGTTCGCAAGGTCCAAGTCCGTAAGCGCACACCGTTAAAGACAAAGATAGTGGTGTTTTGCATCCTAGAACGAAGTCGCAAGCAACTTGAATGCATACTGAATGTAGTCGGGGGATAATTTATCTTAACGGTATCGTTACATCAGTAGCGTGTCTCTACCACTAGCTCTTTTTTTTCCTATCATATTTTCGCTTGAATATTACTTACAGTTTTACAGATTGCATACACTACCATCATCTGTGAGTTTGTATTCTTCATTATTACATGATATATTTCTTATGTTGTTGAATTGATCTATTAACCCTAATTTCCCCAACAAATGGAAGGTCCTTCTGCATAGAAATTGAATAAGGTTGGTTCAAATTATCTTGTTGCACATAAAAATCTAGGAAATTTTAGAAGTACTTTTCCTTTCCAATCTTTTTCAGAAAATTCTTGCATTGTTTATTGGGTCTGAATGCAATCCAAGGCAATGGCCAAATTCACACGAGTGATCGTGCGGTGAGGATCGTTCATTTGGAAAGTGGGTCCACCCAATCTACGGTCACTTGTAAGAGTAAAAACTTCCCCAATTTCTAATGTTTTCTATGTTTTTCAACCTTGAAAAAAGATCACCAAATAACCCAAAGATTTGACTTCGATTTTCCTCCCAAGTCTTATAGTTACAATGGTCCAACTTCCGGGAACTTACTGAATTCAGAGGCCACCCAAGAACGGGGACAGTCTGGTAATTAATGAAAGAGGACGAGGGCATTTGCTTTAAAGATAACTAGTCTACAAGTCTCGATGCAGTAGTCCACGTGCGGGGTCGCACCCCAAGGTACGACATGCCATGGGCCCACGTCCCACGTGACAGTGGGCCCACCCTGCTCTTTCCTGTCCTTTTTCTTATGTCAAACAGAGAAAGGGACCGATGTTTCCTTCCGTCACATACAAAAACAAAAGACTGTAACGCGGAAATTGAGAAATGGTTTTTCGGCCGATAAATGACAAGATAGTTAAGAATGTTAGATATCGCCGAATTTGTTTGGTCTTGAGATGAAGGGTTGTTTTTTTGTTGGGATGGAGACTATTCAAACTAATATGGACGGTCGTGGCCTTAGCCAAGTGGCAGGAGCTTCCACCATGATGGAATATTCCTACACCCTTCCTTGATCAAGAGTGATTTTCTAACAAGAAAAATAATTTGCCAAAAAAAAACTTCAACCAATGATTCTGTGGGGTTTTTTATGTCTTTTTTCATATGACTAGGAAAAATGCACTATAACCCAAATATCAGTTCAAATAGTGGAAAATGAAGTGGCAATCTAATATTGGAGTTGATTAAAAGGAACAACTACCTAGGATCTATTCATATAATAGGGAAAACAGTATTACTTTACCTTTTACTGAAATTTTCATATGAAACAGTGGACCCCGATCCGAGAGAGGCGGGGGACGAGTCCCACGGGAGAAGTATCTCTCTACAGATCATCCACGTGAATGGAGAGCTCTACAAGAGAACTCTCAAAAGAAGTGCCTCTCATAGCATGAGTGGCGATAAAAGGTGAGATACCTCTCGATTCGAGGACTAGCCCAGATTCGAGGCGTACCTTAAACAAAGAAGAGTCGCCATCCAAGGAAGTGGGCCATGGATCCCATACTATGCTCTGTTGCAACGGATAACCAGAGATATAAAAGAAGGTTCATGCCTGGTTACGAATTTGGAAGGTCTGAAGAGCACCTCATCCGCCCAAGTCTAAACACCTGGTCTCTTATGCCATTTACTTATTGATTTTGAAGAGTTTTGGGCGAAAGTCACATGAAATGGGAACGAATATCTCCGAGAAGGCGTCTATCTAATCATGCATGTCTCGGAGATGATTAATAAGCACACATAAAAGAAATAAAATAAGTGTCACCTGAGAATAATTAGGTTATGAATGTCATACCTAATTGGTGTCTAAGTTCTGATGTGCAAACACTTGCATGCTACAGCTAAAAGTATAAGGTCTGTACAAGAAAGTAAGAAAACACAGCAAAACACACAACACAAATCAACTCTACACAAGACTCGACACGACAAACCCTAAAACTCTAATGCAAGACTTGACTCTGACCAAGATGGCCATCCATCCCAGCTGCTCTACGTATCCCAGCCTCGGGAAGAATCACAATCAACATAGTTCGATGACCTATTCTAAACTACGATGCCTAACCATCTATAACCGCTATCCTAGACTCAATCCATTAGACTCAACTAGTTTTTAAAGCTTTTTGTACAATTATTTAAGTTCAAGTAAATTGTAATTTTTGGGACTCTCTATATGCCCTAACTAATGCAAGTTGATTAGCGTTAAGCTAATGCAGGTGAACCCTACATCCTATGTGTTGTGCATCCTAAGGAAAACCAAGGGCTGACTATATGCTTCCTAGTCTAGCCATCGGTTCGACTAAATGTCTAACCGACCAGGACTCGAGGCCTCCTAACTCTAGGGACACTCACACGACATGACACACCATATCAATACAAACAAGACAGCCTCCTAACTCTAAAACACCCCAAACGGCTAGGACAGACTTCTAACTCTAGGGGAAGATCTTTTTGAAAAAAAGGTTTTGAATAATTTTTGGAGGGTTTGAAATGTTTATTTTTAAAGGTTTGGCTGGACTTGGGATATGAATCACAAGCTGCACTACGTACCCTGTGGAAAGGGATCAAGCCAACGTAGTTCGGAAAAAGAATTTCCTAACTACTCTTAATGACTCAAGATTTTTAAGATTTTTGGTTTTTGAAATGTTTTTGTTATTTTTGACACAAGAGGACAGAATCCTATCATCATAAGGGGAGGACAGACTCCTGATATCCCGCAAAGGTTGGACATGATCCTATGCTTTGCGGGGGAAAAAGACAGAATCACGACTCTGCAAGGGTTGGACAACATCCTATATCTTGCAAGAGTGAATAAAAAAAAAATTGATTAGAGGTTGGAAAGAATCCTAACCCCTATGATGATATGACTGATTCATGAAAGACTGACTCTCTAACTAAGGACAGACTCCTATGCTAAAGGACTGACTCTCAAACTGGTGACTATAAGAGAGGTGCTAAAGAGACATGGCATGTCTCCTAGGGATGGACTTACTAATGAGACAAAGCTTGTCTCCAAAGGATATAACTTTATTTGCATGAGACATAGCTTGTCTCCCTGAGGGTAAGCTTTTCTACAAGACAAAGCATGTCTCTCTAAAATGGTGTGACTTTCTATGAGACAAAGCATGTCTCCTAACAAGATAAGACATTTCTGCACGAGACATAGCTTGTCTCCTAATAGGGGAAGACATTCATGTTGAGACATAGCTTGTCTCCCTAAAAGGGTTTGATTTTTCTGTTGAGACATAGCTTGTCTCTATAAAAGGATGATAACCACTCAAATAAATGAGACACGACCTGTCTCCTAAGAAGGCTCTAGATAGCTCCTTCATTGCTCTTGCAATGAATAGGGGAACCTAAGGTCTTAAGGGATATACATCTAAAAGACTTGGGCAAGTCTTTTAAATGAGAGAGGGGAGTGCTACTTGGACTGAGCAAGTCCACTAATAATGGGCATGGGCTAATGCCTTCATCGCCCTTGCAACGACCTATTTGTAGGATATGATACAGGTGATCAAGGTAAGGTGCTGTAAATGAAGATTTTAGAAGGTGAAAAGTCAGCACTTAAGAAATATGATTTGAACAAACACAGAATTTTTCCTTAGTAATCAATGAATCCCAAAGACAAATCATTAGCTAGAATAATAATAATAAAAAAAAACTAACCACTGAATTCTTATACATGTGATCCAAATAGACACATATGGAGCTATGAAGATAAACTTCCATCCAAAATTAATTCGGCCATTTAAAGGATAAGCATCCTAAAAATTTAACAAAATTCAGAATATTGTCAGATTGTATGTATTCATATTACCGAAACCATTCAATAAGCCTCTATAATGAAGGATAAACATCAAATTACTAGAGTATCATTAAATTATGCCTATTCATATGATGAGAACTATGCCTGCTTATATGATGAAAATCATTCAATATTTGACTATACATTCTCTGCTCATTTATATTTCAAAATTGCTAGGAACTGTAATAGCATTTGACTATGAGAAAGAAATGAATCTATACTACTATCTTAGCATGATAAGGGAACTGTCCATGGTCTCGTATGTAAAATGCTATCAGAACATTAAAAAAAATTGTTAAAAGTAATCTCTCAATAGTTCAAGTTCATGCAATAGTTCCACTGAATCATGATCTCAAGGACGAATCAAAATTAAATAAAAAGAATAAATTGATACATCTATAAGACTAATCTATTCACCTGAAATGCTTATACCAGTTCTATAATGAACAGGAAAGTTTGAAGGACAGATATCCTTGTTGTATACACATTCCAAAACTACCATTAGAATAATCATGATAACTTTATACATAATAACAATAAAATAAAAAATAATAGCACTCAAAACAACTGTACACCAGTGCAATCAAAAGATAACCTCAAAATCTGTATTTTCAATGTACCTTCAGTACTATAATATTTATACCGAATCATACAAATTTTTTCAGAGGTGTACAATACCGTAAAGATTTAAGAAGTATAAGAAACTATACTTATTTTCAATAAGTCCTCTGAGAACAAGACATTTATACTAATAATAATGGAACCAATATTTATATGTAAATGTTAGTTAAAGTAGTATTCTTATTGTTTGGTTTTCATGAAATAAGGTGACTTCATTTTACTCAACTGGTTTTCTTTGCTAAACCTTATTAAGAATAAAGAGAGTGCGGAAGATATGAATGGCATAGCATAAAATCTCCAAATCTATGAAAGATTGCTCATTACCTAACCTTGACACCAATACCTTATGCAACAAATTTATATTAGAGCTGATATCATCTTTAGAAAATAATATTGACAAAGTGCAAAAAAAAAAAAAAAAAAAAAAAAAATCTAGACATCTCTAAACATTTAGCTAAGAGGTCACGAATAGCTATGAAACCAGAGATTGAAGCCATTCAGGACATGAAATCATAATTTCCAGGTTACTCATAGAAATAAAAATAACCAATTTTTATAGATGAAAATCTCTATTTAAACTCATTCTATAAGATGTGCATTTATGTGCAATTATCAATTCAAATCTCTTAAACCTGAAATATTAGTATTAATATATGAAACTCCTTCATATTTTATCAGCACTAGACCTTTAACTTTCAGCCATACATTTAAACATTCTAAAAAAAATTGGTTTAGAATAATTATGAAGTAACAAGCAAGGTATAAATCAATTATGTACAGACCATAACTAAAAGGGAAATGATCTAAAATTACACTATATCTCTATTCAATATGCTTTAGTCAAAGCCTATACACATACTAGATTACATCAAATACACAGTGTGTAACCTTGTAGCATCAAGGATACTAGCTAAGATAAAGTATAAAGCAAGATATCATCATACTCACTGATGTTTATAAAAATTAGATGAAACTTTATAAAGCAAGATATCATATGATTACACCCCCTTTCAGCACTGTACAAATGATTAAAATTTCACCATAGTGTCTTTCCAACAGTCCACTTTGAAATCCAAATGAAATAAGGAGTTGAAAACAGGTTCAGACAGAGGAAATAATAAAAATACATTAGGTGCTCAAAATTTTAAAACTTTTGACATATTTCTTTACATGTATAGTCCTAGCTTGTCGATTGACTTTTAAATGGTAGTTGAAAAGTGTCTATCATTCTAGAAAGACTCAATTTAAAGATAAGTAAGGTGAGCTAATAACATGTACAGGCTACCATAATATTGACCCCAAAGACAGACATTGTATCTAAATGGTGTAAATCTCATCCTTAACATAATTTAAAACTTTGTTTCCTTGCTAATACAACTATTAAAATTCATGCTATGAGTATCTATGCAATTAGACTCTCAACTAGCTGACATAACACACACATACCTGTTCTCTATTTTTTTTTTTTTTATGAATCTAAAACGAAACACATCACACAATCTGTAAATAAAGCATTCTCATCATAGAATAAAAATAATAATAAAATATAAAAAACACTGAGAAGCCACAAGTAATACAACCTATAAATATACGCTCTAAATTTGCTGAGCTAGAGGCACTCAGGTCAGTAGAATTACAAGCATCAAACGAGAAATATCCTCAAAATTTTAATAACAAAACATGAGCCAATAATGTTATTTCCTTTAACTAGTTAATTAGCTACTAAATCAATAGAAATTAACCTTTTATTCATGGACTTTATGAGCGATTAACTTATGATATACTCAAAATTAGCAATCCATAACTAAAAAAAATCAGATCTAGAGCATTTCTCACTATCTTTCAGGGAATTAAATTAATCTTCATTGCAAATTTAAAGGAATAATGAGACTTACCTGCAACAGAGCTTTCAAACCTTTGCTTGAGAAATTCAAAGTCTGATCTTGTGTTCTTCTCTTCAAGATAATCTTTTAGGTGTGCACTCTCCTTCCAGAGATTGCTTGAGATGTAAATCCACCAGATCTAATGAAATCTTTGACAAAAGCTGATGCAAAGAAAATCAAAATTTGTCTAAAGCTTAGGCGTATTCACCGGGAAAGCTGACCGGAGAAGATGATTATGATCGGCGAAGACAGATCTTAAGTTAGGGTTAGGTTTTAAGAAAATGAATTTAGAGTTTCTGTAATGAGATTTGGAGAGAATAGCAAAGATCTAAGGCTTGTGCGGTCAGATCTATATGGAGATGAAGAGTTAGGGTTTCAAGTTTAGAAATTGAAAATTTTAGGACTTGTAAAGCAAATCTGAGAGAGCAAGATAGTGAAGTGAACAAAATAGCAATGGAGGAGAGTAGATCTGAGGTTTCTCAAATGAAAATAAAAGAGCTCAAAATTACGGCTCGAATCTTGCTATTGGTGTTAAATCATAAGTTTTTGGAAGAGATTTGAAAACAAAAATAGAAACAAGGGAAAAAGAAAGGATTAACTGGTTGGAGCTTGGCCGAAGTCCGACCGATGATCGACCGGAGAAAATGAAGGTAAGCTGAGAAAAGGAGGGTTTGGATTTTGAGAAAAGGTTTTCTCTCTTTCCTCTAATTTTTCAGATCTGGAAATCAGCTCCTCTGTAAACGATTTTTTTTTCATTTTTATAGGTAATATGAGGTGCTGATATTGGCACTCCAAAAATGATGGGTGCGCAGTTGAATCGTGTCCCATTCAGATTCGGATTGACACCGTTCCAGGATAAATTCGCCCCCCTCTCAGGATAAACTCACCTCCCTTTCTGGTTTATACTACGGCATTCCCTCGGCTCGTTCGCTAGGCAAACGCGCTCGGATTTCGACGAAATTTTATAGGGACCTTGGTGGGACCCTGACCTAGCTAAGGGTGAAGTTTGGGACCCTAGTTGATTGATTTGATTGGGTTTTGCTCAAACAAGAGAGATTTAGGGCACGGTCAAAATGGGGTGTCTACAGAAACCGAAACGTCCACATTTCCAAGACGATCGAAACTTAAATTAAAATTTAAAATCTTGCTCTTAAGCCTGGTTTGAAATTTCAACCGAAATCCAAATCCGGTCAACCTGAAATGGTATGAAATTTCTAACGAAATTTCGTTTTGCCTCGAAATTTTGTTCCAAAATTTAACTGAATTTTCAAGATTTCAATCGAAATCTCATTTCCCCCTGAAATCCCGTTCCGAAATTTAAGGAATATCCCAAAAAATATGGATTTTATCCATATTTAATATTATCCTGAAATTTCGGTCAAAATGAGTTAAAGTATCTTTTAAATTGATTTTTATGGATTTCGCCTAAAATCCGACTAAATCAATGAACGACTATTTTTCTCGTATAGAATTTTGACCTAAATTTCGGTAATTTAGGTTGAAATTTCGGGATAATATTAAATAATTATTAATATTATTTAATATTATCCTAGCCCTCTAATCGATATAGGCTGATCCTTCGGGATAATATTAAATAATTATTAATATTATCCTAGCCCTCCAATCGATATAGGCTGATCCTAACCCTCCAATCGATAGAGGTTTCCGTAATTGTTGTTCCTCTTGAGGTGCCCGAAATCCGTCAATATTTGCAAGTGTCCTGCATGAGTAATATAAAGTAGTTTGTTTCGTCATTGTCATATGTCTTTACCTCTTCTTGGTAATTTTTTTCGTAATTGTCATAGACAGGTACCCTGTGTCGGTACTTTTCGTATGTAGATTACGCCTTTACCCTAAAGAAAGTAGTTAATATCATAACTTATTATTAAAGAGAATAGGCATAATACAGCTGGGATATAGATGGGATTTTTGGCAAAGGGTGGAAGAACTTAACCCACTATTCCGCCTTTATATATAATAGTTAGGTTTCTATTTGTTTAACTGTTCTTTTGAGGAGAAATGTTATTTATTTTTGGAGTTCTTTTTGGGAACAAGACCATGTTAGTCTTCTCATTATACTATGAAAGGCCATACAAACACATAAAGGTCGTCCGATGGAAGTACCGCCCTTTGATATTTAATCCAACAACAGCTGTTGGATCAAATATCAAGGATGGGATGGTGAATAGGTGTTTCTACTCATTTCATCGTATAATTTCTCCTCTTTCAGAACCCAAAAACTGGCTTTTAACAGGAAGAAGGGCTTATCATTCAATGATTCAATGCACAGGTAAGGCCTAGTCTAAGGCCCACTTTGGATACCTTACATGCAAGTGGTTTTAACTCTAAACATGATTATCTATAAGTAATTGTAGTAGTCTTAGAAATGATCTAGTTAATGGCTTCCAAAGCTGCGTCAGGTTCTACATCCATTGGAATTTCAAATGCCGACATTTGTTGCTTTCTTGTTTAGTTGCTAATATTAGATTGAAATTTTAGGAGACTCCCAATTTCACACATAATGACTGCTTATTTGGGCAATGTGGCGCCACTTAGGGGTGTAAGTTTGGCCCTGTGAACCCTGGCCCGCCCTGAGCCTGAACAGGATCAGGGTTGGAAAATCCGACCCTGAGAGGCGGGTTTGGGTGCATTTTTTAGGCCCTGACTCAGGGTCGGGTCAGGCACAGGGTTGATATCCCGGGCCAATCCGACCCGACCCTGTTTACACTTTACCCCTAACCCACCCTGGCCTGGCTCGGCCCTGAGTCTATTTTACACTTTACCCCTGACCTGGAAATGAATATTTGATGATCTGGGAAATGAATATTGAACACAGCTATGAGAAAAAACATTATGAGTCACTTTGAGGGAAAAAAGCTTGACCTTGCAAAGCCACTGCATTTGATGATAGAACAAAGACATCAAATTGAAACTCCCAAACCTGTACTGTATATGAGCTAAAAGATACAACTAGATGAAGGATGCAACATGAATAAAATAACATTTCTCACTAAACTCATAGTGACTAGTGACAAATTCATGAATTGAAGAAAATGGGCCCTTTTAACTCAGTGGTAGAGTAATGCCATGGTAAAGCATAAGTCATCGGTTCAAATCCGATAAAGGGCTTTGGGAGGTATCGGGAAGGAATTGGAATGTAATAATATTGATTCATACAGAAGAAATGGTTCTCTATTGATTCAAACACTGTACCTATCCTTATTAGATTAGCTAAAGCTTACTTGTTCCTGTTCATTCCTATCACAACTTCTTGATAATGGGATCGGCGGGCAACCAATGAGGGATGATCATAATAAAGTTTACAAGTCGTTTTTAGATGTAATTGAAGGCAAATAGGGAAAATTTCGTGAGACTCGCCATTCACGTTATCAAATGGAATCATTGATAACCACTTGTACTACTGCAACACTGCTCCTCATATTTTTTTCTTAGAGAATTATTATAGTGAGAATAAGATCATGCACCATATAACTACACCATATTGTATAGTATAAGATTTTGGGACGTGGTATTTATCTAACTCTTAGGTGGGATTAAGAAGAATTGATATTTTATATGCTGTGTAGCTATGTAGTTTAGCATTTTTCAAAAAAGAATTGTATGCCCATTACTGTTTGGGGCACAACCATCAAATGGATGGTTTGGATCATCCTATGGTGTGGGTTGTAGTCCCTTATTTTTCCAAAAGAGGGTATTTGCACTAGGGTCAATCAGGGTCGACCCGACCCAATCAGGGTGGGTCAGAGCTGCGCCGAGCCCTGCAGCGCGGGCATTGGGTTGAGGATTCTTAGGCCCTGATCAAGGTCAAGGTGGGTCAGGGCCAAGAAATTAGGATCCAGGGTTGGGCTAGGGTTTTGAAAAACCCGACCCAACCCGACCCTGTTGCAGCCCTACCGCTGCCACTCATGTTCAAATTCAAATTCAAATCCAAATCAAATCAAATTCTACAAAAGGTAGATTTTTGGTAGAAGAGTAGTAAAAAAGGTACTCTCTCCTTTCTCTTTCTTATCTCTCTTATTCTTTTATATTGGTAATGAGACACCTATTTTTTCCACTACTATACTACCATTAGACAAATCAAATGCTTGTCTCCACCCTTTTGAATTCTTAATCGATGGGTCTTTGAGGGCCTTGAATTCAATTGCCCAATCCCAATCCTCTCATTTTCCACACCCTATGCTTCCCCCTAGTCTACGTGAATAGTAGATTCAAACTAAATTCCATTCCTCTCGCGTTCTTCCTGAATTCGGTTCTGTTTGGTTAGATGAGATTTTAGTGGAAGTAGTAGTCAACAAGGAGGTGACAAGGGTGGGATATGTGTAGACTTGTCTAGGCTCTGTTTGGTTGCTTTTGGGTGTTGGGGTTTGGGTGGAATTAAAAGTCAAACTGGATTTGGGTGGGATGTCAGTCAAAAAGGAGAAAGCTGGCATCTTTGAAAAGTGGTGTTTGGTTGTAAAGGCAAAAGGTGGAAGTTTGCTGGAAATGACAGACATTCCTGCATTTGGTTGCAAGAATATGTTGAGGAGAGGTGTGGGAAAGTTCTAAAAGTGGCATTTGGTTGACGAAATTTGTAGAGGAGCTTGGAGGAGAAGTTGTAAAAGTTGCATTTGGTTGGTTGAATATAGGTGGGAGAGTATTCAATGTTATATTTATTTTCAGTGCTTGGGCTTGGTTATATGAAAAAAATATCGGCCACACTAGAGGATGATCCAGGCCGTCCAGTTGATGGGCCACACCATAAATAGGTTGTATGTTATGCCCAATAATTCATTTGTATAGGACAATCCTAGCCCTCCCATCTATAAATGAATAACATATGATGGAAAGTTGGAAACGTATTAAAAATGCATCGGACGGCTACGATCATCCTATGAATTAAAAGTTTTGGCGGGAACCTATTTACGCTTTGGCCCATCAAATGGACGGTTTCGATCATCCTGGCCCATGAAATGGACATTTTAGAGAGGACAACAATAACTTTTCAATGTTATGTTTATTTTCAGCAAATGGGGTTGCCCAATAATTCATTTGTATAGGATGAACCTAGCCCTCCCATCTAAATTGTTTTATGATGTTTCCTGGGTCCTGGGGATGCCCCTGTTT
The DNA here is from genome assembly GCF_043159265.1 of Tasmannia lanceolata. NCBI lineage: Eukaryota > Viridiplantae > Streptophyta > Magnoliopsida > Canellales > Winteraceae > Tasmannia > Tasmannia lanceolata. Next base: position 31,231,673 of record NW_027518689.1, read on the forward strand.
GTTGGCCACAACCAATCTTATTATTTGCCCCTCCTTCATCAAATTCCTCACACCGTTTGGATGATGCCTCTTGTCACGTGTTTGTTGTCCTACATGTAGATGCATTTTTTTTGTTGATCTCAAAAACATATTTTGTTGTCCCCATGGGGTACGAACTACTTAAGTTGTGGAGTGCAGTGGGCTTCCTTTGTCTCAATAACATTTGATACACCTGTATCTCTTCAATGGATGATTCACGCCAAGATCAGAAAAAGTACAAACATCACCCAGTTGATGCAACTGAAATTCAATAATACCATCTGCAGTTAGATTATATAGTAATAGATGGAACAGAGAAAAGCACACAAATTCAACTGCAAATGATTTCCATACAAACCCAAGTGTATTTACCATTCCAAGATTAAAAAAATAACAACTAGTAAAGCTAAAACCCACGATGCAAAATAAGATCCGTGACTAGGATCATAAAGTTTATAGAAGCGAACACAATACAACACCTAATATCAGAGAATAAAACATACTACAACTGCCTGATGCAAGAGCAAAGCTGTCATTCAAAGGTGATATTCCTCCACTGTAGCTGATCCTTCTGTAACAAACAACACAGTTCAACCTAAGTTGTAGAGGAACTGGTCACAACAGAACTTGTTGAAGCTTGGGAATCCGCATGAATGTTCGTATCTTCTTTTATATGTTTTGTACGGCCACTAATGCCATGGAAAAACGCATTAAAGTCAGCTTCTGCCTCCTCCCTACTCCTATAGGAATGAAAGCACGCTCCACTATACCCATTAACTTGAACATGACAGTGTTGCCAACTGTCATAAACGCCTACTTGCCTTCCCTTAAAAACCACATAGAACTTGTTTTTCGCCATTAACCTGCAGAAATTCACATAGAACATTGAAGTACTACTACATTAGTTGAAGTGCAGCCATGAAGATGAATGTTGGATCAAGTAGAAATAATAGTAGCAATGGTGAAGAAAGATGAACTTTTGTTGGGAGTAGATATTTGTATATCATTTTGATGTGTTTTTATTGAATTGAGCTGTGGATAATGCCAACCGTAGATACTAAAGAACAGTATAACAGTAGAACTGATCAACGAATAAAATCTAATATTTCTAACAGACCATTTCATATGTAAAGGCTATAACATTTGCAATCTATTGAATTATGTGCTATTCATTTTGCTATATTTTCTCGCTTAGAATGCATAATTGCAAGCAAAAACCCAATCCGAAAACTGTTATTTCATACCCATTCCTGACTGTACAACCATCCCCGTCCTTGCTTATTGCTTCTGGTAACTAAAGATGTAGCTTGAGTTTAGGAGGTGAATGTCATTCACTAATATCACACTCTTCATTACTAGACCAAGCTAATAGGTGGGCATTAAAACAAACATGTCATGTGCACATTAACTTGCAAAATACAATGAGCTTAATACTGGTAGTAACAGGTCACCTTTTAGAGCATCAAATTCAAAGCTCCTTTTAATTGGATCTGATTGAGAAATTAAATAACCACAAGTGCACGGATCGTGTAAATACGGGTCGAACTCAGGGAAGAGAAATCTAGTTGTCAATCCTATTCTTGTACCGATTAGAATACTAGCTACGATATTATGTTGCCTGGAATGGACTCAGGATTTCCGTGGACTTGACCTCGGAGCCAACACTATATATAAGCGTATATTCTAATCAATCTAAGAATCAAATTTAACTAAGATCTTTTTGATTTAAAATCCTAATTTAGGCAAAGTGTACCAAGGTTCTAATGATCTCTTTTAACTACTTATCTAATTTAATTAGAAAACTAAAATTCTAAGAGCCTAAGTTAATTGGAAAATTACAAAAGTAATTTGGAATAGTGTAAAAACCTTAAATCAATATAAAAGATTACTTAGGGTTAGAATCCACCATGGGTTTAGATTAAATTGATTAATTAAAATAATTTTTGTGTATTGAATTGTATATTTGATAATTAGTCTATGGAAAATAAGATCAATGGATGTCATTGCCCATGAGTAATTTATCAAAGACACACTCCAATTTTAAAGGCTATATAACTATTTATAATGTTCATAGCAATCACTCATACGAAAGGGGAAAGCCAATGGCATGAATGATTGGTATGCAACAATTATAAACCATTAATTTCATACCATTAAATTTAATTAAAAACCTTTCTCATTCCCCATGATTTCATCTAAACCCTAAGTATATAGGATTTAGTTGCTCATGAAGAAAGTCAAAGAAACAAAAATAAAAAGTAGAAAGAAGAGAATTGCCATTAAAAACTTGAAAAGGAAAAATAAAACAAAAAGAACTCTTCTTTAATTGAAATTGAAAGCAAAGATACATCAAATTGTAATTTAAAATAAAGAGCAAAATAAGAAAAACTTATTCTTTTTCTCCTTCAATGGTTGAATCATTGTCCTCCTTCAAGCCTTGATCGGATTCCTCTCGTCGATACGAGTCCAACGGATCCGACCTCGCGCGAATCGGAGCCAAAACGAAGAAGTTATGGTCCGTTGAAGTTTTAGAAAAAAAATAAAAAAACGGCTGAAGACGCGATGAGACGAGACGAGATTAAAAATTCAAGAAGATGGGAGAGAGTTCAAGAGAGATTGATACATAGATTTTGGGTGAGAAGGGTTGCTAAATTAAGTGATTGAAAAAGATGTAAGGTGGAGATTAAAAAGCTAATCTTAGGAAACAAATGAAATGACAAGATTAAGGCTTAAATGGGCTTTCTATATCTCTTCTAAAAAACACATGGGTTACTTTCCTTCTTCTTTTTTTTCTTTCCAAATGTTTGTCTAAAACCTTCTAATTATTTTGTCAAGCAACTTTCTGAATGGTAGAAAAATAATGGAAAGTTTCCAAGTTGAGGAATATGTGCATGAAAGGACCAAATTGTCCCTATCTTTCGAATGAATTGCAACCATGCCATATACTTTCGCAAATGGCAAATCTACCCTTCCTTTGTAATGCACATAAATAACAAATAATTCCCTTCTCCTCTCTTGATCATTTCAATCTCAACCATTGGAATTAAGATCCTTTCTCTTCTCTTGTTTTTCATCATCCATCCTTGAAATTTCATCTTTCAAAGCAAAGTAAGGGGGTGTGGCATTATCAATTTGATCCTACTAAAGCATCATGCCAATTCGGCTAACTAAGGCATCTTGGAACTTTGGATTCTCATGGCAATTGGTCATTTCTTCACTATTTTCATATGTTAAGCTCAATTTCCTTCATAATTCCAATAAAAACCTTGAAACAACAAAAACAACAAAAATACCTTAGTAGCACCGCTTAAAATATAAAATATACATGCATCCTACCACTTTCATTCACACATAAATGTGTTCATCAAATTCCCCTATACTTGAGCTTTGCTTGTCCTCAAGCAAATAAGAAGAAAATAAAGAAAAATAGAAACAAAATAAAATCCTAACTCATTTTCGTAGGAATCACGATTGCACTTAGCATGTGCAACAAGCTTTTAAACCCCTAGGTTACCCTAGTGGACGAGTTGTGTCTCGTGAGTGTTTGCAGTGAATATACACACAAAATTCCAAAAATTTAACTTTCTAAAAATAAAACTTTCTTTTACAAATCCAAAATATAGAATAAAGCCAAAGATTTCTGATTCTTTTTTCTTTGATAAATTACTCAAAATAGAAGAACAGAAATACCCTCATACTTAAACTTTGCATCCTATTCCAAGTTGGAAAATTAAAAAGATATTTTAATCAAGGAATCCTCTTTTGAATTTGTCCTACTTTGCTCCCTTAAAATTGCCTCTAATGTAATCGTACCATAAAAGAAATTTGATTTCGAAACTTAATAGAAAAATTGCAATCTATATGGTCCACCATCATTTCCACTTTTCCATTACTTTCTAATAATAGAACTCACTTTTTGTATTCCTCTACTGCTTTTGGCGTGAATGACATGCAGGGCATGCACCAGACACCCAGGCTACTAAGCAGTGTCCGACTAATCTTTGATTTGCATCTATCATAGACATTGATGCATATGAGTTCAAGTTTTACCTTTGATTACGTGCAATGCTTTGATTTATTAAGCTTTCTAATTGACCCATGTATGGAGTTTTTAGTCAGTTGCTCTAAAGCCAGTTGGCTTTAAGGAACTAGGTATAAAAACCCTTCAAACTTAATAACTCAGGTCAAAAAGGCTACAAATCAAAACTATAATCAAGAAGCAAACTTTCTAAAAATAATTCTTTCTTTCTTTTGTTTCAACATTTCTTTCCTTTTTAACCATACCATATAAAAAGCAAGTTTCTATTTCTATTTCTTAATCAAATCTTTTTAAAAGAAAGATTCCAAAAGAAAACAAAACTAAGAAAGGAAAGTATTCTTTCTAATTTTTAAATTCCAAAATTAAAATATCCACTAACTTTCTTTCTTAAAATAGAAAAACAACTTTCCTTTTAAGAATACCAAGTTCTTTCTAATTTGAGAAAAATACCAAAAACAAAAGGAAAAGAAAATTTCTAACTTTAACTATAGAAAAGATTAGAAAAGAAAGTTTCCAAAAGCTACCCCCCCATACTTAAATCTTGCAGTGTCCTCAATGCATGCAAAAATAGAAATAAAAACAAGGACAATGAAGAGAGAGGCGCACCTGATATGATCAAGAAAACATGAAATAAAGAGGCTCATGGAGACCCATAACCTCTTCCAAATTCTCATATTGTATTTCAATGTAGGCTTTTGATCTACGAAGGGCAACTTTTGGATGGCTTCCTTCATCACAGGATTAGCCTTTCTTTGGGGTTCCCTTGAAGGTTTGGAACCCTCAATGAATTCTATGTGGGGTTGCTCAATAGAAGGACTCATTCCTTTGATATCGGCCATTATCCAATCAATGGCTTCTCTATTAGCTTTTAACAAGTTAAATAACTCTTCCTCTTCACTTGAGGTTAGATCCGCCATTAATTCAGGAAAAGTTTGAATTTCATCTATAACTCCATATTTTGGATTTGAAGGCAAAGGCTTCAAATCTAACCGTGTGGCCTCTTCAATGAATGGCTTAGGAAGGGATGTAAATATGGGTCCTCTTGGCTCTATTTGATGGATGCTAAGAGCATCAGAAAAGAAGTCTCCCCCTCCTACATCTCCCAATTCTTCCGAGCATTCTTGAAAACTTGCATCAAAATCGATTTCAAAATTAGTTTCTATATCGTCACGAAATAAATGCAACATATTGATTTCTTCATGTAATTTTAGTTGCTTACCTAGCCTAAATATATTAAAATTTACAGATGTGTTGCCAAAAGATAATTTCATTAGGCCATTCCTACAATTAATTAAAGCGTTGCTAGTAGCAAGGAAAGGCCTACCAAGGATGATAGGAATTTGATCATTGATATTAGCAACGGGTTTTGTATCTAGCACAACAAAATCAACGGGAAATAGAAAATCTCCTACTTTAACTAATACATCCTCAACCATCCCTTTGGGTGTCTTAATTGATCTATCTGCCAATTGGAGAGTGACAGTGGTTGGTTTGAGGTCTCCTAATCCTAGTTGCTTAAATACAGAAAAAGGCAAAAGATTTACACTTGCACCCAAATCCAAAAGAGCATGTTCAATATTTGTGTTACCAATAGTGCAAGAAATAGTAGGACATCCTGGATCCTTATACTTAGCTACCATTTGTTGAGACAAGATGGAACTTATGTTTGCGGCCAAGAAAGCCTTCTTGGGCACATTAGTTTGGCGCTTTTGTGTGCACAAATCTTTCAACACTTTGGCATAAGTAGGAACCTGAGAAATCGCATATAATAAAGGAATGTTAATTTTAACTTGTTTAAACACATTTAAAATTTTATCTATGGCATCCACCTTCTTATTATTAGCAAGTCTCCTTGGAAAAGGAGCTTTAGGCACATACTCCTTTTCAGGTGGAGAAACTTCCTGCTCTTCACTTACCTGTTCGGGTTCCGCAATCGAGCCTGTTGGAGGGGAGTCGTTTCTTACCTCTTTGGATGTATCTTGTATATCTATAGAAGGTTTAGATCTGACCTCCTCCTTGGGGTAATATCTTCCACTCCTTAAAGCATATACGGCATTACATTGGTTGGAGGGCTCTTGCTGCGATAAACTAGATTGCATGGCATTCAACTGATTCACCTGTGGTTGTTGATTCCCATTCATGGCCATATTCTTTGGGTTAGGAATGAGTTGACTTGGCATCTTTCCTTTTTCCCTTTCACTTAGGGCCGTAGCGAGTTGGGAGATTTGCTTCTCCAAGTTGTGTTGGCTAGTCATGAAGGTATTAGTGAGGAGTTCTATGCTCTTCTCTAAAGATACAATTCGTGCCGACTCCCCTTGTTTTTGAAAATCTGGAGGGGCTGATTTGGAACATTATTTAAAATGGGGTTTTGAAAAGTAGGAGGAGAAGGTGATGGCCGAACAAAAGTGGGAGGGAAGGTGGGCCTAGGTTGGCCGAATTGGCCTTGGCCTTGGAAATTAGATGGCCCATCTTGACTCCAAGAAAAGTTAGGATGATTTCTCCATCCCGGATTATAAGTACTAGAATAAGGATTATTAGCCTAAAAAGCACTCACATTCTCATTAGAATTACCAAATTTAGCAAGAGTTGGATACTCTTCCATGACTGTGGAACCCAATCCGAGAGGGGCGGGGGGACGTGCCCCCACGCGAGTCTCGGGATCATCCACGTGAAGGAGAGCTCCGCCAAAGAACTCTCGAAAGAGTGCCCCTCACAACATGAGCAGCGATGTGAAGTGAGATACCTCTCGATTCGGGGACTAGCCCGGATTCGAGACGCACCTTAAACAAAGAAAGAGTCGCCATCCAAGGAAGTAGGCCCTGGATCCCATGCTGTGCTCTGTCGCAACAGATAACCAGAGATATATAAAAGGTCCGTGCCTGATGACGAATGGGGAAGGGATTAGGCGCCCCCAATTCGCCCAAGTGCGAGCACCTGGTCTCTTATGCCATTTATTATTAATTTTGAAGAATTTTGGGCGAAAATCACGCGAAATGGGAACGAAGATCTCCGAGATAACGTCTATCTAATCATGCATGTCTCGGAGATGAATAAGAAGCACAAAAAGGAAATGAAAGATGTCACCTAAGAATAGCTAGATTATGAGTGCCATGCCTAATTGGTGTCTAAGTTCTGGTGGGCACACACATGCATGCTACATCTAAAGGTATAGGATCTGTACATGAAAGTAAGAAAACACAGCAAAACATACAGCACAACCAATGACTCGACACGACACACCCTAAACTCTAAGGTGATAATTGACTCGGACCAAGATGGCCATCCATCTTAGCTGCACTACGTATCCCGGCCTCGGGAAGAATCAGAGCCAACGTAGTTCGGCGACCTATGCTAAACTACAATGCCTAACCCTCTAGAACCGCTATCCTAGACTCGATTAACTAGACCCGACTAGTTTTTAAAGCTTCTTGCGACATTACTTAAGTTCAAGTGTATGGTGATTTTTAGGACTCCCTGTATGCCCTAACTAATGCCAGTGAACCCTACACCCTAGGTGTGACTAGGCTGTGTGTCCTAAGGAAAACCGTGGGCTATCTAAGCGCGTTCTAGTCTAGCCATCGGCTCGACTAAGTGTCTAACCGACCACGACCTGAGGCCTCCTAACTCTAGGGACACTCACACGACCGGACATGACAAAGCAACACAATCAGGACAGACTCCCCACTCTACGACACCCCCAAACGCCTAGGACTGACTCCTAACTCTATGGGAGGACCTTTTGAAAATTGTTGATAAAGTTATTTTGAAGAATTTTTGTAGTTTTGGAAGGTTTTGAAGTTGTGAAAGTTATGAAGTTGTGGGAAATATTTGCAAAATGGTGACTGAACTCAGGATGTCAGCAGCACGCCTGAGCTGCCTACGTACCCCTCAGCTAGGGATCAAGCCATCCGTAGTTCGGACTGGTGTCTTCCTAACTACACTCTAATGACTCGAGATTTTTGAGATTTTTGATTTTTCAGATGTTTTTGATTTTTTCGACACAAGAGGACGGAATCCTATCATCACAAGGGGAGGACAGACTCCTGATATCCCGCAAAGGTTGGACAGCATCCTATGCTTTGCGGGGGGGAATGAACAGAATAACAACTCTGCAAGGGTTGGACAGCATCCTATACCCTGCAGGAGCGGATAAAAATCACATGACTTGATGAGGGGATGGACAGAATCCTAACCCCTATGATGATAGGACAGGCTCCTGAAAGACTGAAGGACTGACTCCTATGCTGAAGACTGACTCTGAAAAGGAAGAAATCTCCTAACCTGCAAAAACTCTAAGGCAGGAAGGAAAGGGGGTACGCATATGTGAATCGAGACATGCAAAGAAGCTTCGATAGCATTTCAACATGTGGTCCACAGGAGAAAGCAAGCTTTCGCTGCGATGCCACTCATGACCCAATACAAATTAACCTCTCATGTCTCAGGCGGCCAAAAGAGCAATATAATCTTGCAAATTATTAAAGCATTGTACTAAGAAGTAAGGAGGCAGGATAATTTTGTGAATTGTTAAAGCGTAGAACTGTTAATATTTTAAAACAGGGGAAAAGCAGTCCCTTGTTGCCGCTCCATGGGGATAATATCCCTGCAACCACAGTCTCACAGTCGGACTACCTCATTTTGTATTTCATCCATTAGCACAGCCATGAGGGATTACCTCCATACTTCCAAATATAGGGGCTCTAATGAACCAATTTAAGTAAGAATGACAAAACAATTTTGTGATGCTACTGAAACTTGTTAGTGTTAATATCACAAGCTCTAAGGCATTGATATGGGCACTGACATGTCTCGACAGCCACACTAAATCCTTCATGCCCCCTTTTATTACATTAGAAGTCACCAAAATTCTCAGCCAATTTGAATGAGAAAGACAAGCTACTACGAAAATTGTAAAGGGATTGGAGAATAGGCACCCCCAACTACTAGCAGTGAGAATTAGAGACTGGATCAGTGGTATGATCTGACCCTCTAAGCTGCAAAGATTCTGTAAGAACATGAGTAGTAGAGAGAGACCAAACTACTAGTATTCCCAAAGAAATTGCAGACACTGATTTCATTAAACCACTTATATTTGCATTCCAAATATAGACCGAGGAAGAAGATGGACATTACCTGTATTGCTGTCTGAAGTAGACTTGAGATTGATTCCGAAAAAATTCTTCGCCAACGCCACGCAAGACAGCCGATCCAACAGTGAACCCCACGCCACCCTCCTCTGCGACTCCCTCTCTTCCTATGCTCTTTCTCTCCCCCTCTGTATTTTCTCCACTTATTATTATTATTTGCTTTCTTCTTTTTTTATTTTTACTCTTTTATTTTTAGAATAAAGATCCCAAAACCAGAGAAGAAGCTGAGATGGTGGCTTGGAGAAGGGATTCGAAGCTGAGGGCCGAAATGGGTTTTGTGAGAAAAATAGAAAGAAAAATGGGTTTGGACTTAAACAAATCTTGGTTGGATTTGGGAATGAAGCTGGACGGAGAAGGATTATGACCGGAGAAAATGGAGGGTTTTACAGATATGGGTTTGAGTGAAAAGAGAAAAGAAGAAAAAAAATGGTGGAGGTAGGTGGTTGGGGCGAAACTGAAGAGGGAGGAGGGTTTGGGATGTAGGGATAAGGATTACAGGGGGTTGGTGGTGGTGATGGCCTCGGATTCGCCGGATTTCATGGCCGTGGGATTGCCGGAGTTGGAGGAAGGGGATGATAATCGAAATGGGTTTTGAGAGGTGCAGATGGTGGAAATGGGTGGAGAAGAAATGGGGTTGGGGATGATGGCTCGGTGGAGGAGTGGCCGGAGTAATGTTGCCGGATTCCGGCAAGGTTGCCGGAGCACCCTCTCTCTCTCTCTCTCTCTCTCTCTCTCTCTCTCTCGGTTTTCTCTTCTTTCTTTCTTTTTTTTTTTGGATGAGGGAGAAGATGGTGGAATGGAAGAAGGCCGGCCGGATTCCGACGATAACCGCCGGAGAAGATGAATGGTTTGGTTTTTGAAATGGGTTTTTTTTTTTTTTTTTTGAGATGGGTTTGGGTAGAAAAAGATGATGGTGGATGTAAAGGAGATGGTTTAGATCGGGTTTGAGATGGTCTGTGGAGATGGTGGAATGATATGGGTTTCAACAGGGTTCGCCGGATTTTTGGTGAGGATGACCGGAGAGGATGGCTCCTCGAAACCCCTTTCTCCTCTCTTTTCTGCTGCTCTCTCTCTTTCTTTCACCCTCTATTGCTCTCTCCTCTGCTCTCTCTGTGCGGGTGTGGCTAAGATTTGGAGGTGATGGCTGTGATGAAATCAAAGAATATGAAGATGAAAAATGGGTTTGAGAATGGTCGGATTCCGGCAGATCTTGCCGGAATCAATGGAGGAAATGGTGATTGTGGGTGAAAGGAAGAAGATGGCGGTGGTTAGCAATGGTGAGGATGGATGGCTGATGAAGAAGGTGGGGTTTGGTGGGTCGCCGGAGGAGTGGCCGGAGGAGAGAAAAATGGTGAGGGTGGTGGCGGCCGGTTGCCGGAAAAGAGTGGATGGCCGGCGGCTTTTCTTCCTCCTCCCTCTCTCTGTTTTTGATTTTTGCAAAGAAAATGAGGCCTCCCTTTTCGAACCCTAAATCGTGGCATATAAGGGAAAATGCAAAATTTTCTCCTCCCCCCCGCCTTCCGTGGACAGCCGCCCCAAGTGTATTTTTTGACAATTTTTAACCCCAAAAGGGGGTGGCTGATTGGAAGACAAGGGTAGGAAAGTTCTTCTCTTCAAACGATCCTGATCATTCGATTTGATCCAAGGGCCATTAGGGTTTGCTTACACCCTAAGTATTGTTGGAATTCCAAAATTGCCCCTCTAAAGATGAGAAATCACAATTTTACCAACAAAATATCTTGTCTTTTTTTTAGAAAAAGGGGGGGGGGATATCCACACAACCATGCCTTGATAATTCACCCTACTACGACCCAGCTTTGATTATCGCACATACTTCGCCTGTCTTATTCTTCATTTTTCGCCCGATTGCCCTGAAATTTTGCAGAGGGATTCTCGAGAATACTAACAACCTCATGGGGAATTTGTACCCAGGAATATACGTAATAAGGTGCTCCAAGACTCGAACCTTCTTCTCATTTTGGACCCAGCCCCTCAGGAATTTCGAGATTAATTTCGGGACATCTGGGGACTCAAAATTCGGGAATTCTATTCAATTTTGGGGACTTTAGGGCCTTGTCAAAATGGGGTGTCTACAGATGCCCCTCTTTGGCCGAGTGTGCTTGTCGCACGGAAGCCAAAGCCGAGCAGACAACACATTTTGACTGACCCAAGATTTCGAACGGAAGTGATGCAAAGGGCGTGACGAGATGGATTGACGAGACAGATTCTCATCGAGAGGGAATGATAAGATGGATTGACGAGACAGAATCTCGAAAAGAAAACTAAGATGGACTCTCAAGGGGAAGTGAAGCAGACTCTCACAAATTGTAGAATGGAATGAGTAGACAGCATCTAATTAAGCCACTCAGGGATTTGGAGATTGTAAAGCGGAATGATTAGACAGCATCATGATCAAACCTAAATTGGGATCTGAGAAGACAGCATCTTGACAGATGAACAAAGCGGAATGTTAGACAGCATCATGATCATTCCTAAATTGGGATCTGAGAAGACAGCATCTTGACAGATGAACACAGCGGAACGATTAGACAGCATCATGATCAAACCTGAATGGGATCTGAGAAGACAGCATCTTGACAGATGAACACAGCGGAATGATTAGACAGCATCATGATCAAACCTGAATTGGGATCTGAGAAGACAGCATCTTGACAGATGAACACAGCGGAATGATTAGACAGCATCATGATCAAACCTGAATGGGATCTGAGAAGACAGCATCTTGACAGATGAACACAGAGGAATGATTAGACAGCATCATGATCAAACCTGAATTGGGATCTGAGAAGACAGCATCTTGACAGATGAACACAGCGGAATGATTAGACAGCATCATGATCAAACCTGAATTGGGATCTGAGAAGATAGCATCTTGACAGATGAACACAGCGGAATGATTAGACAGCATCATGATCAAACCTGAATGGGGATCTGAGAAGACAGCATCTTGACAGATGAACACAGCGGAATGATTAGACAGCATCATGATCAAACCTGAATTTAGGATCCGAGAAGACAGCGTCTTGACAGATGAACAAGGCGGAATGATTAGACAGCATCATGATCAAACCTGAATTAAGATCTGAGAAGACAGCATCTTGACAGATCGACAAGGCGGAATGATTAGACAGCATCATGATCAAACCCATTTGAAACCATTTGAAAATTTGATTCGAAAGACGTGTTCAAGTTTCTCAAATCTTGATTCGTTAAAACTGATATCTCAAACATCAATGCATGCTAGTTATCTTTTATGGTCTGACTTTCGTCAGAACATAAAAGATGCCCCTAGTATAATTTCACTTCCAGTTCAGGAGTCTTAACAAAACTCAAACAGATTTAAGCTTTCTTTTATGAAACTTGGGTTACAAAGATTTTGAAGGTACAAGAGACTGACTCTTGCTGAAAGGTCTACCACACTTATGCCAATTGCAGGGGCTCCGGGCCTCAAAGGCTTTCAAAATGCACAAGAGACTGATTCAGCCTGAAACACTTTCAATTTCCTACCAGCTGTCAGAATTTCTGGTTGCACTGGTTTTCAACCTCCAAGCAGACTGATTCTGCTTGACATATCTTCAACCTCCTGCCTGCTGCAGAAATTTCAAATGGGCCTGAGGGCTTGCCGCGCTTCTAGACCATGTATATGTCATTTCGCCTTCTGGAGATGCGACCACCTGTTACCCCAGCGTTTGAAAGGATACTGGACCCAAACAGGTCAACTTGGGACACACCTGACCCGACTGAGTAGATGACTTTGACTTGACAAGAATGATCTTGACAACTGCTTGACGAAGGACTTTTGGTGAGTACACAACCGAGTTACAAGACTGACTTTCAGGAAAGACCGAATCTGCTTCTTAATTTGATAACTGTTTTAAGAGGGTACAGCTTACCACTCTCGGAACTCTTTGAATACCGCGTTTTAAGGTGATTTCGCCTCTTTCTAGTATTTAGTCATGGTTATTATACCCTTTGGGTTGCTCGGTTTTAACCCCTAGCTTAGAGGAATATCAAAGGAAGCCTTGCCGGCACTATTCAGACCTTGAAGTGATGCCGATACAGGTATGAAAGCCTTGCTAGCTCCTGAAATTTAGTCCTTTACGAGAAGTCACTGCCATGACCAGACTGCCCCTTTTGGGTTTTCAATCTGGCGGACCGCTTGCCTTAATTTTTGCCTGGACTGCCTGCCCTTGCAGGTTTTCCATCCAGCAGGCTCCGCACCCTGATTTTTGCCTAAGCCGCCCTTTCGGGTTTTCAACTTAGCGGGCGAACGACCCTAACTTTTGACGAGACCGCCCTTTCGGGTTTTCAGTCTAACAGGTCTAAGACTCCATTATTATTTTTTTTCTTTTTCTGTTTCTCCACAAACATTTGCCTTATCACACCAGGAGGACTTCTAGATGGGTTAGGGTTTGAAAGAACTGGATCAGGGTGTTTGCATTGACTGGACCGAATCTGGACCCTTCCAGATAGCCTACGTACCTCCAAAGAGTGAGGATCAGGTCCGCGTAGTTCGCCTTTTGGGGACTTTGGGTTGAGATTGTTTTGATTTGACTTTTTTTTTTTTTTCTTTTGAAAGTTCTCTCCCCTTTTTTTTTCTTTTCAACCGTTTTGAAAGATTTGACCGAACCCGACGTTGTCAAGTTGCCTACGTACCCTGTGGAAAGGGATCAGGTCATGGCGTAGTTCAGGCTTTGCATCTTTTATGGCGTAAGTCATAAAAGATGCCCCTGGTTTGAGGGTGACAAAGAAATTTTGATTTTGCTTATTGGCTCAAAGGGTTTGCAAACGGTCTTTGACTTTTCTCTTTTGTTTTTCAATTGGATTTTTGGATTTGAAGCTCAGATCGACCAAGGACGGCCTCTGATGTCTTAGGCATAATACTTTTTAAGTTGATCAAGGTTTGTGGGTTCTGTTAGTTTTTCACCATTTTGATCAAGGAGTCTGACGGCTTTTCCAGGCAGGACTTCATCGACAATGTAAGGACCCGACCAGTTTGGTCTGAACTTCCCTCGCGGATCATGGACCGGTGCCCTGTAGGATTTCAAAACAAGGTCACCTTTCTGGAGATCTCTGATCTTCACCTTTTTGTTAAAGGCCTTCTCAATTCGACGCTGATACCCCTGGACATGATACAGAGCTCTGAGCCTCTTCTCATCAATCATCTGTAACTCCTGATACCGGGCCCTTGCCCATTCTGATTCTGGCAAACCAGCTTCCATCATTACCCTTAACGAAGGAATTCTCAGCTCAATTGGTAGGACCGCTTCCATCCCATACACTAGGGAATATGGCGTAGCTCCCGTAGAGGCCCTGATTGACGTTCTGTAAGCCCACAAAGCATATGGTAGCTTATTTGACCAGTCCCTGTACGTCTCTGTCATCTTGCTGATGATGGTTTTGATGTTCTTGTTTGCAGCTTCGACGGCTCCATTTGTCTGGGGTCTGTATGGTGAGGACTTGTGATGCTTAATCTTGAACTCCTCACATAGGCGTACCACTTCTTTCTTGAAGTGCGATCCATTGTCTGAGATCAGCTCATGCGGTACCCCATATCTGCAGATGATGTTCGTTCGAATGAATTTGGCAACTGAGGCTGAAGTCAGCGATGCGAACGACGCGGCTTCGATCCACTTAGTGAAGTAATCGATGGCTACCAGGATGTACTCATGCCCACCTGAAGATTTCGGAAACACCTTTCCGATAATATCGATTCCCCAGACTGAAAACGGCCACGGCGAAGTCAGAGAATGTAACTCAGAAGGCGGCACATGAATGAGGTTGGCGTAAACCTGACATTTATGACACTTCTTCACGAATGCGAAGCAGTCAGCTTCCATGGTTGGCCAGTAGTACCCAAGTCTCAGGATCTTTCTTGACAGCATCTTCCCGTTCATGTGAGGCCCACAGACTCCTTCATGCGTCTGTTCTACGAGATTAGCTGCTCGATCTTCATCTACGCAAAGAAGCTGGATTCCATCAAATGACCTCCTGAAGAGCTCATTGCCGCAGATAATGAAGTTAGCCGCCAACTTCTGGAGAGACCTCCGCTCTTTTCCTGATGCTTCAGGGGGGTGCCCTTGGCCTAAAATGAGATTCTTTATATCAGTGTACCATGGCTTTCCATCTGGACATCGAGCTGCTATCTCTATGGCGTTCACATGCGCTGGAGCCCATTGTAACCGCACTGCTAGAGGCTGAACTTCCATTGATGCAGAGATATCTAACATTGAGGCCAGTGTAGCCAAAGCGTCCGCGAAATGATTTCTTGTCCTCGACAGATGAGTGAATGTAACATTCTTGAATCTCTTGACCAGGGAATCCAGATGCGTGTGATACGGGATCAATCTATCCTCCTTTGTTTTCCACTGACCATTGATCTGACAAATGATCAAGATCGAGTCCCCGAAAACATCTATCTCTTGAATATGCAGAGCCAAGGCTGCTTCGAGACCAGCAATGCAAGCCTCATACTCGGCCTCATTGTTGGTACACTTGAACTGCAATTTGATGGACACGGGGATGTACTCTTTCTTCGGAGATATCAACACTGCCCCAACTCCTTGACCTCGGTTGTTCACAGCACCATCAAAATACATCAACCATCTGGTGCTTTGGACCTCCTCTTCTACAGCCATGATCTCTTCATCAGGAAAATCTGCCGTCAGAACGGCATTCTCATCTATAGGCGCATCAGCCAACTGCTCAACTATCACACGCCCTTTAACTGATTTCTGGGTCACATAGGCAATATCAAATTCAGACAATAGCAGCAACCATCTGGATGTTCGCCCGGTGAGAGCGGGCTTCTCGAACAAGTACTTCAACGGATCCATCCGTGAGAGTAAGAGAACCTTGTTTGATAACAGGTAATGCCTAAGCCTCTGAGTTGCCCAAACTAGTGCCAGACAAGTCTTTTCCAAGATAGAATATTTGATTTCGTATTCCAGCATCTTCTTGCTGATGTAGTAGATAGGCTTTTCTTTCTTCGACTCAGGGTCTTGCTGGGCTAACATGCAACCCATAGCTGTGTCGGTGACAGATAGGTACAGCAACAGTGGCTGGCCCGGAATAACTGGCGACAAGACAGGAGGCAAAGTTAGACACTGCTTGACTTTCTCAAATGCTTCCTGACACTCATCATTCCACTTCTTCGGAGAATTTTTCTTTAGCAGCTTGAAGATGGGTTCACACGTCATTGTCAACTGATTTATGAACCTTCTTAGGTACTGAACCTTTCCCAGGAAACTACGGATCTGCCTCTCGGTCCTCGGCGGCTCCATCTCTTGGATTGCTTTGATCTTTTGAGGATCTACCTCGATCCCTCTTTCGCTGACCATGAATCCCAATAACTTCCCTGAAGTGACCCCAAATACACACTTGCTCGGGTTCAAGCGAAGCTTATACTTCCGGATCCTTTCGAAAAACTTCCTCAGGACTACGGCGTGCTCTGGTCGAGTCTTGGATTTAACGATCATGTCATCGACGTAAACCTCGACCTCTTTGTGAATCATGTCATGCAATAAGGTGGTAGCCGCCCTCTGATAGGTTACCCCTGCATTCTTCAGCCCAAACGGCATCACTTTGTAGCAATATGTTCCCCATGGAGTGGTGAACGCAGTTTTTATCATGTCCTCAGGGGCCATCTTGATCTGATTATATCCGGAAAACCCATCCATAAAGGATAACAAAGCATGACCAGCTGTATTATCCACCAGGAGATCGATGCTCGGCAAAGGAAAGTCATCCTTGGGACTCGCCTTGTTCAAATCTCTGAAATCCACGCACATTCTGACTTTTCCGTCCTTCTTGGGCACCGGTACTATGTTAGCCAGCCATTCTGGATATTCAACCACTTGAATGAAGCCCGCATCTAACAGCTTCTTGACTTCATCATGGACTTTCAATTCCCATTCTGGTTTTAATTTTCGAAGTTTTTGCTTTTTCGGCTTGGCACCTGGGATTAGGGGAAGACGATGCTGGACAATGTCTTCGCTTAATCCCGGCATGTCATCATAGGACCAAGCAAAAACTTCTTTGTATTCCTTAAGCGAAGTGATTAATTCTTCACGCTCCTCCGGGGATAACGTTTTGCCAATCCGTATTTCCCGGATTAAGGTTTCATCACCTATGTTGACGATTTCAATTTCTTCTTCGAGTGGTTTAGCGCGACGCTGCTCCTCCTGAGTAATCATGTGTTTGATCTCAGGGGGAGTTTCGTCGGCGTCCTCATAAGAGGGGGAGTCTTGATCATTGTTATTAGTTTTATCAATTTGAGAAGCAGAAACAGAGACAGGAAGATACTGAAACGAGTCTTTCATTTCATTCATAGAATCAAAATTTACATCATTGATCAATTGGCCCACAGCAGGCTTTACAGTATGCTCAAAAGAAAAGTTTGTATCGTCAACTGAAATGTTGACACCTGACTCAACTGGACTATGTATGGACCTTGTGGTATATTCTATAATAGACTCATCTTCATAGACAGCGTCTATACCGGAGGACTCGCCACCCACACCAGGAATGCCTAAGCTTCCTAAGGTACCTGCATCCAAAGAATTGTTAGAAATAACAGACTTTATATTTGACTCGGAAACAGACACATACTTAGAAACTTTAGACTCTTTTGGAGGAACGCGACTATGCTGAAGGACTAATTGAGGAATGACCTGAGAGGTCCAGTTATCAAGGGGTACCTCAGCTGGGGTAATTCGGCCCTTAGGGTTCAGGAAGCGCGCCTCTTCTCCGATCATAGCAATGACCGGCGCCTCAACCTCGAAGAGGGAGTCTAGAAGCTGCGGCTCTAAGTTCTCAGCCCAATCGGATTCCTGCTTTTCAACTGCTGTAATCTGCCCATAGAAGTACTCATCTGGCAATTCATCGGCGAAGAAAATTTCAAAGCCTGGTAGCTCTTCCCCAGACTCATCAAACCACGGCTCAGGGAAACCACAGAATGGGCGATCAGCTCCTTCTTTCCTGAACCTACCATTCATCAACAGGCTGAATGGTCCCATAGGCAGCTCTAAGCCCCGACGACGCAGCTCTGCCCACTTCAGCATGTACTGCTTTCTTTCCCTGATCTCTTTCTTGGTGGGTTCATACCCTAACCCAAACAGGTTGTTTGCGACCTTCAGCTCCGGCCACTCAGTTAAACCCTGCAGATTTCTCCCTAGACCAGTTCCAGGAATATACCCATATTTGCGCATTATTCGGGCTACCTGCGCATTTGCACTGGACATAAACAGAATTTCTTCGCTCATAGCTTCTTCCATAGTAATGGTCGAAACTTCGAGTGAAAACCCAGTCAGACTGACATCTATGGTGCTTGAACCAATCTGCTCTTCGGATATCTGTCCAACCTCTGGTTCTGGGTCCCCTCTAACTGTGATAATTCTGTTATTCTTGATGAACTTGAGCTTCTGATGGACAGTGGAAGGAACCACTCCGACTTTGTGAAGCCAAGGTCGGCCGAGAAGGAGAAAGAAGGAGGTCTTGATATCCAGAACTTGGAATTCTATGTCAAACATTTCACCTCCAATCTCGATTTCGGTGACCAAAGTTCCAATGACATCCCTTCTGGTCCCATCGTAAGCCAATATCCCCTGCTCTGACGGAATGTAGTCATTTGGCCCAAACCCCAAGGCAGTAGCGGTGCTCAAAGGACACACATTCAGAGCTGACCCGTTGTCAACCAAAACCTCTAGTACCTTCTTCTTATTGCAAACGACGGTAACTCGGAGGGATTTTGTATGATTCTTACCTTCCGGAGTCAGATCTTCATCAGAAAAAGATACGGTCATAGCTGCTCTGGACATAGATACGAGCCCAACCAGCTCGTCAGGGGTTATATTCACAGACACCTGTGCTGTATTCAGTTCGCGAAGTATAACCTGACGATGCTTAGGTGATGACATCAACAGACCCCAGATAGAAACATTAGCTTGGGTCTTTCTAAGCTGCTTCAACAAAACGTCTTCATCTTCTTCAGGACGCAACCTCTGATTCTGATTTTCAACAGCCCTGGCAATCTCAGCGGGATTCTCTGCTCTCAGCTCGGGAGGCTTAAAGACGCGTCCACCACGAGTAACATGGCGAACCTCATCACAGGGATCGTTCAACAGAAGCAAATCATCATCTTCAAGCTTAAGGACATACGGGACTTCGCCTTTCTCTTCCTCCCCCTCGAATCTGAGGACATAAGGGCATCCAGAGGATTCCCCAACTTCTTGCGCAGAGGACAAGACATAAGGCTCTTCACGCTTAACTTCCTCATCATCGGATTCCCATCTCAGGATATATGGCTCATCAGAAATAACGGCACATATACGGGAATGATCCAGGACAACCTCTTCAGTGAGAATAGCATAGATATTTGGAGGAGGCATAGTATGCGTTGGCAATGGATTCCTGGTGACATTAGGGAGAGCTTCCACCGCAATTTCTTTTGCCTCGATCTTATCCTGGATCCTATGCCTTAGTGCCATACATCTGTCAGTCAAATGCCCAACACCCTGGTGATATTCACAGTACTGATCTCTTCTCCAATATTTCGGGAGAGGATTTGGGGCTTCCCGGGGTTCTAGTAGAGTGATCTTCTTGTCCCTCAACAGCTTTTTGAGAGCCACAGATAGAGAATAGGGTAAAGGGGTGAATTGTCTGGGCTCGGTTCTTTCCTGACGAACTCCTCCGGGACCTTCTCTCCTAACTGGACGAGCAGTATTCACATTGTTAACTTCCTTCGGAGGCGCCATAGGCCTTTTCCCCTCTCTGACATCTGATGAGGAGGCCCTAGTTCTCAGGCCGCCCTTAGCCAATATGTCTTCGATTCTAGTCCCGGTCTTGATCAAGTGATCAAAGTCATTGAAGTACTGGATGGACATATGAGGAAAGTAAAAGGGGGAAAGATTCTTGACGGCAATCTTGATAAGATCGTCATCCGGTAACTTGTGGGTCATTTGGGCTGCCTTTCTCCTCCATCGCCGAATGAAGGAAGTAAAGGTCTCATTGGGTCCCTGCTTCAGCGATTTCAGGTTCCTTTTTGTCACGTCAATCCCCTCTTCCATGGAGAATTGCTGGACAAATTTGTTAGCCACACCTTCAAGGGTCCTGCTTTCTTCTGGTTTCAGATGCAAAAACCACTTCTTGGCTGTCCCAGTCAAAGTCCTAGGGAACACTAAAGCAATCTGCTCTGGGGATAAACCGTGCTGCTGCAACAGAGGAATGACTGACTTGAGATGGCTACGAGGGCACCCCATTCCGTCGTATTTGTCAAAGTCTGGCATTTTGAACTTGGGCGGAAGTACGACCCCTGGAGCTATCATGAATTCAGACATATCCAAATTTTTGGGACCTTGGCACTTCATGGTTTCCATATCCCGAGTCAGCTTCTCAATTTGGTCAGCCAACTCCTGTGCTTTATCAGGATTTCCCAGGTTAGGAAGACAGTTCTCTGCTGCGTACTGGCCCTCATCAAAGTCTTCGATTTCAGGCAATACAGCTGGCCTGGGAGAAACAAGAGGAACAGAAGGTATAACTGAAGGCTGCTGATTGGCCTGATCTTTAGAGGTAGAAAGACGATCATTCTTCAGGAGGGCTATATCATCCTTCATGGCACTCAACTGAAGGAGAATAGCCTTCATCATTTCATTCGTATCAGGACTGTTGTTTCCGGTCCCTTCCATTGATTCAGATGCAAGTGGAGAGGATGAAAGAATTTCTGGACGACCAAGGAGAAGCGGCGCAGGAGAGGTGAAGGATTCTGGGGAAAAAGAAAGTCTATTCAGCCTGGAATCTGAAGACTGACGGGACCAGGCCGATTTTGAATTGACTTTCTTGGGAGCGATGATGTCCCGCTAAGACTCCTGAATGGAAGTTAATAAGTTAGATTGCACATTTGATAATTGAAATCAGGTAGCTTCCACAAATAGAGAGAAAAGAAAAGAAACACACTTTGCATTGATTATATCGAGACAGGTTACAATGACAACGATTGGCAACATAAAAATTGATGAAACTTTGAATCGCCAACTGCTTATAACATGTATCAAGTAAAACTCTTTTCTCTATATTTTCATCTATAATGAGACCGGGATTACAATCTTTGACTTTGATTATGTCCAAGTAAAACAGGTGAAGACAGTAAAGAAATGATAATCTCATGCCGAAAATACCCATGGTTCACCAATCCGAGCTTTTCGGCTTGCAGGCCCTCCAGACATTCCTTCCTTCCGAAGTTTAGACACGAAAGCAGATCTCCTCTCCATGATTTTGTCTCTCCAAGCAGCTACTATGGATGTAATGAGATCAGGAGTAAGGTCTTCACAGCGAGGTGGTGTGATGAGCTTAGGAGCACAAGAGCTCGCATTAATCTGGCAAGGGAAACACAAAGGTGCATAGAAAGATGATTTTTCTAAACCCATAAGATAGACAAACGAGTATGGGTAGGTGCTGGTGATAATTTTTGGGCAAGATTGACTCACCCAATGAAATTGGTCTACCCCTACATTCTGCAGCCAATGGTGCCACTCATTAAGCTGGGGGTGCTTAATCTTTGTCTTCCAAGAATGAAAACCCCTAAGAGTGTACTCAATGCTGTTTTGTGGCTGAAGGATAGTGAGTTTCTCACATAGCCACACATATAACAGCTTAGCACATCCGAAGAAATTATCCTGCACCTTTTTGCTAGCAATAAGGTCTAAGCCATAAAAGGTTTCGGCTAGCATTGTAGGGACAGGATTCCTTCCCTCATTTATCTGATCTACTATTGTCAACAAAGTGAAAGGGGCAGCACTAGAGTCTCTGCGAAGGACATGGCGTGCAAAGACAGCAAACACTAGAGCATTACGTCGACATTCCTGAAAACGGGAGTCAGTTGAATCGACGTTTTTGGAAAACAACTCAATGAGGGTCTGAAATTGTACATTTTTCTCTGCTAAACAATGCAGGGTTTTCACAATCTTATTTTCGAATAATCTGCAAAAAAGGTCATGAGGGGAGCCTATGCTTGAAGGTCGGATCCAAAGTCCCCCAGGAGGAAGCTTTAACAAGGCACACCAATCTTCGAATATAGGACAAAGTTCAAAAGACCCAAATCGAAAGACATGGAAGACAGGGTCCCAACATCCAGCAGCTGCTTGAAGAAACTTCCAATCTATACCGCGACTGTTCAGATGAGTAAATGAACCGATGAAATGCTCAGCCGCACTCCTTTCTTCACATCTTAACGGAAAAGATTTAACAGTCTCCGCTATCCATTTATCTAACAAATTATTCGCCATGACAGACCTATCATTCAAATAGGACAAAGATCAGGAAGGAATAGGAATAACTGTGCGCAGACAAATGACAAGGCTGACTCGGCAATCAGTTTTATGAAAAGGATACCGTCTGAGACAATGAATTTTTCATCCAAGATGAGAGGTAAACAATAGATCAGAAAAATAGACCACGGCCATAAGATGACAGAAGTAGGTCATAAACCGGATCTAAGTCTGGCGTTGAATACCAATAACTTTACGATCAAGAGGATCAAAAAGGCAGACCATGGCCATGGGGACAGCGATAAGCTATCGGCTAGATCTCGGGGTGAAACAAGTATACAGACGAACATATATCACCAAAATGGGTTCTAAGCTAAATCAAGGCTATACCTGGGAATCAGGAGAAGGAAAACTGACTCTAAAGAACAGTCGTCATGCTCAAAATGTGCTGCGAAAAATTCAACAGCATAACGACTAGACAAGAAGGATAAGGTAAACTCATGGTTTAACTAACTCCGAAGAGTAGCGGTCATGCTCGAAATATTCTGGGTAAAATCCGGCAGCATGACGACGCTAGAAAGGATTCCCACAACTCAACCCAAGGTATATGAATAGCGGTGGTAAAAACAACTCCTAATCGGAAAACGAAATATGGCTGCCAAAGAAAGGTGAGCAAATGAAGGACTGACCATAGGTGAGAACACATGACAACGGGTCAAATCCCCTAATCAACAGATCAAGGACAAAGCATGGCCAAGGTAATGGCAAGCAAAAGGCCACTGATCAGATCCAGATCTGAATAATGAATGGGTACAACTGATTGAAAAGAATGAGGGACTCTAACTAAGAGGAGAACCCTATATAATCAGTATACAAATATACACATACGCATAGCCTAACCAGGGGCACCAGCCCTAATCCTAATCTAGCGGAGTCAAGGAAGTCTCGACTCAAGACAGAGTGATGAGTGTACTAGGACCGTGCTGTAGCCATGTAAAATGAACTACCCTAGTCTACAAAGGGGACGAAGCTCCTAACTCTAGGCTTGACATGTGTAAGCAACACATGTCCAACCCTTATATGAATGCAATATACTTATATAAACATAGGTACTTCCTAGTTGGGTTTCACTAAGTCAGTAAGTATATACATAATATATAAAACAAAGTAGGGCTCCGGACTCAATCTATCGGGTACTATGCGTATGAAACATACTTAATATGTATAACAAAAGTACGCCCAATGTTATACATAGTATGCTTCATTGCCCATCGGCTGCTGTAGACAAAAGTACGCCCAATGTCTACGGCTGCAGCACCGGCGCATAGCTTGGAAATAGATTCAACAGTACCATCAGGGTGTAACAACATCCCAGTCGGGCATGCACTGAATCTATCCCGTGGAGCCAATAATGATGAAAAACAATGAAAGAAATAAAGAATAAACGATATGATAATGCATGATGTGTAGTGTGTGAATCCCTCGTTTTAATTACGCACTTACTTGGTGCCCCTGGATTCTAACGATAAAGTTCCCATTTAGCTTGGTTTTGACCCAAATTTCCTCAAAATTAATTAAAAATGGCATTTTTACAGAGTTAGGCAATGTTTCAAAAATTCCCCAGCAGAGTCGCCAATCTGTGGAACCCAATCCGAGAGGGGCGGGGGGACGTGCCCCCACGCGAGTCTCGGGATCATCCACGTGAAGGAGAGCTCCGCCAAAGAACTCTCGAAAGAGTGCCCCTCACAGCATGAGCGGCGATGTGAAGTGAGATACCTCTCGATTCGGGGACTAGCCCGGATTCGAGACGCACCTTAAACAAAGAAAGAGTCGCCATCCAAGGAAGTAGGCTAAGAGCATCAGAAAAGAAGTCTTTCGAAAAGAGCATCAGAAAAGAAGTAGGCTAAATTTGATGGATGCTAAGAGCATCAGAAAAGAAGTCTCCCCCTCCTACATCTCCCAATTCTTCCGAGCATTCTTGAAAACTTGCATCAAAATCGATTTCAAAATTAGTTTCTATATCGTCACGAAATAAATGCAACATATTGATTTCTTCATGTAATTTTAGTTGCTTACCTAGCCTAAATATATTAAAATTTACAGATGTGTTGCCAAAAGATAATTTCATTAGGCCATTCCTACAATTAATTAAAGCGTTGCTAGTAGCAAGGAAAGGCCTACCAAGGATGATAGGAATTTGATCATTGATATTAGCAACGGGTTTTGTATCTAGCACAACAAAATCAACGGGAAATAGAAAATCTCCTACTTTAACTAATACATCCTCAACCATCCCTTTGGGTGTCTTAATTGATCTATCTGCCAATTGGAGAGTGACAGTGGTTGGTTTGAGGTCTCCTAATCCTAGTTGCTTAAATACAGAAAAAGGCAAAAGATTTACACTTGCACCCAAATCCAAAAGAGCATGTTCAATATTTGTGTTACCAATAGTGCAAGAAATAGTAGGACATCCTGGATCCTTATACTTAGCTACCATTTGTTGAGACAAGATGGAACTTATGTTTGCGGCCAAGAAAGCCTTCTTGGGCACATTAGTTTGGCGCTTTTGTGTGCACAAATCTTTCAACACTTTGGCATAAGTAGGAACCTGAGAAATCGCATATAATAAAGGAATGTTAATTTTAACTTGTTTAAACACATTTAAAATTTTATCTATGGCATCCACCTTCTTATTATTAGCAAGTCTCCTTGGAAAAGGAGCTTTAGGCACATACTCCTTTTCAGGTGGAGAAACTTCCTGCTCTTCACTTACCTGTTCGGGTTCCGCAATCGAGCCTGTTGGAGGGGAGTCGTTTCTTACCTCTTTGGATGTATCTTGTATATCTATAGAAGGTTTAGATCTGACCTCCTCCTTGGGGTAATATCTTCCACTCCTTAAAGCATATACGGCATTACATTGGTTGGAGGGCTCTTGCTGCGATAAACTAGATTGCATGGCATTCAACTGATTCACCTGTGGTTGTTGATTCCCATTCATGGCCATATTCTTTGGGTTAGGAATGAGTTGACTTGGCATCTTTCCTTTTTCCCTTTCACTTAGGGCCGTAGCGAGTTGGGAGATTTGCTTCTCCAAGTTGTGTTGGCTAGTCATGAAGGTATTAGTGAGGAGTTCTATGCTCTTCTCTAAAGATACAATTCGTGCCGACTCCCCTTGTTTTTGAAAATCTGGAGGGGCTGATTTGGAACATTATTTAAAATGGGGTTTTGAAAAGTAGGAGGAGAAGGTGATGGCCGAACAAAAGTGGGAGGGAAGGTGGGCCTAGGTTGGCCGAATTGGCCTTGGCCTTGGAAATTAGATGGCCCATCTTGACTCCAAGAAAAGTTAGGATGATTTCTCCATCCCGGATTATAAGTACTAGAATAAGGATTATTAGCCTAAAAAGCACTCACATTCTCATTAGAATTACCAAATTTAGCAAGAGTTGGATACTCTTCCATGACTGTGGAACCCAATCCGAGAGGGGCGGGGGGACGTGCCCCCACGCGAGTCTCGGGATCATCCACGTGAAGGAGAGCTCCGCCAAAGAACTCTCGAAAGAGTGCCCCTCACAACATGAGCAGCGATGTGAAGTGAGATACCTCTCGATTCGGGGACTAGCCCGGATTCGAGACGCACCTTAAACAAAGAAAGAGTCGCCATCCAAGGAAGTAGGCCCTGGATCCCATGCTGTGCTCTGTCGCAACAGATAACCAGAGATATATAAAAGGTCCGTGCCTGATGACGAATGGGGAAGGGATTAGGCGCCCCCAATTCGCCCAAGTGCGAGCACCTGGTCTCTTATGCCATTTATTATTAATTTTGAAGAATTTTGGGCGAAAATCACGCGAAATGGGAACGAAGATCTCCGAGATAACGTCTATCTAATCATGCATGTCTCGGAGATGAATAAGAAGCACAAAAAGGAAATGAAAGATGTCACCTAAGAATAGCTAGATTATGAGTGCCATGCCTAATTGGTGTCTAAGTTCTGGTGGGCACACACATGCATGCTACATCTAAAGGTATAGGATCTGTACATGAAAGTAAGAAAACACAGCAAAACATACAGCACAACCAATGACTCGACACGACACACCCTAAACTCTAAGGTGATAATTGACTCGGACCAAGATGGCCATCCATCTTAGCTGCACTACGTATCCCGGCCTCGGGAAGAATCAGAGCCAACGTAGTTCGGCGACCTATGCTAAACTACAATGCCTAACCCTCTAGAACCGCTATCCTAGACTCGATTAACTAGACCCGACTAGTTTTTAAAGCTTCTTGCGACATTACTTAAGTTCAAGTGTATGGTGATTTTTAGGACTCCCTGTATGCCCTAACTAATGCCAGTGAACCCTACACCCTAGGTGTGACTAGGCTGTGTGTCCTAAGGAAAACCGTGGGCTATCTAAGCGCGTTCTAGTCTAGCCATCGGCTCGACTAAGTGTCTAACCGACCACGACCTGAGGCCTCCTAACTCTAGGGACACTCACACGACCGGACATGACAAAGCAACACAATCAGGACAGACTCCCCACTCTACGACACCCCCAAACGCCTAGGACTGACTCCTAACTCTATGGGAGGACCTTTTGAAAATTGTTGATAAAGTTATTTTGAAGAATTTTTGTAGTTTTGGAAGGTTTTGAAGTTGTGAAAGTTATGAAGTTGTGGGAAATATTTGCAAAATGGTGACTGAACTCAGGATGTCAGCAGCACGCCTGAGCTGCCTACGTACCCCTCAGCTAGGGATCAAGCCATCCGTAGTTCGGACTGGTGTCTTCCTAACTACACTCTAATGACTCGAGATTTTTGAGATTTTTGATTTTTCAGATGTTTTTGATTTTTTCGACACAAGAGGACGGAATCCTATCATCACAAGGGGAGGACAGACTCCTGATATCCCGCAAAGGTTGGACAGCATCCTATGCTTTGTGGGGGGGGAATGAACAGAATAACAACTCTGCAAGGGTTGGACAGCATCCTATACCCTGCAGGAGCGGATAAAAATCACATGACTTGATGAGGGGATGGACAGAATCCTAACCCCTATGATGATAGGACAGGCTCCTGAAAGACTGAAGGACTGACTCCTATGCTGAAGACTGACTCTGAAAAGGAAGAAATCTCCTAACCTGCAAAAACTCTAAGGCAGGAAGGAAAGGGGGTACGCATATGTGAATCGAGACATGCAAAGAAGCTTCGATAGCATTTCAACATGTGGTCCACAGGAGAAAGGAAGGTATGGGGAGTTATCCACCAGAAATCTAGACTCGCTACCTGGTTACGAGAATGGAAGGTATGGGGAGTTATCCACCACATGCACCATTCTTGCCCGATAATCGGTCTTCGATTCCAAAAGCTAACTCTTTTAAATTTATTTTAAATGGCTCATTCAACTCTATGTTAATGTGCGAACTAAGTGACATGCATCCTATGATCTAATTTCAATGTGAATCCTAAATGTGTATCTTGATTTATTAATTTGTCTGGATTCAATCTAAGTGAAAGTTCTCCTAAAATTCTAATTTCATGGAAAGTCCTAAGTGATTTGATTAAGCATTTACAAGAAAATTAATATACAAAACACCACAATTTGTTTGTGGTGCCGACTCGCGGGTGGTATGCCATCAGACATCCAAGCTGCCTACGTACCCAAGCCTCACTGGGATCAGAGTCGACGTAGTTCGGTGCACCTAAGCTAAGCTACTTAAGCCTAACTCAACTAGGACACCGACCTAGACGGGATTGACTGTTTCAACAGTTTTAGGAGAAGTTATTTAATTCAAGTTGAGGATTTTATTATCTTAGGATTTCATCGAAGATGCTATATGATTCTTATCTAAATGCAAGTTGTCCCTTAGACTAATGCAGGTTAGCCTACATCCTAGTTTACTAGGCTTGTCCTATGGAAAAGATCGGGTGACTAGTGTAACTAAACCTATGGCACGGTTGCTATACATAGCAAACGTCCGTGATGAGGCTGGACTCCTGACTCTAGGACTCCCTAAAACCTAGGACTCCCTAAAACTTAGGACACGACACGACACGACACCAGTGTTCCTAAATTGGGCTCTAAGGGTTCCTAAAGGAATTTTGAATCCACCGGCTCTTGGGAATCTCGAATTCTTTTGGGTTTGTGGAAACTTTTAGAGTTTTCTTGAAGCTTTTATTATCTGAAGGTATTTAGTGTGTTTGGTAGCTTTTAAAGTTGTTTATTTAGAAGGTTTTAGTTTCATTTGAAATTTTTAGTGGTCTTTTGGTTAATGGCTTTTAACGGATTTTTATCAGTGGATTTTAAATGGGTGAATTTTAGTTTTGTTAATTTTAGGTTGGATGTACTTTAGATTAATGTCTTTCGATTTTGGTTTGGAAAATGACGTTAACACAACCAAGTTTTGACAATTGCACAAATTCGACAAACCATTGACCATTAAAAGATCTGACAAATGCAGCCCACTAAAACTGTCGTAACTCTTTAACCGCTTGGCCAAATTCAACGTACAAACATGCGTTGGAAAGATCTTTTATAGGGCTACAACTTTGTAGTTCTCCATTGTTTGTAAATCTGTGATTTAGAGGTTCGAATTTGTGTTGCAAACAAAAGGACAGCAACATTAAACTGGAAATGCCTAAAGGTGTGCCGCAACCATTTTGGACTTAACTTTTTAACCGCTCGCTGTCTGATCTAGCACGAATACTCGTTGGAAACGGCACGAAAATATCTACTACTTTGTAGTTAACCATTTCCCACGATTCTGTTGTTTAGAGGTCGAAAAATCTGTTTAAAGTCTAACAGCTAGCACTATGACGGGAATGATATTGGCACCCCCATGTTTTCTTTTGATAGTTCTTATTTTTTTAGTGATTAAAAGACGGTGAATATGAAAAATGGCTTGAATGGGCCTGAGATTAGATTCAAATGGGATGTTTGAAAAAGGGGTTGTTTTTATCTACTTGGCAAGGTGGGGTATGGATATTGGGTTCTTGAGATTGAGTGGGGGCTGTTGTTATCAAATTGGAGTGGGGGCTGTTGTTATCAATTGAAAGATGGAGGTTTTGTAAGCCAAATTAAATGGGTTTTGATAATTCATGTAAAATTCAAGTTTTCTTTCTTGTAAATGTTCAAAATTTTTAATGAATTGTTTTCCCAAAAGAAATCTAAATTCCCTAACAAGCCAATGATTTCAACATCCCATCGCAAATAGGTTCTAATGACCCTAACACATTAATTATATTTAGCATAAGTGAGAACATGACCAAGGCCAAACTAGTACAAAATTAAACATGACATCAACCAAAATATACGCAAAACAACACTCAATCCTACAAATATAGAAAAGAAAATAAAATTCCAAAAGACATACCTTTTTGTAGACGATATTCCATGCAAACTTATGGAGAAGAGGGATTTGGTCTAGAGAGAGGGCTTGAATTTTCTAAGAGAGGGGTTCTCTCCTCTTTTCTTTTTTTCCTTCTTTTCTTTGGTGAGATGAGAGGGTATTTATAGGAGAATGGGATAGGAGGTTAGGTGAGGTTAGGTGAGGTTAGGTAAGGTTAGGTGAGGTTAGGTGATGTTAGGTGAGGTTAGGTGAGGTTAGGTGAGGTTTGGATGGTTATGATGGGAGGAGAGGTTAGGTGAGGTTAGGTGAGGTTTGAATGGTTAGGATGAGAGGAGAGGTTAGGTGGTTTTGGATGGTTAGACCCAGGTCATGATCTGCCATTGATCTAACGATTTACGGAAATCGGGTCTCGGAATGGAATCAGGGTCCGGGCTATGAAGTGACCCTAGCTTATTTTGTCCCGATTGATGATCCGTAAAGTCAGATCAAGATATTAATGACCTAAAACATATAAATCAATGATAGAGGGGGTTCTCACATGGATTTAACACACTAATTTATTTGTTGATTAAAACAAAACAAAATGGGGTGTCTACAGATGCCCCTCTTTGGTAGAGATGACGTAGTCATTGAATACCAAAGTTAAAAATGACAGAACCATTTTGCGTAGTTTTAATCGACAAAGGACTCTCTAGACACAACGCACCTTAACATAATGCAAAACCTTAGATGAAACCCTAGAACTTGAATAATAATAAAAACTCGATGCGGCGCCGTTCACAAACGGGCAATTAGAGAATGAGATATCATTTTCGAATGGATTCTGAAGGGAAAGGACAAAGATCGCTCTCAAACAGTTTTTAGAAGGAGATGAGACGCCGCTCACAAGCGGGTTCAACGAGGATAAGAAGCATTCCCAAATGGACTTGGATAATGAGGCACCGTTCACAAACGGCCTCAAGGAGGATAGAAAACCATTCACAAATGGACTCGAGAAAAGAGGCACCGTTCACAAACGGGCTCAAGGAGAAGACAAGACCATTCACAAATGGACTCGAGAAATGAGGCACCGTTCACAAACGGGCTCAAGGAGGACGATACCATTCACAAATGGATTCGAGAAAAGAGGCACCGTTCACAAACGGGCTCAAGGAGAAGACAAGACCATTCACAAATGGACTCGAGAAATGAGGCACCATTCACAAACAGGCTCAAGGAGAAGACGAGACCATTCACAAATGGACTCGAGAAATGAGGCACCGTTCACAAACGGGCTCAAGGAGAAGACGAGACCATTCACAAATGGATTCGAGAAATGAGGCACCGTTCACAAACGGGCTCAAGGAGAAGACAAGACCATTCACAAATGGATTCGAGAAATGAGGCACTGTTCACAAACGGGCTCAAGGAGAAGACAAGACCATTCACAAATGGACTCGAGAAATGAGGCACCGTTCACAAACGGGCTCAAAGAGGACACGAGACCATTCACAAATGGACTCAGAAAATGAGGCACCGTTCACAAACGGGCTCAAGGAGAAGATGAGACCATTCACAAATGGACTCAGAGAATGAGACACCTGTTCACAAACGGGTTCGAAGAGAAGACGAGACCATTCACAAATGGACTCGAGAAATGAGGCACCGTTCACAAACGGGCTCGAAGAATTTAGGGATTTTTTTATGAACTTGAATTTGACGTAGGAATGGATTTTTATTTTTATTTTTTAATTAAGGATTTGGATTTGATAAATTTTTTTATTTTTGGAAAATGAGGTACCGTCCGCAAACGGGCTCAAGGAGAAGATGAGACCATTCACAAATGGCCTCGAGAAAAGAGGCACCGTTCACAAACGGGCTCAAAGAGGACATGAGACCATTCACAAATGGACTCAGAGAATGAGAAACATGTTCACAAACGGGTTCAAGGAGAAGACGAGACCATCCCCAAATGGCCTCGAGAAAAGAGGCACCGTTCACAAACGGGCTCAAAGAGGGCATGAGATTTTTCATGAACTTGAATTTGACGTAAGATTGGGTTTGTTTGAATCGGGGATTGGTTTTGATGAATTTTTTATTTTTGGGAAATGAGGTACCGTCCGCAAACGGGCTCAAGGAGAAGACGAGACCATTCACAAACGGCCTCGAGAAATGAGGCACCTTTCACAGAAGGGCTCAAAGAGGACATGAGATTTTTCATGAACTTGAATTTGACGTAAGATTGGATTTGTTTGAATCGGGGATTGGATTTGATGAATTTTTATTTTTGGGAAATGAGGTACCGTCCGCAAACGGGCTCAAGGAGAAGACGAGACCATTCACAAATGGGCTCGAGAAATGAGGCACCGTTCACAAACGGGCTCGACGACACAAGATAGCTTTGATTGATGAATTCAACAATGAAAAATTTAGAGATTTTTATGAATTTGAATTTGACGTAGGATTGGATTTTTTGAATTGGGGATTGGATTTGATGAATTTTTGATTTTTTGAGAAATGAGGCACCATCCACAAACGGGCTCAAGGAGGACATGAGACCATTCATAAATGAACTCAGAAAATGAGGCACCGTTCACAAATGGGCTCAAGGAGAAGACGAAACCATTCACAAATGGACTCGAGAGATGAGGCACCGTTCACAAACGGGCTCAAGGAGAAGACGAGGCCATTTGCAAATGGGCTCGAGAAAAGAGGTACCGTTCACAAACGGGCTCGAAGAATTTAGAGATTTTCTATAAACTTGAATTTGACATAGGATTGGATTTGATGAATTTTTGATTTTTTGAACTTAATGAAATCGGGGATGTTACAGATCATGCTTGACAAAGATATCGGAAACTAGGACTTTGACGAATGATGAAATGGCAAACCGTGACGAATGATGAAACGGTAAACCGAAGAACCATTACTAACAAGAATGGATTAGAAACACTTTTATTAAACTTCAACAAGATTTTTCTCAAATAGACTGCTGGTCTTGTCTTTGGGGATTTGGATAACTGAAACCTTGAACAAGACACTTAAAATTGGTAATCTAGAACAACGGCTCTCTTGGATATAATCATGGAAAAGTGGGACTTGCCTCTTGATAGGTGTTTAGATAAACATTTCTTGACCAGGATAGTATTTAACTAACTGGAAGGAAATTCTGAATTTTAACGGTTCATCTTTCTGAGAAATTGGCTCGACCATCATTGCATCTGAGGCTCTTCCAAGCTTAAGATGCCTTTTTGAGGTATGATCTTTTTACGGAAGCTGGGCTTTCTGATGTTTCTACTTCTGAACTCTTCTGAGTTGATCATCTTTGAAATGAAGTTGTTTGACTGGATTCTCAAGCTCTTTCAGGTACAATCGCAGGGAGCTGACGAAGCCGGGCCTCCTTCACCGAGACAGTTGCATCATTTTGGACACAAGGACGACGATTGACTCTTTTTAAAGAGAAAACTTAGATAAAAGACACTACTCAAAGGATTGAGGAGCTCTGAAGGAATGAACATAGAATAACAACGATTGATTAACTACACTGACAGACACAGTAATGCTTCTGACTTAGTTAACGTTTTATTTGGTAAGTCTATCCTTTCAAGGAATATTTTTTTTTTAATTGGTAAACACTAGACTTTTTCCTTAAAATAGTAATGCCTCAATGATTTAATTACAACTCCTAGGATTGCTTAGCTCCAATGCCCCCAGTTTTGAGGATGTCACTTGAATTTGCTTGAACTTCAGTTGATCTTCAGTCTTGATACCGGCTGTAGCCTTCTTATATCGATTCTCTTACCGTGACCAAGTCACCTCTTCAGGGTTTTTGACTTGGCGGACCGCGCTAGCCTTAACTTTTGCCTGAACCACCTTTCTAGGTTTTCGATCCAGCAGGCTATCCCCTTAGCTTTTGCCTAAGTCGCCCTTTCGGGTTTTCAACTTAGCAGGGGAATGATCTTAAATTTTGCCTAAACCGCCCTTTCAGGTTTTCAGTCTAGCAGATCTTCAAACTCCATTTTTTTTTTATTCATCATCATTTTTTTTCTTTTTGTGTTTCGGGACCTAGATCATTAGTTCTGAACACCGGAAGGACTTTATAGGTAGGATAGGGCTTTTCAAAGAATGGCTTAAGTTTCAACAAAGATTTCGACCGAACCTGTGAACAGGTTGCCTACATATCCCAAGGTAGGAATCAGGTCGTGTGTAGTTCAGGGCGAATGCCCCTAGTTTGAAGATAAATTGTTCGAAAGTTTATTGATTTTTCTTTTTTTTTTTCTTTCTGGAATAATTGACTTCTCTTCTTTAGGAACTTGTCCCTCTTTTTTTTCTGAAATGATTGAATTTCTTTTTTTTTTTGGATTGATTGAATTGATTTTCTTTTTTGAATCGACCGAACTCAGTTTAACCGAGCTGCCTACGTACCCCAGTGTAGGGATCAGGTCTCGCGTAGTTCGGGGCGAATGCCCCTAGTTTGATGGGTTTTCAAGAAAATTTCATTCAGGCTCAAAGGGTTTGCAAACAGGTATTTGTTTTGACATTGGGTTCTGATTTTGGGATTTATTCGGCCAAAGAAGGCCTTCCGATGTTCAGATTGGGAGTCGATCTAGTTTACTAGAGTCCCTCTGGTACTGATTATTTATTTATTATTATTTTTATTTTTTTTCATTTTTTTTTCGGAGTTTGACGGCATTTCCAGGTAAGAGATAATGGATCTTCTTCTTTCAAGATTCTAATACGTGCTTTCGACTTTCATAGAGCGAAACTTGTTCTTTGACATCGTCCATTTATGGATTTGTAACTCTTGATATCTGATGACCACTTTTCAATACTTGCTCTTGAACTTCTTATCTTGAATTTGTTAGCTTCATGTTATGAATTTGAGAACCAAGGTCATTGATTGGAAATATGAAAGTTGTTTCCACTCCATGCCCTTTGCATAGCATATGATATTCACTTCATTCTTTCTTGAACCTTCTATCTGGGTCTTTCTCTTGGCATTAATGGTAACGCTTACTGGACCATCTTTTTATCCTCAAAATGGGTTTACCAATTCTTCACACTCTTCAGAGGGTAATGTATTTTCAATCGGCATTTACTGGATCAAGGTTTCAGTGCCAGTGTTTACCACTTTAATTTCATCTTTGAAAGGCTGAGATTGGCGCTCCTCCTCTTGTTCAAGTAATCGTTGTGACTCAAGTGGAGTTTCGTCAATTTTGTCCTCATTTGAGGAGGGAGTCTTATTTTAAGATCAGAAGCACACTTAAGAAATAGACACAAGTGAACTATTGGAACTGAAATTTTATTTAAAGAAAAAAATACTACATCTCACAACCTATCCTGAACATGTTCAGGATTCACAACTCTAAAAGAAAAGCAAAAGATAACTTGCCTGGACTAGGCATTAACCTTGAACTGTAGAACCGGACTCAACAATTGTACTGACCATGATGGCTGACTCAAAATAAAATAATAAACGACTAAAACTTTAACTGCCGCAACTGTCTAGCTTCGGAGGCTCGGCGAAGGCTGGTTCGTTCTGAACATCATCATGGCTGATACTTTCAATTTTGGACAATGATGACTGATTCGCATAGGGAAATGCCCCTAGCTCAATGATTCTGAGAGTGAACTCTGAAGGACTTAGCAAAATAATCTTGAAAAAGGTAGCCCCTAGAGGAGGAACAGACCAGGGGTACAAGCAAGATTGGATTATCTGGACCAGGCATGATCAGATCATGAGAACGCATAATCGAAAGATTGTGAGATTCTGCATCTGCCAGTTAGGGGATGGCATGAAGATACGATCGAATCGTATGACAGAAGAACGAAAGACGCACGATCAAAAGATTAGATGAGATAGCATAAGATTGCTTTCAACGGATAGATCATGAATGACTAATCCTATGAGATCTTTGAAAATTATGGGATTTATATCCTAACCCAAAGGGAAATTTTTTTTTTTTTTTTTTTCACATTTTATCAGTGTTACCTGAAGGCATCAACCCTAATCCTAATCTATCGGAGTGGAGAGAGAATCTCGACTCATGACTTTGTTCGTGTATCTAAGGACCGATCGTGACCATTGGAAGATGGACCACGGCCTAATCTAGACACCAATGGGTAGGATATCCTAAACTAGGCTCACACACATGATGCACATGTGTTCGTATACTACATGCATGTGTGGGTTAATCTAGGGGTAAGGCCAAGAGTTCCCTTAGCGCGAATCCCTGTTCGATATACTGTACCAGTGTCCGGCGTATCAGTACGTGAACAAGAGATCCGTTTACGTACCATAAAGGTACTAGGCTAAGGGTGGAATGCTTCTCTAGCACAGAGGCACCAGGTGATGAAATCCCAGTCAACCATGCTAGATAACACTCCGGGTTCCTAAAATAGGACGTGTGTGCACGTGAGATGCAAGTGATGTAAGTGTGTGCAATATGTTTGCGCAATCTATGATGCCCTCAGGTTTTGTTAGGTTAAGTTCGAGTAAAATGTGATGAGAAAATAAAACAAGACAAACTAATCTAACAAGTATAGAGTTTTTATGAGCCAGTTAAATTAAATTCAAATGAATTATCTTTTGAAATTTTAATGAAGTTAGGTGGTCCCCAGCAGAGTCGCCAGACTGTGGTACCCTGATCCCGCGAGAGGGGTGTGGGGCGCGAGCCGCCGCTCTCTCTCTCTTGGTCTCTCGTACCCACGCGATTGGCGTGTGCCTTTTAATGTTGATTTGAATTAATCTTTCCTGTGAACTTGGGATCACTAAGGCAATCCGAATTCCACACGAAAGAGACTGACAGAGTCGCCACCTAGATGTGGGATCTAGGACCCGTAATTAACCAGAAATCTAGACTCGCTACCTGGTTACGAGAATGGAAGGTATGGGGAGTTATCCACCACATGCACCATTCTTGCCCGATAATCGGTCTTCGATTCCAAAAGCTAACTCTTTTAAATTTATTTTAAATGGCTCATTCAACTCTATGTTAATGTGCGAACTAAGTGACATGCATCCTATGATCTAATTTCAATGTGAATCCTAAATGTGTATCTTGATTTATTAATTTGTCTGGATTCAATCTAAGTGAAAGTTCTCCTAAAATTCTAATTTCATGGAAAGTCCTAAGTGATTTGATTAAGCATTTACAAGAAAATTAATATACAAAACACCACAATTTGTTTGTGGTGCCGACTCGCGGGTGGTATGCCATCAGACATCCAAGCTGCCTACGTACCCAAGCCTCACTGGGATCAGAGTCGACGTAGTTCGGTGCACCTAAGCTAAGCTACTTAAGCCTAACTCAACTAGGACACCGACCTAGACGGGATTGACTGTTTCAACAGTTTTAGGAGAAGTTATTTAATTCAAGTTGAGGATTTTATTATCTTAGGATTTCATCGAAGATGCTATATGATTCTTATCTAAATGCAAGTTGTCCCTTAGACTAATGCAGGTTAGCCTACATCCTAGTTTACTAGGCTTGTCCTATGGAAAAGATCGGGTGACTAGTGTAACTAAACCTATGGCACGGTTGCTATACATAGCAAACGTCCGTGATGAGGCTGGACTCCTGACTCTAGGACTCCCTAAAACCTAGGACTCCCTAAAACTTAGGACACGACACGACACGACACCAGTGTTCCTAAATTGGGCTCTAAGGGTTCCTAAAGGAATTTTGAATCCACCGGCTCTTGGGAATCTCGAATTCTTTTGGGTTTGTGGAAACTTTTAGAGTTTTCTTGAAGCTTTTATTATCTGAAGGTATTTAGTGTGTTTGGTAGCTTTTAAAGTTGTTTATTTAGAAGGTTTTAGTTTCATTTGAAATTTTTAGTGGTCTTTTGGTTAATGGCTTTTAACGGATTTTTATCAGTGGATTTTAAATGGGTGAATTTTAGTTTTGTTAATTTTAGGTTGGATGTACTTTAGATTAATGTCTTTCGATTTTGGTTTGGAAAATGACGTTAACACAACCAAGTTTTGACAATTGCACAAATTCGACAAACCATTGACCATTAAAAGATCTGACAAATGCAGCCCACTAAAACTGTCGTAACTCTTTAACCGCTTGGCCAAATTCAACGTACAAACATGCGTTGGAAAGATCTTTTATAGGGCTACAACTTTGTAGTTCTCCATTGTTTGTAAATCTGTGATTTAGAGGTTCGAATTTGTGTTGCAAACAAAAGGACAGCAACATTAAACTGGAAATGCCTAAAGGTGTGCCGCAACCATTTTGGACTTAACTTTTTAACCGCTCGCTGTCTGATCTAGCACGAATACTCGTTGGAAACGGCACGAAAATATCTACTACTTTGTAGTTAACCATTTCCCACGATTCTGTTGTTTAGAGGTCGAAAAATCTGTTTAAAGTCTAACAGCTAGCACTATGACGGGAATGATATTGGCACCCCCATGTTTTCTTTTGATAGTTCTTATTTTTTTAGTGATTAAAAGACGGTGAATATGAAAAATGGCTTGAATGGGCCTGAGATTAGATTCAAATGGGATGTTTGAAAAAGGGGTTGTTTTTATCTACTTGGCAAGGTGGGGTATGGATATTGGGTTCTTGAGATTGAGTGGGGGCTGTTGTTATCAAATTGGAGTGGGGGCTGTTGTTATCAATTGAAAGATGGAGGTTTTGTAAGCCAAATTAAATGGGTTTTGATAATTCATGTAAAATTCAAGTTTTCTTTCTTGTAAATGTTCAAAATTTTTAATGAATTGTTTTCCCAAAAGAAATCTAAATTCCCTAACAAGCCAATGATTTCAACATCCCATCGCAAATAGGTTCTAATGACCCTAACACATTAATTATATTTAGCATAAGTGAGAACATGACCAAGGCCAAACTAGTACAAAATTAAACATGACATCAACCAAAATATACGCAAAACAACACTCAATCCTACAAATATAGAAAAGAAAATAAAATTCCAAAAGACATACCTTTTTGTAGACGATATTCCATGCAAACTTATGGAGAAGAGGGATTTGGTCTAGAGAGAGGGCTTGAATTTTCTAAGAGAGGGGTTCTCTCCTCTTTTCTTTTTTTCCTTCTTTTCTTTGGTGAGATGAGAGGGTATTTATAGGAGAATGGGATAGGAGGTTAGGTGAGGTTAGGTGAGGTTAGGTAAGGTTAGGTGAGGTTAGGTGATGTTAGGTGAGGTTAGGTGAGGTTAGGTGAGGTTTGGATGGTTATGATGGGAGGAGAGGTTAGGTGAGGTTAGGTGAGGTTTGAATGGTTAGGATGAGAGGAGAGGTTAGGTGGTTTTGGATGGTTAGACCCAGGTCATGATCTGCCATTGATCTAACGATTTACGGAAATCGGGTCTCGGAATGGAATCAGGGTCCGGGCTATGAAGTGACCCTAGCTTATTTTGTCCCGATTGATGATCCGTAAAGTCAGATCAAGATATTAATGACCTAAAACATATAAATCAATGATAGAGGGGGTTCTCACATGGATTTAACACACTAATTTATTTGTTGATTAAAACAAAACAAAATGGGGTGTCTACAGTCCACAGGAGAAAGCAAGCTTTCGCTGCGATGCCACTCATGACCCAATACAAATTAACCTCTCATGTCTCAGGCGGCCAAAAGAGCAATATAATCTTGCAAATTATTAAAGCATTGTACTAAGAAGTAAGGAGGCAGGATAATTTTGTGAATTGTTAAAGCGTAGAACTGTTAATATTTTAAAACAGGGGAAAAGCAGTCCCTTGTTGCCGCTCCATGGGGATAATATCCCTGCAACCACAGTCTCACAGTCGGACTACCTCATTTTGTATTTCATCCATTAGCACAGCCATGAGGGATTACCTCCATACTTCCAAATATAGGGGCTCTAATGAACCAATTTAAGTAAGAATGACAAAACAATTTTGTGACGCTACTGAAACTTGTTAGTGTTAATATCACAAGCTCTAAGGCATTGATATGGGCACTGACATGTCTCGACAGCCACACTAAATCCTTCATGCCCCCTTTTATTACATTAGAAGTCACCAAAATTCTCAGCCAATTTGAATGAGAAAGACAAGCTACTACGAAAATTGTAAAGGGATTGGAGAATAGGCACCCCCAACTACTAGCAGTGAGAATTAGAGACTGGATCAGTGGTATGATCTGACCCTCTAAGCTGCAAAGATTCTGTAAGAACATGAGTAGTAGAGAGAGACCAAACTACTAGTATTCCCAAAGAAATTGCAGACACTGATTTCATTAAACCACTTATATTTGCATTCCAAATATAGACCGAGGAAGAAGATGGACATTACCTGTATTGCTGTCTGAAGTAGACTTGAGATTGATTCCGAAAAAATTCTTCGCCAACGCCACGCAAGACAGCCGATCCAACAGTGAACCCCACGCCACCCTCCTCTGCGACTCCCTCTCTTCCTATGCTCTTTCTCTCCCCCTCTGTATTTTCTCCACTTATTATTATTATTTGCTTTCTTCTTTTTTTATTTTTACTCTTTTATTTTTAGAATAAAGATCCCAAAACCAGAGAAGAAGCTGAGATGGTGGCTTGGAGAAGGGATTCGAAGCTGAGGGCCGAAATGGGTTTTGTGAGAAAAATAGAAAGAAAAATGGGTTTGGACTTAAACAAATCTTGGTTGGATTTGGGAATGAAGCTGGACGGAGAAGGATTATGACCGGAGAAAATGGAGGGTTTTACAGATATGGGTTTGAGTGAAAAGAGAAAAGAAGAAAAAAAATGGTGGAGGTAGGTGGTTGGGGCGAAACTGAAGAGGGAGGAGGGTTTGGGATGTAGGGATAAGGATTACAGGGGGTTGGTGGTGGTGATGGCCTCGGATTCGCCGGATTTCATGGCCGTGGGATTGCCGGAGTTGGAGGAAGGGGATGATAATCGAAATGGGTTTTGAGAGGTGCAGATGGTG
Source organism: Tasmannia lanceolata (assembly GCF_043159265.1). Taxonomy (NCBI): domain Eukaryota; kingdom Viridiplantae; phylum Streptophyta; class Magnoliopsida; order Canellales; family Winteraceae; genus Tasmannia; species Tasmannia lanceolata. The sequence goes on from NW_027518689.1 coordinate 31,272,397, forward strand.
GAAATGGGTGGAGAAGAAATGGGGTTGGGGATGATGGCTCGGTGGAGGAGTGGCCGGAGTAATGTTGCCGGATTCCGGCAAGGTTGCCGGAGCACCCTCTCTCTCTCTCTCTCTCTCTCTCTCTCTCTCTCTCGGTTTTCTCTTCTTTCTTTCTTTTTTTTTTGGATGAGGGAGAAGATGGTGGAATGGAAGAAGGCCGGCCGGATTCCGACGATAACCGCCGGAGAAGATGAATGGTTTGGTTTTTGAAATGGGTTTTTTTTTTTTTTTTTGAGATGGGTTTGGGTAGAAAAAGATGATGGTGGATGTAAAGGAGATGGTTTAGATGGGGTTTGAGATGGTCTGTGGAGATGGTGGAATGATATGGGTTTCAACATGGTTCGCCGGATTTTTGGTGAGGATGACCGGAGAGGATGGCTCCTCGAAACCCCTTTCTCCTCTCTTTTCTGCTGCTCTCTCTCTTTCTTTCACCCTCTATTGCTCTCTCCTCTGCTCTCTCTGTGCGGGTGTGGCTAAGATTTGGAGGTGATGGCTGTGATGAAATCAAAGAATATGAAGATGAAAAATGGGTTTGAGAATGGTCGGATTCCGGCAGATCTTGCCGGAATCAATGGAGGAAATGGTGATTGTGGGTGAAAGGAAGAAGATGGCGGTGGTTAGCAATGGTGAGGATGGATGGCTGATGAAGAAGGTGGGGTTTGGTGGGTTGCCGGAGGAGTGGCCGGAGGAGAGAAAAATGGTGAGGGTGGTGGCGGCCGGTTGCCGGAAAAGAGTGGATGGCCGGCGGCTTTTCTTCCTCCTCCCTCTCTCTGTTTTTGATTTTTGCAAAGAAAATGAGGCCTCCCTTTTCGAACCCTAAATCGTGGCATATAAGGGAAAATGCAAAATTTTCTCCTCCCCCCCGCCTTCCGTGGACAGCCGCCCCAAGTGTATTTTTTGACAATTTTTAACCCCAAAAGGGGGTGGCTGATTGGAAGACAAGGGTAGGAAAGTTCTTCTCTTCAAACGATCCTGATCATTCGATTTGATCCAAGGGCCATTAGGGTTTGCTTACACCCTAAGTATTGTTGGAATTCCAAAATTGCCCCTCTAAAGATGAGAAATCACAATTTTACCAACAAAATATCTTGTCTTTTTTTTAGAAAAAGGGGGGGGGGTATCCACACAACCATGCCTTGATAATTCACCCTACTACGACCCAGCTTTGATTATCGCACATACTTCGCCTGTCTTATTCTTCATTTTTCGCCCGATTGCCCTGAAATTTTGCAGAGGGATTCTCGAGAATACTAACAACCTCATGGGGAATTTGTACCCAGGAATATACGTAATAAGGTGCTCCAAGACTCAAACCTTCTTCTCATTTTGGACCCAGCCCCTCAGGAATTTCGAGATTAATTTCGGGACATCTGGGGACTCAAAATTCGGGAATTCTATTCAATTTTGGGGACTTTAGGGCCTTGTCAAAATGGGGTGTCTACAATGACATGGTCCATGGCTTGACACCAATTACACATGGGAACATTATGTGCAATTTGATTGACTTGTGAAGGTCCTTTGACAACTATTGCTTCTAGCCTTTTTGATTAGGCTATCAAGATGGGCATCTTTTGCCACGGCACCCTCTATTAGAAATCCCTTACTTGAAGTGGCTCTCTCACCGTCTTGAGTGGATTCCCACTCTCTTGTTCTTTTCGCCAAATCAAGTAAGAAGTTCCATGCCGCGGCCTTATCCGTGAAAGATGTAAAACCGTTAGGACACATGGATTCAAGAAGTTGCTCTGTTTGGTAATCTATGCCCTCATAAATAATTTGGCATAAGTGCCACAAATCAATTCCATGGTGAGGATACTCTTGAAGTAGGTCTTTGAACCTCTCCATAAACTTAGAAAATGACTCTAATGGCTTTTGTTTGAATTGTAAAATATCATTCCTAAGCTTATTAGTTTTATGTAATGGAAAAAACTTTTTTAGGAAAGCGACGGCGAACTCCTCCCAAGTGGTGGTGGAGTTCATTGGTAAGCCATAAAGCCACTTTTTGGCTCCATCCTTGAGTGAAAACGTAATAAACCGCAACTTTACCGCATCATCGGTAAGTTGTTGCAACTTAATCAAAGCACATACATCTTCAAACTCACGCAAAAATAAATAAGCATCCTCCGAAGGGAGGCCATGAAAATGAGGAAGCAAAGAGATAACTTGCGATTTTAGCTCAAAATTATTGCCCTGCGGCAATCTAATGCAAGAAGGTTGCGCGGTTCAGGCCGGATAGAAGCGATCGCGTAAACTCTTTGGCGGCTTTTGTTCTTCCGCCATGACTACTTGATTTGGATTTGGTTCGATGTCTTCCGCCATCTCTAACCGGTTTGCTCTTTCTAGTCGATTGGCCGAGTTCCGCACCCAACCTACGGTCATAAACACAAGAAAACCAAGTAAGAGAGATGGATAGGTAAGAAACCAAAAATATAACTAAACTAAAAATAACTACTAATCTAACACTTCGAATAATTAAGATTCTAATGCAACTCTCTTCCCCGGCAACGGCGCCAAAAACTTGATTGAGAAATTAAATAACCGCAAGTGCACGGATCATGTAAATACGGGTCGAACTCAGGGAAGAGAAATCTAGTTGTCAATCCTATTCTTGTACCGATTAGAATACTAGCTATGATATTATGTTGCCTGGAATGGACTCAGGATTTCTGTGGACTTAACCTCGGAGCCAACACTATATATAAGCGTATATTCTAATCAATCTAAGAATCAAATTTAACTAAGATATTTTTGATTTAAAATCCTAATTTAGGCAAAGTGTACCAAGGTTCTAATGATCTCTTTTAACTACTTATCTAATTTAATTAGAAAACTAAAATTCTAAGGGCCTAAGTTAATTGGAAAATTGCAAAAGTAATTTGGAATGGTGTAAAAACCTTAATTCAATATTAAATATTACTTAGGGTTAGAATCCACCATGGGTTTGGATTAAATTGATTAATTAAAATAATTTTTGTGTATTGAATTGTATATTTGATAATTAGTCTATGGAAAATAAGATCAATGGATATCATTGCCCATGAGTAATTTATCAAAGACACACTCCAATTTTAAAGGCTATATAAATATTTATAATGTTCATAGCAATCACTCATACGAAAAGGGAAAGCCAATGGCATGAATGATTGGTATGCAACAATTATAAACCATTAATTTCATACCATTAAATTTAATTAAAAACCTTTCTCCTTCCCCATGGTTTCATCTAAACCCTAAGTATATAGGATTTAGTTACTCATGAAGAAAGTCAAAGAAACAAAAATAAAAAGTAGAAAGAAGAGAATTGCCATTAAGAACTTGAAAAGGAAAAATAAAACAAAAAGAACTTTTCTTTAATTGAAATTGAAAGCAAAAATACATCAAATTGTAATTTAAAATAAAGAGCAAAATAAGAAAAACTTATTCTTTTTCTCCTTCAATGGTTGAATCATTGTCCTCCTTCAAGCCTTGATCGGATTCCTCTCGTCGATACGAGTCCAACGGATCCGACCTCGCGCGAATCGGAGCTAAAACGAAGAAGTTATGGTCCGTTGAAGTTTTAGAAAAAAAATAAAAAAACGGCTGAAGACGCGATGAGACGAGACGAGACTAAAAATTCAAGAAGATAGGAGAGAGTTCAAGAGAGATTGATACATAGATTTTGGGTGAGAAGGGTTGCTAAATTAAGTGATTGAAAAAGATGTAAGGTGGAGATTAAAAAGCTAATCTTAGGAAACAAATGAAATGACAAGATTAAGGCTTAAATGGGCTTTCTATATCTCTTCTAAAAAACACATGGGTTACTTTCCTTCTTTTTTTTTTCTTTCCAAAGGTTTGTCTAAAACCTTCTAATTATTTTGTCAAGCAACTTTCTGAATGGTAGAAAAATAATGGAAAGTTTCCAAGTTGAGGAATATGTGCATGAAAGGACCAAATTGTCCCTATCTTTCGAATGAATTGCAACCATGCCATATACTTTCGCAAATGGCAAATCTACCCTTCCTTTGTAATGCACATAAATAACAAATAATTCCCTTCTCCTCTCTTGATCATTTCAATCTCAACCATTGGAATTAAGATCCTTTCTCTTCTCTTGTTTTTCATCATCCATCCTTGAAATTTCATCTTTCAAAGCAAAGTAAGGGGGTGTGGCATTATCAATTTGATCCTACTAAAGCATCATGCCAATTCGGCTAACTAAGGCATCTTGGAACTTTGGATTCTCATGGCAATTGGTCATTTCTTCACTATTTTCATATGTTAAGCTCAATTTCCTTCATAATTCCAATAAAAACCTTGAAACAACAAAAACAACAAAAATACCTTAGTAGCACCGCTTAAAATATAAAATATACATGCATCCTACCACTTTCATTCACACATAAATGTGTTCATCAGGATCCTTAGCCTTCGAATCCCAACCAATTACAGAAAGGTTCAAACTGAGAGCTTCTTGCATTTCTGAGCATGAGAGCCATTGAATTAAAGGTAGGCATCCTAAATGAAAGAGGAGCTTGTATTGATTTCAACAAGTCTATGAAAGAGAGACAAACTCACATCTTCCATTTGATTCAAGCCAAAATACACTTTCATTTATGCAAGATTCCAGATCTGAGATGAAATAGATCCGAAACTCATTTTTCTCAATACAAAGTCACCTCGATCTAATGGGATTTCGGGTACATGTTGCCAATTTATTCAGAGAATTTTGGTGGATTTTGCATAAGATTCAAGTCAACAGCATCAGGGATGAAATTAGAGGTGATTCATCCAATAATTGAACAGAACTAGTTGAGCATTCAAAATTCTTACCAGAGTTACGAATTAAGAGAAGGAATGAGAATCGAGCAGAAAACTTAACTATAAATTGTACACAGCATGACACACACAACCTCTAACAGTTAATGCGGATATAAAGCCTAAGGGCATTTCATTCATTATGTAAATGTTGTAGGTTTCAGGTAATTATCTTTACCAGTATGCATATAGAATCTCTGATTATTTTTTTTCATGTCCATACATATGTATGTATTTATATGTTAAACAGTACAATACATTCAAATGAGTTGTATATGATATCTGCATTGCAAGAACATTGTAATGTGTTTTCTAACAGAATACTGGTGTTTTACTGCAGATGACGGCAAATGCATTAGCAGGGAGTGCAGTGGAGTGCCTTGCCAATGGTATGGACTCCTTTGTATCCAAACCTGTAACCTTTCAGAAATTGAAACACTATCTTCTGCAATATTTGCCAATCTAAAATTTGTAAAGTAGTGCTTCTGTATAAAAAGGTAATGAATAAATGAATGTAATCCAGGAAAGTTTTTGTAATTTATCATGTTTTCTCCTGCTGATCAGTATTTTCAGTTACACGGCTGATCAAAATACCTACAAACCTATTAGGAATAGGTTTGAAAATGGAAACTATGACAGTGGGTTCCGCTGTCAATGAGAAGCAAATCCACATCAAGTACGTACGAGTTCAATGGTACACAACAAATAAATGGAGCCCCAAACACAACATGGAATGAGGTGTACAGTAAATAAGAAGCAAATCCACATAATACATAAACAAGTTCCATGCAGAGTACCTACGAGTGCAAATCCACATAATATATAAACATGTTCCATGGCATATCCAAACAAACAAAGCATGATAAACAACAACTACTGATAATAGCAGCATCAGAGACCATAGTCGGAGGATTGGCGGACAGTAGAGCGACGATGAAGGAACTTGTTGACAAACAATACACGCATGTCCTTCGGGCGGTTCAGAAACCCACGACCCTCTTTTCCGTTTACAACCAAGTAGTCATAAATGTCACAAATGTCACCACGGTCAAGGCCCTCTATCTCCTGTAATGATTCCATCACCTTCTGGCATTGGATATCAGCCCTCTCATTCCTAGCATGAAGGGCGGAAGCCATGTCCTTCACGCTTTGAGTGAAATCCAGTACACACTCCTTCATGTCAGACACACCTCTCTTCTTCCTCTTAGAAGAAGCAACAGATTGACTTCCACCTGCAGCAACACTTGTTTCCATTGGAGTACGTGTCGGAATGCGCTGCGACCGCTGCCCGACCTCAGGTGGCGAAGTCCTACGAGGGGAAGGTACCTGAGGCATTTCTTCGGTCGGAATATAACTCGGCATGTCGTCGTACTGAGACCCAGTACTAATAAAATCAAATTGAGACGAAGTGTGTTCAGTGTATTCACTCTCCTCATTGGCCACATTGACGACATAGGCCTCCTCCTCAGAAGGCCGCGTAACATTCTTATTTGTTATTTTGTAGGTTCCATGTGCATATTCATCTCCAAATATTTCAGCCATCTCCTCATAAAAATCATGACGCTGACTGAAGTACCTCTTCCTGTTAGGATAAGACTAGGAATAAAACAAAAGCAGATCAGTTGAAAGCTAGCGGTTTGCATTATATAACTAAAAAAATCATGGATATGCTTATAATTAATACCTTCAAGTACTCCATAGCAACGTCCCTTGTAACTACAATTTTCTTTTTCTCTTCATCCCATCCAAAGCCACTTGTGGCAAGCATCTCAGCCACAATTCTGTAGTTGGCTTTCATTGTCTTAACATGGTTTTTCACTTGTTCAAACGTCAAATCGGTACCGCATGCCTGATTAACTTCAAGTAGTGCATACTTATACGCACTCTTCTTGAAGCCGTTGGGAATTTTGCCCCCATCTATGGCCTCATGCCTAAGGGTCTGTAATAACACCAAGTCCATCTCAGATGTCCAAGACGCATTTTTTCCCTTCCCTTCATCAACCGCATATTTTCCCTTCCCATCATCAGCCGATGTTTCCATTCCCTGCCTCATGTAACAGTATCATATCATAATCCATAACAACATTCATATTACCTCAAAGAAACACATAAAACCTTCCACTGGAACAATAAAAACAAACATGCATGAAATCCCATTACAGTACCATAAGTAATAAGATAAAACTTAGACAACCACAATAGTTACAGTACCATATGTAATAAGATAAAACTTAGAAAACCACAACAGTTTACAGTACGATAATTCCCATAAGATAAAACTTAGACAACCACAACAGTTTAGTGTTTGCAGGACCATAACAATACTTCACTTAAGAGTATCAAATTAACTACACAATCCAAATTTCAAAACAAAATAAACAGTTCGACATCAGTCGGCCGCGCCGTAATCATTCCACATGTCACTACAGATCTGCTCCCGAATCTGATTTCCTTCCCTAGCATCGGCTGTTCGGCCCAATCGTGGTGCACTTTCACGTTCTTCTGCCTCTGAATCATCTTCATCGGGAGCTTCTCGGCGGCGGCGGCGGCGGGCACGTCTACCTTCTACTTCAGCTACTTCCCTATCAACCTCAGCAATATACACATCATTCGGCATCACCCCTAGTAGGAAGTTGTGCACAGCACAACATGCCATAACAATGTCAACTTGCCTTCCATAGGCGTACATTTGTTCGCATGTTAGGATGGGGAAACGCTTTTTCAGAACACCAAAAGCACGCTCAATAACATTTCGGGCTGAGGAATGCCTGTAATTGAAAAGCTCTTTCTTTGTACGGGGTGCGCGACCTCTCTGTTCACTTAGATGGTACCTTGTAACGCGGTAAGGAGTGATAAAATTGCTTAGTAACGGGAAGCCTGCGTCTGCAAGGTAGAACTTCCCAGGGTGGCGGGTAATTCCAAAGTCGTCAGCGATGGCGTCCCCTAAGATCCTAGAGTCCGACGCAGACCCTTCCCATCCCGCGAGAACAAATGTGAATTTCATGTCAAAGTTGCACGCGGCGAGTACATTCTGCGTTGGGTGGCCCTTACGACTAATAAATCGCTTCTTTATTTCGGCCGGTACTTTTGCAGGGATGTGTGTCCCATCTATCGCGCCGATGCAGTCCTAAACAATTACAAGTGACGGTGTTATTGTTATGTGTTACACTAGAAATTAGAGATAATTTTAACGGAAGGAGGTTACCTTAAAATAAGGGTACCATCTTGGATTTTCCGCAATCTGCGTAGGTGTCTCCGAAGAAGGTGGTATTATAAATTGGTCTACCATAGACAGAATGGCACGGAGAACCTTATTAAAGTAACGACTTATGGTTTCTCCAGACCTTCGACAATACACTTTCATGCAACGGTTCCTCAGGTTGTGTGCAACTGTGTGCAGGAAAATCGCAACTTGTTCGTCAACATTGCAGTGGATAGTGTCCTTTAAGGTGCCGCTCTCCTTAAAAATATTCATGAATCGTCTAAAGCATTCGACGTTCATCCTAAGGAGATTATGACAATGCTCATCGCTCTCTACTACATAGTTCACGAAACTGCGATCAGTGAGATAGTGGTTCTGGTAAGGACCCCTTTCTATGAAAAGCCCTTCTTTGCTCATTACCGTCATTAAAAATAAACACGCACCAACACAAACAACTGAGGCCACTTCGTCAACCAAATCGTCTTCATTGTCACTGCCTCCACTTCCCTCGGTATAGACATCAGCATCTATTTCCCAGTCATCGTCCTTCATCCTGATGTCTTATCGCAGTTGGATCAAGTCTAACATAAATAATTCCGTCAAAATTACTGCCGTGTTAGTAACCATTTCATGAGTCAAAATTCGAACCCAACATAACCGTGTCGTGTAACAGTCTTTGAAAATCACAAAACCACAGCTTCCCGTGTGTTGGATTCATTGATTAAAAATATAAAAAAACATGTAAACAATGCAATTCATGTGCAAATTCGCATCAGAAGAGCCCTAATACCACAAACCAAACTGATTTCCTTATTACGGTTGAGGAAATGCGAAAAAATCTAATAAACAATACCATTAAAGCCCAAATAAAAAATTTCATTTCACCACAAGCCAAACAGAGGGGATATGAAGAAACAGTCTTATCAAATAAAGAGAGAAAAAATTTATATACATAATGCAAGGAATGGACATAAACGATCTACAAAAATAGTCATTAGTTAACAAGTTTTTTTTTTATGGGCAAGTTAACAAGTTCAGAGATTGAAACAGTAATAATGAAGTAACCACCTAGTAGAGAAGTTGGATGAGAAGAAAAATGTAAAAAGAGAAGAAATGATTACCCCAAAACTCCATTCAAATAGTACTGGAACAGGGGAAGAAATGCGGAAAAATAGACTAACAAATAGCAGAAAACCCCAAATAAATAAATGCATTTCGCCATTTTATGGTTTAATATGCCGAAAAACCCGAGAAGAGCGGGCACGACTTCGCCATTTCGACCAAAAAAACCCCACAAAGCAAGCTGATTTTTCTCACTACGGTTTCAGATACATCGAACAATAAAACCCCCAACAAAAATTAAACCAGTCGAATATCAAACATGCAAACCAAGTTACAGCAAGGGTTTCGTCTTTTTTTTATATTATGGGTAGGGTTCCAGAGAATAACAAAAAACCCCAAATAGAGAACCCAACACTTCACAATGCAAGAAAGCCCTCAAATAGATCTAACATCAGAAAGCTTTGATTCAAAGGGGGAAAAAAAAATTGAAAAAGACGAACTTACCGGACTGGCCTTCCGTTTTTTGCTCCTCGACTTCAGTGGAGAGGGGAACGAAGAAGAGCTTGAGGAAGAGAGAATGGTGGTTGTGGCCATGAATGGTCTCCTCTGTTAATTTTTTTTTTCTGCCCTCACGTCTTCTCGGAAATGCCTCGGGCAGAAGAAGGAATCTTCAGTCATTCGAAATCCCATTCGGCCCTTCCCATCCCTTTTTCTAAAAAAAAAACTCTCATTTCTAGGTTTGCCATTCGGCATGGTGGAGAAGGCCACGTGGGCTGACAAGCATCCAACAAGCCCGGTGGTCAAACAGTGTTTAAAAAAAAAAAACACATCCAAACGGTGGTGTGGAACTTCATTTGAATATAAAATCCCACCCCAATGCCACATTTCTATGCAACCAAACAGAGCCCTAGAGGATATTATAGGGAATTTTGGACTATTCTAGAACCCCCACAGATTCCATTCCTCTTGCATTCTTCCCGAAGACTCTTCCAATACCCAACAAACAATCCACGAATCAATCCTCCAATATCAGCTCTCAGGTACTTATCTGTAAAACCTTCATAACCTCATCTTGCTGTATCTAATTCTTCTCAAAAAACCGTCCCCAATCTCTCACTCTCTCTGTAGTACAAGAGAACCCCTATTTCGAAACCAGAAAAAAACCACCTACAAACCCTAGCATCTAGGATTTTCAATGGCAGAAAACACAGAAAAAATAGATCCAAAACTCAACAACGAAAGTAGAAACTGCATATTTCTTGATACCTCCACCCTCCGTTCTCACATATCCTTCTCTTCCCTCATCCAACACCTTCAAAATTCCCTCCCATCAGTTTCAACCCTAATTCAATCCCCAACACGCCAACAATTCTCAATCAATCCTTCATCATCTCTCCTCCTAATGCCCTCTTGGTCCTCCTCACCATCCCTCCCTTACATCGGCGTTAAGATAGTCACAGCCTTTGCCTTAAACTCTGCCTTAAACTTACCTGGCATCAATGCCTCTTACCTTCTTTTTGATTCCTCGACGGGACGGAATTTGGCAGTGATGGATGGGACTGAAATCACCCTTTGGAGGACAGCCTGCGTGTCTGCTCTCGCGGGGCGATTTTTGGTTAGAGAAGATGCTCAAGTTCTTGTCATGATTGGGGCTGGTTCTTTAGCGAAGTATCTTATTAGTGCTCATTTGTTTGTTAGACCTAGTTTGAAGAAGGTGATGTGAAACAACCCATTACTCCAAAAGCTTAAGCTATCATAGAGTTGGTGTTATTTAGTCATCTATGCCTCAACACGCCCCCTCACGCATGGCCCCTTTTTTAGGGTTGGCCTTCATGTGGCCCCTCTTTTGGGTTCGCCATTACATGTGGATTTTTTTTTATATCAAGGAGTTTTGAACCCAAGCCAATAGCTCTGGTACAATGTGAAACAACCAATTACTCCAAATGCTTAAGCTGTTAAAGTTGGTGTTATTTAATCCTTTATACTTTTTAGGGTTGGCCTACACGTGGTACATGTCACCCCTCTTTTAGGGTCACATGTCGCTCCTCTTTTTGGGTTCGCCATTAATGTGTATTTTTTTTTAATATCGAGGAGTTTTGAACCCTGGCCAAGTGCTCTAATGCCATGTGAAACAACCAATAACTCCAAAAGCTTAAGATGTTAGAGATGGTGTTATCTAATCATTTATACTTCAACAGGTGATTGTATGGAATCGGACGGCTGAGAAGGCTAGGGAATTGGTGAAGAGTATGATGAATGAAGGAATTGAAGGTGTTTGTTTTGAGTGTGGGGAGTGTTTGGAGGAGATTATTGGGTTGGGAGATGTGATTAGTTGTGCTACGAGTTCGGAGAGTCCGCTTGTTAAGGGTAGGGAGTTGAAGATGGGTGCCCATTTGGATTTGGTTGGATCGTTTACTCCTTCGATGAAGGAATGCGATGATGAGGCTATTGGGAGAGGGAGGGTGTTTGTTGACTGCGAGGCTGCATTGGTGGAGGCTGGTGAGTTGGTGGGTGCTTTCGATAGGGGAGTGATTTCACGTGGAGATGTTGTTGGGGGGTTGGTGGATCTGATCAAAGGAGACAAATGTGGAAGGAGAAACTCGGATGAGATAACAGTTTTCAAATCTGTTGGTTCTTCTGTTGTAGACATTCTCACTGCCCAGTTGGTTTATGAGGCATATTTACATGGTAACAATATTCTGATTCTTACTTTCTACAGTCTTACTTTTTTCTGAAGCATTGGAGCCTTTCTTTGTCTTGAAATCTTGGTGCTTTTATATACTTATCGTGTTAGTTAGTCATCTTATATAACATAATAAGATTTCCATTAGTAATTTTCTGCTCGATTTTTCATTTTAAACTTATCTCTATTAGGGATTTTTTTGCCCCCATTGTTTTGGTTATTCTCTCTTTATCGTTTGTTTGCATGCGACAACTCCTGCTTCAATGAAGAAGATGCTAGAGATATCTACAAAAGCAGATGTTGTTTGATATGAACACGAGACTGCCTAAGAATAATTTTCTGTTGGCTATATAAAAGTGAGTCTGCATTCTGACTAGAAGCTTAGTTCCTAACACTTGAGTTATGAGTTGAACTGCAATTGCAGCCTTTTTTGTTTTGTGAATTAAGTCTCCCTTTCAGCCTTTAGGCCATAGCTTGTAGCGACAGAGATTGAATGAAACTTTCTTCGAATGCACAGTTTTTGAAACTCAGATATTAGCTAAAATCCCTAAAAATGTTTTGTTCTCTTTAAACACAACTCTCTTTTTATCACTTTCTCACACTGTTAGTTTTTCTCCATGAGGTAGGATTCTGTATCTAACTTTAGGGTTCTTAAGTGAAAAATTCTAGCATTTTGCTATTCTTCCCAGATCAATCATCAAGGAACAAATACCACAACTTACTTCCAAATTGAAGAAATGAAGCCGTGTGGCACACGTCTCTTGTCCATCCAAATAGTTAATTATGTTAAAAAGATAATTAAGTTCGAGCAAAGATCTTGGTTCCCTACGGCAGAAGGTATTGACTTTGAGCAACTAGACCTGAGGGATTGGGCTTTGCTTGAGGAAGTATTTTCTGAAGAAACTGTGAAAGGAGACTTGATATCTTTCTTTGATAAATTTTATGGATCCTTGGAGTTAGACGAGCACATTGGCTACTTTTGTTTCCCTTGTCCCTAAGGGAGACGTTGCAGAGAGGTAGCTGATTTTAGGCCTAGAAGCTTGGTGGAAAGCATGTACAAAGTTCTGGCAGAAGTGAACGGATCAAAAAGGTAATTAGAAAGATTATTTCCACCTATCAAAGTGTTTTCATTCAGAATAGACAAATCCGAGATTGGGTTTTAATCACCAATGAAATGACTAAATACTACGAATGGAGTGCACTCAGAAGGGTTATTTGGAAGGTGGATATGAAAAAAGCATATGAACAAGGGGAATGTAGTTGGCTTGATTACATTATAGGCTGAACGGGTTTCGGCAACAGATGGTGTAATTGGATAAGAAAATTCCTTTCCTCTGCTTAGTTTTTCATCATCATCAATAGGTCACCTAAAGCTTTTTTTAAAGTCTTCTGGTGGACTTCGACAAGGAGACCCTTTTTCTCCTTTTCTATTCTTAAAATTTGATGAATCTTTGAATAAAATGCTTGACAAGAGAAGAAGATGCATGCTTATAGAGGGGTTCAAATTGGGTTACATAGGGGTTAAAAAACTAACCGGAGGAAAATTCCTTTCCTCTGCTTAGTTTTTCATTATCATCAATAGGTCACCTAAAGCTTTTTTTAAAGTCTTCTGGCAGACTTCGACAAGGAGACCCTTTATCGCCTTTTCTATTCTTAAAATTTGATGAATCTTTGAATAAAATGCTTGACAAGAGAAGAAGATCAACAGGTAACTCATCTGCAATATGTGGACTACATGCTAATCTTTAGCTTTGAAGAGGAAGACAGTTTTGAATCTGAAAGCTATTATTCGTTACTACGAGCTGGTAATGGGACAAAGAACAAATTTCTGCTAATCGCTCTTGACGGGAGCTAATCTATCTAAAGAGGAAATGGATAGATTTGTAGACGCGTTAGGGTGTAAAGTGGATTGAATTCCTAGCAAGTATCTTGGTCTCCCTTTATGGGGTAGCAAACTCAACAAGTGGCTCTGGGATCCAATTATTGAAAAAAATGGATAAATGACTTTCTTCCTAGAATAGGTTGATTTCTCGGACGGTAAAATCACTTTGATTAATTCTTTTCTTGCTACTCTTCTCATTTATCACTTTTCAGTTTTCGCATTTCAGATGTCTGATTGGGGTTATCCAACATCTAGAGACGATGCAACACAAATTTCTCTACGCAGATTCAGTGGAAAGAAAAAGATTTCACTTGGTTAAGTTGGAGGAAGTCTACCTCCCTAAGAAAGGGTGGGTCTAGATATTCGTAGGTTAAGAGTTATGAACAATGCGTTGCTGGCTAATTGGCTATGGATCTCATTTGTGGACCAATGTTATCGATCAAAAGTATGGAGCTGGGTTCGATAATTAGATTTTGAGTGATGATTATAGAATCACTAGGGTTATAGTCTGAAGAGGTAATATGAAGATAAATTCCCCTTTAATGTGAAGAATTTGAATCAGACTCTGTGGCAAAATTCTTTTTTGGAACGACCCTTGGTGTGATGTGAGGTCATTGATGGAGATTTTCTCCAATCTTTTTATCTGTAAAGGACTCTTTTAGCTTAATTGATGGAACTATCAGTTGAAGGTTGCTTTTTGTAGAAATTTCTTAGTTTGGGAATTGAAAGAATTGCCTTATGCTGAGATATGTTGGAGGTGATATATATCAGGAGAGTGGGAGAGGATAGAAGGTTCTGGAAAGGGCCATAGGGGCCTCTAATGTGATTTACTCGGTTCAATCTTTCCACAAGCTTCTCATGCTGTTGTTTCCTACCTTACTAGCGAACAAAATTTGGAGGATACTTGCTCTGCCTAGAATATGTAGTATGTACCTTTCGTTTGACCTCGGTTCTTAATGAGGTATTGATGGTTGAGGTGACATGACCCACTAGAGGACTCTATTTTATTCATTCATTTACATGAGACATTCTGGATAGGCTTTATTTTATTTTAGCTAGGCTTTACTTACATTTTATGATATTTATCATCCTAGATGTCATGTGAGGGATATCCACATCACCTAGGGCCAATGAAGCACGGATACAGGTGCGGGTACGATACGATACGGGTATGTGGATACGTGATTTAAAAAAAAAAAATAGGATACGGGTACAATGGGGGTACGCTGAATGTAATATATTTTTATATTTTATGTTATTTATTTATACAAACTATAAAAATTAAATATTTTGTAAAATAATTCAAACAATTTAATTGGAGAACAATCAAATAACAATAACATCACCAAAATCTAATATTACTTCGGCAAAATCTAATATGACTTCTAAGTTTTTAGAGTTTTAATTACGGGATATATATATATATATATATATATATATATATATATATAATAGATATTTTGATCTATTCACCCACCTTTTGTTAATTGTGACAACCCCTCTCCTGTAAATTTGTAATTTTTTGATTTAATTCGAATCGGGTGCGCACCCAATTGCACCCGATACGTACCCAAACCCCCAAACTGAATTTTTGTTTTGTTTGCTGTTTAGGTGCGTACCCGGTACGCACCCAAAGAGTACCTAAGTGCACCCGCACCCAATACGCACTCGATACGGGTGCATGGGCCTCCGGAGAGTACCCGTGCTTCTTAGCCTAGGGCCCACACATCACTAATGCAAGGTACAAACTTACTATTTTTAGTAAACACAAACATACTATTTTTAGTAAGTGTAGACTTGCTATTTTTAGTAAGTACGAACCTCCCCTCGACCCTCCTTGTAAAAGCCAAAAGAGGAGATCCCTAAAGAGACTTTTGATGACTTGGAGAAGTTCTTCCCCTTAGGCAGCCCCAAGGTAGTCTCCTTATTTCCTTCCTCTTCTTTCTTCTTCTTCTTCTTCTTCTTCTTCTTCTTCTTCTTCTCTCTCTCTCTCTCTCTCTCTCTCTCTCTCTCTCTCCTTTTTTTTTGAGTGGTTCCTCTCCTCCCCTTTTCTGTCTTTCGTTCATCTCAGCTTGTCTTGGCTTATATCTACCCCTCCTCATATCTCTCTAGCTACATCTCTTCTCTTGGAGGCTACCTACATCTAGACAACTAAAGTCGAGGCCTTGCACACTACCCAAGTATAGATTTTTTTTCTACATTCTTATTTCCATTACAGCCTACCAATATTTTCCCTTTGAGCCTAGCCTCATTCCCCCTTAACCCTATGCCTTACACATATCCCTACCCTTATTCCATTACCCCTTCTAGAATTTTATAGGCCATAGTTAGAAAGTTTATTTTATAGATCTGATTTGTTGACACACCTTATTAGGCATTTGATAAGTCTGTCAATCCTTATCAAAGGTATCCTGTTGAAAATAATATGTTGTTTGCTTTCTATTTCTTTTACTTTATATCATAACTGATGTTTTCGTCAATTAAACCTTAACAAAGGCGCAAATTACATAAAAGTTACACATTGTAAACTTTCCCTTAGGCTCTGTTCGATTGCTTTCCACCCGCTGGAAAGGAAAAGAAATTGGGCTTTTTTTCCCCGAGAAAGTTGAAATCACAGTGTTCTCTTGGTTTCTCGGGAAACCGCAAATACACACGTGGATAATGTATTAGTAGTAAAAAAAAGACGTGGATTTATACTTTTCTTTTCTTTTCGCCGA
This sequence comes from Tasmannia lanceolata, assembly GCF_043159265.1. Lineage (NCBI taxonomy): Eukaryota > Viridiplantae > Streptophyta > Magnoliopsida > Canellales > Winteraceae > Tasmannia > Tasmannia lanceolata. Next base: position 31,288,773 of record NW_027518689.1, read on the forward strand.
TGCCATTTCCTACGAATTTAGAAGGAAAACATATCTTTTCTCTCGAGAAAGCGCGTGCCGCGAACCTCTCTCGCCTCTCGTTCCCAAACCCTAGCTTCGGCTTCCTTCTCCACCTTCGTCTCCGGCGTGCCCGTCTTCTCCGGTGAAACCAGAGATCTTCCGCGACTTCAAAAGACGAAGACTTCTTCGTTTTCATCCTCCCAAATACGAGGCCGTCCGTTCCCTTATCCACCCTTCTTCTCCGACCAGCTCTCCGTCACCCTTCTTCTCCGGCGAAGGTATCCTTTCTCTCCCTCCCTCTATCTCCCTCCATCTCTTTCTCTCAGTCTCTCTTGGAATCTAGGTAGATCTGCAACTGTTTTTGGTGGTTTATAACTGGGAATGTGATCTCTTCAATCCTAGACCTCCATCACCCTTGATCTACAAGATCTATGGTTTCCTCTTCATTATCTGTTCTAAAAATATATATTTTCCCCAAAACCCTAGCCTTATGGCTGTTTATTTAGATTTAGAGGAAGGAGGCCTTATGGATGTTTCTCTTTTGTTGGGCTTTTTCATCCATTTTTTTAGATTCCCAATGTGGGTTGAGGATGCTTGTAATGTTTCAAACTTGCAATTTTTTGTTTTGGTTTGTCCTGAGATTCTGACTTCAAGCATTCATGTAAACCTGCAATTTTCACATGAATGCTTGTAATGTTTGAAAATGTGTTTTTGAAAAAACAGGTTTACATGTAATGTTATGAGATTCGCTCTCTCTCTCTCTCTCGTTCATCTCTCTCTCTCTAGTCCATCTTTGTTTTCTGATTTTTCAATTTTTTGTGTGTTAGGTCTCTCTTTGTCGTCTGTACTCCGGTAACCTCGCCTGACCCGCAGAAGTTTCTACAGACAAGGTATGTCTCTCGCTCCTTTTCAGTATTTTGGGTTCTTTTCCATGCATTTTATGATCTAGGGCTTGGTGGTTGTTGGTGCTTTGGTATGGATGTTTTGGTGGTTGTGGGGGTGGTTGTTGGTGCTTTGGTGGTCGATGGTTGTTTGGTGCTTTGGTGGTTGTGGGTGGTTGTTAGTGCTTTGGTGGTTGGTGGTTGGTGGTTGTTTGGTGATTTGGTGGTTGTGGGTGATTGTTGGTGCTTTGGTGGTTGATGGTTGTTTGGTGCTTTTGTAGTCGTGGGTGTTTGTTGGTGCTTTGGTGGTTGATAGCTGTTTGGTGCTTTGGTGGTTGTGGGTGGTTGTTGGTGCTTTAGTGGTTGATGGCTGTTTGGTGCTTTGGTGGTTGTTGGTGGTTGTTGGTGCTTTGTTTCAATGGTCGTGATTGTGGTTATGGTCTTTTGGTGGTTGGATTCGTATCTTCAATTATTTTTTTTTAGTATTTGGTAGGGCTACCATCATGCCTCGACAATCAGAAGATAGGCGAATTCTGATCCTTCGAGCTGCAGCTTTAGTAATCTCTGCGGCGGCTGCATTGACGGTTAGGGTTCGCCTGTACCCTGAGTAAAATATTACAAGAGCCCCTTATGAAAGCGGGTACCTAACTCGTAGGACTTTTGTTAGACGTATCACACGCACAGAGGACCATTGTGTTGCTCTTCTTTGTATAGATGTTCGGTGCTTTCGCCCCTTCGTGGGCATTTTCAGAAACACGACCTTGCTTGAAGACCCAATTCATTGTACTGTTGAGGAATAGGTGGTGATTTTCTTAAATGTAATTGCACACAACGAAAGGAATCGTAGAGTTAGGGCATCCATAAGAAGGTCTGGGGCAACTGTTTCAAAGTATTTTAGGAAGGTTCTCAATGTTGTGCTCATTCTGCAAGGTCTGTTCATATTACGTCCATCAAGGGAGACACTAAGGACAATCCTTGATAATCGTAATTTTATGCCTTTAAGGTACGTTGACGAGAGCTACGTATTTCGACTGTAGTTTGTTAGTAATTGAGGCCGGTAGGTTTACACTTATGGTTGACATCTGAATGTCCATATTATACGATTGTATCGGTGCAATTGACGGGACACACATTCTTGCAAAAGTATCTCAAGATATTCAAAAAAGATATATTTGTTATAAGCACTTCCCATCCCAAAATGTGTTAGCCTGTTGCGACTTTGACCTAAAGTTTACGTTCGTTCGCGCTGGGTGGGAGGGGTCGGCATCAGACTCAAGGGTGTTAGCATCTGCTATATCAAAGCTGAACGGGATTCCTGTTTTACCAAGAGTCAGCTTATTATTCCGTTTGTATCGATACGGTTTTCGTGAGTCACAGAACTTATGTATAATCCTTTGTTTGATTGTAGGAAAGTTTTACCTTGTTGATGCCGGGTACTCGTGTCTGTCCCATTTTATAACTCCAATCTGAGGTGTTAGTTACCATCTCAACGACATTAGAGGGCGCAGACCTAGAGACCCCGAGGAGTTGTATAATCAAAGACATTCGGCCAGGAATGTAATCGAGCGAACTTTTGGTGTCCTGAAGAAGCAATTCAATATATTAAATTTAGCACCCATGTACTCATATGACAAGCAGATCGACATAGTGTTGTCCTGTTGCTGCATCCACAACCACATTAGGAGGGAGATGCCTGTCGATTCCTACATTTAGGTTGTTGACGATGAGCTGGCATCGCTTCCGGCTGAAGAGGAAGAGGACGAGGAAGATGGACCTGCTCCAGTGCCACCTATGACCAGGGCTGATGATGTAAGGGAAGGTCGTAATATTCGAACCACAATCATGAATCAGATGTGGAATGATTTCCACGCACGTTGTTTTTGTTAGGAAACGACATGGTCGCAACAGTGGTGCACTTGTGTTTGGATGTGGATTTTACAATTTGGATGTGTTGTTTGCTGGAACTGTAGCTTATATTCCTTTCTTTGTGTTGTACTATTTTTATAGGTTAGATACTCATTTGGTATGTTTGTTGAGATTTGTTGATATAACTTCTATGATTGCATTAGTACTGGTTAATGTAACTTCTATGATTGCATTAATACTAATTGATGTAACCATGGTTTTAAATTTCGACCGAAATCCGAATTTCGGGTTTCGGTGGGGACCGAAACCGAAATTTTCCGAAATTTCATTTTTCGCCATTTACCAACCGAAATTTCGGATTTCGGTCCGAAATTTCGATTAAATGCCATTATTTATTAAAAAAAGTGTTACAAATTTCGGAAATTTGGTCCAGCATTTCGAACCAAATTACCAAATTTCGGACTGAAATTTCGGTTTTCGGTGGGGTCCGAAACGGTTACCGAAACCGAAAATTTAAACCATGGATGTAAGTTTTATGATTGAATATTTTTTATATGAAGACTTTCAAAAATTTGCAGGCGAGATGGCAACAAGCCAACAAGTGCAGGTACGAAGGAGAAGAAGGGGAATGTCTCGTGGAATGATACTATGGATGGGGTTCTCTTAGCAGCCTTGAAGAATCAGATAGCCAAGGGTCAGAAGTCTGGTGCCGGGTTCAAAGAGTTTGCTTACAATGCTGTTGCGCAGGAAGTGTCTACCACCCTGAACAAGACCCTGACAAAAGATCATGTCAGGAACCGTTTAAAGACACTGAAGACAACCTATATGACTTTGAACTCCATTATTAATCTCAGTTTCTTTGGCTGGGATGAAACCATCTGCAAGACATCGGTTGAGAAAGAGGTGAAGAATGATTACTTGAAGGTAATATTCGGATTTCGTATATCGTTACGTGTCATTTATAAGGTACTTGTTTAAATAGTATTTCGTGACAATGTCATTTCTTTTTTGTAGATACATCCAAACAACTTCGCTTCTTTTCCAAACGGTACCCACTCTATGACGAAATGAAATGTGTTTTCGACGATGATTATGCACTTGGGGAGGACGTGAGGGATAAAAGAAAGGACCCTACTCAGGATACGCATGATGCTTTTTCATCAAGCCTTCCCGTATGGCTCAATGATATGGACGACAGCTTCATCCGTACTCCGCCTCTTGCCAGAGCTTCTCCATATTCGCCTGCCGTAGATCTTAGCATGGGCTTCAGTGACTCCTCTTCTATCAAAGGCCCAACTTCTGTTAGTGGTGGGAAGAGGTCAAGGAAGCGACCTAATGCTGCACTCTATCGGAGATGGCGGTCGTGTCTTCGAGCATTAAAATGGTTGCTGAGGCCATAATTTCTACTGATGAGGTGCACAGTCCCTGACCTGAAAGCTGCCGTGCTAAGCATTGGTGGTTTCGCTCAGTGTTTAAAAACTCCTTGACTCGACAAGGAACTCTCCCGAATCGACTCCTTTTTACCTACGCCGCGGTCTGCGTTGCACCACAACCGCATTCCGCATTTTGCCCTACAGAGTCAATAAACTCCTTTGACTCTCTCGAGTTATGACCGCGTCAACCGTGTCAACAGCATTCTTAGCCGCGTCAGCGCCGAGTCGACAAGGATTTTTATTTGCCGCGTTCCGCGTCAAAACCGTGTTTTTAAACACTGGTTTCGCTAGAGGTGACCTCATTGATGCCTATGTGCACCTGCACACGCATCACAAGGAAGCTGAAGCCTTCCTTTCCCCCGACGAGGAGGACCGAGTTGAGATATTGGGTGGCATTTTGCGGCGCTTGGCTATGCATTTATGACTTCTTTTTTGGGTGGCCCTTTTTGGGTGGATTGTTTTTTTGGTGAATGGTTTATTTTTGAACTAACTATGTGATGTTTATCTATCTTTTGGGTGGATGGGTTTGATGGAACTGTTGGAAGTTAGGGTGGTTTTGGAACTGTATGCATTTGTTGGAACTGTTCATCTCCATATGCATCTGCTTGGCATAATTTATAATTTTTTTGTTTTGTTTTTGCGTATGGTTGGGTTTAGTTATAACTTTTGACATTTGTTTATGGGTTTGATACTGCTTTTTTTGTGGGTGGCTTTTTGTTGGTGGATCATACTATCTCTTTTTAATGGATGGGTTTTATGGAACTACGTATGTGTTGTTTGTCTATCGTTTTGGTGGATGGGTTTTATGGATCTAAGTATGTGTTGTTTATCTATCTTTTTGGTGGATGGGTTTTATGGAACTAAGTATTTGATTGAGGTGCTTTTGAAACATGTATGTGATGTTTATCTATCAGTTGTTGCTGTTGGAACTATGTAATTGACAATGTTTATCTCGTAGGACATTAGTATTTTACATGTTCCTCCTGTTTAAAAGATACTCCTGTTGGGTAGCAGGTCATGACCAAGGTTAAGTTTTATGTGGTTTTCAAAGGACGATAGGTAGGCATATTTGACAGTTGGGCACTCTGTCACCTTCAAGTCAACCGGTATAGTGGAGTATCTTATCGCTTTTATGGCACGAGGGAGGAGGCAGAAGCAGTCTTCAATGCGTATGTTGAATGCATTAGTGCAGAACGCCTTGTTCGCTACTCTGACGAACGCCATGAAGAGCACTTGGAAAACAAGCGTGAAGAGGACATCCACATCCCTGGGGATCCCTGATTCGCTGGCACACTATTCCTTGGTTTTTGGTGTTAGCAATTGGTGTGGGGTTTTTAGCTATGAAAGTAGCATTTTAGACCTTTTTTCACTTGTTTATGAGGTTTGTTGACTCACATATATGGTTTTATATGAAGACTGGGCCCACTGAGCCTTATCTAAACTGTGTTGGGCTATTTAATATGGTTTGTTATAAATCTGTTTAGTTTCTTTAGTTTTCTCTAAGTTTCCAGGCATTTGAACATCATATTTACCAATTTCTTGCATACTTTCCCTCGGTTTCTGGGCAAGTGAACAGCAAGAAAACAGGTTCTCCGTCACAATTTCTTTTCCCGCAGCGAGAAAACAAGTGACGGACCCTTAGAGATTGTTGTTACGAGCTTAATTGCTTTCCAAGTTGAGAAGAAAATCATTACATATATTGTGAAAAATAAATTGCAGCTGATGAAAATAACTGTGAATTTCATTAAACTAATCAATGGTAAGGGCAATAAGTTTGCAAATGTTAGTTGGACGATGGAAGAGGCACAACGGAATGTTAGACTTTGACTCTTATTTCAAAACAAAATGGCAAGATAGGCTGAGAATGCTAAGAAAATAATACAATTTTGTGAAACACATGCTAGAGTAAAGTGGTTTCAGATGGGCTATTAGTTGGTAGCAGAGGACAATGTTTGAGAGGGTATATAAAGGTACATTGTTCTTTTGATAATTATGATAACATAATTCTCCAGACTTGTTCATTGGTGACAATACTGTTTTGGCTTGTGACAAAACTTATTTTCTCTACAGGCACGCCTTGATGCAAAACAATATTATAAAAGCCTATCTCCAATTATTGGTGTTTAAGTATTGTTGTTGGCAATGATCATGCAAATGGAAGTTTCGCTAGAAATTCCTATTAGGCCATGAACGAGGGCACTCATGGCTTGGATTATTTTCTTGATATTAACATTCCCGTTTACAAAGATACTAGGCTCTAGATGAGGATGAAAGCATTAATGTTGTCGACTTTGTTGTTATCGACTTCAAAGGGACATCTTGGCAGGTTAGGCATCAAAGTGTGGTATCAGGGTCGACACAACGCTACAAATGGAAGCAACCTAAGCGTGATAATGTGTGACACCTTGGTTCACATGGCCACTACAAGTTAAAGATGGAAGCTGTGTCCTTGAAAGAAGAGGGATATATGAAAGCATCTCAAAGAGACTGTTATCTCAAAGGCTTTGACTGTTTACCCTCAACCTCAAAAGATATGCATTCTTTGCTCTTGACGAAGACCTTAACCTCAGATTACTTGTGATATGAATGACTGATTATGAGGTTGAGAATTATTTATGTTGGTTTCTTTTATTTGCAAAGTACATGGCTGCTTAGTAGACTTTATTTTGTTCAATATTTAACATGCTTTTATGGGTATGATTTATTTGGATGCCAATTTAATATGCTTATGATGGATATAGTTTATGTTTTGCTACTTGTTATGTTGTTTATGTTCAGATAGTTTCTCTTTGATGTGAGAAGATTTTTTTTCTTCCATCATATTGGTTGTCTTAACTGTGAGGTAGTGTGGGTTCCCTGTAAGGAGCTTGATGATGTGGCTCTCACTTGTTCAAATAGTTTCTCTTTGGCTGTTTACCCTCACATCGTAGCAGATTTTGTCTCATTCATTTAATTCGCCCTACGACCCAGGATGTGTCAACTTCAGCTGCACCAATCACCTTACTTCAGACCGAGTGTACCTGCAATCAATCTTTAAATGCAATGGCATTATGGCAACGATCATATCCATGTGGGTCGTGGACTCGTGGCTAAGGCTTTCACATTTGTCTTGTTGGATCCTCCACTATTCTTTCTTCTTCTCACACGTTTTACCTGCATAATTTCTTTCCCGTTTCACATATTTCTCCGCAATCTGCTCTCCATTTGTCGATTCTGTATTGAAAAATGTGTTTCTATTGAATGTGCACTGTTTGATTGCTTGGTTAAGGACCTTCTAATGATGCTTGTCCTGCTCCTTGCTCCAAATAGTGGGGATATTTATTCCCTCCTAGCCTATGTTCCTTTGTCGAATAAGGTGGAGATTTGATGTGTGTTTTTATTTAGAATGGGCATCCACTTCTCTCTTCCATCAGTATTTTGGACATCCTTCTTTGTGGATCGTTCGTGGTCTCCATCAGTTTTAGATTCCTACCACAGCCAATAAGATCAACAATGCGTGCTCGTGCCAACTCAGAAAAAGTCACCGCCTTCTCCTTAGCTGACAGGTCACCGGTCTGATTCTCCCCTCCAATTATGTTTGGGGGCCCACCCATATTTGACTTGTTTAATAGTTTTTAATATTGTGTACATTTTATTAATGATTATACTGTTATAGTAATTTACCTGGATTTATCCCGTTGAGAATAAATCTCTTATGTTTCCTACCTTTTTCAATTTAAGAATAGGTCGAAAACATCTTGAACTACAAAATTAAATCCCTCCATTCTGACAGAGGGGGCAAAAAATTTCACCTCACCCCTCTTCTATGCGTTTTTGGGATTAGACTCCGTATTTCTTTCCTATTAACTCGTGAGTAAAACGACCCCAACGAGTATAAGCATCTTCATATACTTGAGACATGCTTCACCACCCTCGTTAATGCCTCGGTCCCTCTATCCTACTGGGATGATGCATTTTGCACTGCCATCAACCTTATTCGTAGGCTACCTACTTCAATTCCTGGTCGGTGGTCCCTTGGAAACTTTTTTCTTTTGTAAACCCAATTATCATTTTTAAGTCTTTGGTTGCATCTAGGATATAGTCCCAATCTTCGCCATCGGACTCAGACCAAGGGCCACCGCCGGCGCAAAAGGCTGCTTTGGATCTGCGCGAAGTAGCAAAGCTGATGTGCGATGCAGCCCAATTCGAAGAGCCCCTTATTGAGACCTTGCGCGACCTCATGAGATCACAAATCCTGAATGGCCAACCGAACCTCAAGACTTCCAAACTCAGAGAATTCTACTTGTAGAATGGGTTGAAAAGGTGCCTGAACATTGGGGCAGAATTCTGATCGGTCGTATGTGTATATCCTGTTTTTGTTGCTGAAGCTATATGACCAGCCCTTGGGAACTTTTTGGATTGTTTGGAACTCAGAACTCCAGTAATCTGTCCAAGGGTTTGAAGATCATCAAGGCCATTGAAGACACAGTCATAGCAACTGCTGCCAAGAAAATTGCCATAAAATGAGTGACATTTCCGCTTGCTCATATATTTCCATTGACTCATCCATTAGAGATCCCTTGCTGCTAGATCATATCTCATCCATAACTCATTGACTTCAGAGCTTTTCCATCTGCGACACTAAAACACCGCTTCCGCGACACTTATCTTACATCAAAGTGGTATCAGAGCAAGCTCATGAGGATTCTTAGTCTTGTGGATCCTGGCAGAGCGGTTTTGCAGGGTATCTGTAGTGTGGGTTATTTTACATGGATGCTTGGCATTGACTTATACCATTGATTGGGTTGTTAGTGGCTGACACTGATCTTTAGCATTGGTTCCTGCTTGTGGTTGATTGTGGTGATTGTTATAGCTTGTTTTGGGCTTCAGCGTGGAATCATTGTGGTGATTGTTACAGCTTGTTTTGGGCTAGCTTTTGGCGTGGAGATTCCTGGGATGCTCCTGCATCAATCTCCCACCGATGAATGTGACTTTCTGTTTGCAACACCGTCTTCACTTCCAATATGTGCCCTTGTCCCTTCCCTAGTAAAATTCCCAGCATCGTGGCCTCTAGAGTCATCGTCCCATGCACCTACTCTATCATCGCTGCTGCTCTTTACTTCTCCGGGTTGTTGGTCTTTACTTCTCCGGGTTACGACGTTGCCCTACCACCCCCTTTCCCCCACCACAAATCTTTCTACGACACCTCACCTGATCTTATTGTTAAACCTTGGTCACCTGCCCCTTTCCAACCTTCCCACTGGCGGTAATAACCATCCTATGGTCACTCACTTCATGGATGGGACACAAAAACCCAATGTTCTTTTTGCTGTCCAACTTAGTGTAACTTTCCTATCTGAATTCAATCACGTCACTCAGCTGATATATTTCTCTTAAGCTTTGAAAATCTAAGAATGGTGTATTGTCCCGGCCATTGAGTTTATGCACTTGTAATAAATTACACTTGGACACTTGTACCTCTTCCTCGCCATAACAGTGTCTGTGTAAATGCGTTTTCAAAGTCAAAAGATGTGGTGATGGCTCTATTGACAAGTTCAAGGCTCGTTTGGCTGTCATGGGCTTCCCACAAAAGTCATGACTCGATTGTGGAGACTTTCAGCCTCAAACGATCCCCTCATGCTTAGTACACACGACTCAACATGTATCTGTTTGGATGAAGTCTTGTTTTCAAAGGATCGAAGTAAAATAATATAAAATATAAGCAGACTCTATGTCTCTAAGTTAGACTCCTATGGCTAGGCTTCTATGGCTACGCAATCTATTTGGACTAGACTTCTATAGCTCTAAATTAGGCTCAACTGTTTATATAGTTGTCGTAGTATTGTCATCCTCCTTGTCTATGTCGACGGAATTATTATCACCAGAAATAATAGAGGGGCCTTTGATTGACTAATTTCCCCATCCAATCACGAATTTTCCATCGAAGACCTCGCCCAACATTGTACTTTCTAGGCATTGAAGTTCAACACTTTTCAGATGGTCTTCTTTTATCGATAGATTGCATCTATGTTCTCTTGCACTAAGATGTCCCAGTTCCCACATTATTGCCCCACCACCGAGCATTGGGCCACTGTCAAATAGATCCTCCAAATTTTGAATTGTATGACATGAAATCGATTGACAGATAATATGTCTCGATAGAAATTTAATATCCTAAAGCTTGTGCAAGCAAACCACACTTGGCCGTATGATGTAAAAACATTGGGGCATTCTTCTGTCTACTAACCAAAGAGTTTGCTGGTTATTATTCCAACTTTGGATCAAGTTGCAGGCCTACTCACCAAGCCACTCAGCTCCAATTGGTTTCAATTATTGCATTTCAAGCCCAAGGTCTACTTGAAACCATTTCAGTTGCAGGGGTGTGTTAAAGGATAGTTCCAGGTCATAGCGATCCTCGCGAATATGACTATGATTAGCTAGTTTCCTATTTACTTATCTAGTTAAGAGTTAGTTTCCTTGTTTACCAACCTAGCTAAGATTAGTTTGGCCGTGTTTGTTTTGGATTTTGAGAACCAATTCTGAGTCCAAAACTGATTATTGTACTGTAGCTGATCTTTATATCAGTTGATGAAAGAGCCCAATGTAAAGAAAGCAAAAGAAAAGAAAAGAAAAAGAAAGAAAGAATGAAATGTAAGTTGGGTCTGTTTTCAATTGAACCTGCAATTTCAAAGTTAAATTTGAGTCCAATAATCATTTTTGGTTTCAGAATCGGATCTCAAAGTCCCAAACAAACAGGGCCTTAGTTTTCCTTTTTATTCATGATTCTAGTTTCCTTGGGGTAACCCACAACATCAAATGTAATCTTCTTAATCCTATCAAATATAGACTCCTCCAAAATGCACAAGAGCATTGAGGGAATACAAACGCAAAGGATACTATCTCAAGATCAAATGGTTGAGATTGTCTGATGAGTTTGATCCAGGCTACGGCATATCTATAGGGTTGAATGGCCCGGACCATGCGATGAGCCCAACTAGAGCACTTTTTAAGTTATCTTACACAAGGGCTTCTAACAAAATATCTTTCCTATTGCAATATTGACAAGTACTGGTTTTTGGTTCTGCAATTTCTATAAAAGAATAGCAAACTGAATCAACAAAATTATCTTTAGGAAATCCTTAGGCATTATACCTCTAAAAGGAGCTGAAAAAATCATTCTCAACATGGGAAACAAAAATCAGAACAAATAGCAATTTATAGCAAACACTGGTGCAGACACTTCGATTCGAAAAAAGCCTTGTATGTTTTTTCCAATGTTAGAATATCATCACCTGTAACGAACTTTAGGTGGCCAATTGCTTAATCATATCTCCATTTGAATGGTTCATAATCATTAATTTTAGCGAGAGTCCCCTAAATTTTAGATATTCTTCCCTTTGTTAAATGTTAGGGATCCACTATCAGCTGTCTTGATTTTAGATATATGTTCTCTTGTGGGACCCAAGAATTGATTGTCACCATTGACTCTCGTTTGGTCTGCCTATTACTTCACTCTTGTATCGTTTTCCTTTTGGATTCCTGGAATTTCTTGGAAAAGTTTGGAGGGAAAAAGAGGAATGATAGATGCAAGCCCCTCTTTATGCGAGGGCTAAAGAAGGGGCCCTCTTTATCCAAGTCATTAAGTGTACGACCGAATTCAGTTTCTCAACCGACTTTAAAAATGACGTGAATCTATTCAAGGGCCCTTCTCTGGCCTTTGCATAAAGAGGGCCCTTGCATCTATCATTCCTTTAGAGAAAAAATATTTCTGGAAGTTCCCTTTTTTATAGGTAAGCTGGGATTTTCTATAAGGTCCTACTTGTTTACCCACTGAAAAAGATTACTTGAACCAACTGTATTAAACTTTTATTTAGAGTAACATCCCTCTAAATTAACCATAATCAGATTCTTTCCGTCGGAAATGTTTTTCTTGTAATCCAAACATGTCCTTTCTTTAGATGTAAATGGGCTTAAAATTTGCTGTTTTTTTAATGCCCATTTTAGGCTAAAAGGAACAGAGCCATGAGTCAAAGTATGTGGTAAATTTACTTTTCCCTAGAATTTATGTAAATTTCATTTGAAAACAAACATTGGAAAGGAGAGTACAATCCTACCTTACCAGAAGTTGCATGGTAGAATTTTGAGAGGTGAAATGATTTGGGGTAAGACTTTTTCCTTGTCATCTGATCTTGATCACCAGGCTGTGGTTCCCAGACCTTGTAGAGTGGGCCACGATGAAAATACAAGTAAGATCTTTCACACGTGTGGTCCCAACATTCGACAGCCATTGGATCAAAAGATCGTTAAGCTCTGAGAATGCCTCACCTCACATTTGACCATGATTTCACACATTTGTTCAGAATCAGCTAATTGATTCCGTTCTTTCTTCTTCCTTTTTGTTTTTGAACCGGGGCAGAATCAGAATACCACCTCTTGAGGTAGGAAACAGATTCCAATGGTTTTCCCCCCTCTAATTCCACCCCGTGTCAATTCTACCCCTTGATTCCGTTATTTTTTTAAAACCAAATGTCAGAATCGATCGGATTTGAAATCAGCTCCTGATTCCAACACCTGATTATGGCAATCCAAGCGCGCACAACCAGAATGATATCTGCACTCACTTGTTTTGATAGTGGCACTCTTCACTATATTAAACATTTCTATGGTTAACACTAACAACGTTCGAAATTGGATTGCAGGAATTTTCTGGAAAAGTTTGGAAAGGAAAAATATTTTTAAAAGTTGCTGCTCTTTTTTTTTATAGAAGGAAAAAGATGACTTGACCAACCCTTTTCAATTTTTACTTATAAGGTCCTTCAATTTAATATAATACCCCTTTAAAATAACTATTATCATGTCATTTCCCTTTAAATCGTGGGAAGAAATGATTTTCCCAAGAAAAAAATTTCCATCATTAATATTTTTCTTGCAATCCAAACAGGGCCTAATCAGAAGAGTGAATATCTGCACTCTCTTGTTTGTTTTGATGGTAGCACTCTTCACTTCATTAAACACTTCTATGATTAATTGTTGATAGTTCACTTTGAAATAGAACACCCTTCAAAACCTAATTAGAGAAGTGTAAATAAAGAGGAAGATCTCTCTACCAAAACAAGGGAACTCAGATAATGTTTCCAATATTATAACATTAGTAGTGCAGAACTTAATAGTTTTTTTCATCCCTACTTCAGATTTTCAGATGCAGATGGGACTGAAACCAAACCCCTTGCCAACTTAATTTTCTTTTGCCCACACGCCTCTATTCATAACCATATATGAGAATTCAAATATGTGGTTGTCTTGGTCTATATAAAACTCACACACCGATCTTAATATCTTCATCTTATCCACCACCTTCTTACCTCCTCTTGATCATGATCTTCTGTAAATTCAGTACCGTCAGGATTTTGCTCAAGACGGCGCAGCGAGAATCGGACTGCCGATTGCCGAGAGCCCTTGTCATGGGGGTCGGAACGTTGCGTCGTCTTGAGCAGACTCTCGAGAGTACTTCTCAATGTTATTGTTGCTTCCATGGACTTGCCAGGATTCTTGAATATATCTTTTTCCTTTGATGTTTGTGAAGAAAATTAAAGCATTTTATTTCATGGGTTTTTAAGCTAAGCATTAATTAGAGCTTGAAATGGGTTTTTTTCAAGAAGAAAATCGTGTTATTTCATGGGCTTTTAAGCTAAGCTAAGCGTTAGAGCTCGAAATGGGTTTTTTTTCAAGAATAAAAGCATGATATTTCAGGGGGTTTTAATCTAAGCATCAGAGCTTGAAATGGGTTTTTTCAAGAAGAAAATCAGGGGGTTTTAAGCTATGCATTAGAGCTTGAAATGGGTTTTTCAAGAAGAAAAGCATGTTATTTCATGGGCTTTATCCTAGCATTAGAGCTTGAAATGGGGAACAGTTTGCATGCTTTTCATGGTTCTTTATTCTAAATATTAGAGCTTGAAATGGGAAACTGTCTGCTTAATCTATACATGCAAATAAAATTGTGTAGGAACGAAATGGATTTGCAAAAAATTAGCATGATAAGTCATATGGAAACTGTGGCTGCAATCTACATTTCCTTAGAGAACAAACTTCAAATTGAATGACTATATATGTTCAAATACAAATTCGTTCATACAATATCTATTTTGCAAGGTTTGCCTGGCGTGTGTGGACATGGCACAATATGGGTTTAAGGTTTGGTAATTGCTACGTGTGGAATGAAACCATTACGGTTGAGGTAAGCATAGTTTCAGAACTCCCCCTTGTCATCGTGGACTCCCGACTCTCTTTTACCTGGGCCATGTTTTTTGTCACAAATTATTTTATGAGTAAAAAAATAAAATATCTGGGTTAGAGAGAGGAGAGAGAAAGACACATAGGAGATCTGATTTATCACTCCCCTAACATTATTTTGCATATTATTAATCTGTTTGTCTGAGAGGTGCAATTAAGGTCAGGTTGGATCAGGTTGAAGCCAACCTTTGCCCAAACGGTGATACCATTCCCTCAACCCTAACCCAACCCAACTCGAGATTCGGGTCAAGGATGGTCAACCCTAACCCATCCCGCCTCTAAATCTCTCTACCCGAACCCAACCCCACCCATCAACTTGTTTTTTCCTAATTGGGTCAGGTTGAGTCGGGTTCACCTAGTGCCAAACCAAAAAAACACAAGAAAAAAAAACATAATCCTAAGAAAATCACAGAGGATAGAGGTCTGGTTGGGTTGCCAAATGCCAAGCCCTTACCCTAACCCAACCCGAAATTAAATCGGGTTGATTTTTCCCAGCAAGCCCGAAGAAATGCCAACCCAACTCGACCCAAAATTGGGTTGAACCAGTAGGGTTCGGGTTTCACTACTTTGTCCCAGTTTCGGTTCGCACTGAAGCAGACATTGAATAGCTCTCATGTTTGAATCGTTTGATCACTTTTTAATAAGAAACAGGGCCTTTGGATCTTCTCTCCTAACAAACGTTCTTCGAGGACTCAAGCTTCAGGTTAGTTATCTTAGATCTTTAAATTTTTATTTTTCTGTATTTTTTTGGATTTATGTGCTTGAATTTAGTGACAATCCATGCGTTTAATGTTCTATGCTGGGTTATGGTCTTATGGCTTCGTTAGAACCTAGAATCTGTGTGTTACCATTAGGATGAATATGATTAATTATGGTTGCTATTTGAGATATTTATTTTAGATGGATGAAGGAAAATACATCATAGAAGTGATTATAAAAATCTAATGGGTGTTTTTATTCTAGAAAGGAAAGTTTTCAGAGGAAAATCTAATGGATTGTGTGATTTGAAGCTTAGGCAAGTTATGTTGTTTTCACATTTAGATGATGCCCAATGCTCCTTCATCTATATTTGATTGTTTTGGATTGGATTTGAATTTCTTCATCTCGTGGCTGTGAAATTATGGCCTATTGATGCCAAAAACAACTTTAATTCTTCAATTAATTGGTAGCAGAGCAAGTTTCCTCCTATGAGGTGTTTCTAGTGGCTGACAGATCAAGGTCATGGAAATTACGGTGGAGCAACTGGAAATATCAACTAGTGGTTTAATTTGATTCATGCCTTAATAGGACAAGTATATGCTTTGACAAGGCATATAGATAGAGTAAGACGAGAGTTTCAACTTTGTCAATGATTCAGTGACAGAGTGCAATAGATAATTCTACTTATAAATTGAAAAGTAAACAAGGTGTGCATGGGCCCTAATCCAACTGGAGGTAACAGACTTGCGATGAGAGTAGGGGTGGCAATGGTTCGGTTTCGGTTTCGGTTTGGTTCGATCCCCAAATCAAACCGGACCGCAATTTGAATCGGTGTGGTAGAAAGTAGAAACCGAACCGAAACTGAATTTTTGGTTTCGGTTACGGTTCGGTTTGGTTCAGCCAATTTTGCCACCCCTTACTCATAATCATTGGAAATATTCGGTTTCGGTTCGGTTTGATCCCCAAACCGAACCGAACTGAAATTTGAATCGGTTATCGGCTTGGTTTAACCAAACCGAAACCGAATTTTCGGTTCGGTTTCAGCTCGGTTCCGGTTCGGTTCGGCCAATTTTGCCACCCCTAGATAAGAGTAAAGAAAAAAGCCTTCAATGAAGAAGTATTCGGCCTCACCCAACATTTTATTGAAGACAAAGTTATGAAGAATTGACAGAACGGATTGATGATTCAAACAATGATGAGCATCTGGGAGAGGAGGCAACTGGTTTGAAGTTTATGGAGAATCCATGTCTGATGAACATTATAATGAACATGAGGATGTATGAGAAAATCTCCACGAGCCACTTTGCAATGAGGTCATTGATGATCTGTGGAGGATAAATACTTTTCAAGGATGGAGGAGTCTTTTATTTTTTTTACGTGGGTTATGTTAAACATCAAGAATCTAGGGATGCAAGGATTGGAACTTTTTTTTCCTGTCTGAACTGGTTGAATTTTAATAATCAGATCAAAGCCCTGCAACCGAGATGGTAATGGAAACAAGAAACAAAGCAATAATAAACAAAAAAGCTACAACAAGGAAAATCAAGGGGATATATGATAAAAAATCTCCAACATCGGTCTATCAACTCCCGCGGAGCGAGACGGTCTGTCTCTTCATTAGCCAATAGCCAGACATGTTGAAAACGAACCGGGTGTCCCTCCACATTGTCCAAAATCTCGTCTATCATATCTGCATATCTCCATGGGTCAGGGCTCTCCCCTACCATCCATCGAACCACATTGAGGGAATCTCCCTCTACTATCAACATTTCTAGGTCCTTGCTATCCATTAACCTTATGCTATGTTGCATGGATTCTTTGTCCCCCTATGTTGATTCCGTGTCGACACATTTCAACATATGAATCGGACATGGATTCGCGCGGGACACAACCGGACTCTTATTGTAGCCACATACCGCACGAATTGTATTTTTTCAGGCGAATCTGACACATCGTTGTCTTTTTTAAAATGTGAATCATGTATATTTTTCCTTTGAAGATGTTATTTTCTTAACTTTTTCTTAATAAAAGCACAACATTTCCTCTCTTAATAAAAACCCTAGCGCCTCCACCCTCCACCCTCAAATTTTCATGAATATATATATATATATATATATATATATATATATATAGAGAGAGAGAGAGAGAGAGAGAGAGAGAGAGAGAGAGAGAGAGAGAACGGTTCCTACACATGTGTAGAGAGTTCTCTACACACTAGCTTAAAATACAGTGGGGGCCCACATTGTTTGGGTGATCCAAGCCATCCATTTTAAAGGCCCTCACATAGATAGGGTGTCTACAAAAAATCAGATCCATAGGATCATCCCAACCCTACGATTTGTGGAGGTAAAATGGATGTCTTTAAACCTTCACAAATTAGTCCATTTTTTGCCTCCACAGTTCGAATGGTTAGGATGATCCTATGGATCTGATTTTTTGTGGACACCCTATCTATGTGAGGGCCTTAAAAATGAATGGTTTGGATCACCCAAATAATGTGGCCCCCACTGTATTTTAAGCTAGTGTGTAGATAACTTATCTACACATATGTGTAGGAACCGTTTTCTCATATATATATATATATATAACCCTAGCGCCTCCACCCTCCACCCTCCACCCTCCACCGTCAAATTTTCATGAATATATATATATATATATATATATATATATATATATATATATATAGAGAGAGAGAGAGAGAGAGAGAGAGAGAGAGAGAGAGAGAGAGAGAGAGAGATGGTATTTTCACCCCCCTGCATTACGTGCACACACCCCTTATAACCTATTTGATGTGAAAAGTGGGCAACTTTATGTCAAATCACATTATAAGGGGTGTGTGCAAGTACTGCAGGGGGGGGGGGTGAAAATATCATATCATATATATATATATATATATATATATATATATATATATATATATATATATATATATATATGGATTTGCTGGGAACTATCGCAGAACGCATTTCACGGATGGGATGTTGCATGTGAGAGCAGCTACCCAGGTGAATTAAATGAATAAGACAAAATCTGAGCCTATGTGGCTGCTCTCACTTGCAACAGCCCATCCGTGAAATGCCTTCTGCGATGGTCCCTAGCAAATCCCGTATATATATATATATATATATATATATATATATATATATATATATATATACGTATGTATGTATGCATGTATGTATATATGTGGGTATATATACGTATAAACACACACAAACACACACACATATATATCTAATACAATAAGCTGGGATGAAAAGAGGAGAGTTTTTTCGATTTTTTTGAAAATCACGTGAGAATTACACCTCACATTTTTTGAACAAATGCACCCATTCAACTCATATAATTTCAATCCTACCCCCCCCCGCCCTTTATGCTTTTAACAAAGGCACCCATTAGATCATATAATTTCAATCCTACCCCCTCCTTTATGCTTTTAACAAAGGCACCCATTAAAGCCGTATAATTTCGATCTTACCCCCCTCCTTTATGGTTTTTTAATTAAAAAACTATAGGGTGATCTTGACCATCCGATTTAAGATAAGAGGAATTATGGAAACATCTATAGATTGGAGGGCTAGGATCGGCCTATGGAAATGATTTTTAGGGCATAACCAATTTATGTTGTGTTCCATCACATGGACGGTTTGGATCAACCTATGACGTGGTCCGTACAGTTCTTTGTCGGCCCGTGCATCGCATCGCACGGGTTTTTTACTAGTATATATATATAGCAGAAGAGAAAAGGAGAGAATTATTTGAATTTCTCCCAAAATTCTAATAGAATTACACATCACTTTTTTTGACTTTTTTTTAACAAAGGCACGCATTCAACCCACAGATTTTCAATCCTACGCCCTCCTTTATGCTTTTTAACAAAGGCACCCATTAAAGCCGCTTAATTTCAATCCTACCCCCTTCCTTTATGCTTTTTTAATTGTGGAAACCTCTATAGATTGGAGAGCTAGCATCAGCCTATGGAAATGATTTTACCACACGGGGTTTTTTACTAGTATATATATATATATATATATATATATATATATATATATAGTTAGTTAGTTAGTTAGTTAGTTAGTTAGTTAGTTAGATGAAGCTGTGTCATTTACATATTTTTGATATTTCAAATGTAGCCCTAGTGAGAGGGAGAGCCATTCTTCTCTCTACTTTCTCTTTTTCTTCTTCTCTCCAATGGAGCTTTGAATTGGACGAACATGGTATCAGAGCTATAGGTTCTGATTAGTTTCCAAGAAGTGAAGAATCAACACGCAAAAAAAAAAAAGAAAGAAAGAAAGGAGGAACCGGAAAAACCCTAGTTGGGTTTTTTGGGTTTGTGGAGCCACCGCCTATCTCACCCCGTCTCCTCCTTGTATACTTGCCGCCCCTCCCACCACGTCTCCTCCTTGTGACCCACCCCCCCCCACACACACAGCCTCACTCTTCCTACCTCCCATCCCTTTGGAAAAACTCGTGTTGGGTTTTCCGATTCCCGTCTTTTGGGTTTTTAATCCTTCGACTCCTTTTCCCTACCCACCCTTGGTTTTTCGGGTTGTGCATTTCACCACTTTAGTGCTCCACGCTTGTTTCTGCTCCGTTTTCTCCTTCCGTGGCCCTTGCAGTTCTGTGCTCTTCAGCTGTTTGTGATGCTTGACTGATTTTTGTTCGGGGTATTTCATCATCGCCTGTTGTGTGTCTAGATGGGACTTGGGTAGATGCTTCCTTTGCTCGCTCTCGTATGTGGTTCACGTCTGCATCGTCCCTGGTGGTTCTCGTTTGATTTATTGGTGGTTGAAAGTGTTGTTGGTGTGCTTTGGTTTGATACATTGTTGGCGAGTCATTGTCGTGGTCTACTTGCATTGCTGGCATTATGTCTTTTCCTTCGAGTTTGTCATCTACGGTTGTTCCCGCTCACTAGATGACTTCTATTAAGTTGGATGGGTCGAATTGCCCCCCTTGGCATATAGCAGTTGAAACTTTTCTGCTTGCTCATGGTAAAATCGAATTTGTAGAGCATGATTCTCCTGTTGATGAGAAGTCCTATGTTAGGTGGCGCCAAGATGATGCTAGGATCCGGACTCTTATGGAACAGTATGGAGACAAAAGTGGCTGGTCCGATGATGTATCTCAAGTCTTCTAAGGACATACGACAGCGTGCTGAGACTCTATATTATGGTGTTAACAATCTCACTCGTATTTGTGATGTCTATTTTGAGTTGATGCATCTACAGCGTGGGGACAAGTCGCTGTCAGAATTCTACTGTCAGTTTATGGCCCCATTTTTTTGAAATGGTATTTTTTTTTTTTGAAATGGTCAGTTTATGGCCCCATGTGAGCAGCTTGACTTATATATGCCCTTTACTACAGATCCCCGCGGTACTTGCCAACCGTCAGGAGGACTTATGGGTTGTTCAGTTTCTTGATGCCTTTGGCCCTGATTTTCTGCCGATTCGGCAACAGATTGTTGGCTTAGGGTCCCTTACATCCCTAGATGAGGTGCTTTCCCGGGTCCAGTACTCTATGCTGTTTGAGAGTCCGCATAACGTCACTCTTCAGTGTTCTGCTCTTGCTGCTCACTCTGGGAGAAATCGTAGTTTTCGTGGTGGACGTTCTGGACATTTTCGAGGTCGTCACGGCCATGGAGGTGTCGTGATTCAGGGGGAGGCCGTGATTCTGGAGGTCGTGGCTCCTGCTTTTGCACGCACTGTCGCCTGGAGGGTCACTCCGTCGACTTCTGCTATGATTTGCATCCGGAGTTGACTCCATCTCACTATGCCAATCATGTGTCTGTTCCACCGAAACTAAATGTTTCTGTTTCTGTGCCGACCAAAACCGAAACCAAAATTTAAAACCTTGTATGTGATATTTAGAGTCATTTTGGTAATAAACTTTCAAGATAGAGTACTCTTTATAAAGAATCCACACATCAAACACACACACACACACATACATACATGAATAAACATTTAGTATGCTTCAGATGCTATTGTTATGTAATGGAAAGAAAATTTACAAAGGAACATTCAGCAATACTAGAAAATTCTCTCTTGGATGTATGCATGCTGCAAAGAAAATATGTTGAACTGCACTTGAATAATCTCTGCTATTGGAAGGTTGGACCATTGAAGGGTCAAGGGTGCTGCTTCATAGCTTCTGCAGCTAATGATTGCTATGAATTATTTCTTTTTCTCATTGGAGTCCATGTTTTTCTTGAATGATAACAGCAATTTATTGCAAATATCAAATTTATAACATGGAAAATACCCATCCAATCTGGGAGGGGCAAGGCATCCCCGCTACACCTAAAAAACGAAAAAACTGAAAAGTAAGATATACATCCATAAATTCCAAACGATCTCGAAATCTTGAATGTAAACTATAGAAACAGTAAAGGTAGTGCTGCCAAATGCACAAAAACAACCTGTCTCTACTCCCATAACGGGCCAACAGTCCAGAAACTCAAACGTTAGATAGAGACTAGAGGTAGTGTGCTTCCAGTGACTAAGATCTCCCTTTCAATGCCTTCTTTTGCTAATTTATTTGCCAATCACCTCATGTGATAGAGTCCATGTTGTGGACAAGTTGAAGTAGTCAGTTGTACAGTTTTTACTAGCCTTGGATGCAGTCTATATTTCTTTGTAATTTGCTGATTTTGTTTACTGGACTTTCCTCATGGTGCTGAATTAATTAAATACAACAACAAAGTAAGATGAGTAAGAATATTAAAACCTTTTGGTGAACAAATTCTGGTGGTTCTAGTGGCCCCAAGTGGCATAACAGTCGACTTTTATGACTGTCTTGTTAATGCTGTGTTTCGGATAATTTGAAAACTGTTGAATGGAAGAAATGGTCTTGTTCTATGCCACATGAAGTCACTGCCATGTTGTCAATTAAAAATACCTTGCAGACCTTACGTTTTCCACTTGTAATTCATTTTCCAGTTTAAAATTCCTTTTAACACATTGCATTCAATAATTCAAGCGCAGCCGACCTCGCATTTCTTATGCAACATCTCATATTAAGCTTAGAGAATAAGGCTCTCATGCAGCAGATCAGTAACATTATTCATGAGAAGCACAGAAAAGTGGTCCCTTAATTATTGAAGGCGATTCGGCAAATACAATTGCATGGGCTTCAAGCTGGAAAAGTGGACCATGGGGATTTCATCAGACGCTTGACGCTACCAGGGACCTGCTGAGGATAATTATTCCTCATCTTCAGCATATGCAGAGATCAGCAAATTCGGCCGCTGATGAACTGGCAAAGGAGGGAGTCAATTTGGAAGAAACAAGGATCATCATTTCTAACTTCATGGACAATCCGGGTTGAATATTATTGTACTTTTTTTCCATCTGGAGACGGAGGAATGCCTCCTGGATTGATTTCGGGGACTTCTTGGTCCCCCTGTAAATCTTTAAATTGGAATAAAATTGGTTGTTATCTTTGAAAAAAAATGAGAAGCACAGAAAAGACTGTATGCCAATTCAAATGTATAATTGTTCTGTTGCAATTCTATATTATGTTTGATGATGATGGTATTATTCTGCCTAACAAATGTGATTATCTCATTCTTTTTAAAATGGGAAATGAAAATCTGTGTTTTTCCCACATCGAATGTGTAAAAGCTACCAAACCTTCACTTGGGCCTTGGGGTAGTAGTAGCAGCAATGCTGCCAATCTGCCATGATGCAACATTATCATAAATATACGTGGAATTCACTGTCCACCATGTTGAACTATGTTCTCTTCCACAACTATTATTTTAACTTTTAGAGATCACCTTTGGTGCACATATTAGAATCACAGACAAGTTTGGTAACAAGACATAGGGCCTCTTTGGATGCCACCATAATTGTTTCTCATTTACAAATAAGATTATTTTAGTTTAAGCATGTTTGCAATTTGAACATTATGTTGTATTTGAAAACCATTACATATTTCATTTCTAACGCTGTTATAAGTTTATAACCAGTATTTGCATTTGCGAATATGGTCATATGCAAATAATTTTTAGAGGTAACAAAGAGACCCATAGTTGTTTTTCTCTTGGAGGTGAGAAAAAATCTCTTTCCCTTATATTTTTAGTTACATCTTTTCTTTTTGGAATGCAGCTCAATATGAACTGTTGAGAACAGAAGATGAGCGTTTGCGGCATCTACAGGAAAGGTCAAAATCTCAGCAACCTGATCATCTGGACCGTCAGTTTGGCTGCTCGTCGCTCGATCAGTTCTCCCTACCGTAGGGACCTTGGTTCTGTAAAGGAGCATGTGGTTGTGAACAAGATTGCACCATATCCTTGCATGATACTGCAAAAGTCCTAATTACAATAAGACCAGACTCTGATATTGGACTTTTGAATCCAATAATCAGTTTTGAACTCAGAATCCGTTCTCAAAATCCAGAACAAACAATGCCTAACTTCTTAGATTATAGCTAATTCCTAATGATGATTTTAACAATATTTTAACATAATAGAGACTAATAGGCAAAAGTCTCTATTTCTGCAATGATATATTCACACCCCCTGTAGGATGATTCACACCACTGGTAACATGAATTCTGGCAGACTTTTAACGATTTTTTATGTGTAAAAGGGGTGCAAATCATCCTACCAGGGGTGCGAATTTATCATCTCCCCTCTATTTTGATGATATTTTTCCATAATTTTGTTTTCCCTTGGTTGATCCCAACTTGAGTGGACTATATTTCTAGAGATAGCAATTTTGGTGGGCCCAGAGGAGTCCTTAAAGTGAATCTCATGGGCCGTGGTATCATTCCATATCGGGCCCAAAACTATATCGGGCCTCAAATCAACCCGAATGACATTTTTGACCTTTTGGCGAAAGAGGTTCGTCGCATCACATGGTTGACTAAGGAGCTGACGTGGCATCGAGTAGGCTGACGTCAGCGTGTTGAAGGCAGGCCACATGTCCAACCTTTTAGACATGCTCTCTCTCCACCACTAGTTTCGATTTCCCTACCTAATCCTTTTTTTTTTATTTTTGGTTTTCTATTTTTCTCATGTTTATTTGTTTTATATTACCAATAATCTCTCTTTGAATAGCAACCATCCACTTTATATTGCATCGAGATTTTATAGGATGATCCAAACCGTTTAATTTGTTGGGCCCACAAGGTGGATAGCCTGTACCCTGTAAATCATCTGCATAGGATGATGATCCTAACCGTCCGATATGTAGAAGGACTGCAGATTATCGAAACATCTATAGATCAGAGGGTTAGGATCATCCTATGGAGATGAATGGTTTGGATCATTCCAACTGAATGTGTACCAAAGTACTAGTTGAAAATATCTCATATTATATGGTGGACAGAACATGCATGTGCAGCAGTACAAAGTAGTAGAGTGGCTGAAAATGAATAGATGATCCAAAACCATTCATTCTTTTGCCCGTCACATTGTGCCCAAAAATTGGAGCCATAGGAAGATCCTAACCATTCATTTGTGGTCCCTATTTTCGGACACCATGATACAACAAAAGCTCTATAAATTGAATGGTTACGATCATCTCATGTCGCGGCCCATCTATGGCCAGGACCAAAAAAATTAATGGCTTAGATTATCCATTCATGAGGATTCAATTCTTCACCTTGTTAATTCTGCCCCCTAATTCTGTTCATTTTTTAACCAAATACCGGATTTGGGTGCAATCAGATTCCAACGCTTGATTCCACCAACCCATTAATGTTGAACTGGTTGTGGTTCATTAGATATAAAGAGTCTTAAGATCAACGACTAAACTATGTTTCCCATCTTTTTGTAGTCTCAGTTTTATATAAGGTGTAAGTGATAAAATTTTCCCCCTTTTCTTCCCAAGACTACCCAGTTCTACAGCATTTATCACTACTCTTTTTACACTGTAAGGGGGTAGCTCAGGGAACAAGGAGGGGCGAATTATCATTTCCCATTAGATAAGTATATTTGTACACTTATTAAAATACTCTGTTTTTCCAGGGCCTAGTTTTTTACAAACTTCATCATCCATCTGGCAAGGAAGAGTAGAGGAGCATATGGTGTCTGTAAATCCTCCGGAAGGTTTCTTCTTGGATCCATTGGGAATGGCACTCCCTGGCCTTGGTGGGTCCTTATCAACCTCTTCTGATGATCCCAGCAAGAAGATTAGGAAACCTTACACAATTACCAAATCCAGAGAGAGTTGGACTGAACAAGAACATGACAAGTTTCTTGAAGCCCTCCAACTGTATGTACTTGTCTTCCTTCTTTCTTTTTATTCTCTATATTTTCTGGGTTTGTTGTGATACTTTTGGTTCTTTCAATTTCTGGGTCACTTGAATTTTTCTTTCATTTGTTTTCTCCAGCTGGGTTTTAGGTTATCATGAGCTGAAATTTGATTTAAAAAAAAAAAAATAAAATTTTATGGATGGAATTTGGAAATTTTGGTTTTTTTAGTTTAGGGTTTTTTGTTGCTTATGGGTTTGGATACTTGAATTTTGCAGACTGCTTATGTGCATTGTAAAATTGGGTCTTTTAGAGTTATTCATTGTGTTGAATGGGTGTGTAATTTTTGATGTTCTGGTTCTTTATAGTAGTTATAAAGGACAAGGTGTTTTGGGTACCTTTTTTTTGTCTGTCAATTGGTTGTAGCTAAGAAACAAGAGAAGAAGCGGACCAGCCGTCGTTTTTGACTTCTCGCCCTTCTTTCCGTCAACAAGAGAGTAGCAGATCCTCCTATATTTCCAGGTTTTAGAAATCTCAGGATGCAAGAGAGATTTTTAAAGCCTGAATTTCTCACTTAAAATCCAAGAAACGCTGTCAGGACAGCATACATCACCTTGATCATGCACCTTCTTTTACACTGTTTTCAAACTAAAAACCTGGATTCGAAAATCCGCGTATCCAAACGGCCCCCCTTAGTGTTCTATTTCTACACTAATTATGTAGCCCGAGTCTAATCTTGCCCCCTACTCCCACTCGGAAACGAATACCCTTTTGGAAGGTGGGCTTAAGTTTAAGAACATCTCTCCAAACCATTACCCTTTTAGTCATGTATCCGTAAATTGGCACCCAATCTCCAAAGTTGGAACCTACGTTGTGTCCATCACTAGTCTTCAGAGGTGCTCCCTATCTTCACCAAATCTCCTAAACCATTTGCCAATTAATGTGGTGTTCATCAATCTGAACTTCCGAATCCCTATACCTTCTTCGTTAAAGGACTTGCACATATTGATCCAGTTAACTAGGTGGTTTTTTTTTCTTTGTCATCCTGCAGTAAATTTCTTTGAAGTCATTCTGTCCTATCGATTACTGAAACCAAGCACACAAATAACGACATAAATTAAAGAGGGAGGTTGGCCTGGACAACCTAAACCAATGTAATTCAGCATCGTAGAAAAAGTAGGCCTTTTTTTCATTTCATTGTGCGAGTTTCGTATTTTCTTCTCGATTATTGGGTCCCACTGTCTTCTTGTGGGTCTGCCCATGAAGATAAGGAGACCCAGATAGGTGTTTGTAGGTCCTTTTTCTTACATTCCAACGTAGAGGCAGCTCCACAATCTCCTAATCATTTAACCTCATGCTCATGACTATGGATTTGTTGCCTCTGACCCGACATAGCTTCAAAAAATCTGAGGACGGCCTTAAGGTTCCTTAGCTTCCGACCATCACGGCTGCTAAAGAGTAGCGTAGTATCAACGTGTTGTAGACAAGAGATTTTAACCCACATTGGACTATAATGAATCCTTCAATCAGACCTCTAGATTTGACCCTTTGCTAGAATCTCCTATTGTGAACTGGAGCAGGAGAAACCCTTTGTCTTCCCTTGAATCTCCCTCAGTGGCTGCCTCCCTCCCCATTGAGTCTTCGACCTCTCTGCCCTTTGGCATGATGCCCATGGCCATCGTGTGAATGCCACCCTCTGTTTTGTTGTTCCATTTCCAGCACCAGGCGTTTGCTTCCATCCTCTTCCACATTTTCCATTAGATGTTGCGTCTACATCGTCCATTACAACATCCAGCCATTCATTTTTGTGACCATCTAGCGCCAATCTTTTCGTGTATTTGTTCCATAAATTTAATTTATCTTTTCAAATATATAATCCAAGTCAATGAGTGTGTCATCTCCTGACCGTCTGTTCAAGTATCTTACCCTCCACCTCATGTACAAGTGTGTGAAACCAATTTATGCTTCAAGCCCAGTCCATAATGTAGGCACCAATCAACTATAAAGTGCCTGCCAAAAATACTTTAGATGCTTAGTTTAACATAATAAGGATTTCACGATCGGGAAATTGAAATTAACTTGAGACTCTTACACTCATACCTAGAACATCTAGTGAGACTGTATGCTGTGGCACGAGAGCTCCAAATGAGTTTTTCAATTATGTCAATGTGTGACATTTTTTAATTCATTAAAAGATTGAGAATGAGTATAAATTGTACTTACTGACCTACTTAGTAGTATTACGTAGTACTTAGTATTTACATCAGTCTGAGCTTGTTTTTGTTTATGAATTTCAGGCTCCATTCGTTCTCTCAACCTCATTAACCCTTACTTGATTTCAGGGTGGTTGGAGTTCAGCTATATTGGATTTGTAGATTTAAATAATGTGCTGCAATCTTAAAAAAAAATACAAGTATAACAATTTTCTTTAATCGAGTATTAGAATTTAAAAGTTAGAATTGAAAAGAACAAAAACCAATGAATTTAATAGTGAATTCATAATTAGTAAATTACTGGCTACATGCAAGTCGTTGTGCAATGGACTCTCCGTCGTTGGTCAAAGATTTCTAACAGTCTTTGCAGTACCAAAAATCTTTCTAACAGTCTTTATGACATTGCAAAGATAGCCCATCACGGGCTTCTCATGCCCATCTGCCGTGTTTTTAAATTTAAACCAAAACTGACACGAAACAACTGAAATGTTTCCATTCCCCTCCTCACCAAAACCGATACTTTAACTAAAAAGGTTACCAAAACCAAGATCTTAAGTATATTAGTGGTATATTATATCAATGTGTATTACATATTTATATTTATATAAATCGCATGCACAGTTTAAAGTTTAAATTTGGATAGGATAGAATGGAAGAAAATGATCCACGTAGAAGAACTCAACTAGAGCCAGGATTAGAGCCGGGTGGATTCCTTTTACCTTCTTCATGAATTTTTTCTAAAGGATTCATTTAGCTGACCCCAACTAGTTTGGGACAAAGGCTTTGTTGAGTTGAGTTGAGTTGAGTTGAGCATGCATAGTTTAAATTTCCACTGAAAACAACATGAAACGACTGAAATGTTTCCATTTCCATCTCCACCAAAACACACTGGAAGCGAAACAATAGCAAAATCAAAACCGTAAGTGTATTAGTGGTATACTATACCAGCATATTTTACATAGTTATAGTTATACGAATCACGTCTGAAATGTGGTATGTCTTATGTGTAAATATTTATATGCATTACATGTAAAATGTGCTATATACTGAATTGTCATTCTAGCACCTCCTGAAGTTTGGTCTAAGATGTTCATTATTTGTTTATATTTTAGTACGTTTTCGTTTCCATGCTGACCAAAACTGAATCCATAACTTAAAACCTTGTGAATTACATGTGAAATGTGGTATGTACTGAATTATCGGACAAGCGTGACAATGAATGTCACTAGGTGTTCGATGTTGAACCATTATGGATGATTGTCTTGCTTATGCCATGGTTGCTAAGTGTGTATTCATGTTTATTCTAGCATTTCCTGAAGTTTCATCTCAAGATTTTATCATTTGCATATGTTTCCATACATTTCCATGATTTTATAGGATTTCCACCAATTTTATACCGAAACCCAAACGTTTCCATTTCTGTGATGACCGAAACCGAAATTTAAAACCTTGCCACCTAGATTTCTTAGGACTTCGACATTAACTTATGCGGCTAATACTATTTATGTGTCTTCTATGGCTAATACTATTTATGAGTCATACAAGAGAGTTGGTGTTCAATACCTGTTGATCCATTCTCCTCGATACCACTTTTGATGTTGATTGAACTAATTTCTGCAATTCGAATTGATAAAGTGATTAGCTCGTATCATTTTTCTGTGAACAAAATCAAATATTTTCCTCGCCGTTCCGTCGAGACGGAATCCTCTAACCTCTAATTCGGTCAAGTAAGCAAGCAAGAAGTGCCCTATAAGCCTATAAGCCTCTAAACCCCTCCTGTACTTCTTCTCAATTGGTTATCTTTTTCTAGGAACATAGAAATCAAATATTTTTTTTTTCAATTATGTCTAGCATAGAATATTTATTGCTAAAGTACATTTATCTGCATGTAAGTTGTGGAAAGTAATATTGTTGGTAAAATCATGAAATCAAAAGCTTTTTGAGCATTGGTGTCTGACACTTCAATAAAATATGACCCTTTGGCCCTTTTGGTGTTCGACACAGTGTATGAAAATTATTACATATTACCAAGGTTTTAAATTTCGGTTTCGGAATGCGTTTCGGTCCTCACTGAAACCGAAATTTTTGCTGGAATTTCGAAATTTCGTTCGACATTCGACGAAATCTAATGAACGGCTATTTTTTCTCTTTTGATCGAAATTTCAGGATAATATTAAATAATTATCAAAAATCCGAATTTTTGGGTGAAATCCCTAAAATTTTGGACGAAATAAACTACTGCTTCGGGTTACATCGATTTCGGTTTCGTGATAGACCGAAACCCGAAATCTTGAACCGAAATTTAAAACCTTGCATATTACATAACATATACCAAGTATCATTGAAAAATTAACAAGGAAACACCATTCAATACTCTCTCTCTAACTCTCTCGCTCTGTTATGGCAAGCCTCGGACTTGAACATAAAACCCTTACCCAATGGTTGAGATGTTGTGCCATTTTTTTCATGATATGGTTTCCACTCTTGACTGTTTTCAGCTTTGATCGCGATTGGAAGAAAATTGAGGCATTTGTTGGCTCAAAGACAGTTATTCAGGTACGACTGCATCACTCTGTCTGTTATCATGATAATCTAAGTTGCAAATATTAATTGCAAGTCATGGATAAAACCCATCAAGTTATTTTAGGATGAAGTATGTTCTTTTCAGTTGTCTCTTAGCTCCTCATTGATTTGAGGGAAATGATATCAAAAGACACGCTCGTGTCAGGGCTATCCCAAACTGACCTCCTAATATTGCCATGCATACCAAAATAGAGGTATGTTTGTCATTTTATAAGAAGGTAAGGGCACTTTTGTCAATAAAGAATGCTCATTAATGCATTGTCAGCTATGTGGAAGCTTTCTGACACAGGCATTTCTTCCTAGCTGCTCTCTTTATTTTTTTTCTTGGGCTCTGTCGAGAGAAGGAAAATAACACAAGGTCTATAGGTTTGATTTTTTTAATGATAATATGAGCAATGATAGACTGAAGGGCGCCCTTGCAAAATCCAGTTACAAGGGAGCCCTCATTGGTCCATAGCAAGAAAGTGCATTTATTAGGGTACTAAAAAATAGGGATATGACGTTGACAACTATAATCATATTCATATGTCTTTGCTTGCTATGGACCAATTAGGGTGCCCTTGTAACTGGTTTTTTGCAAGGGCGCCCTTCATTCTATCATTCCTTTGATAATAGATGTTTATTGCTTTATTCTAAATAGCGCTCATTCCACCACCAAAGAGGCTGCGGCTCTATCAATACCATAAATTGTTGTACTGTTAGATTTTCATCCATTCCCACATGTAAAAGCACAGTCTCTCTGCAGATACGCAGCCATGCTCAGAAGTACTTTCTGAAGGTTCAGAAAAATGGGACAAGTGAACACGTACCACCTCCTCGTCCCAAACGGAAAGCAGCCCATCCGTATCCACAAAAAGCCTCTAAAAATGGTCAGAATAATTGTACTCGATTATGCTTAGTTTTCATAGGCTCTGTTCGTTTAAGATTGTGACAACCGATTGTGAGTGCCAAACCAATTCTTTGACTCAAATTTAAACGTAATTTTGAGTCCAAAAATCGGTTTGGCACTCACAATTGGTTGCATAATCTTAAGGCCCTGTTCATTTGAGATTATGACAACTGATTGTGAGTGCCAAACCAATTATTGGACTCAGATTTAAATGTAATTTTGAGTCCAATATTTGGTTTGTCATTCACAATCAGTTGTCATAATCTTAAACGAACAGGGACTAAACGAACAGGTCCATAATGTTTTAGAAGTTCAAGCCCTCAGATTTCGAAATTTGCCAGCTCTGTTGCCATCACAAGCCACTGTGGCATTACAATCTTCATCCTGTCTGCTTGAACCGGGGTATCCTCTCAGGACAGATTCATCTTCAATGCTTAGGAATTCTAACACAACTACAAGCACAGCCGTGTCTTCCTGGGCCCACAATTCTGCCCCACCAGTCAGTGTATCAAATGTTACAAAAGGTTTTATTCATTGACCCATTTAACCTGGTTTCTCGTTCCAAAATTACAATTGCTTCTTAAGCAAAAACTTGTATTTAAACAAGTTAATTTTCCAGATCATATAGGACATGCAGGGACTACTGTAGTAAATAACTGCTGTTGCAGTAGCACTGAAAGCCCTCCTAGGACATGGCCCACTTGTGAAGCTACTGATCAAGGGAATTATGGCCCACCACTTCGAGGTAAGTAGCTCTTTTACTGCAAATAGTTGTATTTCAATTAAATTGTGTATATTTACGGATCCACTTAGTATTATTTCATACATATTGATATGAAGCATGACTAAAGTACATGTGAAATCTTCTTTGACTTGTGTATGGAGATGTACCAGAATACAATAATGGCACTTTGTATTTCTGAACATGCACAGGAGCTAGAGTTTGCACTGAGTGTGTGAGATCAGGATTGTGGAAACTGTAGTCCTCAAGAGAGTGAGGAAGCAGAAGCACTTTGGAAGTGTTTGTATAAATAATATTAAAGAATTTGAAAGATGTATTTCTATTAAAGAATTTGTGTAAATAATATTAAAGAATTTGAAAGATGTATTTCTATTATATAAATTAACTTAATTAGTACATCTCTCTATTATATAAATTAACTTAATTAGCATTTTCAAAAAACAGAGAACATGACCTTGGATAGGATAGAATGGAAGAAAATGATTCACGTAGAAGAACCCAACTAGAGCCGGGATTAGAGCCGGGTAGATTCCTTTCACCTTCTTCATGAAATTTTTCTAAAGGATTCATTTTAGCCGACCCCAACTAGTTTGGGACAAAGGCTTTGTTGAGTTGAGCATTTTAAAAAAAAAATTAATTAACTTAATTAGTGTTTGTATTTGTTGAGACATGTAATATTTAGATTCATAACATCATATAAACCACAACCTTACTTAGATGACCAACTTAGATGTTTTCTAATCATGGTACTAATAGTCGGGGGCTGCACGAAGAGGAGGTTCTGAAGCGGGAGCGAGAGTCAGAATGCGGCTTAAATGAGTGCACCACGTTTGCTGTCAACTTGGCTATAGACTGGTGATTCAAAACACGAATGTGGGTCTGAATGTGGCGAAAGAAAGTCCTAGTCGACTTGGCATGACGCAGTCTAGTACTCGGTTGACGCGACTGAGTACTCGATTGACACGGTCATAACCCGAGATAGTCAAAGGAGTTTTGATTGACTCTGTAGTGCAAAACACAGATTTGTACAAGAACACAGCCAAGGTAAAAGGGAGCCGACTTGGGGGACCCCACGATGACATGGTGGAACTATGACAAAGACACTAAATGGTCATTCACTATGGTAAACAAGCCCCTGTTTTTGGTCATCTTACCCATATCCATATATAATGGATTAATAAATTGGGATATGCATAAAATCATTGTTTTGAAAATCTTACGATTTATGATTCGATTTTATGATTCAAATCAAATCTTATGTATAACGATTTGAATCCCATGATTGAATCTTAATTTGCATGAATCTTACGATTTTCAATCTTACGATTGGATTGTAAATTGTACGATTCATGTGATTTATTCAAATTAGGTTTTGTATAAAAGAAAATAAGACTTTCTTTCGAAAGATCTCGTTTCCTTTCTACATTAGAAGAAGCCTTAGAAATCCCTCTCGTTGGAAGGAAGAAGACAGAGGAGTGGGAATTCGAACGGATCGAACAAGTCAAGCATAGTGCATGTGCTTGAGGGCATTACTTACATCGAGGTGGGAGACGACTGTAATGAGGACATCACCGACGACTCTAGTATTTTATGATTGATATTTGTCATTTGATGTTTGGGATTGAGGATTCATATGATCTTGTGTTTTTTTTTTAAAAGATTATTATCCAATATGCAAGGGTTTGGATGAGAAATAGATGATCGGTATGTGTCAAGTTTGTTACCAAACAATTCATATTACAAGAATGGCTAATGATGGTAGTTTCTATTTGAATTAATGAATTTGTATGAAAAATGAATAATTTGCTATTTTGTATTCTTCTAATTTGTTTATAATTTTTCATCTCTCTCTCTCTCTCTCTCTCTCTCTCTCTCTCACACACACACACACACACACACACACACACACATATATATATATATATATATATTTACCATTCAAAAAAAAAAAAAATAAAATAAAATAAAAAATAAAAAAAAAAAAAAAAAATATATATATATATATATATATATATATATATATATATATATATATATATATATATATATATAGAGGAAATGGTTTGTGTGCAGCTGCACAGATAGGTGGCTGCACAAACCATGTTGGGGGGGGGGGGGGGGGCAAATTTTTTGGGGGATCCAAAGCATTTATTTGGAAGACCCTTCCATGGATAGGATGTGTACCAAAAATCAGCCTTTTAGGCTCATCCTAACCCTGCCATTTGTGGAGGGAAAAAATGGGCATAAACAGTGTCTGTCCATTTTCCCCTCCAACTTTGATTGGGTTAGGATGATCCTATAGGGCTGATTTTTGGTACACACCCTATCCATGGAAGGGCCTTCCAAATGAATGCTTTGGATCCCCCCAAAAATGTGGCCCCCACTATGATTTGTGCAGCCATGCACAAATAGCTTATCTGTGCAGCTGCACACAAACCATTTCCTCATATATATATATATATATATATAATATTTCTGATTTAATCTTACGATTTACGATTCGACCCTTATTAAGATTTATGATCCGATTCCGATTTTCAAAACATTGCATAAAGTCGAATATAAGTTGTTCATTTGTACGATGTACAATTATTAGATGATTGTATCACTGTAGTATAGGGGGGGCACATTTTTTGGGGGATCCAAAGCATTTATTTGGAAGGCCCTTCCATGGATAGGATGTGTACCAAAAATCAGCCCTTTAGGCTCATCCTAACCCTGCCATTTGTGGAGGGAAAAAATGGGCATAAACAGTGTCTGTCCATTTTCCCCTCCAACTTTGATTGGGTTAGGATGATCCTATAGGGCTGATTTTTGGTACACACCCTATCCATGGAAGGGCCTTCCAAATGAATGCTTTGGATCCCCCAAAAAATGTGGCCCCCACTATGATTTGTGCAGCCATGCACAAATAGCTTATCTGTGCAGCTGCACACAAACCATTTCCTCATATATATATATATATATATATATATATATATATATATATATATATATATGTATGTATAATGAGGAAACTGTTGGTGAGCTTAAGCTCACCAAACTTATGGTGAGCTAGCTTGCCCAATCACATGGTATATATATATATATATATATATATATATATATATTTCTGATTTAATCTTACGATTTACGATTCGATACGATTCGACCCTTATTAAGATTTATGATCCGATTCCGATTTTCAAAACATTGCATAAAATCGAATATAAGTTGTTCATTTGTATGATGTGCAATTATTATATGATTGTATCACTGTAGTATATTACAATGTGTGATATATTAGTTGGTAATGTATTCATGTACTTGAGTTTGGACTTCATATTTCATAGAGCCATTTTGCCTGACTTCTTGTCTTGATGCAAACCTAATTATATAAGTCATGCTTAAGTCAACCTATAGAATTCAAGGGACTCGACTAGTGGAACAGATAAAGTTGTGGTCACCCTTCTTGTCTTGAAGCCTCTTGACTAAACAATTGAAGGTTTATACCTGAATTTGGAAAACTGTAACTATCCACCCTCCTCCAGTAATGGGGACCATCTTCGCTCGAATCCTTCTAGTACATATCGTTTTGCATTTCTGAAACTTTGGCGTAAAGTTTTCAAAAAACTTATCCTTCTTCTTGCTCTAATGAATGATGGGTGGGTTTTTTATTAGACTTTACTCCAATTTCATCCACCACTCTTTGGCATAACCGACCAAAGTTACCTGACAATCCAAATCATTTGGTTATTGTCCACGTCATGCTGCCACAAATACGTCTACAATGGTTCTTCCCATTCAACAGATTCTCTTTCAATGACTTCATCAAAATATGATGTCTATAATCCTCATGGTATATCAATTTTGATCTATAGGGTTGTGTCTTCCCGTCATAATCCTACGATTCCAAGTAGCCATTTAAACCTAGCCTCTATTAACAATTGATGTAGGGCGGGTGATGCAGTGCCAACATGGCAGCCATGTCATGCTTAAGTGGTTTTGGTGGAGTTCCAAGGTGCATTCCGGCAGTAATGTTGCTGGCCCATTTTTGAACCTCGTTTTTAGACCTCTAAATGGTAGAATTATGGAAAGTGGTAAACTACAAAGTTGTAGGTCTTTTTGAGATCTTTCCAACAAGTATTTGTGCTCCAAAATTGGTCAAGTGGTTAGAAAGTTATGGCAATTTTAGTTGACTGTGTCTGTAGGTGCCCAAAACAGTCAAAGTTGGTGAGTTCCAATGCAATTAATGTTATGTTAGTCCCTAAGCTAGCTAGCGGAGGAGCTTGAAAGAAATTGCTTTGGTTTTCTTTTATTTAAAGAGTTAGAAACCATCTTGAGAGGGGATTTTGGATTTAGATAAACTTATGTAATTGATGGAATATCATTTGGGTTGAGCATTGCTCCCATTTTCTTCTTCTTCTCTTGGATGTGATCTTGATTTCTAATTTTCTTCTTCTTCCTTCTTAAGCACCCGCATTATCTGGTATCAAAGCCAATAATACTCTTTCGGGCTAGCTTCGATTTGATTTTCATGGCGGCACGAAGAGGTAGAGGAAGGCGTGGTAACCAAATGATGGAAGATTTGAGAGATGAAAGAGATGATGAACTTCAAGAGCTTCGAAGACAAGTTGAACAACTTACCATGCGTCTTGAACGCCGAGGCTCGTAGTGAGCGTGGTGGCTCAAGCCGTGGAGGTTCTAGTGATGAATCCGATGTGAATCCCTTCGTTAATACTCATGAGGAGGCTACGTTAGGAAGATTCTATCATGATTTCGACACCGTCAAGATTGACTTGCGGGAGTTTCATGATCGTCTACAACCCGAAGAGTTTCTTGAATTGCTTAGTGCCATTGAGAAGTTCTTTGATTACAAGGAGACACCCGAAGGCCAACGTGTGAAGCTTGTGGCTACAAGGCTTCGTGGCTATGCTTCAACATGGTGGGATAAAGTTCAAGAAATGAGAATCCGGAAAGGAAAGCGTAAGATTTCTTCTTGGGACAAAATGAAGTCAAGGCTTAAGGAGAAATTTCTTCCGTTGGATTTTTTCCAAATTATCTTTTCTCAATTCAACAACCTACGCCAAGAATCCAAGAGTGTGTTGGACTGTACCGAAGAATTCTACAAACTCATGGCTCGTAATGATATTCAAGAAGGTGAAGATCAACTTGTGGCAAGGTATGTTGATGGTTTGAAGTTTTCCATTCGTGATGAGGTGGAAATGCACCGATCATTGATCGTTAATGATGCTTATTAACTAGCCTTGAAGGTCGAGGCTAAGCTTTCTCGTCGTGGTGCTAAAAAGTATGTGGATATTCGTAGTCTCTATCCTTCTTCTAAAGGTGAATCTTCACATGGTGGAGGTACAAAGTCAAGGTCCGAATATTTCAACAAAAATTCTACAAAATCAGCCCCTACACATCAAGCTGGAAATCAGCCAAATCGTCCCAACAATTCAAATGCTTGTTTCAAGTGTGGTCAAGTTGGCCATCGTTTCAAAGATTGTCTAAAGAGGCAAGTAGTGGCCTTCGGTGATGAAGAAAATGATGATAATTTTGTTGATGATTCAAATCAGCCCATATATGATGAGGAAGATGACATATGAAGAAATCGAACCCGAAGAAGGAGAAAGCTTGGTGATCCAAAGAGCACTTGCTACACCAAAGGTTGAATCCGATGATGATTGGCCCCGTTCCAATATTTTCAAGACTCGATGCAAATCTCATGACAAGGTTTGCATCATTGTGATCGATGGTGGGAGTTGTGAGAACATCGTTTCTCATGACATGGTGAATAAGCTCAAGCTCAAAACCGAACCACATCCAAAGCCCTATCGGATTGCATGGTTTAAAAAAGGGTAATGAGGTAAAAGTTACTAAACGATGTTTAGTTTCATTTTCTATGGGTAAGAATTACCATGATCAAGTTTGGTGTGATGTTGTCCCTATGGATGTGTGTCACATACTCTTAGGAAGGCCATGGCAATATGATAGAAATGTTACCCATGATGGTCGTAAAAATACATATACCTTTCGAATGGGAAAAATGGAGATTGTTCTTTTGCCTAGTAAGGAGGAAAAGGCACTCAAATCTTTACAAGAGGAGGGTAATAATTTTCTCACTTCATCAATGTTTGCAAGAAAAAATGAGAGTAGTGGTGTCATTTACATGCTAGTGGCGAAAGATTTGGAAATGTCCTACAATGTGCCTAGTGAGTTAGAACCTTTCTTGGAGGAATTTAAGGATGTCACACCTGATGAGTTGCCCAATGGACTCCCTCCTTTAAGAGACATTCAACTTCAAATTGATTTGATTCCCGGTTCTAATCTTCCCAACAAGGCTCACTATCGTATGAGTCCGAAAGAGCATGGAGAGTTGAATAGGCAACTCATGGAATTGTTGAAGAAAGGTTACATCAAATAAAGCATGAGCCCTCGTGCGGTGCCGGCCTTATTCCAAAGAAAGATGGAACATGGCGTATGTGTTGGTACTCGTGCCATAAACCGAATCACTATCAAATACCTGTTTCCCATTCCAAGAATTGATGATATGTTTGACATGCTTGCCGGTGCAAAGATATTTTCGAAGATTGATCTTAGAAGCGGCTACCATCAAATTCGAATCAAGCCGGGTGATGAATGGAAGACCGCTTTCAAGACATGTGAAGGCTTATATGAGTGGCTTGTTATGCCATTTGGTCTCTCCAATGCTCCAAGTACCTTCATGCGGGTAATGAATCAAGTCCTTCGCCCTTTCATTGGAAAGTTTGTTGTTGTTTATTTTGATGACATTCTTATTTATAGTCATGCTAAAAGTGAGCATGTAGAACATTTGAAGGTTATTCTAACCACTTTGAGAGGTGAAAAACTCTATGTAAACCTCAAAAAGTGTTCTTTCGTGACAACTAGACTAGCTTTCCTAAGCTTTGTTTTGACTTCAACAGGGATTGGAGTAGATGATGAGAAGATCAAAGTTGTCCAAGAATGGTCTACTCCAAAGAGCTTGCAAGAAGTGAGGAGTTTCCATGGATTGGCCTCATTTTATCGCCGATTCATAAGAAATTTCAGCACTATATCAGCCCTCTTGACGGATTGCATGAAGAAAGATGGGTTTGAGTGGACTATAGAGGCCGAAAAGAGTTTTCAACTTATAATGGGCAAGTTTTCTAGTGCTCATGTGCTTGCTTTGCCGGACTTTGAGAAGATGTTCGAGGTTGATTGTGATGCCCTCTCATGTGGGCATTGACGGAGTACTTAGCTAAGAAGGTCATCCCATTGCCTTCTTTAGTGAAAAACTCAATGAAGCAAAGAAGAAGTACTCTACCTATGATGTGGAATTTTATGCCATTGTTCAAGCACTTCGGCATTGGCGATCGTATCTTGTTCAAAGGGATTTTGTTTTGAATTCTGATCATGAAGCTCTCAAGCACATCAACAATCAAGGAAGCTTAAATTGAAGACATGCAAAGTGGGTTTCTTTCTTACAAGAATATACTTTTGTGTTAAAGCATAAGAGCGGAAAGTGCAATCAAGTGGCGGATGCTCTTAGTAAAAGAGTGGCTCTTCTTAATTCCGTGAGTGTGCAACTTGAAGGGTTTGATACCATTAAAGACATGTATGCTAATGATGAAGACTTTGGTGACATTTGGAAGCTTTGCAAAGAAGGGAAGCATGAAGATTATCTTCTTTAAGATGATTTTCTCTTTAAGGGGAGTCGCTTATGCATCCCAAAATGCTCCCTTAGAGAGTATGTTATAAAAGAACTGCATTTGAGAGGTTTGTGAGGACATTTTGGAAGAGACAAAACTGTTTTGCTAGTAAAAGAAAAGTATTTTTGGTCGACCATTTACCGAGATGTGATGCGTTATGTGAAGAGGTGCCGAATATGCCAAACATGCAAGGGACAAACTCAAAACACCGGTACCTACACTCCACTTCCACTTCCTAATGCTCTATGGGAAGATGTTAGTATGGATTTTGTGGTTGGCTTGCCGAGAACTCAAAGAGGTAATGATTTCATCTTCGTAGTTGTTGATCGCTTCTCTAAAATGGCCCATTTCATTCCTTGCAAGAAGACTATGGATGCTTCTTATGTTGCTAATCTTTATTTCAATGAGGTAGTTAAGCATCATGGTATTCCCAAGTCCATTGTTTCGGATAGGGATACTAAATTCCTTAGTCATTTTTGGAGATGCTTGTGGAAAAGAATTGGTACTATTTTGCTCTATAGTAGCTCCATCACTCTCAAACCGATGGACAAACCGAGGTGGTGAATCGAACTTTGAGAAACTTGCTTAGGAGTTTGGCGGCAAAGAGGCCCAAGCAATGGGATATGGTGCTTCCTCAAGCGGAGTTTTTTTATAATTATGTTGTAAATCGTTTTACTGGTAAGAGCCCATTTGAAGTGATATATGAAAAAACTCCAAAACACTATCTTGATCTTGCACCCATTCCCGATCCATCGTTGTCCAACAAGAAGGCAGAAGATTTTGCTACTACCATGACAAAGATTCATGAAGAAGTGAAGAAGAATCTTGAAGAAAATACCGAGAAGTACAAGCAAGCGGCCAATACTCATAGTCGAATCAAAATCTTTAATGAAGGTGATCTTGTGTGGGTTTATTTGAAGAAGGAACGATTTCCAGCCGGATCCTATAACAAGCTCAAGGAGAAGACAATTGGTCCATGTCGAATTCTCAAGAAAATCAACGACAATGCATACAAGATTGAGCTCCCTCCAAATATCAATGTTCACCCAACTTTCAATGTCAAAGACTTGACAACTTATCACGGAGAGCTTGATGAGAACTCGTGGGCGAGTTCTTTCTCACCCGGAGATGATGATGCAATGCCAACATAGCAGCCATGTCATGTTTAAGTGGTTTTGGTGGAGTTCCAAGGTGCATTCCTGCAGTAATGTTGCTGGCCCGTTTTTTAACCTCATTTTTGGACCTCTAAATGGTAGAATTATGGAAAATGGTAAACTACAAAGTTGTAGGTCTTTTTGATATCTTTCCAACAAGTATTTGTGCTCGAAAATTGGTCTAGTGGTTAGAAAGTTATGGCAGTTTTAGTGGACTGTGTCTGTAGGTGGCCAAAAAAGTCAAAGTTAGTGAGTTCCAATGCAATTAATGTTATGTTAGTCCCTAAGCTAGCTAGTGGAGGAGCTTGAACGAATTTGATTTGGTTTTCTTTTATTTAAAGAGTTAGAAACCATCTTGAGAGGGGATTTTGGATTTAGATTAACTTATCACTTATGTAATTGATGGAATATCAATTGGGTTGAGCATTGCTCCCATTTTCTTCTTCTTCTCTTGGATGTGTTCTTGATTTCTAATTTTCTTCTTCTTCCCTTTTAAGCACCCTCATTAGCGGGTATGAGTAGATCATTAATCATGCAAATCTGATACTATGTTGACATATGACATCCAACTAGGTTGATCTATTAAAGTTTGGTTCAAATACTAGATGGGGATAGGTAAGGAAATTAGAGTTATACCGACTGTAAATAGGTTTAAAGGAGTTGACCTAGGTATAGGAGGGACTGGTGGTGTTTTAAACAAGTTGTAAGAGATCTGTAAATTATTTGTAATAAAAGTTTTAGGATTTATTTAGGCTCAATTAGAAAATAGATGGGTAGTTGCAGGATTTCATTGTTAAATAAGTGTATGCGGCGACAACCAACAATATGTAATTTTCAAGGATAAATCAGTTCTAAAGAAGGGATGTTGGTAATCAAATAGTGAACTGATTGGATAGGTCGGCTAAGGTAATGGTTAGAAACAGTTTAAAGATAGAGGATTAGGGTAAAGGACATGGATTAGAGGATTAGGGTAAAGGACATGGATTATTATAGGCTTTAGGGATCTGTTATTGTAGGTTAAAGTGGACTGTTGTGTCATAAAGTAGGGGCTGTTGCAGGTTTTAAATGACTGTAACAGGTTAAAGTGGATGATGAAATGTTTTAAGAAATTTTGACAGGAGTCAAGGTTATTGACAGGTGTCAAAGCTGGTAACATGTGCCAAGTGGCAATTGACAGGTGTCAAGAAAGGTTGGGGTGATATCAGGTGATCAACAGTTTGGGAAATGGATTTTTTGAACCTGTGAGGTTCACAATTTTAAGAGAATGAAGTTTCAGGGTTGCTACTAGTTACATGTGAAGGCTTAAGGTCGTGAGAGGGGCTGTTGGTGGGGGAAATGGTGTTTTAGGTATATAAGTTTTGGTTGCATGGTTTCAAGGTCACATAGTTTACACTTTACAGGGTTTTTTATGACAGACAATGGGCTGCGAAATGTGACCTTGACCAGTTCTTGAAACTAGTATAAGTTTTGCGTGGTGCAGGGTTTGGTTTGTTAGAGGGTAAACGTAAAGATTAAGGCTAGGTGTTGCAGATTTCAAAGAAAAAAAAGAAAGTTGGAGGGATTGACGATGAGGATTAGTGGAGGAGAAGAAAATAGGGAGAAAATCCAAATGTGGATTCTTTAGAGCAGATGTGTTGTTCGTGGGTTGCTAGTATGCAGAGAAAAGAGTGTGTGTGTGTGTGTGTGTGTGAGAGAGAGAGAGAGAGAGAGAGAGAGAGAGAGAGAGAGAGAGAGAGAGAGAGAGAGAGAGAGAGCACAATACAATACCCTTAGTAGTTTCTAAATAAGTCAACTAACAGTCCTACTTAACAACTTACTAAAAAACTAGAAGAAACTAAGGACTTCAATCAATTAAAAACATCAATAATTAAAATATAAACTAGGCCTAACATGACTACTACTAAGAGTTATAGAAATCTAATTAGGGCTCTAATTAGGGCTCCTATTTAAATCCCTAAAAAAAGAGTGGGCCCTTTGTGCCTTTAAGTGACGTGATGTCACAAGGGTGTTATGCTTATGATGTAGGCCGTAAAATAATAGGGATTATATTGATAGTGGCACCCAAAGGCATTATGACATGAATTTTCATAAGGGCATCC
The DNA here is from genome assembly GCF_043159265.1 of Tasmannia lanceolata. NCBI lineage: Eukaryota > Viridiplantae > Streptophyta > Magnoliopsida > Canellales > Winteraceae > Tasmannia > Tasmannia lanceolata. The sequence continues at coordinate 31,331,490 of NW_027518689.1, forward strand.
GCTGATGATATTAAAACCTCTTTATTAATATGGCGAATAATATTAATGGCACCCAAAAGTTGTAAGGGGGAGGGTCCATATCCATGGGAAATCTGCATGAGCTTGGTTATAGAAATATTGTACAGAGAAATCTCCAGTACCATCAAATTCCAAAACCACTTCATCTTTGCCTCTAGAAAGGGAATGGATATGTAAATTTCATCAAGATCAGCTAATAACCTAGCCTATTTCTCCGGTGCTCTCATTGAGAGACCACACAACATTGAACCCACTGATTTCATAGTAATATGAAATGAAAGCTTTAGGATTTACCTCTTCTGAGAACAATTTTACGGACAAGATCTCCATAGGCAATCCAATAGAGAAATTTTGGTACCGGACCACCGTAGGTGGGTCAGAACATTGTTTGTCCAGCCAGAAGAACACAATAGTACGATCACCAATTGAAAATCTGCTGCCCATTTTAATAGGAGAACCCTACATTCTTCCTTCCAAGAGTTCCAAATAGGAGAACCCTCAAAGGTCCAACATGCATGAAAATTTTCCTTACCTCGCTTTTGAAATTTTCTTTTATTATTTTGTACCAAAATATCTTTTGGGCTGGAGAGAAATCTCCATCACCATAATTTTCCTTCCTCTTTGTTTTATGCTTCAAAATTTTTGTTTTTATAATCCTCGGAGGATATTCAAATTCTAGCTATATATTGCTTACCATTATTTTCCTTTGTCATTTTCTTGTTATCACTTCTCTCTAGTGAGTATTTGTGCGTACATCCATTGGCACATTATAATACGCTCTCACTTTTTATGCAGTTATGCCTGATTTTTCTCAAGTTTACAGCTTCATAGGCAGTGTTTTTGACCCGAGCTCAGGTGATCATTTGCAGAAACTGAAGGAGATGGATCCCATTGATGTTGAAACCGTATGTCTTCTATCAAACCTAAAACATTTTCATAATTCTTTAGCTATTATTTTTATTTTCAAAATTCCCTACATGTGTAGGTGTTTCCCGTGCTTCTTTGTGTACTGTGCACTCTCTCAGCCACTGTAATTATTTTAGTTTTGATCAATAAAGTGTGTAATTGATTAAAAAATTAATCATTTTCATTTCTTCTTCCAACTATAGTCATTTCCTGTCTTACAAAGAAGCTTTATGATTTATCTAGTGGATGATGTGTAGTAATATTGCATGAATCCATGTTAACACTGAAAGCTGCCTTAATGTAATTCTTAAGTGATGCAATAGGGAGGCATTGTAATAATTAAGTTCATTTGTATCAAGTATCTGACCATATTTCTTTCAGACATCGTAGGTCCTGACTTGATGCAATATTTGGTGACCTTGTTTATATGGATAAAATAAAATTATGGTTTTCTATTTATATTAGTTTGGCAGTTTGTTTACATGTCCATGACAGACTAATTATTATATGGTACGCGATCGCTGCCCTTCCTACGCCCCCCCCGCCCTGATCCTGAATCCACTTTAGACTCGCTTTACATTACGAAATACCACTCGGGGAGTTCGAGGGAAGAACCCAGAACCTGATCTACGGCTGAATAGCAACTCGCACGTAAGTGTACATGTTGCACTTCGAGCAGAACTTACGAGCGAAGCGAGACACATGAACAAGAGTCCAGAATGATTGATTGATCAGATTCATTGATGATATCCAAAAAGCATAGTAATAGAAAGAACCCAAGCCAAATAAGAGAGAGAAGCAAGATGTGATGCACTTCCCTTTAGAGTCAAGCTCTTCCTGTGATAGTTGAGCCCTCCAACGCGAACAACTCCGCCCAAAGTTCTGTGGATCCCAATATGGATCCTGTTGTTCTGCAAAAAAAGGAGTTATATTTGATTTATAGATAGTTTTTGTTAATTTTTGTAGTATTCTTTTATAATGTTTACACATTCAAATTTGTAGTCTAACTGGTACATTGCATATCACAATTTATGGGAATATCAGATTTATGGGTAAAATGCCTTTTATTTTCTTTTGGACCCATGTCACCAAGGTCCTCAGGTTGACTAGCAACTTGATAGTACTGAAATATTATTTTCTTCCCATTCCAACCATTTGAGCTGAAATAAGTTTTTTCTTCCCTCTCAACAACTTGAGCTCTAGAGTCTTTTAACCAGCAAATGGTCTTGCCATTACATTAGCGAGTTGATTGGAAAATTAATTGTTTAGAGCCTGAAAATATAAGATTCATATCTCAATGTCATCAAAAGCACTTGATGTTGAGATATATGTGTAACAATTCTTCTCAATTTTACTACCACATCTGCCTTTCCTCGTTATATCAGCATGGGTCTTCACTTGTCTATCTTCCCAAAAGTCAAAGCAATTCACTCATCGTCAGATTCAAAGCATCTGTTGCCTTTTGGCCGTCAAATTATTTCCAGAAGCTATACAATATATACACTAGAATATTAATGTTTTGCGAATGTTTTTCCTGGAGCCATACCCTATAAATGTTTTCTAATTTTGAGCGATAACAAGATTTTATTAACATGAAAAAAAAAACAAAAAAAAGCACCAAAGAAAAAAAAAACTAGAAGCAATGCTGGCTGAGATGATCACACCAAAGAGGAAACACCAAAACCACAAGAAATGAAAATTAGTGAAAAGCTCTTCCCTAGACATCCCTGGTTTTGGCAGAATATCCACATCCATGTTGGCTTCATGATGCACATGGTGAAGGTCGCATCCCGCAGACTTGCAAATATCAACCACATTTTGGTCTGATTTACTAGCTGCCATGGATGCTTCTCCCCCATTCCCATCTAATAGCATTTAGAAAAGCACCCTTCTATAGGTCATCGACTTGGAAAATGGGAAACCAATGATTTTACTCCCTGCTTTAACGCTAAAACTTCACAACTGTTCATTACTTAGCTGCTTGTGTACTTGTAAAACACTTTCGAGAAGGTATAAAAAGAAATTCCTACTACTAGTAATACTACCCTCTCTCCCTCTCTCAGAATTAAAGCTTCACAACTGTTCATTACATAGGCTGCTTGAGTATTTATATAACACTTTCTAGAAGGTATAAGAAGAAAAATCTTACTCCTGCACTGACTTGCCTTTAATGATCGATCCCAAACTTCCTCTTTATTCTCTACTATAGCTCTGCTTCTAATTTTGAGCACTTAACAGTACGGGAATGAACCATTAAAAAAAAAAAAAAAAAAAACAGTACGGGAATGATTCCAGAAATCACATTATAAACATATACTGAAAACTACTAGAATCATCCAAACCAAACTTGTAAACTTGTAAGACAACTAAAACTTCCAACCTAACTCCATCAAAATCCTAGGTATTTCCTTATTAAAGAATCTTTCTATAATTGGATCTTTTCCATCTTCCAACAATTGCAGGCCCACTAGAATTTTAGAAACCCAATTGATCTTCCCATAAAATTCTGGAAAATCGATCCAAGTTCTAGAAAAATAAAAGTTGCCTAGGAATCTCAAATTTTGGTACTCTTTAAAGAGGGGGGGACCCTGATGTAGCACATCCTCTCATACACATTGATGAGAATAAAGACCTACATGTACAACTTCTAGAGCATCCAATGGAAATCGTAAGATACACAAAAGGAGGAAAATGATTGGCTGCTCATGACTGAAGCGGTGCAAGGGAGCGGAAGCATGTATCAACACATGTGCCAGAGGAGAGGATTTTCTTCCCTACAATAATGTTCATTCTAAAGATTGATATATCACATGTTTCGAAAGTTGTTAATCACTTGTTAATGGAATGAGAATTAATACTTCCTAGATATGTGGCTTTTTTGTTATGTGGGTGTATAACAAGGAATCAAACTTCAAACATTGATCCCACAGATGTTGACACATGTTGGCCAAAACTTACATGCGTCAGCCAAAGTTAACCATGCTTGCACTCCACTTCACTTCCACTCCACATGGGGCTCACTTTGCTTCGCTTCGCTTCACTTCCCCTCCTAGGATTGCAACTATATGGAGTAAGTGGAGGGAAATTGATGTTAATCTTTAGCCCCTAAATTAAAAAAAGGATTGGTAGGACATTCATAAGGAGGAAGAAGAAAGAAGAGAATGTTGGGCTCAAAGGAGCTTGTACTACTATTGCCAACAAGAATTCAAAGGGCAGTGTTAGGTTGCACAAACGCTTGGCATCCATTGGAATTTTGATAGAAAAGTAAAGCCGATTCCTTGTTTGGTTGCCAATATTGCATTGAACTTCCAGGAGACTCCCCAACATGTTTATGACATAATTATTGCTTGTGTGCCAATGTGGCAATCATGTCCCCTCCTCACTTTCAAGCCAAATTCTACAAAAAATGGAGAATTTTGATTGAAAAATCTTGGAAATAGTGCTTCTCTCTCTCTCTCTCTCTCTCTCTTTATATATATATATATATATATATATATATATATATATATATATATATATATATATATATTATATATATATATTGGTAATGACACCCCGACTTTTCCCCTACTCTCCAAGTCTATGCCTCGCAGCCATACACTACTGTAATTCTTCGCAAATCCAGTGCTTGTCTCCTCCCTTTTGACTTCTTACTCCACTACTCTCTGAGTATATGCCGCACATCCAAACAGGTCCTTGGATATAATTCAACTCAACTCAACTAAGCCTTTGTCCCAAACTAGTTGGGGTCGGCTAATGAATCCTTTAGAAAGTTTTCATGAAGAAGGTAATTTTCTATAGGATTCATTTCATAGAAAAGTGGCAAAGTTTACGGCCGGCTGCCAACATGAATAGGCTCCGTGGCAATAATCATTTCATAGAAAACAGGGCCTTGGGTATTTTGAATAATTTAAATAATTAATTTTTGAAATAAAAATAGACTCCGTGGCAATAATAACTCATATAAAAAAATTAGAAGCTAACATGAATATATGATATATTGTTTTTCAAAAATATTTTCCCCTATTTTTAAAGAAGTATCTAACAAAAATAAATTAAATACTTAATATTTGAAATAAAAACAAATCTAGCTCCATCAATTGGTTGATTGGGCAATGAACTCTCATATAGTAAAATCGGAAAATAACATGCATGTATGTTAGTTTTTTATTCAAAAATATACTTCTCCCAATTTTTAAAACCATAAATCCTTGCAAAATGAAAAATTCATAGACTATCCATGTGCAAATGCATCAAATTGAAAAGGGGTAGTGATATATTAGCCCCCCTTTTCTTCCCACGCCACCCTCCTCAAGTGTAGTTATGACTACTCTTTTTACGGTACAAGGGGGTGGCTAGGGAAGAAAAGGGGTTGCATATATCATTTTGCCTACTTGTTGCATATGCACCATAATTGAAGAAACCTGAAAAAAAAAAAAAAGAGTAAGCACTTACCATGCAAAAATGTGAAAACCCAAGCTTCTCCATGCACTTTTGTCAGACCAAGCTTCTATAATTTACATGCTATTGAGGTCGCATTTCTGTCTATATGAAGGATTTCGTTTCGATGGGGATGGAAACGGAAACGTATTTGGCTGTTCCATGTTAGTTTTGGACGACATTTAAAACCATGGCTTCAAATGATTCCTCGGTTAAATTTGAGTTGATTTCGTGAAGTATAATATTAGAATTGTGACTGATCAAATATCATGGCATTCTAATTTGATCTTCCATATTATGGGGTTACTAACTGGAAGCATTTTGCTGTTCAAGTCATTGTCAGCCACATGATGAATCTAAATCTGGTGCACTTAAGTAAAACCTGAACCAGTGAAACAGCAACACTATATTTGTCTAAATGATACTGTCAAATTAGATCCAGTGGCATGATGCACTTAAACATGAAAAGAATATTGATAACACTAAGGATGGATGTTGAAAAAATTATTGTACAGTATGTCTCCAGCATGAAATGTTATGCATGTCTGGATTCTCTCTCTCTCTCTCTCTCTCTCTCTATATATATATATATATATATATATATAGAGGAAAGTGTTTCTACTCGGCCGAGTAGAAAAGCTTATCTACTCCTCCCTTTAAAAAGTACAGTGGGCCCACACATTGTGGATGATCCAAAGCATTCATTTGATAGGTCTTATCATAGATAGGGTGTGCCCAAAAAATCAGCACCAAAGGGTCATCCTAGCCCTTCGTTTTGTTGGGCCTTGTAGAAACAGAATGGACGCACTGTGTAAGATGAGTAAGATGCGTCCATTCTGTTTCTACAAGGCCCAACAAAACGAAGGGCTAGGATGACCCTTTGGTGCTGATTTTTTGGGCACACCCTATCTATGTTAAGACCTATCAAATGAATGCTTTGGATCATCCACAATGTGTGGGCCCACTGTACTTTTTAAAGGGAGGAGTAGATAAGCTTTTCTACTCGGCCGAGTAGAAACACTTTCCTCATATATATATATATATATATATATATATATATATATATATATTTGTGAATTTAAAGCTATTTGTGTCATACTTTTTGCTGTATCATAACCTATGCACTTAGATATAGATTTGACATGGACACATTATTTCTTATGGTAGCAATAGCTTCTTAATTATGTTTTCTTATGGTGATAAGGTTATATGATCTTCATATAAGCATGCAAAGTTGTTTTGAATGGGGAAGCTTTCTGTGACGGAAAAAAATGTTGCCATTAATAGATTCTCTCTGATGGTTGTGCAGGTGCTTTTGTTGATGAGAAACCTTTCTATCAATTTGTCTAGCCCTGATTTTGAGGATCATGTGAGTGCCTCTGTCACTGCAACATCTGCATTTTTGTGTGGAATCACTTGTTTGATCTGATTTTTTGGAGAACAGATCTGACAGTCATGGATTTAAACTGAAACCGAATTATTTTTTTTTCAGATTTCGGTCATTTCGGCTGAAATCCAAACCGAAATCCAAAAATTTGAGATTTTTGGTTGATTGATATCCGAAATTTTGGACCGAAATTTCGGATTTTGGCCTAAATTTAAAACAATGCTGACCCAGTTCACCAAGCAGTTGAACCATTCTGCTATAGTTGTCATTATAAAACCAGCTTCTCATACAAGATACCCTTAATACTCTTCAACACATTTATAGATAAATTGTCATTCGGATGTGAATGATGCAAATAGTGGTGCCAATACTAATTGCAAAGGTGAAAAACCTTTTAAGGTTTTTTTTTTATATCTGTCAACATGCTTTGTGGGCCCATCCTTGCCGAATCAAAGGCCGGCCCACTACTCATTTCAGTGTCAAGTCATGGGAATTTTAAATTTAAAAACCTATGCATCATACTGTTGAATAACATGTAAGGGTAGTCTAGGCATTACCTCTATATTAGAGGGTATTGTACTCATTGTACCAGGGTTGCTTTATTTGGGCATATATATACATCGTATACATGAGGAGCTCCCTAGTGGAGACTCTCCATCTCTCCATTCCTCTTCTTCTTCTTCCTCTCTCAAACCTTAGACTCCATTTCTAACATGGTATCAGAGCTTCAAGGCTGATCCTCAGGAAAAGGAAAGAAGAAGAGCCATCTTTCATCTCCACGCCATTCTTCTCTCCCATCCACATTTTGTTTCTTATTTTTTTTTTCGCAAATCCCTCTCCCACTCTCGCATGAAACCCTTATTGTGTGGACCCATCTCTCTCTCTCTCTCTCTCTCTCTCTCTCTCTCTCTCTCTCTCTCACGCAATTTTTCCCCTGATTTCTCTCCCTATTTTTTCTCCTTGAGGGTCAAAACCCTCTCTTTTTTTATTAATATTGCCATGCTCTTTTAGTTTAACTATTCATTCACGGTGATTCTGGTTCAGTTCTACATCTTGGAGTTGCTTAAACACTCAAACTTGGGCTAGGCAGTTCTTTGTAGTGTCCTTTGGTTTGGCTATTTCTAGGATTAGAGGTGTTTGTAGGTGGTGCCTACCTATTCTGAGTAGAATTCTAGCTATTATAAGATATATTATTGTTACATCTGAAATCCGAATGAAAAGACACATCATGAGCATACATGTACCTGACAACTAATCTTGAAGTACAAACGTGGCAGTGAGATGGCCTGTATGTGAGATTTGCAGGATCCTTGATAACGTTTTTTGTTGAGATGGCTCTCGCCAATAAGTAGTGCATGTAGCAATAAGGGAATAAGGCATAAGTCTCTTAACTGCAGATAGCCATGGTATTCGATTAAACATATGCCTATGACTATGAACAGCCTTTGGGTCTTGCAGTGAAAATGACAATAATTTGAATAGTTCATTCTAAATTTCCGAAGATTGAATCACAGTCAAATGAAAGAAATCATTATGACTCTCAGAAAAGAAAATGATGATTACTCAAGACGTGGCTTAGAAATGAAGTGTCCATATAAAAGTTTCAATATGTTATTGAATGGTCTGAAGCAAAATTCCAAGGTTGGTTGGAAGGGTTTATGAGGCCCCCAAATGTAAGGCATATGAGCTTAGCTAAGTAGAGATACTCTTATTGAGAAGCAACCTCTGCCTTGCTTGTAATTTCTTGTTTTTTCTTTACTTTATGTTTTAGGCATGATGTTTTTCTTATCTCACTGAAAAAAGAAAAGTTGAGTACCTGTTAATACAAAAAATGCCACAAGCTTTGCTGTCCTACTTTTGTATGTAATAACGAGCAGTTTCAATGATAGAGAAAATAGAAGTTTGCAAGTTGTTTTGATGTGGTCCAAGGAAGTCCTCATTCTTGTTGTATAGTGGAAAGGACTGGTAATAAGATGGTGTTTACTCAAAGAAAGTATGCCATTGATGAAGTTTAGAATTATTTGTAATCTTGTAATGTGACCCACTCGTAACACTACCAGAAACTGACTTAGCTGCCATCTGAGATCTTGTGAACGATATCATTCTATAGAGTTAGAATTATTCGAGACAATGAATTTCTTAAAAAGCTTGGAATTAGAATTCTCTCCTAAATCATGGGAATCTCATTTTCTTGAAATCTGAATTACCTTTAATTCTATAGTTTTTCCATGTCTCCTTGGACCTGCCATTTTGTTAATATTTATTTATAAACTATGTAATGAAAGTGAAAAAGATGGTAGCAGGAAAGCTTTAAATGGAAAGAGAAGGATTCTTTTCATTCAAAGAAAATGGGGAGTACAACCTGTATATGTTGTGTACGTGTATATTTATACATATATGTGCATATATATATATGAGAAAAGTGTCTCTAGTCGGTCGACTAGAGAACCTTCTCTAGTCCGCCGACCCAAAACACAGTGGGCCCACATTGTTTGGATGATCGAAAGCATTCATTTGATAGGCCCTGACATAGATAGGGTGTGCCCAAAAAATCAGTTCCATAGGATCATCTTAACCCTTCGATTTGTGGAGCTAAAATTGGACAGATTAGTGAAGTTTTATACCCGTCCATTTTAACTTCCACAAATTGTAGGGTTGGATGATCCTATGGAGCAGATTTTTTGGTCACACCCTATCCATGTCAAGGCCTATTAAATGAATGCTTCGGATCACACAAAAAATGTGGGCCCGCACTGATTTTTTGGCGGACGGACTAGAAAACTTTTCTAGTCGGCCGACTAGAAATATCAACCCCTATATATATATATATATATATATATATATATATATATATATATATATATAGAGGAAAGTGAAGCTACACCGCCGGTGTAGCTAAGTTAGCTACACCGCCGGCTTAAAATACAATGGGCCCACATTGTTTTGGTGATCCAAACCATTCATTTGATAGGCCCTCACATTGATAGGGTGTGCCCAAAAAATCAGCTAGGTAGGATCATCCCAACCCTTCAAACTGTGGAGGCAAAAATGGACAGATTTGTGAAGGTTTTTACACGTTCATTTTTGCCTCCACAAATCGTAGGGTTGGGATGATCCTACCTAGCTGATTTTTGGGGCACACCCTATCAATGTGAGGGCCTATCAAATGAATGTTTTGGATCACCAAAACAATGTGGGCCCATTGTATTTTAAGCCGGCGGTGTAGCTTCACTTTCCTCATATATATATATATATATATATATATATATATATATATATATATATATATATATATATATATGAGGAAAGGGTTGCTACGCTCGAGCGCAGATAGCTTATCTGCGCTCGAGTGCAGGAAACAAGGGTGGGGCCACATTGTTGGGGTGATCCTAAGCATTCATTTGAAAGGCCCCATCATGGATGGGATGTGTACCGAAAATCAGCTTCATTGGATCATCATAGGGTGTCCATTTGTGGGGGTGAAAATGGATAGATACTGGTTGTCCACTAATCTACCCATTTTTTCACCCAACAAATGGACACCCTAAGATGATACAATGGAGCTAATTGTTGGTGGACACCCTATCCATAAAAGGGCCTTCCAAATGAATGCTTTGGATCGCCCCAACAATGTGGGCCCACCTATGTTTTTGCACTCGAGCACAGATAAGCTTATCTGCGCTCTAGTGCAGAAACCCTTTACTCATATATATATATATATATATATATATATATATATATATATATATATATATATATATGGGAAAACGGTTTGTGAGCTAGAGCTCATATGAGTGACAGTGCCACAATCACATGGGTCCCACATTTTTGTGGTGATCCGAGCCATTCATTTGCAAGGCCCCATCATAGATAGGGTGTGTACCAAAAATCAGGTCCGTTGGATCATCCTAACCCATCCAAAAGTGGAGGTTTAAAATGGATGGTTAGAAAATGGGCTTCTATAGATCCAATGGCTAGGTTTATGGTATGGAGGTGGTTTCTTAGGAACATCCTATCTATGTGAGGTCCTATAAAATGAATGGGTTGGATGAGTCAAACAACTATGGGAGAAGTGGTTTGTGAACTCTAGCTCAAATCGCTTATCTGAGCTAGCCACTATAAATACTCCATCTCCCATGTTTCACTCATCCAACCCATTCATTCCATACATCCTGACATAGATAGGGTATTCCTAAGAAACCATCTCCATACGATCATCCTAACCATTCGATCTGTAGAGGCAAAAAATGGACCCAATTTCTAGTCGTCCATTTTAAACCTCCACAAATCAATACTTAGAATGATCCTATGCAGATGATTTCTTAGGGACACCCTATCTATGTTGGGTCCTATAAAATCAATATCTAACATAACCAAAACAACATAGGCACCCACCCTATTTCTGAGCTCAAGCTCAAATAAGCTATTTGAGCTCGAGCTCATAAACCATTTCCTAATATATATATATATATATATATATATATATATATATATATATATATGAGTTAAGTGAAGCTACACGTATCTACACATACGTGTAGCTAACTTAGCTACACGAACGGCTTAAAATACAGTGGGCCCACATTGTTTGGGTGATCCAAACCATTCATTTGATAGACCCTCACATTGATAGGGTGTGCCCAAAAAATCAGCTCCATAGGATCATCCCCACCCTTCAAACTGTGGAGGCAAAAATGGACAGATTTGTGAAGGTTTTTACGCGTCCATTTTTGCCTCCACAAATCGTAGGGTTGGGATGATCCTATAGAGCTGATTTTTTGGGCACACCCTATCTATATGAGGGCCCATCAAATGAATGGTTTGCATCACCCAAACAATGTGGGGCCCACTGTATTTTAAGCCGTTGGTGTAGCTAAGTTAGCTACACGTATGTGTAGCTACACTTTTCTCTCTCTCTCTCTCTATATATATATATATATATATATCTATATATATATATATATATAGAGAGAGAGAGAGAGGAAAAGGATTGTACGCTCGAGCGTACCAAGCTTATGGTACGCTCGAGTGCCCAATCACATGTGGGCCCACTTTGTTAGGATGATCCAAAGCATTCATTTGAAAGGCCCTTACATAGATGGGGTGTGTACCAAAAATCAGCTCCATAGGATCATCCTAACCCATCCATTTGTGGAGGGCAAAATGGATAGACCACAAATCTGCCCATTTTTGCCCTCCATATTTGGAAGGTTAGGATGATTCAATAGAGCTGATTTTTGGTACACACCTTATCTATGATAGGGCCTTGCAAATGAATGCTTTGGATCACCACAAAAAATGTGGGACCCATGTGATTGGGGCACTCGAGCGTACCATAAGCTTGGTACGCTCGAGCGTACAATCCTTTTCCTCATATATATATATGAGGAATAAGAGTGCGGTCGACCGCACCTAAGCTTAGGTGCGGTCGAGAGCCTAAACACATGGGTCCCACACTTTTTGTAGTGATAAAAACCATTCATTTGCAAGGCCCCATCATAGATAGGGTGTGTACAAAAAATCAGCTCCATTGGATCATCCTAACCCCTCCAAAAGTGAAGGGCAAAAATGGGCAGATTTGTGGCAAACGGTGTCTGTCCATTTTGCCCTCCACTTTTGGATGGGTTAGGATGATCCTATGGAGCTGATTTTTTGTACACACCCTATCTATGATGGGGTTTTGCAAATGAATGCTTTGGGCCATCCTAACAATGTGGACCCACATGAGTTTTTGGCCCTCGACCGCACCTAAGCTTGGTGCGGTCGAGCGCACACTCTTATTCCTCTCTCTCTCTCTCTCTCTCTCTCTCTATATATATATATATATATATATATATATATATATATATAGAGGAAACTGTTGGTGCGCTTAAGCTCACCAAACTTTTGGTGAGCTTAAGCGCCCCAATCACATGGGGGCCCACTTTGTTAGGTGATCCAAAGCATTCATTTTAAAGTCCCTTACATGGATAGGGGGTGTACCAAAAATCAGCTCCATAGGATCATCCTAACCCCTCCATTTGTGGAGGACAAAAATGGACAGACACAAATCTGCTCATTTTTGTCCTCCACAAATGAAGGGGTTAAGATGATCCTATGGAGCTGATTTTTGGTACACCCCCTATCTATCATAAGGCCTTTAAAATGAATGCTTTGGATCACCTAACAAAGTGCGCCCCCATGTGATTGGGGAGCTTAAGCGCACCATAGGTTTGGTGCGCTTAAGCTCACCAACAGTTTTCTCATATATATATATATATATATATATATATATATATATATACTAGTAAAAAACCCCGTGCGATGCACGGGCTAACAAAGAACTGTATGGACCACATCATAGGTTGATCCAAACCGCCCATGTGATGGAACACAACATAAAAATGTTGTGCCCCAAAAATCATTTCCATAGGCTAATCCTAGGCCTCCAATCTATAGAGGTTTCCATAATATGTTGTTCCTCTTAAATCGGATGGTTAAGATCACCCTATAGATTTTTTATTAAAAAAGCATAAAGGAGTGGGGTAGGATTGAAATTATGTGGCTTTAATGGGTGCCTTTGTTAAAAAGTATAAAGGAGGGTGTAGGATTGAAAATATGTGGGTTGAATGGGTGCCTTTGTTAAAGAAAGTCAAAAAAAGTGATGTGTAATTCTCATAGAATTTTCAGAAATTCAAAAAATTCTCTTCTTTTCTCTTATGCTATATAGTATCCAAAGCATTCATTTGGAAGGCCCTTCCATGGATAGGGTGTGTACCAAAAATCAGATCTATAGGATCATCCTAATCCAATCAAAGGTGAAGGAGAAAATGGACAGACACTGTGTGTCCATGTTTTTGCCCATTTTTTCCCTCCACAAATGGCAGGGTTAGGATGATCCTATAGGGCTGATTTTTTGTACACACCCTATCCATGGAAGGGCCTTCCAAATGAATGCTTTGGATCACCCCAAAAATGTGGGCCCACATGTGTTTTTGAGCTCTAGCTCAGATAAACTTATTTGAGCTAGAGCTCAGGAACACTTTCCTCTCTCTCTCTCTCTCATGCTCTATATATATATATATATATATATATATATATATATATATATATATATAGAGAGAGAGAGAGAGAGAGAGAAAACGGTTCCTACACATATGTGTAGATAAGCTATCTACACACTAGCTTAAAATACAGTGGGGGCCACCTTATTTGGGTGATCCAAACCATTCATTTTTAAGGCCCTCACATAGATAGGGTGTCCACAAAAAATCAGATCCATAGGATCATCCTAACCATTCGAACTTTGGAGGCAAAAAATGAACTAATTTGTGAAGGTTTAAAGACATCCATTTTGCCTCCACAAATCGTAGGGTTGGGATGATCCTATGGATCTGATTTTTTGTAGACAACCTATCTATGTGAGGGCCTTTAAAATGGATGGCTTGGATCACCCAAACAATGTGGGCCCCCACTGTATTTTAAGCTAGTGTGTAGAGAACTCTCTACACATGTGTAGGAACCGTTTTCTCATATATATATATATATATATATATATATATATAGGGGTGGCAAAATTGGCCGAGCCGAAACCGAACCAAAAATTTAGTTTCGGTTTGGTTCGGTTTGGGGATCAAACCGAACCGAAACCGAATATTTCCAATGAGAAACCGAATATTTCCAATGATTATGAGTAAGGGGTGGCAAAATTGGCGGAATCGAACTGAAACTGAACCGAAAATTTGGTTTCGGTTTGGTAAAACCAAACCGATTCAAATTTCGGTTCGGTAAAACCAAACCGATTCAAATTTCGGTTCGGTTCGGTTTGGGGGTCAAACCGAACTGAAACCGAACCATTGCCACCCCTATATACGTGTATGTTTATACATATATGCCTGCTGCCATTTTTCATTTTGTAAAATGTGCGGGTTGAGGTGGTCACTTATCATGCTAAAAAAAATACAAGAGAATAAAGGTGAGAAAAAAAAACATATATGTATAAAGACGACTTGTTCAGGCAGAAGGCGACAACAGTCTCTACGCATGCTCTCTTTCTTCTTCGTCATCGTCTTTCTTTTTCTGATGCTTGACACGCTTTCATAACCTGTAATTTACGGAAAGGCCTTCTGGCCCTGAAAACCATTGAATTATGACAAAACTTGATGTTTTTATTATTGGGTGGGCATGATGCTCTAGAGTGTGATACTTCAAATCCTTTGGTGTGATGCCTAGGAGAGCCCTGGGGTGACTCCAGGTCAATCTGGTATCCCTATCTCTTTCCTTTTCTTTATTCATTCCTTTGCTCTCGTTCTTCATAGGCCCTCAAGCTGAATTTCTTTTCCAAGTTCCCTCTCGGTTGACACACTGCTCGGGATCAGTGCGAACGGCGGTGAAGCTGCAATTTCACTACGATCTTGTACATGCAAGCCATGAACCGTCTTCTCGCCATGGGTCCTTCTTGGCCCTTGTACTCTATCTACGAAATCAGCCGTGCCTTTCTCGATGTCTGAGAAGAGGGGGAATCAAAGCCCACCAACCTGCTACTCAAACGCACTTTACGCCTAGGCACTAGCGGAATATTCTTTCTTTATCTCTCTTCTCCAAATTTCTTTTCATTTAACTTTCCCAATCTTCCATTACATCAACTATCTTTCACCATGACAACCTCCCACCAATTCCATGACCAACTTCCCGATCCATAACGTTAGCCATCCGATTACCCTAGAACCTTCTACATCATTGAATTCCCTTCCTAATGCTCTCCAGACCCTTGGCTTCATCCCTAATCCTTTTCTTTGACTTGAATTATTACAGGATCAAAAACCCTTCCAGAACCTTTGCACAATACTGTTACAGATTTAATTAGACTCTGTTACATATTTTAGTTGTAGACTTGTCTTCAGTTTCTAAACCTTTTACCCATCTACTACAACTGTCCAAGCCTATAAAATTTCCTGCACCTTATTCCTAACCAGAACTGATCCAACCCTGCTCTAAACCTGTTTCAGATTTGATCCAGTCCTAAACCCTTACCTGAAACTAGCCCTTTCCCAATGAAAATACCTCCTAATATCTTTTACTACCATATTATTCTAACTTTGCAGCAACAATCCTATTTCTTTGTCTGCACAACCTGCAAAGCATCAAAACCAGTCCCATATCCCCGCTCCTAACCCCTTTAACCAGTCCTATTCCTACCTTGAACCGAACCCATTCCCTTTACTATCATCTTTTACACAGTTCTAATCTCCCAAAACCCATTAGAGTTCACTTTAAATCTA